>NC_047573.1:7737500-8937500 GCF_011004845.1 Esox lucius
GTTCTTCTGCTACGACCTGTCGTTAAACCCCATCCAGAGCAGCAGTGACGAGATCACGCTGTCCTTCAAGACGCTGCAGAGGAACGGCCTGATGCTCCACACTGGGAAGTCTGCAGACTATGTCAACCTGGCCCTGAAAAATGGAGCCGTGTCGCTGGTCATTAATTTGGGGTCCGGAGCCTTTGAAGCTCTAGTGGAGCCGGTCAATGGGAAATTCAATGACAATGATTGGCATGATGTCAAAGTTACAAGGAATCTGCGTCAGGTAACAGTACAATGGGTGACAGGAGGCTTACTAGTGGACTCATGTAGATGAGCCAAATTACTTTGAATTTGGTCATTACAATCAAAGTGTTTTAACCATTTTGGAATGAATATTTGGATTGATCATAGACATTTGTGACATGTAGGAGGATTGCAGCATTTGAGCAGGGACATATCTAGACCAGTTTATTTTACAGTACTTTTAGGGGATCAGCTGTCTCAGTGGTGACCTGGGGTTTTACATTTGAGTCATTTATGGTTTCAGTGAATAGATTGTAAGATAGGTAGGTAGAACAACCATGGAACTGAGTAGTAGTAAGTACACCAATATATATTTTATATCCACAATATATGTGGATATAAAAAGTCTACAAACCCCTGTTAAAATGCCAGGTTTTTGCGATGTAAAAGAATGAGCCAAAGATAAATCATTCCACTTTTAATGTGACCTATAATGTGAACAATTCAACTGAAAAACAAACTGAAATCTTTGCGGGGGGGAAATAAAAACCTTACAATAACCTGGTTGTGTAAGTGTGCACATCCTCTAATAACTGGGGATGTGGCTGTGTTCAGAATTAACCAATCCCATTCAAACTCATGTTAAATAGAAGTCATTACACACCTGACATCATTTAAAGTGACTCTGATTAATCACAAATAAAGTTCAGCTGTTCTCCTGACATTGCAGTTGCATCTTAGTTGCATCTCAGAGCAAAAGCCATGGTCCACGGAGAGCTTCCAAAGCATCAGAGGGATCTCATTGTTGAAAGATATCAGTGAGGAGAAGGGTACAAAATAATTTCAAAAGCATTAGATATACCATGGAACACAGTTAAGACAGTCATCATCAAGTGGAGAAGTTATGGCACAAGAACTGGACGTCCCTCCAAAATGGATGAAAAGACGAGAAGAAAAGTGGTCAGTATGGCTGGAAGCGGCCTACAGCAAAATTAAAGGAAATTCAGGAATTTCTGGCAAGTACTGGCTGAGAGCTACATCTGACAACAGTCTCCTGTATTCTTCATATGAATGTGCTATGGGGTAGGGTGGCAAGACGGAAGACTTTTCTTACAAAGAAAAACATCTAAGCCCGCAAAAACAAACATCAAGTCTCCCAAAAACACATGGGAAAATGTGTTATGGTCTGATTAAACCAAGGTTAGAACGTTTTGGCCATAATTCCATAAGGTATGTTTGGTGCAAAAACAACACTGCTCATCACCCAAAGAACACCATACCCACAGTGAAACATGGTGGTGGCAGCATCATGCTTTGGGGCTGTTTTTTTTCAGCTGCAATCTGACAGATTTGGAGCGCTTTGGCAGAGAAGAGTGGGCATATATTGCCACATCAAGATGTGCCATGCTAATAGACCCTTACCCATAAAGTGCTTCACTTTTACTTCACAAGAACCTGCCATTTTAACAGGGGTGTGTAGACTTTTTATATCCACTGTATCATAATCTTTAGTTACATCAATATAGTAATCATTCATATTATTTAAATCAATATTGTTATCATTAATATTATTTACACCAGTATAGTTGTCATTAGTATTAAGTACATCAACATAGTTATCATTAATATTATTTACACCAATACTGTTAACATTAGTATTAATTACATTAATATAGTTATCATTTATATTATTTACATCAATATAATTGTCATTAGTATTATGTACATCAATATAGTCAGCATTAATATTATGTATGTCAATATAACTATTGTTCATATTATTTACATTAATATAGCTATGATTTATATTATTTACATAAATATAGCTATCATTAGTATTAAGTACATCAGTATCACTATTGTTAGTTAAGTACATCAGCATAGGAATCCGTAGTATTAAGCACATCAGTATAGCTGTCATTTGTAGTAAATATATTAATATAAATATTAGGGATATAAAGTGCATCAATATAGCTTTGAGTAGTTGTAGGAACATTAATATACTATCAGTAGTAGTAATTACATCAATATAGCTAAGTAGTAGTAAGTATATCAATATAGCTAACAATTGTAGTAAGTACATTAACATAGCTATTAGTAGTTGTGAGTACATCGATATAGATATTAGAAAAGTTACCCACTACAATGTTTTATATTTTTGGTGACAAAGTTGGGAAATATTTTATAAAAATTTTATAAAACAAAAATTTAAAACACATTGTAGGAAAATACAAGCATCACAGTTTGCTAAATGACATATATGTAAAGAAAACAATACACTCAATGTTAATACGGTTCTGTTGTACAAAATCCTGACAACACAATAGCTCTCTCTAGATATGTTCCTGCTCGGATAGTGGGGGCCTGTTTCTTATGAAACACTGAGAAAACGAAAAAAATATATATAGCCAAATTGAGTAATGTTAAAATCTAATTTAATTGTAAAAAACCTAAAACAAACATTAGAATGCATTATCAAAGTGCATGCTCAATGGGGAAATCCAATCTCCATTCTCCTTCTCATTCTGTGTCAGGGTCTTCTTTGCTTTGTCTCATTGCAGTAAAGTGATCCTAAAGTCCATCAATAAGACCAAAATGAAGGTACAGTAGCCTACTATAAGAGGAGATCCTGACCAACGACGTCCCAATGGATGGAATCGGTCAGAATCCTGGTCCAAAACTGGTCTTGAAAAGCATGGACCTGAACTGGTCCTAATCATGAAAAAAGAAAAAAAAAATGTACAAATTAACCCCAAAGCATTAAATGGAGAAGTAAGATCTGAAGGACTTTCGTTAAAGAGGGTCAACTGATGCGCTTTAGGCATTCTCTCTTATAAACCATGTGATGTCTGTCAGTCATACCGTGTTAGGTGGGGGGGGGGGGGTTGTTGGGAATGTTGATGCCTACCCAGGGCAGTCCAGTCTATGTGGGTAGTTCCACATGGTCCATAGGGAGTCACTGATTCAACGCTAGCATTAGCTCGCTTCCACTCGTGGGAGCATTTTAACGGTCTGCTTTTCTTTCTTGTAAAAACTAAAAAAAATATATATATATATTTTGCCCTTTTTTTACTCTGTGTTTACTAACATGCTTTGAAACAAACAACTAACATGTCATTCATGGAATGTGTCATACTACTAACCAAATCTCTTTTTTGAACGACTATTAACAACAACAAACTCAGCAATGTACTAACCTTTGGTAGTTTATCATCATCTCTTTTTTGAGTAACAGTCGTTATTGTGTTCACAGTTTTTAATTTCCTTTCTCCCCCCTCTTCCACAAAGCACTCAGGCATTGGACACGCTATGGTAAAAAAACTACATTGTTCGGTAGATATCATTCTAATTGTTTCTTAGTTTGGGTTTGTCGTCTGTGTTTTTCTTTTCTATCCTTTCTTACTGTAGACGTCATTAACAAAAAAGGGGAACTGCGGTTGGTACTCTTTCTGCTTACGATTTGACCTCCTTTTCATTTTGACTATATTTTCATCCGTCGGTTGGTTTTCACCACTTCCTGTTATTTTTTTACTTCCTGTCTCCTGTCCAGTCACATTTTTAGGAGCATCGTTTCGAGCCTTTTGCATCAAGCAGTGGTTAACGAAGGAGGACCAATGTTTGTCTCCTGCCTGGCTGGCCCGATGCTCATTGGCTCAGCCAGTGTTTTATTTTCCATACACTCTGCATGGCATGCACTTTGAATGCTGCGTTGCACATGCTCACTCCATCATCCGCCCGGTCTAGCTGTCCTTTGTCACTGGAGATATTTTTTTTTGCCCCGCTTGTTGATAATTTTGCGGTACGACCCATCCATCGCGCACTTCTGCATGTGTCCAACACAAGTGCAAAGTGGACTACTGTTTCTTTCTATAACCATTAAACAACACCATCTCAGAAAACAATTCTTTTTGCAAGCTTGCATGCAAAAAGAAAACACTAAACACTTTTTTTTTTACTAATTTCTGTTATCATTAACCAAACGCTTAACCTGTGGTTGTGGCTAACTTGCTTGTGGCTTTCTATATTCAACTCACCTGCATGTTCTTTACTTTTCATTAGACAACAAACTGATTATTACATTTTACTAATATGTAACCCTAGCAAAACTAACCTAGTCCATTCTACTAACTACTAGCACCATTTTTGTGTCTGCTGAAATTACTTTTGAGTTGCAGTAGGGGCTAATTTACTAACACAGTTAGTCTGAAGTAATCTGCTAACTAACCAACTAACTAACTCCCTAACTAAACTAGCTTCAGCATTTCCTAGGGGGGTAGCTATTTACTTCTCAAAATAATAATCCTAAACTGGACAAAATAAACAATCCAAGAAAACAAGAAACAATAACAGACATGAAAATGGGTTTCTATACAACCTATACAAAAAAAAAATCTATAAAGGAAAAACTATAATTAGCTTCTGGGACTATAATAAAGAGGCCAAAAGCCCCTGGACTGAGAGCTTGAAGGCTATCTGAGTATAGCGTGTCCTTTCCCTGTGCTTTGTTGTCTAGGTAACTATATCCGTGGATGGGATACTGACCACCACAGGGTATACTCAAGAAGACTACACCATGTTAGGCTCCGACGACTTTTTCTATGTTGGCGGGAGTCCTAGCACAGCTGACCTACCTGGATCACCAGTTAGCAACAACTTTATGGGTTGCCTGAAAGAGGTAAAGAACAATATCACTGTCTACTATCTCAGGGTGGGTGCAGTGTGTGTGGGGTATATCAGGGTGGGTGCAGTGTGTGTGGGGTATATCAGGTTAGGGGCAGTGTGTGTGGGGTATCTTAGGTTAGGGGCAGTGTGTGGGGGGTTCTCAGGGTAGGGGCAGTGTGTGGGGTATCTCAGGTTAGGGGCAGTGTGTGTGGGGTATCTCAGGGTAGGGGCAGTGTGTGGGGTATCTCAGGTTAGGGGCACTCTGTGTGGGGTATCTCAGGTTAGGGGCAGTGTGTGGAGGGTTCTCAGGTTAGGGGCAGTGTGTGTGGGGTCTCAGGTTAGGGGCAGTGTGTGGAGGGGTCTCAGGTTAGGGGCAGTGTGTGGAGGGTTCTCAGGGTGGGGGCAGTGTGTGGGGGGGGTATCTCAGGTTAGGGGCAGTGTGTGGGGGGGTTCTCAGGTTAGGCGCAGTGTGTGGAGGGTTCTCAGGTTAGGGGCAGTGTGTGTGGGGTATCTCAGGTTAGGGGCAGTGTGTGGGGTATCTCAGGTTAGGGGCACTATGTGTGGGGTATCTCAGGTTAGGGGCAGTGTGTGTGGGGGGTTCTCAGGTTAGGCGCAGTGTGTGTGGGGTCTCAGGTTAGGGGCAGTGTGTGGAGGGGTCTCAGGTTAGGGGCAGTGTGTGGAGGGTTCTCAGGGTGGGGGCAGTGTGTGGGGGGGTATCTCAGGTTAGGGGCAGTGTGTGGGGGGTTCTCAGGTTAGGCGCAGTGTGTGGAGGGTTCTCAGGTTAGGGGCAGTGTGTGTGGGGTATCTCAGGTTAGGGGCAGTGTGTGGGGTATCTCAGGTTAGGGGCACTCTGTGTGGGGTATCTCAGGTTAGGGGCAGTGTGTGTGGGGTATCTCAGGTAGGGGCAGTTTGTGTGGGGTATCTCAGGGTAAGGGCAATGTGTGGGGGGTTCTCAGGTTAGGGACAGTATGTGGGGTATCTCAGGTTAGGGGCAGTCTGTGGGGGGCTTTTCAGGTTAGAGGCAGTCTGTGGGGGGATTTTCAGGGTAGGGGCAGTCTGGGGGGGATTTTCAGGGTAGGGGCAGTGTGTGTGGGGTATCTCAGGGTGGGTGCAGTGTGTGTGGGGGGTTCTCAGGTTAGGCGCAGTGTGTGGGGGGTTCTCAGGTTAGGGGCAGTGTGTGTGGGGTCTCAGGTTAGGGGCAGTGTGTGGGGGGTTCTCAGGTTAGGGGCAGTGTGTGGGGGGTTCTCAGGTTAGGGGCAGTGTGTGGGGGGTTCTCAGGTTAGGGGCAGTGTGTGGGGGGGTTCTCAGGTTAGGGGCAGTGTGTGTGGGGTCTCAGGTTAGGGGCAGTGTGTGGGGGGTTCTCAGGTTAGGGGCAGTGTGTGGGGGGTTCTCAGGTTAGGGGCAGTGTGTGGGGGGGTTCTCAGGTTAGGCGCAGTGTGTGGAGGGTTCTCAGGTTAGGGGCAGTGTGTGTGGGGTCTCAGGTTAGGGGCAGTGTGTGGGGGGGTTCTCAGGTTAGGCGCAGTGTGTGGAGGGTTCTCAGGTTAGGGGCAGTGTGTGGGGGGGTTCTCAGGTTAGGCGCAGTGTGTGTGGGGTCTCAGGTTAGGGGCAGTGTGTGGAGGGGTCTCAGGTTAGGGGCAGTGTGTGGAGGGTTCTCAGGGTGGGGGCAGTGTGTGGGGGGGTATCTCAGGTTAGGGGCAGTGTGTGGTGGGTATCTCAAGTTAGGGGCAGTGTGTGGGGGGGTTCTCAGGTTAGGGGCAGTGTGTGTGGGGTCTCAGGTTAGGGGCAGTGTGTGGGGGGTTCTCAGGTTAGGGGCAGTGTGTGGGGGGTTCTCAGGTTAGGGGCAGTGTGTGGGGGGGGTTCTCAGGTTAGGCACAGTGTGTGGAGGGTTCTCAGGTTAGGGGCAGTGTGTGGGGGGTTCTCAGGTTAGGGGCAGTGTGTGGGGGGGTTCTCAGGTTAGGCGCAGTGTGTGTGGGGTCTCAGGTTAGGGGCAGTGTGTGGAGGGGTCTCAGGTTAGGGGCAGTGTGTGGAGGGTTCTCAGGGTGGGGGCAGTGTGTGGGGTATCTCAGGTTAGGGGCAGTGTGTGGTGGGTATCTCAAGTTAGGGGCAGTGTGTGTGGGGTCTCAGGTTAGGGGCAGTGTGTGGGGGGGTTCTCAGGGTAGAGGCAGTGTGTGTGGGGTATCATATTGTAGTGGCAGTGTGTGTGGGGTATCATATTGTAGAGGCAGTGTGTGTGGGGTATCATATTGTAGAGGCAGTGTGTGTGGGGTATCATATTGTAGAGGCAGTGTGTGTGGGGTATCATATTGTAGAGGCAGTGTGTATGGGGTCTCAGGCTATAACATAGGTTGCCAATTCAATAGGCAATTTCAAATTATTTTGGGTGGTGTTCCTCCCACCTCACCCCCACTGCCCTGGGGTTACCTGTCAAATGAGAATTTTTTTTTTTTCCAAAACCTAATATTAATATACAGCTCTGGAAAAAATTAAGATTCCACTGCACCTTTTCTTTCCTTTCCAAAAAAAGTCGAAAAGTAAGGTTTTGAGTGAGGAACAGAAGGGTTAAAATTAAGAGACCACTGCAAATTGAACTCATCTGTTCCTCACTCAATACTTTTCTTTTAAACTTTTTTGGAAAGCAAAGAAAAAGGTTCAGTGGTCTCTTAATTTTTTACGGAGCTGTATTTTCGAAAAATATGGTCGAACCATCATAATTACACCACTGTCACACCCCACAGTTACTACAAAGGGAATTATGTTTGCAGAACGCTAAGCAAGAGTTCTAAATCAGTGAAAATCTATTTGTAATCAATTGTGAAACCTTTCACCAAACAAATTTAGTTCACATATCGTGGAATCAGAAGAAACACACTATATAGTTTCTTTAACATCACCATCTGACTTTTAACAAATGGAAGTTCTCTGTACTTTCAAAAAGCATTTTGCAATACTGTTATACACACGGTGGAGCAAATTAAATATATTCACCCTGACACACATTCGTAAAGGAAGGTGTTTTCGTGTTCCATTTCTCTTTTCTTTTCTACTAAATATTAAATTTGGTGCTTAATGGGAACGGTGACCCAAAAAAAGCATTTTCACATCAGCCCCCGCCAGGTAGTGCACCTCAGCCTCCTGAAGTAAATATAAAAGCTTCCATTTCATTTATCTTTTAATTTCCAAAGATGTTATTTTGCTATTCCTTCTGTCTTTCTCTTTATAGTTGTTTTTTCCTCCCCTATTACTCCCTGTTCTCCCTCTCCCGTAGCTTTCAGTCTTTCTCCTGTGATGTCCTACATTTTTTTTCCTTCTGTTTCTGCCTTTCTCCTTCTCTCCTCACCTCCAGCCGAGCGTCTTGTCCTCTCTGAAATAACAGAAAAGTTCTTAGGCGATGTGGTCTTAATGAGCAGGTGCAGACCACATGTCCACACTCCACCTCGTTAGGGCTATGAGCTCGTTAAGGGGTTATACCTCGTTAAGGGGCATACGTGTCTTCGTTAGGGGAGTGCACCCGAGGTGATACACGGACGTGTCCCAAATAGCGTCCTGTTCCTTATGTAGTACACACCGCAGAGCTTCTGAAGAGACACAGGAAGGAAGGAGATAGAGGGGGAAGAGAAGGAATTGGAGAGGGAGAAGGAGATAGAGGGGGAAGAGGAGGAGATGGAGGGGAAGAGGAGGAGATGGAGGGGAAGAGGAGGAGATGGAGGGGAAGAGGAGGAGATGGAGGGGAAGAGGAGGAGGTAGAGGGGGAAGAGAGGTGGAGATGGAGGGGAAGAGGAGGAGATGGAGGGGAAGAGGAGGAGATGGAGGGGAAGAGGAGGAGGTAGAGGGGGAAGAGAGATGGAGATGGAGGGGAAGAGGAGGAGATGGAGGGGGAAGAGAGGTGGAGATGGAAACGCAGCCACCTGGCCCCTCTGTTGTAGCTGGTGGTGTCCTACCCGAAATCCATCCCTGCTCCCTTCACAGTGCCGCTCCTTTGACTCGGGCAGGGACTAGGGTTCCATTTTGGATGCACGCCTAGTTCTGTCAGTGGACCACACCAGGGTCGGGCGGAGCATCTTGGCCGACGGTGGTGACAAACACGCCAGAGTGGGGCGGAGTGGGTTGGTCGACGGTGGTGACAAACACGCCAGAGTGGGGCGGAGCATCTTGGCCGACGGTGGTGACAAACACGCCAGAGTGGGGCGGAGTGGGTTGGTCGACGGTGGTGACAAACACGCCAGAGTGGGGCAGTGTGGGTTGGTCGACGGTGGTGACAAACACGCCAGATTGGGGCGGAGCATCTTGGTCGACGGTGGTGACAAACACGCCATAGTGGGGCGGAGTGGGTTGGTCGACGGTGGTGACAAACACGCCAGAGTGGGGCGGAGTGGGTTGGTCGACGGTGGTGACAAACACGCCAGAGTGGGGCGGAGTGGGTTGGTCAACGGCAGTGACAAACACGCCAGAGTGGGGCGGAGTGGGTTGGTCAACGGCAGTGACAAACACACCAGAGTGGGGTGGAGTGAGTTGGTCGATGGTGGTGACAAACACGCCAGAGTGGGGCGGAGTGAGTTGGTCGACGGCAGTGATGAGCACATAAAGTCGTTATGGAACCTTCCCAATTGGAGGAGAGTCGGATAGACTCCTCATTCATCCCAGTCTTCTGTCTCCAAATCGGTCTAATCTGGTACCTGCACATTGCTCCATGGCTGTATTTAGAGCACCTGACCAGTGGCCATTTCAAAGGTGTACTTACATGGTGGTTAATCAAGTGTTAATCACATTTTGGAGTCTCGTCATTGTCATTGCAAGGCATTTTGATATTGGTTGTTTCCTATAAAGGGAATGTGCCAGCTAATGTTGTTCTGATAGTGACCTTGGGATATAACTAACAGGCTTATTATATCTGATCCTGTCACCATAAGCAGTGACAATTTTGGTGCCATATAGCATTAGATGATACCGGCGTTGTTGCCAGGTCTTATTGTAGTGACAGCCTTTCTGCAACCATCGTGGCCTGTCTTTTGGGTTACGTGTAAACATCAGCTTTTACTCTGGTATGTTCTGTTTGTCTCTTGGTCCTGTAGCTCTTGGTCCTACGGCATAAGTCATAAAGGCTGCCTATTTTTAACTTCTTCAGAAAAATCGAAACCTAATCTTTAACTGAACCAGAGTGCAGATTGTATGCCAGACATTAACTTAAGACCGAAAAGCTTATTATTTTTTCGGTAAACATGTATTTGGCTATAAAATATATCTGCTTGCAGCACTGCCTCTGTTCTGCAAGAAGAAATGGCTGCAGGCAGTAGTTGTAGAATGCTGACATACAATCCCTGTTCTGTAGGCAGTAGTCACAGGATGATGACATACGATCCCTGTTCTGTAGGCAGTAGTCACAGGATGATGACATACGATCCCTGTTCTGTAGGCAGTAGTCACAGGATGATGACATACGATCCCTGTTCTGTAGGCAGTAGTCACAGGATGATGACATACGATCCCTGTTCTGTAGGCAGTAGTCACAGGATGATGACATACGATCCCTGTTCTGTAGGCAGTAGTGACAGGATGATGACATACGATCCCTTTTCTGTAGGCAGTGGTCTCAGAGTGATGACATATGACAATATGAGCGGTGGTCAGTGACAGAAAGTCACTTTGGTGACTCTGATTGATGACTCGCCTTTGGCATAATCAAATTCAGTGTACACACACACACACACACACACTGCTTTGAGCACAATATTTAAGTGAATGTGTCCGCGTTCCAGTCATGCTGCTGTTCTCTGCTGTGATGACAACACGCTGGGGCGGTAACAGCCTAGATGTCATGCCCCAGTATGCTGACAGATTAGTGCAGGAACATTCACCTGTGACTGGGGAAGTGCAAGAGAACGAGGACAAGAGAGAGAGCAAGGGGGAGGGGGAGAGTGAGACTGAGATGGAGGGGGCGGGGGAGAGAGAGACTGAGAGGAAGGGGGAGGAGGAGAGAGAGACTGAGAGCAAGGGGGCGGGGGGGTGAGAGAAATAGGAGGGCAAGCCAAAGCCCCTCAGGTTCCTAAAAGGTGCCCTTTGTCTTGACTCAGAGGATCGACCGTCTTTTATTGGCTGTCTGCCTCTCCAGCCTCTAGCATTACTAAAGCCTCTCATTCGGCAGTCTGTAGGCTCTTTTATCTCTCTCTCTCTCTCTGTTTTTTTTTTTGCTCTCTCCAGCTCCTCTATAGAGATCATTTTCTCTCCTCCATTCTCCTTCATTCCTTTCCTCCCACCTCAGCCCCACTTCTTGGGGGTTACCTGTCAAATTGCTTATTTCCATGGCATATCTTTCTTGAAAAATACTTTCACGTCCGGCTTGGTTGCAGATTTCTCCATGCCCTGACCTTTAATGAAGCTTTTTCTTTCTTTTGCTACCTTTCTTGAAAGAGGTAAGAAGATAAAACAAATAAAAATACGTGTACACACTTAATCTAGTTCCAAACATTCCAAAATGTCTGTTTCCAGTCTTCCTCTATGTTTGTGATCAAATGTTTCCCAATCTGTCACCCCATTGGCCGTGCACCAATTTCCAACTGGTTGAGACACTCACTGCCTAACCTAGAGTCCATTGATCCTGGGTGTTTTTCCATACAGCAACACTGAGCTTCTCCAGCCATTGCAGACTCTGCTTTGCGTTTCGCACACCCACAGTTAAATAGACGCGGCTCACTTGATAAACATCCTGCTCCCTCCGGAGCCGTCACCCCCTCCCTGTTTCTGCAGGTGAACGCCGAGCATGACAGGAAGGGAAACAACAGGATTGTTTTGTTCTTTACACCATTGTGACACTCCAACCGGCCCCATTATATGTTCACAGCACACGTCGTTATGCTCGCCAATGTTTGTTTGCAATTATCAAGACAAAACGTACAAAGACAGCTGTGTTCTCCACTTGTCTTTTTCCTGTTTTACTTTCGTCCTTACCTTCGTCTGTCAGACTAAATCACAATCAGAGAGGCAGAGACAGACAGAAGGAGGTGGGTGAGGGGGGTGATTGCTCTTTTTCTCCCACCCCTGGGGGCTTTGTTAAGGATTGAGCTCCCGAAGAGCCTGACTGTTGACACGTCCGATACAGCAGAGGAAGAGAGGCAAGAGACCGAAAGACCAGTGCTCCTTATAATGGGGTTTATAGCACTCGCAGACAGAACAACACGTTATTATTGTGTTGCCACCAGTACAGGCACTCTGCAGGGGTGATGCTGATTAGGTTTACACTGAAGGCCAATCCAAACTGGATGCCAATCCAGATTCATTTATCTGGGTGGAGTGTTTTTTTGGTGATGCAATTCAGATTCATGAGGCATTGGTCCTTTTATTTTTGTTTTTTATTCTTTAAATTAAGCATTAGATTTTTTTGGGTATTGCTTGAAAAGCTACCAAGCCTGTTTAGCTTACTAGATTTTAACATTGGTCCTTTTATTTTTGTTTTTTATTCTTTAAATTAAGCAATAGATTTTTTTGGTATTGCTTGAAAAGCTACCAAGCCTGTTTAGCTTACTAGATTTTAACATGAAACATTTATGAGGAAAAATACATGCTACTATAAAATGTCAAATTCCGCACATTAGCTCAAAACAGAATGTCATGATTTGATCATGGACAAAAAAATGCAAAAATGCAAGGCTGTTTTTTCCAAATTCTACGTCAACATTTCCAACATGACCCTTCTGATTACACCATTATAGGAGAGGCGAACAAGCCTCCCATTTTGTGACATGAAGCAACACCTCAACAGTTAGGCCTCCATTTGCCTATATTTAGGATTTACCTTAAGTTAAGGCTTGCAAACTATTTCCGTTTCGTTTAAGTTTAAGTATGTTTGACACTGAAGGTTTAAAGCTCCGTACATTCTCCTTGGATATAAATTTGCCACTTATATATGTATAAAAAAATGAAAACCAGACTAGTGATACAAGACAACTGTCATGTAATATCCCTTCACTTACATACCTTCTTAGCATCCCTATTCAGTATGGGCAGTTGGTAGAGCCACAGTACAGTTCACTAATGTTACAGAAACTGTATTTACAGAAACCATCACATTTATAAGGACTGCTTATTCTTTAATGTCTTAGGAGATGTCCCTGCCTCTAATGGTCTATACACACCAGAAACAAAGCCGTGGGTAGGTGTTTAAAGATGTGTGCATGATTTAGTCCAGGCAGTCAGGGCGTTGAGCAATTTCACACAACAGCATTTTCGTCCCAAATGTGACCCTATTATGCAGATAGTGCACTACTTGTCTGTACTTGTACATAAGTGTCTATTCAAATGTAGTGCACTATAAAGGAACAAACTGTAACATTTAGGTCAAAACACTAGCTTGGAAACCACCCAACAAGGGAACCATGGATTCACCTTCCAATAAATAGAACATGCCAACCTGGGTTATAGCCTGGCTTCAAATGACGCTCTAATCCCTATATATAGGCTGGATCAGGGAATAGCCTGAAGTGCCAGTAGAAGATAGCCTATTGTCCAAGAGAGTTGGGCCAGAAAATGAAAGGCTGTTTGTCCTGATGTGGGCGCTGAAAATGAAAGTGTTGTTGTGCCCTTGAGGACTAATTGTTCTGAATCACTCTGGATGAGTGCCTCTGTTAAATGACTTAACTGTAAATATGATATATTATGTATGGTGTCTTCGGAAAGTAATACAATCCCTCGACTTTCTACCCATTTTGTTGTATTGTAGGCTTAATTTATAGTTGATTAAAAACTGAAAATATGCGTAACTATTCAGACCATTTGTCATGATACTCCCAAGTTGATTTTAGATGCATTCTGTGTCCTTTGATCATCCTTGGATTGGACATGATTCAAAACGGCACACATCTGTCTATATACGATCCCACACCTCAACAGTCCACATCAGTGGAAAGGTCAAGCCAAGAGGTCCAAGCCACAAGGTCTGTAGACCTCTAAGAAATAGCCAAACTGAGGAACTGAATGAGTAGGGTCTTGAATAAGAAGGGTCTTAGAATGCACCAATGGGCAGCTTCAGAGTTTCTCTGCAGGGATGGGACCTATGCCAGAACATCTCTGCAGCACTCCATCAATCAGACCTTAATAGAAGATGGCTAGACGGAAACCACTCCTGAGTAAAAGGCTTATAAAATGCCATCTGAGAGCATGAGAAAATATTATTGTGGTCTATTGAGGCCAAAATTTTACGATTAGGACTGAATGCCACATGCTACATCAAGTGAAAACAAGGAGTCTCTCGTCACCTGAATAATACCAAAATACAGAGATGTCCTGGAAGAAACCCTGATCCAGAGCGCACTGTACCTCAGGCATGTCACTGACCTGGACGGGGGGGTTGCTGAATGTCATTCGCAGATTTTTATTCAGCTGCTGATTTGGCCGCTGTCTGTCTGTCTAATCCTGGCTGTGTACCCAAACACTCCCCACTTTCCATCCTAGTGTCCGAAGCGCTGCTGGTCCCGTGGTCAGCTCGTCTGGAGTGCGGGTTGCCTGCGAAGTCGGGCAACGGCAGTGTGTGTTCGCGGCGTTTCTTCACGGCTTGCCTGTCTAGGCGTGCTCGCGTGTGTGTGCGTGCGTGCGTACGCTTGTGTGTGTGTTTCGTGAACCTAATACATTTAGATGTTTGTAGATTGGTAATGAGAGGCACATCCATCATCAGCAGGGTTTATTTTAATCAGGTTTCCTGCTGAGGCCTTCCTCAGCATTTTTACCGCCACACCTGCATGGTGTACAGCTGTTAGCTCTCATCGCTCTCCGTCTCTAACCTCCCTCCCTCCCTCCCTCCCTCCCTAATCACCCGCCCGCCCACCCGCGTACCCTCCCTCTTCTTGGCCGAAAAACTGGGTTTTTCCGTGGTGCGTCGCGGCCCCCCCACCCCCCCGTGACGCCCACTGGGCCTCGCCCCCCGCTGCTGGCTAGGCGTCAGGCCGACACGTGGAGGGTCGCCATCAGGTGGGAGTCATGTGACCTGGCGTGCCGCAAGGATGGTGACAGCTGCCTGTTGGGAGGGGGGGGGGGGGGGGGGAGGGGGGGGGGATCCAGTGTATACCTTGTCGCGTTCAGAGGTTTTAATTTCTGGGGGTACCGGATTAAAAAGCCAAGCTAGGAGTCAGAAGGAAGAAGGAAAGTCTGAAGGAGAACGGCGTCTTGGTTACAACGAACCACCATGGCACACCAAGCCCAGTGTTCTGTTGTACACCGCACTGTGATGCGTGTTCACCGCTGCTATTTGCAAACCTAGATGGATTCACCTTTTCACAGAAAATATATATGCTAAGGTCGGCAATGTTAATACCACTGGCAGAAATGCTCAAGTTCAAGTATTTGTCCATGAATTACTGAGTGTTAAGTTTCCTAGAAAAGGCAGTGTTGGAAGTGCATTCACGTCATGCCCTTTTGAAAAGCTACGAGGAATACGGAGGTTTTCAAATCTATCCGAGTTGGATGTTTACATACAGAACAGAGTAAATTGACGTTTTAAAAACCACTTTGATGGGCGTTCTCCAAGCATCTCTTACATCTGCTAGAAACTGGGTTCTGCAAACACAGTTCCAACTCACACCTACACAGCTCACTTCCAGATATGGGGTACACTCAAAATGGTACTCTATAAAGTGCTCTGCCTTTGGCTTGCAATACACCTTTTTTAGTTAGGCATTTCTGGTCCTACAATTTCAAAAAAACGTTTTGTGTGCGAAATCGTCCTTTATTTTCTGTACAGTGTGCTGTCGATGGTCAGATTTATTCAGTGTTTCTTCCTCCCATTCCCTTAACTTAGGTTGTGTACAAAAACAATGACGTGCGGCTCGAGCTCTCCAAGCTGGCCAAACAGGGAGACGTCAAGATGAAGGTGCATGGCATTGTGGCATTCAAATGTGAAAATGTGGCGACCCTTGACCCCATCACCTTCGAGACACCAGAGTCTTTCATCACGCTGAACAAGTGGAACGCCAAAAAGACGGGCTCCATCTCCTTCGACTTCCGCACCACGGAGCCCAACGGCCTCATCCTCTTCAGCCATGGAAAGCCGAAACAGGCACCCAAGGTGTTATTTCATTAGGCACATAATTACACCCTCGAGTCATGTTATTGATCTCTTATATTGCTTGCTTGTTGATGATATACATGACTGGTTTCGCTGCAAAGGGTTGTGGTTTTAAATGCCCTTTTCACTCTTGATTTGATTAAAGGATTCCAAGAGCCCTTTGACACTGAAGGTGGATTTCTTTGCCATTGAGATGTTGGACGGTCACCTGTACCTGCTTTTGGACATGGGCTCAGGGACCACGAAGACCCGGGCGGTCAACAAGAAGGTCAACGATGGGGAGTGGTACCATGTGGACTTCCAGCGGGACGGGCGATCCGGTAAGAACCTCTCATTTGGTTGTTCTTATCGTGTGTGGATGACAGGGCCGGTTCCAGGCAGTCGCTTAGGGGCCCCCCCAGATGTTAGGTGAGCCTCAGCCGCTAGGGGAAAAGGGGTCCCCAGAAGGGTAGAGCTGGCGCTGGTGGGTGGACTTGTTAGACTGTTTGTCTGACCAATGAAATTTTAAATTGAGAACTGAAATTGCTGTCTGTCAACTGAGTGATTTCTGTCATTTTGTGAGCTTTTTGGTGTTTTTAAAACTTTTAATGTCTTACTTGATTTGCAAATCAAATAAGAAGGACAAAAAAAAAATTACAATTTCTTTCACATTTCTGATTGGTGATGGCCTGGGTTCCTGCTGTGTGAAACTGGCTCAAATTGAGATACCACATCTGTATCTTCTGTCATACGTTTGCCATATTACCACTGACCCCTCAAGTGTAACATCTTGCTGGGCCCTGCTGATTTGCTTATCTAAGCAGCAATTTGTTAGTGTGTATTTACAACCAAGGCCTTGGCAATGTCACTGGGCAAATGAGATACGCCCCCTAAACCCTGCCTACACCTCCCTTCCCAAAAGTGGAAATTAAATTAACTGTTTCACACACAGACAAAGACACACTACCCTCGATTATTAAAGACCTGTGCTAACTGTCTGATAGGGTTTTAAAGTGATTTATTTCTCTGAGTTCAGGGCTTCTACAGCAATAAAAATAAAATATGTAGTTCGAAAAAAGCCCTGATGTATTTAGTCTATTCCTCTAGACATTTTCACTCCCGCCACCATAATAAACACTAGCCTACAGCTATGTGAGTGATAATACCGAGGTTGTCACAGTGTAATGATTTTTTAAGTGAAGCCTATTCTAAGTTTAAGTTCTGCTTACAAAGTATGATAAGCTTTATAAACAAAGACAAGAGCAGACATAACAGATGCCGGAGCAGCTGAGAAGACAAATGTCTTGGGGAAAAACCTGAGCATGGTCGTTTTTTCAGCTAAATATTTGTATTTAATGGTTTTATTTAACCAAATTCTTCTCTTCTCCCAACATTTTGATGTCCAAATAATAATGAAGGCCTTGTTGCAGTAACTGCACAGCAGATTTTGGAGTGTTGAAGTTTGAGACATGTTTTTCACAGCACATCTCACCAAGACGTACTGCTTTTAATCACACTACTCAACTCAACCAGGACGTATGTCAAACGCCTTCAATATCAGCAGCAGCACCAAACCTTCAATATGACCTATGAAGTCCTGACACCCAACACTTTCTAAAACCTTTTTTTCCCCTTGTAACTTTCTAATAGCTGCCACCTATTTTTCAACCAATTGGATTGAAATAGAGCACATAATTGCCCCCCCTATCTTTCCTTCTCTTTTCTTATTCCCTCGCCCCATATTTTTTCGCTCCCTCACTTACTTTTCTAACTCACATTTTTATTCTCTCAATCCTCCTTTTCACACTTTCTTTTTCTGCATTTTGTCTGCGGCCCACCCTCTCCTTCCTGTCTCAGTCCTCGGTGAGTGGGAGACGGGGCGGCTGACTGAGAGCCATTCAATGCATTGCAACGTTCATCACAACCACCTACAGTACCATCAGGGGCCTCGTTCAAGTTTCTGCCTAACCTGGCACAGAGGGTTGTGGGGGGGGGGGGTTACGGGTGTACTGAACCAGAGGTAGCAGCACTGACTTGACTCCTCATATTTGACCCATACTGACACAGTCTGACTGTGGCAACGCCGGCGACCGAATGTTGTCAAAATTAGATTTGCCGCCCTGTTATCCGTCTAATAGCTCTGTCTTTAATCCCTTTTTCCCTCCACACCACTCCGTGTATATTTTCCTTGTTCCCAGCAACTCCACCAAGCCTTAGTTACACTTCTCTCACATTTCCACCTCCGCTGCCCGAGTTTCCATGGAAACGGGAGAGCAGTTCTCCCTCTGACTCTCTGTCTGTTTCTCTCTGTCCGTTTCATCCTTCCTTTCTCTTCCTCCCTCTCTTTTTCTCTCTGTCTCTCTCTGGGGTGAGAGTTTATGCACAGTGCTGAGCTGTGCAGTTAAGGCATTTCTGAACCGCTTCTTTCTCCTTGTTTAAATCTGAATTCTGGGTATTTCACTGGGCATCTCGAGAGGACAGAGAGAAAAGATGACATGAGAGGAAATAAGAGAAGACAAGAGGGTTGGATGAGGAGATGGAGAGGAGAAGAATAAAGGTGGAGAGGGAAGGAGGACATAAGGAGCCGAGACAGACCTAACATTTTTTGTTACATTCAAGTCATTTAGCAGACACTATTATCCAGAGGGTATAGGGTTTATTACCGTTGCATGTTTATACCCCATGGGAATCAAACCCATAACCTCCATGGGGAGAAGGAGAGGATATAGTAGGGAATAGGAGGAGATATGAAATGAGTGGAGGAGAAATGGAGGAAGGATATAGGAGAGGTGAGAAGGAGTGGAGGAGGAAAGGGGATAGGAGAGGAGGGGGCAGGAGGTAGGAGAGGAGAAATGATGGAGTCATGTCATGGAAGCTCTCCTCTCAATATTGCTGTGGCTAGAGTTCGTGTCTGCTTTGTAAATACTGACTTGCTGTGTTAACATGTAAATATAACCTTGAATGGCAATGATTTTCTTATAATGTTTACCCACTTAAACTTCTAGGCTGTTCTATGTAAATGCCAAAAAGTGCAATCCCGGAGATATCATTTGAAGGTCAAAATGATAAAATGACATTTAGAAAAAAAAGCTGTCTTAAACTGCTACGTGGCGCAGAGACGGGTCTGGGAATCAGAACACAAAACCACATTTAATCGGCAAATAAAGTTATGCTGGCTAGTCAGTGACTGCATATGAGACCAGAATTGACACTCTTTTGCGGTGTATACAGTGAGGGGTGGTTTTGCGGTGTATACAGTGAGGGGTGGTTTTGCGGTGTATACAGTGAGGGGTGGTTTTGCGGTGTATACAGTGAGGGGTTGTTTTGCGGTGTATACAGTGAGGGGTGGTTTTGCGGTGTATACAGTGAGGGGTGGTTTTGCGGTGTATACAGTGAGGGGTTGTTTTGCGGTGTATATAGTGAGGGGTTGTTTTGCGGTGTATACAGTGAGGGGTTGTTTTGCGGTGTATACAGTGAGGGGTGGTTTTGCGGTGTATACAGTGAGGGGTGGTTTTGCAGTGTCTGATGTATCACATTTTCATTTACATCACATGGATTGCCGGGTGCGTGTTTGTTGCTTACCTGGAGAACACATGGCACCAGGATGCACTATGGGAAGGAGGCAAGCTGGCAGAGGCAGTGTGATGCTTTGGGAAATGTTCTGCTGGGAAACCTTGGGTCCTGCAATGCATGTGATTGTTACCTTGACACGTACCACCTACCTGGGCATTGTTGCAGACCATGTACACCCCATAATGGCAATGGTATTCTCTGATGTCTTTGGCCTCTTTCAGCAAGGATAATGCGCCCTGCCACAAAGCAACAATGGTTCAGGAATGGTTTGAGGAACACAACAATGAGTTCAGTGTGTTGACTTGGCCTCCAAATTCCCCAGATCTCAGTTCAGGCGAGCATCTGTGGGATGTGCTGGACAAACAGGTCAGATCCATGGAGGCCCCACCTCGCAACATACAGGACTTAAAGGATCTGCTGCAAAGTGAAAATGTCCAAATTGGGCACAAAGGGTTAATATTTTGTGTGGCCACCATTATTTTCCAGCACTGCCTTAACCCTCTTGAGCATGGAGTTCACCAGAGCTTCACAGGTTGCCACTGGAGTCCTCTTCCACTCCATGACTACATCTCAGAGCTGGTGGATGTTAGAGATCTTGCGCTCCTCCACCTTCCGTCTGAGGATGCCTCACAGATGCTCAATAGATACATAACATCCCAGAGGATCTTAATTGGTTTGAGGTCTGGGGAAAGTGAGGGCCAGTCAGTGGCGTCAATGCCTTCGTCATCCAGGAACTGCCTACACACTCTGGCCACATGAGGCCGGGCATTGTCCTGCACCAGTAGGAACCCAGGGCCCACTCCATCAGCATAAGATCTGACGATGGGTCTGATGATTTCATCCCGGTACTTAAGAGCAGTTAGAGAACCGTTGGCTAGCACATGGAGGTCTGTGCGACCCACCAGGGATATGCCTCCCCAGACAATCACTGACCCACCTCCAGACCCATCATGCTGGATGATGTTGCAAGCAGGTTAACATTCACCATGGCGTCTCCAGAATCTTTCATGTCTTTCATATGTGCTCAGTGTGAACCTGCTCTCATTTGTGAAGAGAATGGGGGAACAAATGTTGGACCTGCCAATTCTGGTGTTTTCTGGTGAATGCCAATCAAGCTGCACTGTGCTGGACTGTGAGCACGGGTCCCACTAGAGGACGCCAGGCCACACTCATGAAGTCTGTTTCTGACAGTTTGGTGAGAAACATGCACACCAGTAGCCCACTGGTGGTCATTTTGTAGCGCTCTGGCAGTGCTCCTCCTGTTCCTCCTCGCACAAAGGAACAGATACTGGTCCTGTTGCTGGGTTGATGCCCTTCTACGGCCCAGTCCAGCTCTCCTCGTGTAACGGCCCGTCTCCTGGTATCTCCTCCATGCTCTTGAGACTGTACTGGGAGACACAGCAAACCTTATTGCGACGGCACGTATGGATGTGCCATCCTAGAGTAGCTGGACTATGTGTGGAGACCTGAATGGGCTACAGGATCTGCCTCATGCTACCAGTAGTGACAAGGACACTAGCAAATGCCAAACTAGAGAAGAATCAGTCAGGAAGGATAAGGAGAGAGCAATTGTCTATAGCCACCACCAATAAAACAATTCCCTTTGTGGGGGCTATCTTGCCTTTTGTTGCACCTGTTGTAACTTTCATTTGCACCAAACCAGGTGTCATTGATTCACAATCGCTAATGCTTCCAAACTAGACAGACTGATATCCCTGAAGTTAAATTGATGTTATACTGTGAAGATTACGTTTTCCCTTAAAATGATTTAGCATAGATTTAGATTTAGTGTATACGATGCAAGTATTAGGGCAGTACATTTTTTTTTCTCCTTTTGGCTCTGTAGTCCAAACATTTGGATTTCAATTTTAACAATTACTTTTGTTGAAGTGTAGATTCTCAGGTTTTGTTTATGAGGTTTTATGTACATCGGAGCTGTCAATGGCTCTAGGCTTTCGCCGTTGCCTTTGTCTGCTATTGGTGTCTGTCAGAATGACAGCGTTGAATAAAAGTCAAGAAAAATACATTATGCAGCTCAACATTTTGAATCATAGCCACAATATTAGTCTTACCAAAAAAATAAGTAACATTACTAATAGGAAGGGAAGCACAGCCTGGAAGGCCAAGGAGGACCTCAATAGTGTATGACTGAAGAATGCTTATTATAATGAAAGAATATTAAGAACACTCTCCAGGAGGTAGGGTGGATGTGTCAGCCATTGCTCTCTACACTTCACTGAGGCTACATTGCAAGGTACAAACCACTAGCTTTTGATGCAAATAACGGTGGAGTTTTGGATTGCTAAGCAAAAGGAGCCATTAATAAGATTTCCACCATGTAAATTATATATAAAAGTTTTTTGAGTATTTCCCAAATTGTTTGTTATTGTCAACTTAACATGCTCAGTAGTTTGTGTGTATACTCAATGTTTTTCTCTTATTTATTTTGGCCATGCGTTGCCAGATTTTGGCCATGCGTTTGGCCCAAAGACATTGGGATAAAACTCTGGAGAAAACTCAAGCAATGTAAGCTTCTCATCTATCTCCACCACCACTAGCCTAGCCTTTTGAGTATGTGAATTCCAAACTGAAAATAGTATAAATTCAACTTGTTTGCCAAGCTAGCTAGCTGTTATCTAGATAGCAGCTAAGGATATCTATAGTTGTAAAAGTACTCTTTCTGACATTTCCCCCCTTTTTTCCCTCAAATATCTCCTTTAATATCCAGATTTAAATAAAATTGAACATGCCTTTCATTTGCTGAAGATGGCGTTAAGACAGAAAGACCTCACTGGAAACACATTGGAAACATCAAATTACACATTGAATTCAAACATATTTTGTCATAAAAACTGTGCACAAAACGTATAATATTAAAATGAATTATAATAATTACAAGTTGTCACATATAGTATAGAAAAAACAGGGAACTGTGTTAGGCCATGAACACCACTTCTACAGCAACTAGCTGAAATTATACAAAACTCCACAGTCAATTCATTTTTAATGGTTTCTTTTTGCTCAACCACGTCTTTGAAGATTGGTCCTAATAATGCACTTTTTTACAATCAATTTATTTGTACTTTATGTATAAATATATTTTACCTTTTATGTCTTCAGTTATAAGCATTAGGTTTCACAAGTGATGGCTGCTATCATCTCTGAATCCATAGAGACATTCTACACAGCTAGCTCACCTGGAGGCTAAACTTTGGAAAAAACATCAGAGAAATGCTCTGAGAGTTGAAATATTAAGATACATATCTCCTCTCTTCCTGTTTCTTTGGAAACTTAACAACGTTGATACAATGATGCTGGATGAAGTCGGTATGCATTGCATTGCATCATCTTCCGCTTATCCGGGGCCGGGTCGCGGGGGCAGCAGTCTAAGCAGGGATGCCCAGACTTCCCTCTCCCCAGACACTTCCTCCAGCTCTTCCGGGGGGACACCGAGGCGTTCCCAGGCCAGCCGGGAGACATAGTCCCTCCAGCGTGTCCTAGGTCTTCCCCGGGGTCTCTTCCCGGTGGGACAGGACCGGAACACCTTCCCAGGAAGGCGTTCCGGAGGCATCCGAAACAGATGCCCAAGCCACCTCAGCTGACCCCTCTCAATGTGGAGGAGCAGCGGCTCTACTCTGAGCTCCTCCCGGGTGACCGAGCTTCTCACCCTATCTCTAAGGGATCGCCCAGCCACCCTGCGGAGAAAGCTCATTTCGGCCGCCTGTATCCGGGATCGGTATGTGATAATATAATTGTATTGCTGGTCACGTTGGCTGCATTGTGCTAGACCATTGGGCCAGCATTGTAATCCCTGAGCTGACAAAGTCACACATCTATAGTTGTTTCCTTAACCAGGGCACTTAACCCTAATTGCCTCTCTAAGTTGCTTGGTATGAAATAACCTGCTAAATGGCTCTAATGTAAAACTGGAATCTACCCAGTTTCCTGTTTCTGAGTGTCCTAACTGTTACAGGTCGAGTTTTAACACAAAGCTTTAGCCTGCCCCCATACCTTTTTTTCTGCTGATTTTCTTTCACCTACAGCCAATGTCATAGGACAACGAAAAACAGACTTAAAATCAGGCTGACCGCTCTGAGCAAGTGAGAGTAACTGGCATCATGTCAACACATTTCTGCAACTCCAGTGGATCCACAAGGTTTCCTAGTGACTGTCACAGTCAATAGGATCGCAAACACATCATCAAGCACCAACCTTTGATTCTACCCCAGGTGATTCCAGGTATTGAGGCACAAAGGGAGAAGGCTGATTCATGTCTCCTCTTTTTGTTCCGTGTTACAGTATATATTTTGACTGCATGGGCAGAATCTGAACACATCTGTAAAAATGTCACTTCTGTAGGTGAATATATTATTGATAATGATAACAGAACACACAGCCATTAATGTCTAAACTGCTGGCAACAAAAGTGAGTACACGCCTAAGTGAAAATGTCCAAATTGGGCCCAAAGTGTCAATATTTTGTGAAGCCACCATCATTTTCCAGCACTGCCTTAACCCTCTTGGGCATGGAGTTCACCAGAGCTTCACAGGTTGCCTCTGGAGTCCTCTTCCACCCCTCCAAGACAACATCACGGAGCTGGTGGATGTTAGAGACCTTGCGCTCCTCCACCTTCCGTTTGAGGATGCCCCATAGATCCTCAATAGGGTTTAGATCTGGAGACATGCTTGGTTAGTCCATCACATTTACCCTCAGCTTCTTTAGCAAGGCAGTGGTCTTCTTGGAGGTGTGGTTGGGGTCATTATCATGTTGGAATACTGCCCTGAGGCCCAGTCGCCGTGGGGAGGGGATCATGCTCTGCTTCAGTATGTCACAGTACAAGTTGGCATTCATGGTTCCCTAAATGAACTGTAGCTCCCCTGTGCCAGCAGCACTCATGCAGCCCCAGACCATGACACTCCCACCACCATGCTTGACTATAGGCAAGACACACTTGTCTTTGTACTCCTCACCTGGTTGCCGCCACACACGCTTGACACCATCTGAACCAAATAAGTTTATCTTGGTCTCATCTGACCACAGGACATGTTTCCAGTAATCCATGTCCTTAGTCTGCTTGTCTTCAGCAAACTGTTTGCAGGCTTTCTTGTGCATCATCTTTAGAACAGGCTTCCTTCTGGGACGACAGCCATTCAGATCAATTTGATGCAGTGTGCGGTGTATGGTCTGAGCACTGACAGGCTGACCCCCCACCCTTTCAACCTCTGCAGCAATGCTGGCAGCACTCATATGTCTATTTCCCAAAGACAACCTCTGGATATGACGCTGAGCACAACCACACAGCTTCTTTGGTGGACCATGGCGAGGCCTGTTCTGAGTGGAACCTGTCCTGTTAAACCGCTGTATGGTCTTGGCCACCGTGTTGCAGCTCAGTTTCAAGGTCTTGGCAATCTTCTTATAGCCCTTGGCAATCTTCTTATGTAGAGCAACAATATTTTTTTTTCCAGATCCTCAGAGAGTTCTTTGCCATGAGGTGCCATGTTGAACTTCCAGTGACCAGTATGAGGGAGTGTGAGAGTGATGACACCAAATTTAACACACCTGGTCATCCACAAATGAGACACTAACGAGTATAAATACATATTAATACTATATTAATTAGTGACATTAGCGAGTATGACATTGTGTTGGTCAGGTATATAGTTACACCTAACGCTCTACCTTCCCAACACAGTCATTCTGGTGCAGAGGAAAGGTCTAAGTTGAGGGTTGCTCAGCGCCTACCCTGCTTTAAGTTCTGGACACAAGCTCTTATCTACTCTAAAAGGTAGTGCTGGGAGCATAGTGTGAAGTTTTTCACCTTCCAAACCCTGCACCTCTCCTACCATGGGGTGCGTCCTTTTGCTCCAGCCCTACCTTTAAATAATTCATCCAATGAAAGTAATGTTTCAACACAGAACGACATGTCGCAGTCAGTCCCGAGAGGCAGTGAGTCACGAAACATAAGGCATCGTTCTGGGCTTTTAATCTGGCTGCGCGCACGCACACACACACACACACACACAAAATAATAATACTGTAACATAAGCCGCCCAGTCAGGTTTTAGCAATTAGCTTCATTCCAATTCCTCTCACCGTGCCACACTTCAATCAGATGTTACCCAGGACAGGATCCCAACGGTGGATTTCAGATTGTGTTATCACTGCACTGAGAGATCCATTTTAGAGCCTCTGGAGGATTCCCTTTATCTGTCCGCAATGCCAATGCCTATACCTTTTATACTGTCCTCCTTTAGAACATGACCCCTAGGGACACATTTATGTACAGCTACTACTGAAAGTGCTTTGTTTGGAAACTGTTTAGGATTTTAATAACGGTGTACTAATGAGTCTGTTATGAAAAAAGAAATCATGAGTGGCTCCTTAAATATCCTGAAACTGGTTAATTAAGACACAACAACAACATGCGGGTCCACAAAGAAACGAAAAATGTACTATGAAACAGTGAAAGAGCCCGTTTGCCACACAGCGACAGACGGGCCACTGCCATGCTCATCTACAGACTGGCCATCCAATCCTATCGGGAGCTTTGGCCAGATTCTGCTGTGTCGGCCTAACTGGATCATAGTAATCCACTGCTCTAACATGTGGTGATGTGGGCTGAGGGAAAGAGGTGTGTGTGTGTGTGTGTGTTGGTATCAGTGTTGGTCTTCTGTGGATTGGGGACATTGTCATTGGATGGCTGTGGCCTTGGGGGAGAGGGTGGTCTTGTGTGTCTGCTGGCCTTGATGAGGAAGTCCGGGGGGCCTAACACACACCACATACCGGTCTCTACAAGATCCTCTTATATCTTATTTAATGATTTAATGGTGCCTTTCTTCTTGGCCTTGTGGACTGAGTGAATTGGTCTAGTGTTATCGGGGCCTGGCGCAAGGGGGCCCTCATACAGATGTCTTCACCGTTTGTCTGTCTACTTCAGGTCGCAAGCCAAAGCCTTGCAGATCAAATATGTAGATCACGTCCGTCCAGTGAAACATGACGTTGGTTTCTCCATAGACTGAGCTGTGCCCACGATGGACTGTATGTTTAATGAATGTATCAAGAGAATAGGACACGTTTCCTGAAGGTAATGGAGACTGATGTAAGGACGTGTTGTAGGAGTGATAGTGGGTAGAAACGGGGAGAGTGTGTTATCATAAACAGTGATATAGATGCTGTTAATTGGGTGCTGTCAAGATGGCGGCCAGTGCGATTTATAATAAATTGTGTTGATGATTGATTACTCAACGTGGACTCTGCGTCCATTATTATCAGCCAAGCGTCAAGTTTGTCAAACCCTTTTCACCGGTTGGTGGCCGGACGTCTGAGCCTTCAGCGTTTGGAAGTTGAGAAATAGTGAGCGTCTCTTCTGCATGCCATGTTTTACATTCATCCAGGAAGTGTAGTCCTTGCCTGCCGTTACTCAGCTGGGTTTTCAGTCGTCTTGGAGGGCCTTCAGGGCGTTGCCACACGTTGGTTAGGCCGCCGCCGACGCTGAATCTACTTTATTATCACTTGCGGCTCATCGTTTTTTCTGGGGCCGTCATATGGTGGGCTTGCGCCCTGAGGACGTCTGCCTAAATGGGTGTGAGTGGAAGATAAGAGGGGAGATGCCGGCATCTTTCAGCTGTCTTCTCTGATGAGTGCTCCTCTATTCCTTCCCCTGGTCATTGTTCTGTTGGTGAGTGTGTAAACAAAGCAACATTGTGTTGAAGTCACAGTACACAAGTGTGTGTGTGTGTGTGTGTGTGTGGGGGGGGGGGGGGCTGGACTGGTAGCATCAGCACACCAATGACAAAAAAAAGCAGAACTCTGCAGAGCACTCTTGGGTTTACCATCAGGCCTAGCTGCTGGGGAATTATTTATAACATAGTGCTAGCTAAGGGATGGAGGCAAGAAGACCTCTTAGTGAAACGTGAAGGGGTGGATGAGGAGACCGAGGAACCTGATGGCTCCATGAAGATACCGAAGAATGTCGAAGGGTGGAAGGGGAGGCGGAGGAGGAGGTGAGGACAGAGGGTAGAAGAAGAAATCATTTCATGTAGATGAATGAACAAGGAAGGACGATGTGAGGCCCACGACTATTGGACAATGAAACTGGAGAAACTGTAGAATTAGTTCTAACAAGTACGTAGTGGCGTGCTGCTGTTTAGATAATCCCATCGCCGATCCGGGTGGACTCCCTCCCAGGTAGCACTCTGTACATCTTGACGTACCTTTGACCAACACCTCATGGGTCCGGATCCAAATTGGGTCACGGATGTTGCAGTCTCACAAGCGTTTTCACCTGCCTGGTGTTAAATGTCTGGACAAAACACCCCGGGTTCTTGGCACGTATGTCCCGAAACGGTACTACTAGAGACTCTGGTGTAGTAGGTCCGGTGCCTTGAGGCTCGGTTGTGGTTTTTGGCCCGGAAGATGCGCTTTCCTTGGATGTGTGTGAGAACTTCCTGGTTGAGGAATATTCAGTGATGTTCAGAAAGGTCGTGTGAGTTTCAGTATTTCATAGCGGCTATGTCAGGCCGGGGTAGGGCTCTAGATGAATGAATCCCGATTGGTCAAACAGAATGAATCTGTCAGCGTGAACCAGTTCAGTCACCCTGCTACATGAGAGCTGCCCCACAAAGCAAGGCGTTCTAAACATTAAGTGCATTTGAGGATTGAAAGCATTGTTGGAAGCTTGAAATGTCCACTTGGAAGTTAACGATGGCTGCCGGAGTATGAACCTGTCCGATCCCAATAACCAGTATGATGCATTGGTGTCGTTAACTGTGACCTGCAGGGAGACGTCCCAGCTGCGTGGCGGTAGCCTGCCAAACGGTTTGAAGCTCGGTCACAGGTAGCAGTACGCCAGCTGTGGTTATGGGTAGTGTGTGTGTGTGTGTGTCTGTGTATGTTTGGTCAAAGGGACGATTCCTGGAACAGATGTCCGAGGTCGGGACCCTGTGGAAGTAGCTGGGAGGTTGTATGAGATTGTAGGTTAATCACTGACCAGACCAGTGTGTGTGTGTGTGTGTGTGTGTGTGTGTCATTGGGTTGGTGTGTTAGTGTGTGTGTGTGTGTGTGTGAGCTCTGTAACTCTGTAGCACTGTTCTCTCTCATCCAGCAGGGTGACTGTGGGTCTGGCTAGCTAGATCACAGTGGCTGCAGACATTTAGAAAATGTCTTTTGACACGTCAAAATGGACGCCAGGTAATGGAAACCCTTAGTGGGGCTGGCTCACCTTGGAGACTTGAATCAGCCAATGTAGCATAAAACACATCAGCTCAGGTCAAAGGGATGCTGGGTAACAGCGGGACTGAGGCTGACTCAACCTTGCCAGAGAAATGGGACCGGATCGGAAACATTGCAATTGGATTAAGCCCAAACCTGGAATGCAGAACAGCCCAGTAACTAAGTTGAGGTATGGATGATGGCTCCACAGAGTTCTGGATTGTTAAGGCTTTTTCCCTGTTGCTTTGAAATTATTGTAAAAGTAGGAAATACACAATCAGCATGATTTCTGTACAGTGTGAAAATTATTGCGGATACAGAACATATTCAGGAATTGGACAGACATTTATTTGGATTGTTTCCCACAATCCAGCCAACCAGTCAGCCAGCCAGCCAATCAGCCAACTAACCAGCCAGTTAGTCAGCAAACCCGCCAACCAACCAGCCAGTTAAACCGGCCCGGCTGTACATCCCAGTGTGGTCTGCAGCGTGTTTCATTACCACAACAGGAATAAATCAACAACTTAACAAATAGACACACACCATACACACACATAGATTGACACACCCACACAAAGAGACCCATCCACACACACACACGCTTATTGCCAAACCATAGCCCTGAACATTAGCACTTCTCCATAAAGCTGTGGTGTAGATTACAGTGAGGAGGAGGAACACAGAGCCGTGTAGCGAAGACACCCACCATTAATTAAAGATCCACAATGGCTTGCTAGCAGAACCATGCTGATAGTAGCAGATCCACTCACGAATGAATCACCAGGCCTAAGAAACTGGAGTCCCGCGGCCCCACACCTCTTCAAAGCACCCACACAGGAACAACTTGCAGATGCATGCATGCACACACACATACACACAGACAAAAACACACAGACACGCAGATATATAGACAAACACACACACAGACAAAAACACACAGGCACACACAAAGACATATATACACACACATATAAACAAACGCACACACACACACACACACACACGAAAACACGCAGACACAGACAAACACATACACACACAGACAAAAACACCCAGGCACACATATATCGACAAACACACACAAACACACTGACATAAAGACACAAACACAAACGCATAGACATATATATATATATATATATATATATATATATACACACACTTTGAAACAAACATAGACACACACACACAGACATCATTACACACACACAAACACACACACACACATAGACAAACACACACAAACATAGACACACATAGACACACGCACACTCTCTCTACAGTCCAGTCATGTCCAGTTTTGTTTACCATGCTCCACATCCTGAATTAAAGCTGAATGAGAGTGATAAATCAAGAAGATGGAAACACACTAACTCTCCTTGCCAGGTGAATTTGTTGGGGAGACTAAGAGAGAGAGAGAGAGACACTGAGAAAGATAGAGACAGAGGGAGAGAGACAGAGGTAGAGAGACTCCGGGAGAGAGATAGAGGTAGAGAGACTCCGGGCGAGAAACAGAGGGAGTGAGACAGAGTGAGAGAAACAGAGGGAAAGAAAAAGAAAGGAAACAAGCCGCAGTTCGTTAATCACACAGCAAAGATGGCCAAGATGGGGTTTGTTGTTGAAGATGATAAAGGGTGCTAGGGAACGGCCATCTTGCTCTCTCTTCTTTCCCCTCTCTGTCATTACTTTATGAGTACTGCTGAACAGATAAAGGAGATTTACTATGGGGGGAAGTACAAGGACAATACAATGGAGAGATATTTTTTCCTGGTATCACAGATTACTAATGGACCCCGGCTCACAGTCATCTATATGATTTACCAACATACTCTCAATGTCTCATGTCAGTGTTTGACGTTTGTACCGGGTAGATAAACGTCTCCAGGTGAAGTGAGGGATGAGAACATTATGAAAGGATATGCATGGCTGTTGCTCAAAGATGGTACCCATCACCCCAGCACTGGAATGACTAGGTCTGCCTTACCTAAGCAGGTTTTTAGATTATATCTGGCTGGAAAATGTTAGGAGTTTCAAGAAAAACTCTAAGCTACATTATAACTAGAAAATATACAAAATGCTGTTCTTCTGTATCCATTTTTTTTTTTTTATGTGAATTATTTTACACAAATATTGAGAGTAATAGTGAACAAATCTGGATAATTGAAGCTGACTTGCGACTGCCTGAAGACACAGATGAGCCGTGTCTCAGATGGGGACATTTGCATATGCAGCTGTGATTGGCTATGACACAAAGGTCTGTGTTGGGTTCCAGACTCACATTTAGGTTGAAGCGCTCTTGCTCTGCCTACAACAAAATCCCAGGCCTACAGAATCTTGCAATGTTATTCTTGTTGTTATTATGGTTCGATGCCTTCAAATTTAGAACTAAGTCCAGTTCCTGTTTAACATCCTGTAACATGTAACCCTTTTTTCTTCCCTTAATTGCGTTTTTTACGAGTATTTTACTTAAGTATTTTATTAACGTCTGCCTGTGCATGGGTGATCTGTGAGTCCCTTCCGCTACGTGACACAGTCTTTCTTCCTTGGCACCTCCCCCTCAGGTACAATCTCCATCAACACCCAGAGGCAGGCCTACACGGCCCCAGGCGAGAGTGAAATCCTGGACCTGGACGACAACCTTTACCTGGGAGGACTGCCAGAGAACAAACTTGGCCTGGTCTTCCCGACAGAGGTGACTGTGCAATTGTATTTCGGCGTTCCTCATGGACGTCATGTTTGTGTTTCTAAAGAGTAGGGGCAGGAGATGCGAGCGGCACGTGTTCATTTCGATCGACTGATTCCAATCCTCCGCCGCAGGTGTGGACCGCTCTGCTGAACTACGGCTACGTGGGCTGCGTCCGGGACCTGTTCATCGACGGACAGAGTAAAGATGTCCGCCGCATGGCCGAGGTACAGAAGGCCACAGGGGTCAAACCGTCTTGTTCTAAAGAGCCGCCCAAACAGTGCCTGTCCAACCCCTGCCAGAATAACGGTGTCTGCCGGGAGGGATGGAACCGATATGTGTGTGACTGCTCGGGAACGGGGTACCTTGGGCGCTCCTGTGAGAGAGGTAAGACGGCCGGTCTCCTGTGGCTCTTTTGGGTATAACTAACCAAAGTTGCTTTAAGTCCTAGAACTAGCTGTATGTAAAAACAAAATGGATGAATACAGTCTGCACAGTGGCCAAACGCCATGTACTGCCTTAGATGACACATTGTTTTTGGTACTGGTCGGATGTAGAGATTGAGATTTACTAGATGGCTTTGCTCATGTAATGACCTGGTTCCAGGAGTGTGGAAGGCTGGGTACAGAGAGGCGGTGTTGCCTGGCTGGAGGTAGCACTAACTCGGGTTTGTCAGCCGTGTTTATTCCTAGATTTGCTCGAGCTCCAGGTTTGTTTGGCTGGTTGCTGACGTGTGAATGTTTCAGTAGGGACGTCAGATTACATCCCTGTCTACGGACGTGGGTCCCTTCACTGCTTACCTCACCCCGCTGTGCCACGCCATGTGCGGCTGGAGGAGGTGCGGGGCCTGGGTGTGGGGTTTAACGGGTCTGACGAAGGGAGCAAGGAGGAAGAATCGGGGGGAGGAAGGTGTCAGAAATGAAATGTGAATATAATTGACATCAAAGGCTTCCCCGAAAGAGCAGGGCTTTAAGCCGTTCATTACACATGCTGCGGATTCGGGATGCTTTGTCAGAGGCGAGAGAGATAGACCACCTCCCTCTGTGTTACGTGTGCGTACGTGTGTGTTTGTGTGTACATGTGTTTGTGTGTGTGTGCGTGTCAATGTGAGTGCATTTGCCTGAATACGTGCGTTCAGATTTTGGGGGTGCGTTGCGAGGCGCCACCTGGCCGCTAATGCTTGAGCTCTGGGGTGGCGGCCGCCAAACGATCATGTCCATTGGTCGACCTTATACTAGCGCGTAAGTTATTATTTCGAAAGAAACAAACATTTCATCCATTCCAAATGTTTTCAGGATATGGATGGAAACCGGGACGGAGTGAGGGATAGTTTAAAGGTTGGAGTTTGAAGTGCATAGAGAGAGCCAGAGAGGGTGGATATTTTCAGGGGTCTTCAAGGGGTTTTGAAGCTGTTCTGTTTCCTTGGGAGGACGGTGTACCTAATGTCATGTTGCCCAAACAGGTCTCTCGACTGTTTCAGAATTTCAAAATGGATCATTAAATTGTTTAAATGGGCTGCATTCACACAACATGTATTACAGAATGTGAACAGTTGGAAACAAACATCCACCCCCATCACCTTAGCTTTTTTTTTTTTATCTCCACCTTAAACTCAGACTGAAATACACACTCAATATACTTGTTATTAAAACTGGATAGGTTTCTCTCTGACACAATTTATAGAACTAGAAGGTATTAGCTTAAGGCTGCATCAACAAGACTTATTTCTGCCTCAACAAATAAATATTGCAGGAAATCATCTTGACACCTCAAAGATGTTCTGTTTTGCCATTGGGTGCATACAGCATGTAAAATGTTCCTATCCACGACCTAAGACTTGAGTTTTTCATGTCAATTCAGTTGGGTTTCGATGGTAAGGATGCCTCTGATGATCAGACTGTCAGGAACGGGGTCCCCAGACCCCAGCGAGTTCAAGAACCGCTGGAATATTTGCCCCGTCCCTCTCTGCCGTTAATGTGACTAAGATGCGCCATTATCACTGCTATTTCCTTGTGGCTAAACTTCTACACAGTTCACCCAATTTCGGTTCAAGTGAGAAAACACTGAATCGTTGAACGGTGTGCGGAAGAGCTTTTCCAACTTGTAGGGCAAACGTGACAAAAAACAAAATCAAGGATATCCCCTTCAGTTGTGCTGAAATTATATTACCACATTAGCTACTTCAGGGAACATTGGATTTAGTGTTTTTGGCTGTTAGCTGGTTAGCTTCTCTCTTGTTATACGAATTGGCTGGCTCAGGCTAGACTGTATGTGATGAACAAGTGTTAATTTATTGAACATCATCAAATTCCGGAAAAAAAATTCTGACAATATTTTGAGCCGCCGAAATTAGATAGAGGAAAAATACTAGCAACGATCGCAAATTATTCTATGGGCCGTCATTCGCACTAGGGGCCAACGTTAGCTGATCATCGTGCTATGCAATAGCCTGTGGAAGAGTTTAGTTTTTTGGTGTGTGTGGTTTTTCATGCATGCTTCACTGCGTGTGTATACGTGTGTTTGTGTGTGTGTGTGTGTGTGTTTGTGTGTGTGTGTGTGTGTTTGTGTGTGTGTGTGTGTGTGTGTGTGTGTGTGTGTTTGTGTGTGTGTGTGTGTGTGTGTGTGTGTGTGTGCGTGTGCGTGTGCGTGTGTGTGTGTGTGTGTGTGCGTAAGTCGACAGGGCCCTGTCCCACCCGGCTGTGTCTTGTCTTGCGTGAGAGGAGTTGCCAGGATGAATATAAGCTGCCTGAATTTGGCCTGGCTTCCTGTTGACAGATGCTACCAAAATCACACATACACACACACACACACGTGCGCCCGCGCACACGCAGACTGTTTCTGTTTATTCTAATTGTGTTGCCCTGCTATCTGTCTGAAGTATTCTCCAGTGAAATGCGGCCGAGGATGAAATGGTCCCTCCTTCAGTATCGTCCCTCCTCCTGCAGCCATGCATCACACGGCGATCCAACTGTCCACTTGTCTTCTGTGATGCGGAGTTAATGAACTCCAATTTTATTGTGGCTTTTTATTACATCCACAGTTTTGATATCTAAACATCTAGAAAGCTCTCCGTGTGTGTTATTTTTGAAGACATTCCCTCAGCTGAAAAAAAACTAAACAAATACTTGAAACAAGACAAGTCTCAATCAGGAACTGTTTTCGTCTTATTAAATATATATTTGTAATCATTTTTCAGCTGGCATTTCTTTCAGCGTGTTGTATTTGTAAAAAAGAGTTGAGTAGGATTTAAGTGGCTGTTTTGGGAGAAATGCAGTCTGCTGTGAGTGAAGGAGTATGAGCACACTGTGATGTAACCTCCATAGCCTACTCTATTGTATGCTAAAGCAGTCAAGCGTGAGCAGAAGAGTTCAACACAGTCGGTCACTCAATGTTTCTGTCCTGGTTTGGTCTGGTCAGCACTCTGAGGCAATCCTTGTTTGTGTGTGTGTTTTCTTGTGCTTGTGTGAGCATGTGTGTGTGTTCCTCTGTTTCTTTTTCAACCTCCCTGATGGCTACGGTGTGTGTCGCTCTTCAGGTCACTAGTGCTAATTCTGAACTGTGTTGACATAGAAGGCGTCTAATGAGTTTGGTTCTTTTACACAGAATAATGACAGGATCTTGAATTTCAGAAACCAGTCATCTCAGAAATGCAGCTGTAGTTCTGATGAAAATTAGCATTTCTTGGAGTGTCACTAAATGCAATCATCAACGAAGTCATGTATTGCCTTTTGCTCAAACCTTTGATGGTTTGGGCTGTTAAATCTGAAACATAAAATCAGTCTTGTTCTGTAACGGCCGAGACCATATGTTTACGTTCATAGTTTTTACCCAATTCTGCCATTGCTCATTCCTATGGCATGTGTAGTTGAACAATTTAGCATTCAAATACGAACAAAACCGAAAAATGTGTAACGTAATAGCACTACAGTAAACTAAAGTTAAAGGGCTTGTCAGAGTGTGTTACTATGCCAAAATGTTTCACCTCCCTGATAACATAATTATACCCTTACCAACTAAATCTTTACCAAACAACGCAGGTTTATAAATCCATGTTAGAATTGTCTATTACAGACCCACACTGCATTTCTCTGTGGGCTTCAGATGCAGTCTGTTGAGATTCACTAGATTTTACAGTCTTATTCAGTTCTCTCTGTCACTCCCCCCCTTTCCTCACACTTTATTTCCCCCCCTCCCCCTCTGTTTTGCTTAAAAGGTTGTGCTGGATGACAGTAGGAGTACGTCCCTGACTATTAGGAAATACGCAATTCTTTGGTGCGACAGTAGTGGTTAGATGACGTGCCATCGGAGAGGCAGAGGAGAGAGAGGAAATGAGAGAGAACGAGAGAGAGAGAACGAGAGTGTGCTATGAATGTACACAGGTTTTCATCGCCTCCTTGCAACTCACTCTGTGACTTTAATTTTCCACATCTGTGCTTCCCATCCCTGTTAATCAGTTGACAGGGAATGAGGATAGTATGGTGCGATGTAAGAGGGAAGCAGAATGAGGATTGACGGTATGGTGTAAGGTAAGAGGGAAGCAGAATGAGGATATGAAGTATTTTTTGAGGTAGTGAGAGAGACAGAATGAGGTGTGACTTAGAGAAAGAAAGACAGAATGAAAATATGTGGTATTGTGTAAGTTGGGGAAAGAAAAACATAATGAGGCATTGGCTATGTGGTATGGTAACGAGGTAACGGGAGAGAGAATGAGGAGAAATTAGAAGAGAGGGGTAGAGAGAGAGCAAGGATATGTTGTATGGTGTGAGGTAGGGAGGTTGGAGAAATAATATATTGGATAATAGGACAGGGAGAGAAGACAGTGACAGAGACATAGACAGACAGACAGACAGAGAGAGAGAGAGAGAGAGACAGAGAGACAGATAGATAGATATAGAGGTGTCATGTCAGTTCTGGGTTGGATTAAGGGGGACAAGTACAAAAACCAGTATTTAAATGTAGGCCCATTGCACTCTGAAGTGTCTACTAAAGACTGACATAAAGAGAGGTAGGGGGTGAGAAAGCGTGTTATAGGGAGAGGAGAATGGAGGCGGAGTGAGGGATGTAAAGAGGGAGGGAGTGAGGAGGAGTAATATGAGTGGGCATACGGGTTGAAAGTAATTTCCACATTATAAAGATAATTGATTGTCTAGAGACGAGAGCCCACTGCTTCAATGAGTGTTCAAGTGAACTGACTTAACCCTTTAAAACCGAAGCCGTTTCTCCTGTTTGGCCTGATCACCCCTCAGTATTTTCTCCCCTTATTACCCCCCTCTTCCTCGGCTGTCTGCCCCAGTCTCTCTTCCACTGCATTCCATCCTCATCCCCTCTCATTCTGTCTCTCCCCCTTCCTCTGTTCCTCTTTCTTTCCCTCTTTGATCCCTCTCTCTCTCTCTCTCTCTCTCTCTCCCTCCCTCCCTCCCTCTCTGGAGTTATGTGATGTGTGAAACTGGCGTCAGTGGGATGGATCTGTCTGTCTACAGAGTAGGAGCTGTGGTGAAGACGGACGCAACGGAGTATGCGTCCTGGCACACTGCTAGCGCTATTGATGTCTCCATATTGCAGGCTGGAGCCTGTGTGTGTGTTTGTGTGTGACTGCACTGTTAGAGATGGGAGGCACCATTAGCAGCTAGCAGGCAAAGAGAAATGTCAGAAGAATTAGCCTAGCCCTCACTTACCCAGACATGGTGTAACATACCACCCCGTGGCTTACTACAGCCACTGCATATGGTGACACGCGCACACACACAAACATGCACAAATACACGCATATACATCCGAATGCGTATAATTCCCCGTTTATAACCTGCAGTGTAGGTTTGTAACCTTTTTATAACCTGCAGTGTAAACTGCACCATTTATTTTATGTCTTTGTATTCATACAAACCCAAGTATTAACCACACCCATATATGAACCGCCCGGAGAATTATGACTCGTACATACATTGTACATTAATATTAAATATCTGTCATAGGGTGCCACCAAAATTAATCTGTTGAAGAATTAAACATGTTTTTGAAACCCCCGTAACGCCATTTGTATCATATTTGCTGCATGAGTTTCTGAGACGTCTATTTTGTCAAGCAATCATCTGTGAAAAAGTTTGTTGCTGGAAACAGTTTTAAAAATGTATTAACCGCTGTAGGTGAAGGTTTTTTTCAAAATGTGTGCATAAGCTGCAGTATAAAATTTAAACAAATGCTTATCGAAACATGCGCATTCACATACATCCAAATACACCCACACAAAGTAGATTCACACACACACACACACACACACACACTGACTGAGAGGCTGGAAAACGTGCAATAAGCGCTGCTGCTGAGACCCATTTTGAAGGCATATACTGTACACATTCACAAGCACACACACACACACACACACACACATGCACATTCACACACACACACACACACACACACAAATTCACACACACACTTTGAAAAATAAGATTTTTAATTAAGCAGACAAAGCAAGTTTTTCCTTCCCAGCCTGAATGAATCCTAATGTCCTCCCCTCGTTGCATCTCTCCCCTCCAGCTTCACATGACACTCAGCCTAAATATGGTTGGAGCACACAGAGTGAGAAAGATAGGGAGAGAGGAGTGAGATAAAAGGAGTGAGAAGGGGAGAGATGAAGGGAGAAAGTGGAGAAAGATAAAAAAAGAGAGAAAAGGAAAGAGATTAAGAGAGGACAGATAAAGACAGAAGAGTGGAGAGAGATGAAGAGAGAATGAGACAATAGTCATATCACAGATAGACAGACAAAAAGGCATTGCCCTATGGAATTATTGGATCACTTGGTAGAGATGGGCAAAAAAAAGATGTAGTTGTAGAGAAATATTACCCGTAATTCAAAAAAAATAATTGAGTAAAATGTCAACTCTTATTTCAATTAAAACATAAAAACTATCAAGAGAAAAAGCTTCATCACATTCGTGTCACCTTCGCTTTTAGTACTTTGTGCACCCTTTCCTTTCTAAGATGACAGTGACAACTCTGCAATAATGTTTGATGAAATTGGAGAACACATAGGAGGGATTCAAAGACCATTCATCCATGCAGGATCTTACCAGGTCCTTCAGTTTCAGTACTCTCATGTGGACTCTTATCTTCAGGTCACCCCACATGTTTTCAGTGGGGTTTAGGTCAGGGCACTACGACGCCTTGCTGCCGCCCGATGTGAAGTCTGCTAAGTGTGTTTTGAAGTTGTCGGCAAGAGATGTTCATAATCAAAGCGATGTAGACCGCTGTTGGAGATCTCCGCTGCACATAGAACAAATCACAATGTATATTTTACTAAAGCACCAGCCCATGAAACCAAACCGCCATATTTAATTCCAAAATATATGGCATAGTGAAGTGACGAGAAAGCTTGTGCATGCATATAGCTAGTAAAAAAGAAACAATCACAAATGAATACTGCAGTTACAATAGGCCCCGGACCCTTGACTCACTGCTCTCCCAGTGCTTTCAGGAATGTAGGTCGCATCACCCAGGCTAATTGGGATGTTCTTAGCAAAACCATTATTCAGTGGTAAGTGAGACGTTCTTATGTGCATCTGAAGTAATGCTAGGGATTATTGCCCTGTTGAAAGATCAAACAATGATCCTGTTTTAGCCTCCTGTTTCAGCCAGGCAAAGTTTGTTCTAAAATCTCTTGGCAGAGTCTGTGATGCCGTGTGTCCTAACCAGTGTTGGGAATGTTGATTTTAAAACGTACTAATTACAGTTACTAGTTTAAGTTCCCATAATGAAACTAGTTACGTTACTAGTTACTTGCTGTAGAAAATAAGGCGTTGAGTCAATTAGCCTTCTTAACTTACTTTAAGATAAGTCCTTTGAATATATATTTATGTGTTTGTCACTTATGGCCAGAAGGCACACTTTTAATGGGTTATCGTATAATAAACGATAACCCATCAATATGTAACCAATGGGAGTTGGTTGAGTTTTTTGGTAGGCGTATCATGCCCTGTAGCAAGGAGAGCTGGTGCTGCCATCCCTGCATCCTTTGGTGTAATTCACTATTGGAGAAATGATGATGTAAGTAGTCTGACTCCTGTAACGCGTTACCTTGTAACACATTTACCCCCATCACTGATCCTAACCAGGCACCAAAACCTTCCTTCCTAACCTTCCACCACCAGTAGGCGTTTTCTGCTTAGCATCCCTATGTTTATAGCTATGTTTACCACCGGTGTTTGTGGCCAAAAAAAAAATAATATATATATAAAAATAATACCTAAAAGAACACAGCAATACCCCAAATAATCCAAAAGAACACAGAGCTACCCATGAGAACATTAAACTATCTATAAGAACACAAAGTTTCACAAGAAGACCCCACAGAACAGGCAGTAATGAAAGAGTTCCCAATGACTCGGAGGAGGGCATTTAGACATGGTGTGTGGTTATTCCTGTACCTTATGGTGTGCAGAAATCCCTAAACGTACAGTGTGTCAAAACTTCAAAGGATGGAGGCAAAACCTACCCGGTTCTAGATAGGTCTACCTAATCTTCATTAGGAACCAATCTTTTTTTTTTCTTTAACTGAATTACAGGTTAGTTTTCTCTCATATTTTCAATGTAAGGGCAATGTATATAGGCATATTAACTCAATCTGTCTTTTTCATGACTTCAGCTTTTCTGGCAATCAGGCATGAATGAAGACTGGGTCAGAATTTTGCTGTGTAAGTGCTTTGATGGTGGTTGATTAAAAAAGGGGATTTGAAGCAGGTGTTAAGCTCATAGATAATATAAAATTGTACTTGGTAATTGCCTTAATAATGATTCTCTGTATCATTAATACAATATAATGGGTTCCTGCTCTTGGGCTGCGTTGCAAAATGAAATGCCCATGTTAGGAAGCCTCATTCTGGGCCACACACCAATGAGAATGTATGTGGCATTCATTTTATGAATGTCCCTGTTTTGTCTCCTGTCTAATACCGAAGAAAAGTCCATATGTAGAAGTGCTTGCTGTGGCTTGAGATGTATTGTTGAAGCTTAAAGCTCCCCTCCCGGGAATGGCTTTATAATATACACTTCTCACATAATGTGGTGATATAAACTTTGTGTTTGTGTTGTTCTGTTGCTGCCTTCCATTTCATTATGTAAGCTACATAACTCAACAATATCGCTAATCACCCAAATCATCACAAGCTGCCATATTTTGTTATTTGTTCACGATGGAGCGGCTGTGGATTCATTCAGTTTTGTGGTTGGTTTGAGCTCTGTGTGTGTGTGTGTGTGTTTGGTTGATTGAATCATTGAGTGTCATGTACAGTGAGTGGACATGATCCCACCATTTCTTGGCAGTGGTCTCCGATGGTAACAGCCAGCGGTATGAAGTGTTTGAAAGTCTTAGCTCCAGACAGAGGGAGGGCCAGATTGAATTTTGGCCCAGGATGACAGCTCTCTGTCCTCCATTCCAACTGGCAATGCTTCCCATGTCTTTCTAGGGCCATAATTCTGTAAATTTGCGGAAGTTTAAAGCTTAGACTGCAGAATGTCCTGAAATCCGCACTGATCAGTGAGCATTGCCCAAGTAATTTTCACACTGCTCCTGTTGGGTAACCCGTCACGATCCTCACAACCCTAGTTAAACAGCTGCCAGTAGACATTTCGCTCGAAACCCGGCAGATCACATTCTAAGGGGTAGTAGCCCGGTGTTTGAAATTTAGCCCGAGTCAGACAATTTGAAGGAGAACATTAATATGATGCAACAAATGCTGTAGCCCACATGCGAGTGTATCCAACATGTCTGGACCACATGTCTAAGCATGGGACTGGAGGACGATGTGCAGCTCCTCATTAAATGTGTTGTTTCTGTTTGAGATGTGTTTTAGTTACAAGCACGAGCTACGGCGTACATCTGTGCATATTAATGGGGGCCTTTAGTTTAACATGAAAGTGGCTAAATATGGAACAGGGGACCAAATGAGCAAATGTTATAAGGCATTTTTAATTCTTAATTCTTTTAACATTACACTGACAAAGTACATTTACATCTGCTTTGAAATAACTACTGTACTCTGTTGATGCATAGTTCTTCAGTGTTGTCACATGAAAAGATATAATCGAATATTTACAAAAGTGTGAGGGTTGTACTCACTTTTGTGAGATACTGTTTATGTAAACAATCTGAGCTGTGTCTTTTAAGTTAGACACGTTAACTAAATGGAAAAGCTACAATGTAACGTTTTATCACCTGCAACGAGTCTGGCAACTTACATCGGTTGATGTGGATTTTTTGGCTTATCAAACCATTCTAATTTAAAACCGCAGCGAAGGTACTCCAGTTTGGCCCCTTAATGTTTCCCCTATTTCTGTTCTAGTTGTTGTTGCTTGTTGTGTCTATCTGTCCCTTACCCTCAACAGGTGGTTCCTGTCCATTCTCCATTCGGAGTGTGTGTCTACTTCCTGATACCTGTGTTGTGTATACTAAGATATTCAGACAGAGTGGTCCTGAGAAGAACTAGAGACATACAGTTTGCAGTTTGAATAATGAATGATGCCCGCCAGCCAGTGCTGGGTGTTTATTATGGATGGTGAACATACATTTTTCCAAATCCCTTGGCATCTGTATTTCAGTGATATTTGAATTGGATTGAGTAGGTCGGGTTGCTGGGTGCAGGGTCTGGGCTGACTGGCGTTGTCACTGCCGGTGACAGCTTGGCTCGCCTTCTGTTAAACCTTCACTCAAGGAATAGCGTTGAGGGGACGGTTAGCCAAAGTGAGAGAGAAGGCGGTAGAGGAGAGGGAGAAGAGGGACCTCAACCATGTCCCACTTGTTAAAATTACAGCTTGATTCGTTTCGGCTTTCAAAGCCATGCAGTCTGTCCCCTAGCTAGATGTTGTTGCCACTTTCTTGTTTTTGTACATTTAGTGGAAGTGTGGCGTTTCTATGCACCACACCCGCACGCACAGATACGCACGCACAGATACGCACACACACACACACACACGTGCTTGCGCGCTTACAAAACGTCTAGAATATTCTCCTCCAAACCTCATCCTGCTCACCCTCTCTGACAGCTTCTGTTGGTCTTGATGAAGGGAGCTGGTGCACCAGTCCATCTACCCCTGCTTTCCTTTCATATTAGACATGGTCGTGTGCCATTAAGAATGAACTGCTGTGCTGCTCCACATTTAGACTTTTTGACAGGTGCTCACTTTGCGTTAGATGAAGATTGTCTTGCATGTCTGACTCCACGCTTCCCAATCATCCTCAGCATTTCCTATTTACGCCACTTGTTGCCTGACAACCTGTTAGCTGCAGTGTCTGTACAGCCGTGATACCGTCCCAGGTTTGCATCCCGAATGACACCCTGTCCCCGATTTAGTGTGCTACTTTTGACCGGAGTGCTGTTAAACGTAGGGCGCAACTTGGGACGCAAACCTGGATGAGAGTCAGTGTTTATGGATTCATTCAGATTGTGATTTCAGTCGGGTTTATTATTACCTCCCCCTTTTCTCTAAGCCTGGTTGGGTTGGCCCAGACAAAGACCCATTGTTGGACTGAAGGGGCTCCATTGTGTGCCTCCACAAAGCTCTGTAATTGTGAAAAGATGTCTTATAGGTCCACGGCGGGGGCGAAAACATTAATCAGATGGATCGTTCCCTGCGGCTTTCAGGGAAAGAGAAACGGGAGATCCCCTGTGGTCATCAGGGCTACACGTAGAGTGAGATACATTCAAACAGGTGTAGGTGATTATAATGTACCCCAGGAATATGAACACTGATATGTTGGCATATTGTCCAATGGCACAGGGCTAATCAAATCTTACGCTGTCATGTCTGGAGTACAGGAAAAATCCAGTCCATCACCCGAGGGGTAGGATGGCGAGGGAAGTCCATGTTTCAGTGTGAAGGAAAGGTGAGGAAAGGACATAGATTGGCGTGTATTTGGTTAGCACATGCACTTGGTAACATGCTGATGGAAGTGTGGGTGAGAGATGTGACCAGACATTAAATCACCAAGATGAGTGACAGTAAGGAACCTTTGCACGGGTGGCTCTGTCTCTTTGTATTTTTATTACAAATCAAAGATGGATCATGTAATGAGTTAAAAGTAATAGTAATAGTAAAAAGCGTTGGAGTACCTTAAATGAACTGTTGTGCAAAAATGCAAACTCACTAGTCATAATAGCAGACGGCTTGTTTATAACAAAATCCTATTGCTAATCACTAATGATGTATTCTTTTGTTGTCAAGACTAGCGAACCAAGATATGACATGACTACGATAAATGCTGTCATCATATTTATGCACAACTGACCATTATCAAAGAGCTGCAGTTTTGAACCCGTATATTCATAAAAATACATCCGTGAAATATTATAAACTTTTTGCTTGCAAAGCCTCACAAAACTGGACAAAAATCTACTTTTTTATGCATATTGAAGTGCATGTTAATGTGAACTTATTGTTTGAAAATGTATTGGCAAATTTTACATTTAAGTATTTTTGATTTGTCACATGCAGTATACATACAGCGATCAGCCATAACATTATGAGCACTGACAGGTTATGTGAATAAAACTGATATTCTCGTTATCATGGCAGTTGTCAGTGGTGGGATATATTAGGCAGCAAGTGAACATTCTGTCCTCAAAGTTGATGTGTTAAAAGCATGAAAACTGGACAAGCGTAAGGATCTGAGTGACTTTGACAAGGGCCAAATTGTGATGGCTAGACGACTGGGTCAGAGCATCTCCAAAAATGCAGCCCTTGTGGGGTGTTCCCGGTCTGCGGTGCTCAGTAGCTATCAGAAGTGGTCCAAGGAAGGAAAACTAGTTAACCGGTGACAAGGTCATGAGTGGCACTGGCTCATTGATGCACGTGGGAAGCGAAGGCTGGCCCGTGTGGTCCGATCCGACAGATGAGCTACTGTAGCTCAAATGTCTGAAAAAATAAATGCTGGTACTGATAGAAAGGTGTCAGTACACACATTGCATCACAGTTTGTTGCATATGGGGCTATGTAGCCACAGACCAGTCAGGGTGCCCATGCTGACCACTGTCCACTGCCAAAAGTGCCTACAATGGGCATATGAGAATCAGAACTGGACCACGGAGCAGTGGAAGAAGGTGGCCTGGTCTGATGAATCACGTTTTCTTTTACATCACGTGGATGGCCGGGTGCGTGTGTTTCACCTACCTGGAGAACACGTGGCACCAGGATGCACTATGGGAAGGGGGCAAGCCGGCGGAGGCAGTGTGATGCTTTGGGCAATGTTCTGCTGGGAAACCTTGGGTCCTGCCATTCATGTGGATGTTACTTTGACACGTACCACCTACCTGAGCATGATTGCAGACCATGTGCACCCTATAATGGAAACGGTATTTCCTGATGGCATTGGCTTCTTTCAGCAGGATAATGCGCCCTGCCACAAAGCAAAAATGGTTCAGGAATCGTTTAAGGAACACAACAACGAGTTCAGTGTGTTGACTTGGCCTTCAGAAGTCTAATCAATGGTGGCCCCACCTCGCAACTTACAAGACCTAAAGCATCTGCTTCTAACGTCTTGGTGCCAGATACCACAGCACACCTTCAGAGGTCTAGTGGAGTCCATGCCCCGACGGGTCAGGGCTGTTTTGGCGGCAAAATTGGGACCTACACATTATTAGGCAGGTTGACATAATATTGTGGCTGATCGCTGTATGTTTGATATTGAAATTCAGCAAATTGTATGTGGAGAAGGTTAAGAACAATTCTGGATGTCAGTGACTTGCCTATGTGTTAATCAGACACATTTAAATCTTAGCCCGGAGCAAATTGTCAGGACCTAAAACTGGAGGGAAACCAAAGTCAGGCCACAACCCAAAATAGCAAAGGACCCTTTTAGAGGCCGACTAATAAGCCTGCAACCGTATCCTGTCATTCTCTTGGAGAAAAATTGTGCTTCACCAAATCTAATCATATTTGAAAGATTACAACCTCTACTCATGTGAATTAATGCAAAAGCTCTTTAACGTAGACCTCTGAAATGTAAACTTGATTAAGTTCAGACCACCCCAGAGAAGGAGACTTTACCCTTTATTTGACCTTCCGCTAACCCTGACCCTGACACACTCATCACCATGCGTTGACAACAGTTCAGTTACGACAGTAAAACACATCACTGAAACACTTCACAAGGAGCTCATATTGCGTTTTTAAGGGGCTGTCTTTTCGACTGAAGAAAGAGACCTCATGTCACGTCACGAAACGAAACCATCCGGGCCGTTTAGGAAAGCAATGTGAACAATGTTTGTTCTTATTGGAAATATGTTGCGAGGCGTGGAAGATGATAACCGCCCTGTATCAGGGCCCCCGTCGCCTCAGGTCCCCTCGCACAGTTCCACACGCTACAATCCTAGAGTTAGTGTTGGACCACACCGTCACAACTGCGGTTGTGTTTCCATTTCTTGCCATAATATTACCAATCTCCATTTAAACGTCTACTCCGGCCCGCGAGGCCGATGCGGCTGCCTCAATCTCTCCGCCTGAGAAGTTGCTAACTATCCCCAACAGACACACTTTACTTGGCGGGAGGCAGACAGTTTAGCGGCGAACGCTCGTTTGTCACGCTGCTCCTGTCACCTGCAGCGTGCCCCCAGGAAGCCGGAGGAGACGCGGAGCGGAGGGGAGGGGGGGGGGGGGCGGGGGGGGGGTCGGTGGACGGGAGGGAGGGGGGAAATTGGATTTGGGTGAGCGATTGTGTCAGAGCGGCGGAGTCATCCCACGGGGGATGGATGTGACATGAGGTGTGTGCACGACAAGCCTGTGGTGAGATGATGAGGTGGTGTGTGCGTGTGTGTGCGTGTGTGTGCGTGTGTGCGTGTGTGTGCGTGTGTGCGTGTGTGCGTGCGTGTGTGTGTGTGTGTACGTACTCGCATGAGTTTGTGTGTGCTCATTCCTTTTACCCTTCTACCTGGCTCTATATCTATCTATACCTGTCTGTATCTAATATATCTATCAATCTATGTATCTATCAGTCTATCCATATATGCATACATACATATATATATATATAGTATATATAACTGCTACAGTATTTACGTCACAAATGTGGGCTGAATTTCTCCTCCACTGAAATGATTCAAGCTTTTGGTTCACGTGTTCAGAGACTTAACGTGTGTGTACCGGAAACCCATTTCTTCATTGGTCATCGCGGGCCCCGGCCTGTCAGCATTGCCTGCCCCCTTTTCGTGTGGCCTGCCTGTCTACAAGCGATTGCTCGCACCTTGGAACGATGTCGGAGGAGGATCTCTCCAGTCTGGGCCCTTTCGAGGCTGTTTTGAATCCCTGTGATCTTGTCGTGTTCAGATGCTGATTAATGAGCAGAACTAGAAGGCAGAGGAACAACGCGCTGGTTGGTGGTAATCTGGGACCGTGCTTCAGTGCTCTTGATCCATGCTGGGTATAAGTGTGTGTGTGTGTGTGCGCGCCTGAGTTTCATTCGTGTGTCTGTCTGTGTCTGTGTGTTAGTGTGTGTGAGCATGCCTGTCTGTGTGTGCGTGTTAGAGAGAGAGCATTAGCAAACAACCTCATGTTTAAATACTACTTTCCCTAACAGTGCACCGCATCCAGATGATACTGCTGGTCTGTTAAATGCTCCCCTAGTCAGAGTATTATTTAGAGTGAGATTGCGTGTGTTTTTTATTTGGAATTGCCTTTCCTCTGTGAACATGAAATCACTCTCAGTGATGTGTAAAATGTGTAATTTCAAGCTGAAATACTTCTTCTTCAGAATCCACAATATAACTTCCATAGCTCAACGACGAATTTTCAGTCATGAATTATTTACTTTTTTTTATTTATTTTTTTTACAATAAAGTGAATGTCCACACTTACACCATGCCTCTGTCCCCCTCCTCTGTCCCCCCCCCTCTGTCCCCCTCCTCCCCCCCAGACGCCACCATACTGAGTTACGACGGCAGCAAGTTCATGAAGATCCAGTTGCCCGTGGTGATGCACACGGAGGCGGAGGACGTGGCCCTGCGGTTCCGCTCCCAGCGGGCCTACGGGGTCCTGATGGCCACCACGTCGCGCGACAGCGGCGACACGCTGCGCCTGGAGCTGGAGACGGGCCGTGTCCGCCTCACGGTCAACCTAGGTAACGTGGTTGCGACTTCGGCCCGCGTTGCGCCCCCCCCCTCGCCTCCACGACACACACACCACGCACCCCCGGGCCACGCTGGGCTTTACGCCGGACAGGCCGCCGCGCACTTCCCAGACCGTTCACGCACTGTAGCGTCAACACGTAGCCCCGGTAGACTCTCACAGGCCCGCGGCCCGTAGCGCCGGACCGGCCCGTTCATCCAGACACAGACACTCCGTCTGTCGTCCTGTCTCCTTCGCACTGCTGTTCATGTGCTGTCGATACGTGTCACACTCACACTGTGCTGTCTATGTGCTGTATGCCGCCACTGTTGATGAATATGAGGGGATGTTATAGGACCCTTCAGTGGACTTAGTCTGCGGCTCTCCGCTCACTGCCAAACGAGCACGCTGTCCCACTGACCCAGCAGGGAACGCTCTGTCTTACCCCTCCCCTCCACCCTCCTCCCTGACCACGGGGCGCCGCCTTCGACCGCCTAGCCCGCCACCCAGCCCCGACTCTGTCCTGCGTGGGGGATTCCTCCACGCACTACTGCCTCCGCCATGACTAATGATAATCATAATGCTCATAATAATATAGTACGTAGGGCTGTGCAGTGAGTTGTAGAGATTGTTAACACGTGTTTGCGAGCCTGGTGGGGACTGAACCCGTGACCTTGGCACTGATGTGGCTGGTGCCATGAGCTAAATATGAGCCATGCTTCCCATTAGCACCAAAGGCCAAGTGTACTGTCAGCGGAACCCCTTTAAGCCTCCTGCATTAAACAGCCGCGCCGCCAGGTCTCTTATTAACCTCCCAGCCTTCCTCTGGACTCCGTTTTATATGGAACTGTAATTCCATTATAGCCTTGGAACCTAATTACAGATACTGTCTCTGCCCCATTTTGAGGTCTATTCAGTCCCCTCAGTGCTTAGAACTGGACCCGGTTTCGCCCGCAGGTGGACAGAGGACACCGGGCAAGGACACAACGCCTCCTGGCAGCTGCCCCGTCTTTCAGGGTTTCACCCCTCGTTTAACGGCGTTTACTCATTCCCCTCAGGCTCCCGGAGAAGTGAAGGTCATGCCATTCAAGAGCTTTAGGTTGCAGTCACGGCTGGCGAGTGATACAGAGGCCTATGGCAGCAGCCTCTCCGGTGGGTCGTCCCTTAGTTTAGGTTGTTATGATCACCGACTAAGGCCCCTGAAGCGGCTATTTTCCCAGGGGCCCCTAAACGGTCCTCTTACGGTGGTCATTTGGTTAATATCGTGAGAGAGCATAATCACCAGTGAATCTAAGCACTAGACAAATGTCTACGACCATGGGGTCATTTCTTTCGCTGAGTGGTTCTTTGTGCCGTTGTGTATTCTTTCTAAGCCTATAACTCGATACAGTTTTAAGATGTAAGAAAAGGACTGACGAGAGGAGCGTCTTACCAGACTGCAGGTGTCGACTTACAGTCTTAAAAGAAAAAAAGAATCAGCAACATATGACACTATTGAGAATTATGTTTTATTATTTAATTCATGCTTGTTTTGGTTGCTATAGGCGTAACCCAGTTGATAATTTTTGGTTATACATTTCTACATTAACATAGGACAAATAGAACCAATGACTGGTTGGCGTCTGTAGAAACCAAAACATCAGAAAGGATAAATTCACAAAAAAATTATACATTCACAACTAAAATTAAAATTATTTCTATATGTACATGTTTGCTAATGTTGTTTTTCGCGCAATAATTCAGATAAACCCCTATAATAAAACCTGTGCGTTTTGGCTTTCTGAATGTAGTGCTTTTGGGGACTTTTCCCTCACGATTTGGTCCCCTGTACATCTCTCCTAACTGTCCCCTATATCAGGAGTGAATGTGCATTATAGAACTCCTTTCTAGCCCATCAGCAACAAGTATTCAACAATACTGCGATGTAATTACTGCTAATGTAGCATTTTGAGAAAATGAACGCTTTGCAAAAAGCTAATATTGGCAAGGCCAGTTGAGAACCATTCACTTAAAGGGTAATATATCCATGTCGGTCTACTCTCTCCATAGTCTGGTACCAACACAGACTAATGAAATAAAAGTTGATTTATCACATGCGCGCCACAGCTCAAAGGTTTACAGTGAATGATCTACCTCCAGCTCATTCTCAGCGGGGCAAAGTAAAATGTAAAGTAGCGAGGCTAATCAATAGACAATAAGTGGTTGAATAGAAATACAGAGAACACAACGGTGTGTAAAACTTACGACGTGATAAAAACAGATCGTAAAAGAACCAGAAGGAGGTCAGACTGTTGGCTGACAGTGTCTCCCTAGAGCTCAATTAAGACACAACCACGGGTGGCTATTAATATGAATCCAAATTTAGCTCACAGAGCAGTGAAAGTCCATATAATAAACAATCCATAGATATGATATGCTTTGTTTTATAAAACAAGCTATCTGTCTTTTGTCTGTGTGTTGGTTCGGAGGGCCGTTGATATAACAGAGGCTTTATTTGTTGGCCTGTCTGTCTGTGCCTGTCTGTCTGTGTCTGTCTGTCTGTGCCTGTCTGTCTGTGCCTGTCTGTCTGTGTCTGTCTGTCTGTCTGTGTGTCTTTCTGTGACTGTGTGTCTTTCTATGTCTGCCTGTCTGTCTGTGTCTGTGTGTCTGTCTGTGTCTGTCTGTGCCTGTCTGTCTGTGTCTGTCTTTCTGTGTCTGTCTTTCTGTGTCTGTCTGTGTCTGTCTGTCTGTGTCTGTCTGTTAGATTTGTCCTAAACAGAGCGTGGCTGTGGGAAGCGATAGCTATCTATTTCTTCTTTTCTGCTGACTAAACAGGAATGAGCTTCCTAAACAGAGGCGTTTAACGATGCGTACAAAGAGGGGGACATGGTATTGGCTCTACTGTCTGTTTGTCGACCGCAGGGCAGTCTGTTGCCGCGGCACCCAGGGCATCACAGCCTCATACTGACAGTGGGCTGACAGCCCGCATCGCCACGGTAACAGGGCTGACAACCCACATCGCCACGGTTACCATGGACAGCTTCTGAAATCTGATCTGATGATCATAGCAGAGAAGTTTTTGTTTACATTTTCCCTATTGATTTCTTTTGGGCAGATTTTAAATACTTCATTCGTTTTGTTTGACTCGATTCCCAGTGCCGTTCAGTGGCTAGATCTCCCTCTTCCCTCTTCACCAACTTCTCCCTGTCTTCCTCTCTTCCTTTGAAAAGCAGAGCATTCCCTGTACGGCTGGTAGGCGTTGGTCTTTGGCTGTTTGCGACCACTTTTCTGCTGCGGTTGACGACACTCGACCGGCAGGGCCATGTGGGTAGGATGACTGGGCCTGGATCTGGGTCAGACCTCTCTTCTCACAGCACAACACTGACTCACTCCTTTACCAGAGACAGAGAGAGACAGAGAGACTGTGTGGCTGCTGAGCAGTATAGCTTTAACAGTAGCACAGGATTTGTCTACTAGTGGATATAAAGGTTGGAAATATTTATTCTACTCCAAGTCTAAGTCCAGTAATGTTATGGTAGTAGTAGTTGTAGCAGGAGTACAGGTAAAAGTAGAAGTAGTATTAGTAGTAGTAGTAGTTAGTAGCATTAGCAGGTAGGTGTTGTCATAGTAATAGAGGTTAATATTATAATTATTAATAGATAGTTGTTGCAGTATTATAAGTAGGTTTAATATTAGTAGTTGTAGTAGTATTAGTTGCAGTAGTATAAGTAGTTTTAATATTAGCAGTTGTAGTAGTATTAGTCGCAGTAGTATTAGTAATATTAGTAGTAGTAGTATTAATAGTAGTAGTATTAATATTTATAGTAGTAGTAGACATTTGTAGCTGTAGTATTAGTATTATTAGTATTATTATTATTATTATTATTAGTATTACTAGTAGTAATAGTAGTAGCAATCGTAGTAGTAGTATTAGTAGTAATAGTAGTAGTAGGTGGTAGTTGGGTCCATGTGTTCATCATAGTAGTAGAACTACCAATTTGTTATCATTATAAGAAAAAGCATTCTAGAATAGGTGTGCTATTCTAGTACAATCCAGTAGAAATGTAGGTGTGCTATTCTAGTATATTCTAGTAGAAGTGTAGGTGTGCTTTTCTAGTACATTCCAGTAGAAGTGTATGTGTTCTATTCTAGTACATTCCAGTAGAAGAGTAGGTGTTCTATTCTAGTACATTCCAGTAGAAGAGTAGGTGTGCTGTGAGAAAAGTCTCTGCTTGCCCTTAACACGCATTCTTTGAATTATACTTTTTTTAAACGCCACTGCATTGGGATAGAGGTCATTGGTCAAATGTAGGCGTGGCGTATTTGAATGCCTTAACCTAAGACGTTAAACCACCCAGCATCCCGCCCAAGTGGCCTCGCATGACCATGGCCACGTTCTGATGCTCTCTCAATGCATATTCCACAGGTATAGACAAAACTCCTCTGTCACGGAGACCATTGCATTACCAATTCTTTATTACCAATTCTTACCAAGTATTATCTTGTCACATCCAAGATCGAAGGCCTTAGGTTGATATTTAGTATGCTACCACGTCATATTTATGTTCATAATTAATTGATTCGGTCAATCAAAAAATGGTGGTCGCCAACGAATAGGTTTGGATTGGCAAAGAAGTCGCCATGCTCTTGTCTCCCAGGGCGATCACCCTTTAGCCTGGGGCGGGATGGGGAGGAGGGGCGTGGCTGAGAGCGTCAGGGTGTGGCCTCGGTGTCCGTGTCTCGTCCCCAGAGGGGTGGGATGTGATGCATTAATATTGTCTGCAGCTGTCACAGTGAAGGATGATTTGACATGTCATCTATTCTCCCCCATCTAGACTGTATGAGGATAAACTGTACAACCAGTAAGTAAAGACCGATCCTGTTTATTACTCACCTTCTGTTATCCATTCAGTTCTACCTCTTTTATCTGTCTTCACAACGTCGCTTAATCTTGACTAGAGCTCTGTCTTTAAAAAAAAGATCTACAGATCTACAGTTTGCCTTAGAAAAAAAGCCTTTTTTTTAGTTTTAAAAAGCCTTTATAGTTGCTGTTTAAGTGGTATGTATTAATATCTTTTTTGTGTTATGTTATCAGATTGAGTTGACAAAGATATGTATGTCTTTCTTTCACCGGATATTGATGAAAAGTCATTATTTTAGAAACGGGAGGGAAGGAGGGAAGGAGGGAGGGAGGGAGGGAGGGGGGGAGGGGGGAGGGAGGGAGTGGGGGGGGGATTATAACGGAGGGGAGGAAAGCAGGCTGGGGTTGAAATTCATGATCAGTCCCCGACATGGTCATCACCAGTGATTCTTCACACTCCGTTGTCTCTAATTACCAGGCTAGATGATGTTCCTAAATTTTAACAGACTGGCTGATATAAAACGCATGCTTTGGAAACAGAGGTATTTTAGCCATGCACAATTTCCCACAATGTTCCCCTCATTTTCTTATTTTCCTTTTTCTGTTCCATTTCTCCTTGCTCGTCTTCCTTTATTTTTTTTTTATTTTTTTAGTGCCTGGTTGAATTGATGAGGCTTTTCGAAGCGGAAAGGAAATACGGAGTGTGATTTTATTATTCTCATTAACCTGCCACACGGAGCACAGCAAAAGGGTTGGAGAGGGAGGAGTGAAGGAGGAGTAATGGAGAGAGTGTGACTGCCAGGGAGGGAGGTAAAGAGGTTGGGATATAGAGTAAGACGAAGAGGAGAGGGAGGGAACTGAGGGAGGAGGTGAAGAGTAAGATGACCAGGTAGGAGGGATGGAGAGAGGGAGTAGACAAAAAATACTCAAGGAAGTGTGAGTGGAGATGGAGGTTTCACTGCAGTATTTTAAGAAGAAAAGTTGTCCTTGCATTTATTATTCAAAGTTGTTGATTAATTAATGATAGAAGACGAGTTCTCAAGAGTCAGAAAAGATAAGCCTCACTTTCCTGTTTACCATACAGCAAACACACACACACGCGTGCAAGCCCAAACACACAACATCTCCAGGGTTTGGCCTGGGGGATTACCTTTCCTAGCATCACAGCCACTCTGCTCCGGCGTAACATAATGGAGAAACACACTCCAAAACAACATGAAATACTATCTCCTTCACCAGCTTGTCTTCCATCCAGTCCAGTTCTCTGCTTCTTCTGGGGATGGATGAGTCACAGATACGGATTCAGTATTTCATGGAGCGTCGGCCCACATAGGAATGAACCTCTACGTTATAGGCTATGGTCCACGGTAGGTGTGTGTGTGTAGGGATATCAAAAGGCATTTACACCTAAATTGTTCCCGGCACCATTTATGCTATTCTATGGCAATGGCCCTACATGTGAACGCCGCTGGTGTTTTTAAATGCCTATCTAAATGCTAAATAGCATTTAATGCAACTAAGAATGCAGCCGCCAATTGTCTACATTGAATATGCAAATAAGGAATACACTTTCTGTCAGCTTTCCGTCCGTAGGCGCTGTGCTTTAACGGCTAATTTGGTTCAGTCACAAGGTGGAAACTAATCTGTGCACAAGTTGAACATCAAACAGAGCTAAACAGGCACGGCACACGTACACACTCACACTTTATATAATTACACACTAATACAGCGCTGTCTGCTGACATTCACAGTCTGCATTCCAGCACTGTGTTTCTATCTAGTATTCGTATAGTACTGTCAGATTATCAGGCACAATGATGCACTGTTTTTTCTTTATTTATTATGTGTATATACACAATTTTTTTAGAAAATATTTGATTAGGTTTTTTTCATGTGACAACACTGAAGAAATTACACTTTGCTACAATGTAAATGAGTGAGTGAATAACAGTGTAAATTTGCTGTCCCCTCAAAATAACACAACACACAGCCATTAATGTCTAAACCGCTGGCAACATAAGTGAAAATGTCCAAATTGGGCCCAAAGTGTCAATATTTTGTGTGGCCACCATTATTTTCCAGCACTGCCTTAATCCTCTTGGGCATGGAGTTCACCAGAGCTTCACAGGTTGCCGCTGGAGTCCTCTTCCACTCCTCCATGAAGACATCGCAGAGCTGGTGGATGTTAGAGACCTTGTGCTCCTCCACCTTCCGTTTGAGGATGCCCCACAGATGCTCAATAGGGTTTAGGTCTGGAGACATGCTTGGTTAGTCCATCACATTTACCCTGAGCATCTTTAGCAAGGCAGTGGTCGTCTTGGAGGTGTGTTTGGGGTCGTTATCATGTTGGAATACTGCCCAACATGATAATGGTTCCCTCAATTAACTGTTGCTCCCCAGTGCCGGCAGCACTCATGCAGCCCCAAACCATGACACTCCCACCACTATGCTTGACTGTAAGAAATACACTCTTTGTACTCCTCACCTGGTTGCCACCACACACGCTTGACACCGTCTGAACCAAATAAGTTTATGTTGGTCTCATCAGACCACAGGACATGGTTCCAGTAATCCATGTCCTTAGTCTGCTTGTCTTCAGCAAACCATTGGTGGGCTTTCTTGAGCATCATCTTTAGAACAGGCTTCCCTCTGGGAACCCATGCAGACCAATTTGATGCAGTGTGCGTCGTATGGTCTGAGCATTGACAGGCTGACCCCCCAACCCCTTCAGCAATGCTGGCAGCACTCATACGTCTATTTCCCAAAGACAACCTCTGGATATGACGCTGAGCATGTGCACTCAACTTCTTTGGTCGACATGGCGAGGCCTGTTCTGAGTGGAACCTGTCCTGTTAAATCACTGTATGGTCTTGGCCACTGTGCTGCAGCTCAGTTTCAGGGTCTTGACAATCTTCTTATGGCCTAGGCCATCTTTATGTAGAGCAACAATTCTTTTTTTCAAATCCTCAGAGAGAACGTTGCCATGAGGTGCCATGCTGAACTTCCAGTGACCAGTATGAGGGAGTGTGAGAGCGATGACACCACATTTAACACACCTGCTCCCCATTCACACCTGAGACCTTGTAACACTAATGAGTCACATGACACCGGAGAAGGAAAATTGCTATTTGGGCCCAATTTGGACATTTTCACTTAGTGGTGTACTCACTTTTGTTGCCAGCGGTTTAGACATTAATGGCTGTGTGTTGAGTTATTTTAAGGGGACAGCAAATTTACACAGTTATACAAGCTATACTCTCACTACTTCACACCTTTGTGAGATACTGTATATATATTTTTTTTCTTTTCATATTTTTACATGTGTAGTTCTACACACTGAACATAAGACCGACTCTGACCAGCATGGACACAGCAACATAAGTCTAGAAAACATACACAGTATACAACACACGTTTACATACAGGCATGTTCTGCCATGTTGGTTGGCTGTCTTTTCCTCTATCTCGCTCTGCCCAATTCTCTCACTTTCTCTCACTTCCTCCTTCTCTCTTTTGTTCTCTCTACTACAATAGACGGGGCTGTGATATTATGTGATGATAAAGGGGTGCTACAATTTACAAGTATATTAAAGTCAAAGCATCTCAACTTGGGTTAACACAGCCGGTCCAACTCTGAGGTTTTGCCGAATTACATTGCCAGAGGCACTTAGATCTAACGCTTTCCACCTGAGTAGCAAGATTCATTGTAAGTCATTGAAGCTTTTTTGGCACTGCAAACCTCTTTTGATTGGCACCCTGTTTGTGTGTATGTGTGTGTGTGTGTGTGTGTGTTTGGCTCACAATGTTTAATCAGAGGAATTAGTGTCATGATTGAGGCATCGCCAGCGTACGGGCATGTGCCAATGGAACTACATGTTCCTCTTCAAGACTAAAAGGAAGAGGTGAGCAAAAAGAGAGGCTCCTCGCCGCGCCCCAGGTCTAGCCTAAATGTGTCAGGAGGAAATGTTTAATTGAAATTCCTGGAAAGAAAAGCACCAATGCATCTTTAACATCCTCAGTTCTATTTAGAGTTACCATTCCACTTCCAAAGCTTGTTTTTTTTCTTCTGATTTTATTTCAGGTTGTTATTTTTTTTCTGTCCTTATTATTATTTTAAACGACTCAATTATTTATTTTGTTAATTAGCGTTGTCGGTTTGCAGCATTTCACATCAGCTTTGTGGTGGAATGACATGTTCATGGCAGACTTAAGAAGCACACAAACACACACACCTACACACACCTATATACACACACATACACACACAGCACAGACTCAAAGACACATCACTGTCAATTAGGGGTCCTCGGCTCACTCCCCGCGGGCGTCCTCAACTCTGCCTGAAGACACTGCTGCCACTTCAACTTAAACACTGTGAACGAGCGCTGACTGACAACAACCTAAAAATACAAAATATCATGCACGCACATTTATACAGACTCTCAGACCAACTGGCTTTTTGTGTGGCCTTTGATTTGTTTGTTTTTTGTGGTCTACTATTGATTTATTTCGTCTTACCTATGTCATCACTTTACACCACCAGTTACTTAACAGAAGCTGACATGTTGTTAGCTAGTTGGTGTGTGTGTGTGTGTGTGTGTGTGTGTGTGTGTGGTGTCTGTATGTGTGTGTGGGTGGGTGCTTGGTTTCTTATGTGCGTGCGTATTGCTCTGATGTAATGATGTTTGCCACTGACTTCCTGTTGGCAGGGTCTCCAGGCTGTGGTTTTGGCTGTAATTCGTAATGGCATTTAGGATGGTTTATGCTGTTTTTAGTGCTGTCATTTAGGCACAAGTCCTGTGGAGTCACAGCTAACCTCTGTGTCTGTGTCTTTGTGTGAGTTGTCTGTTTGATTTACATTGAGATGTGACCCATATCACCTCCGTGTCCCTTAGTTTCCCCAAACAATTCCACACACACACACACACACACACACACACACACTTGCACACATACACACATGCACACACATAGACACACATTTGCACACACACACACACACACTTGCACACATACACACATGCACACACGTAGACACACATTTGCACACATACCCACACACACACACACACACACACACACAGTTTAGTGTTTTCAGCAATATTTCTCGTAGCTGCCCTTTCTGAAATGATAATGTAATTAGAGAAAGAGCTCAGATTACGGGGAAGTCATTCCACAGGATTACAGAGAGAGCCTGAACAGTGGTGACACTGGGGAACTTCATTGGATTGGCATGTGCTGCGTAGCTAACACTCTTACATGCAAACAAATGCCATACCTGGGCCTCAGCCTTATTGCCTCAATATCTGGATTATTCACATTGTAAATTGAACTGAAGTTTACTCAACAAAAAAAAAAGCATTTTCTCCAGACTTGTTGATGAGTGCCAAACATTTTCTTGACACTATTCAGCCATGTAATACATGCATTTCGACACGTACACTGGCAAAACATAAACCTCCCAGTTCAACCTCCCATTCCGTGTTTCTAGATTTGAGGCAATTTGCAGACACTCTCCTCCAGAGTGCCTTCTGTATTTTCATACTGATTCCCTGTGGGAATTGAACCTACAACCCTTGCTTTACGAGCCCAACACGTTACCAACTGATTCCGGTGGGACCCAGATAAGACCTCCACCAGGAGGGAGACGATGTGGAAACACGGCTGTCCAGCCCACCATCCTGGATGATCTTCCTGTCCTCTTCTTCTCCATTGGTCCACTCTCTCACGTGTCCCGTGGGAAGGCAATCGATGAGCCAGGCAGAGATCAGTGGGGGACCCGTCCATCATTAGGTCTCCATCGGTGGAGATGGGCTTCTGCAGACAGACAGATGAGTACTGGGCCTTCAGGGCTTTTAGCCCAGGATCTTCTCAGGTCGTTCAGCTCAAAACCCTGCTCACACTTCTCAGTACGTTTGACCAAGAACCCTGCCTAATCTTCTTAGGACATTTAGCCCAGGATCCTCCTTAATCTTCTTAGGACATTTAGCCCAGGATCCTGTTAAATCTTCTTAGGACATTTAGCCCAGGATCCTCCTTAATCTTCTTAGGACATTTAGCCCAGGATCCTGTTAAATCTTCTTAGGACATTTAGCCCAGGATCCTGTTAAATCTTCTTAGGACATTTAGCCCAGGATCCTCCTTAATCTTCTTAGGACATTTAGCCCAGGATCCTGTTAAATCGTCTTAGGACATTAAGCCCAGGATCCTGTTAAATCATCTTAGGAAATTTAGCCCAGGATCCTGTTAAAACTTCTTAGGACATTTAGCCCAGGATCCTGTTAAATCGTCTTAGGACATTAAGCCCAGGTTCCTCCATAATATTCTTAGGACATTTAGACCAGGTTCCTCCTTAATATTCTTAGGAATATTTAGACCAGGATCCTCCTTAATCTTCTTAGGACATTTAGACCAGGATCCTCCTTAATATTCCTAGGACATTTCGACCAGGATCCAGCTTACTCCTCTCAATACGTTAAGGCCAGGACTCTCCTTAATCTTCTTAGGACCTTCAGCCAAAAACCCTCCTTAATCTTTTCAGGATGTTTAGCCTAGAACTATGCTTAGTTTTAGGACATTTAGCCCAGGACCCTGCTTAATCTTCTCAGTCATCTTTCCACATAAGCTGCACTTTTCTCCTGGTACCGGAGGCAGTGATATACTGTAGATCTGTCACTGTAAAGACCTTTATCATTTAGACATGATGGATTCAGCAGAAAGACAGACATGGAAGGATGACCTGATGGAGGGACATCATTGTTGGAGCTCTCTGTCTACTGCAGCCTCCTCATCTTTAACATTTGCTTCTAGCTCTGCCCCTCTGGCTCTGCCACTCTGGCTCCTCCCCTCTGGCTCTGCCCCTCTGGCTCCTCCCCACTGGCTCTGCCCTTCTGGCTCTGCCCCTCTGGCTCCTCCCCACTGGCTCTGCCCCTCTGGCTCCTCCCCACCGGCATCTTCCCTCTGGCTCCTCCCATCTATTCACTGGGACAGTGTGACAACCACCCAGGCTGCAGATTCCCTGGCTCGGCTCACTGTCTCCGCTCCCCAAACAGAAGGCTCAAGGTTCATTTCAGTCGAGCCGTTGATGGCTATTTATTTCCCCTTCTTTTTGTCTGCGATCTTCAAAGCCTCAGTTCTCTGTTTATGCTAATCTGAGACAGCCGGAGCGCTGGGATACCATAGTCAATCTCAGAGGCGGTGTTCTGCTTGGTCAGCACTCAACACAACACCAGGCCTGGACGGGATGGAAACTCGGCAACTGGAGAATGGGATTAGAGTGGAAAGGGGATGGAGATAGAAGAAGTAATGGGATGGAAGGTTGGAGATGGGGGACTTGAAAGGATCTTTCCTGTCCTCCCTCTGTTCCTGATGAGAGGGGGGAATCCAAGGCTCCAGTTTCTGGACACTGAAATTATTTTTGTTTTATTATTTGTAATCTGAACACGGTGTAGCTTTCATGCTGGAAAGGGGAGAGGTTAGATATGTATGTGCTTGCTAAATTACACACAAACACACGCACATATACAAACACGCACAGGCATACACACAGTATACATACAGTATCTCACAAAAGTGAGTACACCCCTCACATTTTTGTAAATATTTTATTGTATCTTTTCATGTGACAACACTGAAGAAATGACACTTTGCTACAACGTAAAGTAGTGCTTATACAGCTTGTATAACAGTGTAAATTTGCTGTCCCCAATTAGCCCAATTAGCCATTTTTCCTCCCCGGTGTCATGTGACTCGTTAGTGTTACAAGGTCTCAGGTGTGAACGGGGAGCAGGTGTGTTAAATTTGGTGTCATCGCTCTCACACGCCCTCATACTGTAGTATATCCTTGCATGTAGTGTAGTCTTGGTCTAATGAAGGATCAAAAGGACGTCTTCCTTTCTCTTCACATCCATTATCTAGTAGGGTGTCTTGACACGTGCCTTGATATAGCCCAGTGGTGTGCTGAGGACGAGTCAGAGGACAGGGGATGATCGTTCTTCCACAGTGTGAGGACATGTTCTGGGCTACTTAGGCCTCTGTCTCCCTCCTGCTTAATGGTTTTGAATTCATTATTCATACAGTTTGAACTCAGCGAGGGCCCCGTCCTGCACGGGCTGTTCTCCTCAAAAATCCACCGATTTTAAAATGCAACTTCACGTGTGTCCTGCATATCGGATGAACACAATGGTAGTTCCTACTCATCCGTTTTGCTCCGTATACAGTAGATATGAAAGAAGGGGTTCAAAGCATCTGAGACGACATTAACAGACTCTTATCCACTGACTTCCATTTAACGCATCCATCTTAAGATATCTTAAAACAACCACCCGGCTCCTGGTGGGTTGTCCGTCAACGCCTGTTTTAACACATCACTTGGCTTTCAAGGCAGAGTAACCCCGCCCTCATTCGTCGGGCCGGGAAGAACCTGGGAATCTCCTCGGTTTCCACTTTTCTCAGTCAGCCAGTAGGCAGGTATGACGTCGTTAACTCCTCTTTACAAAATCACAGTCCGTATTTCCTCAACCTACCAACAGAGTGTCTGGGACTGACCTTCAAGGAAGGGACAGAGCTGAAACTGGCACCTGGAGTAACTTCAATTACTATGGCCATGATTTTACATTCTTCTAATTTCTCATTAATTCCAGTTGATTTGATTGAGGTGTTTTCATATATATATATTTTTTAATGACCTTATGACTATGATTTTTTCCCCCAAATGTCATTATTTACAATTGCTTTCATAGAGGCAGGACTCAACATGGTTTGGAAATTCATAGCTAAACAAAATGGAGTTTGTTTTTCTGTATCCTAGCTCTGCTTAGCGCCAGGCCAGGCAAGCTCTGTGCTGAAGGTATAGCACCCCCTAGTGGTATTGCCATTAATAGAACAATCATAGATAAAGAATTCCAGAATCCCATTCTACATTCTGTGATTTCTGCAATTCTATCTGTGTTGTCAACATCCCTTCTTACCAGGGAGGTAGATGAGCCTTTGTTTTTCACCTAATGATGCGACAAAGAACTTGAGGTGGCGTTTTATGGGTCATTAAATATGTTTTGTTTTATCAAAGTATTGTTTTAACGCATCACCTCTGTTTCTATCACCCCCGTTCCTACCCCCTCTTTCATTATATCGTTCCCTCCTTTCTTTTCTTTCTTCACTCTTTCTTTCCCTTCTCTCTCTTTATGTGCCCCCGTTCCTTTCCATCTCTTTCTCTTCACTGTCTCCTCCCAGCTCCTCCACACATTCGTATGTCTCTGCACTAACTCTGGTGTTCTCTCTCCTGCCCCTGTCGTGGTGCGTGTGCGTGTGTGTTAACCACTGTTTGGGCTGTCCTACAGGCAAAGGTCCTGAGACCATATTTGCGGGTCAGAACCTGAATGATAACGAGTGGCACACTGTGCGTGTGTTCAGGAGGGGGAAAAGTTTGAAACTCACCGTAGATGATCTGCAGCCTGTAGAAGGTACAAGCTCCCTCTGTCTGACTCTGTTGTTTTAGTGTCATTGTTTTCAGCACAGTTCCGGACACACCTAGGTAAGCCACACTGTATGACAAATCTGTTGACCAGGACAGGCAATCTATCAGCTCTAATCCAGTATGTCTGATAGACATGTCTGCTTGGCCCTACTTTCACAAACAGATGGAAGTAGGTCTCGGACAACAAAGAGCTTCTCCACTGAACAAGATTATGTAGGAAGCTGGCCCTTTGTGTAACTCACTGTATTTCATGTACCTTTGTAATAGTGGATATATATAGCTTCAAGCCTGTTGGAACATTTGCATGGGTCCTGCTGAAGTCATGAATGACCTCAACCAACCGTGTCCCCCCTTTCTCATTCCTCTCACCCATCGCCTGTCAAACAAAAGGTCAAATGGCAGGCGACCACACCCAGTTGGAGTTTCACAACATTGAGACGGGCATCGTTACTGAGAAGAGGTTCATGTCTATGGTTCCCTCAAACTTCATAGGCCACCTTCAGAGCCTCTCCTTCAACGGCATGGCCTATATAGGTAGGTAGCTCAGGGGTTAGGTAGTTGGACCAGGAAATAGGTAGTTGGAACAGGGGTTAGGTAGTCGGAACAGGGGTTAGGTAGTTGGACCAGGGGTTAAGTAGTTGGACCAGGGGTTAAGTAGTTGGAACCAGGGTTAGATAGTTGGAACCGGGATTAGGTAGTTGGACCAGGGAGAAAGTAGTTGGACCAGGGGATAAGTAGTTGGACCAGGGGATAAGTAGTTGGACCAGGGGTTAGGTAGTTGGACCAAGGGATAAGTAGTAGGACCAGGGGGATAGGTCAGGTCATTCCTACCACTATGTTGTACCCTTGAGGAAGGCACTTGACCCCAGACTGTGTTATTATTTTGGGGAAAAGCAGCGCAAAAAACTAATGTTGCCTTTCTGTTCTGACAGACCTGTGTAAGAACGGCGACATTGACTACTGTGAGCTCAATGCCATGATCGGCTTCAAAAACATAATCGCAGACCCAGTGACTTTCAAGTCGCGGTCCAGTTACGTGGCTCTGACCACCCTGCAGGCCTACTACTCCATGCATCTGTTCTTCCAGTTCAAGACCACGTCATCTGACGGACTCATACTGTTCAACAGCGGGGATGGAAATGACTTCATCGTGGTTGAGCTGGTCAAGGGGTAGGTCAACACACTACTGTGGGCTCGGTCGGGTCGTGTCTGGTCGATATGTTGGGTTTCTATACCATGTGTGTGTGTGTGTGTGTGTGTGTGCTGAAGCTCATACTTACAATGACTTAGTAGTCCATTCTTTAATTGTTATTTTATACTTCACTGTGCAATCATTCTTTACATAGGCTTATCAAATAAATTAAAAAAGGCCTACAATATATTAGAATAGATAACAACTAGGCAAGAATCTACACAGCATCTCCCACATTACGTTTACATGAAACAGTCTTAGTTGACATCTTAAAGGCTTATCCTTAATAAATCAATGATTACATTCGAATCCAAAGTCTCTGTAAGTTCCCTGTTCATGTTGGGGAATACTGTACGTCTTCCTCGCGAGTGTAAGACTTCCATCAGGGACAGGCACGAGTGACCCCATTCACCTTTCGTTGGATCAGCAAAAACATTTAGTTTTGATATAGCGTTAGCTGAAGGAGTTACATTGGTTAGCCTGCACATGCACCTACATGTGTAAGTCTACGTGAATCTGGATGTTGTTTTTTGACAAAAAAAATGTAGAATTTATTTTAAAATAAACAGTTATTATAATTAGACCATAGTTTTAGAATACAACATTTTAGTAAGACTATAACAAACATTGCAGTCTGGATCTGATTTCTGGGTGTTCCACACTAGTGGGTACCCCACTGTGACATTTACTGTATTTGTCATGCCTGTTGTAATTGGTGTAGGTAATGCAGTAAAGGTCACATTATGTGTTTGACAGTTTTTGTAGAGATGTGCCTTTTTGCAGCAGTCAAATCAGCTTTCACACAAGTTCTTTTTAACGGCAGAGTTTACAAACATCAGTGGAATATCCATGAGCCAGCCCCAATTCACCTGGCAGTCAGAGATACTTTGCCAGATTTCATTCTGAACGGGCGTCAGCTGTCACAACATAAATGGAAAATTCCAGACTTACAAGAGAGCTCTTGGAAAAAGCCTAGATGCTAAATTGCGCCAGGAGAAAACAACCGTTATCTCCTCCAGGGATCCTGGGACGTGAAATAGAGTATCTGATTTTCTATTTGGGCCTTTTCAAAAAGCGGTTTGCCTTCTCTGCGAAACATCAGGATGGGGTTTCAAACCCAACATCTGAAATATGCAGCAGAGATCCTCATAAACCTCCCTTCACGCAAGACTTAACTAGAACAGCTAACAGCCAAGTCAATGAGCAGATGGACTGACACACAGCTATGCATCATTCACCGGGACGTGAAATACAGTCCCAGATATCAGTTCAGACCTTGTGTGATACCTATTTGTATTCAGGAGTCTAGGCTCACAGACTGACAGTATGTGGCCTCCAAATTACAGGCCTGTCTCCAACAAAGGCAAAGCAACACGGTCCTGCTTTGTCCGAGGTCATGGCAGTTTGGCCAGGTGGAGGAGAGGATCTTACTTTAACCAAGAGTGTCTAGATATTCTCAGTGTTGCACTTGTTTTGGTCCTTTTAACTCTTATGTACTTGGGATTGTAGTAATCATAGTATATCATATATATGTGTGTGTGTTTTTCTATGTGTGTGTTATTCAGATATCAGTACCAGTCAAACGTTCTGGACACACCTACTCATTCAAGGGTATATGTATTTGTTTTTACAATTTTACACATTGTAAAATAATCAAGACATCCAGACTATGAATTAACACATATTGAATCATGTTGTAACCAAGATAGTGTTAAATAAATCACAATACATTTACAGTTCTACGAAGCTAGCCTTTATTGAATTATCTTTCAACAGTACAGACGTAATATTGGTCTTCTGTATGCCAGCCTACCTTGTCACAACTACTGATACAAATGCATTTTGATTTAAAACCTTTTTGGTTACTACATGATTCCATGTGTTCTGATAGTTCTGATGTCCCCACTATTCTACAATGTTGAAAATAGTGTCCAAACATTTGACTGGTAATTGATGTGTTAGGTGTAGGCCCAGATACAGTTTAGGATATTCAGCTCAATGTTATGGTTAAGGGGTTGGGCACATGGATTAGTGGTTTTCTTGTTTTTTCTGGATAATTAAACACACATCTGTGTACGTATGTGTGTTTGTTTGTGTGTGTGTGTGTTTGTGTGTGTGTGTGTGTGTGTGTGTTTGTTTGTGTGTTTTTTATTGTGTGTGTGTGTTTGTTTGTGTGTTTGTGTGTGTGTGTGTGTGTGTGTGTGTTTGCATGTGTGTGTGTGTGTGTGTGTGTGTGTGTGTTTGTGTGTGTGTCTGAATCACCATCCTTCCTTCTTTTCCAGCTATTTGCATTACGTCTCCGACCTGGGAAATGGAGCACATCTGGTCAAGGGAAACTCCAACAAGCCCCTGAATGACAACCACTGGCACAACGTCATGATCTCACGGGACACCAACAACCTGCACACTGTCAAGATCGACACCAAAATCACCACACAGACCACAGCTGGAGCCAAGAACCTCGACCTGAAAGGTAGGCTGTCTGGGTTAAATTATATACCTGAAGGGTAGGCTGTCTGGGTTATATTATATACCTGAAGGGTAGGCTGTCTGGGTTACATTATATACCTGAAGGGTAGGCTGTCTGGGTTATATTATATACCTGAAGGGTAGGCTGTCTGGGTTATATTATATACCTGAAGGGTAGGCTGTCTGGGTTACATTATATACCTGAAGGGTAGGCTGTCTGGGTTACATTATATACCTGAAGGGTAGGCTGTCTGGGTTACATTATATACCTGAAGGGTAGGCTGTCTGGGTTATATTATATACCTGAAGGGTAGGCTGTCTGGGTTACATTATATACCTGAAGGGTAGGCTGTCTGGGTTACATTATATACCTCAAGGGTAGGCTGTCTGGGTTACATTATATACCTCAAGGGTAGGCTGTCTGGGTTACATTATATACCTGAAGGGTAGGCTGTCTGGGTTACATTATATACCTGAAGGGTAGGCTGTCTGGATTGCATTATATACCAGAAGGGTAGGCTGTCTGGGTTACATTATATACCTCAAGGGTAGGCTGTCTGGGTTACATTATATACCAGAAGGGTAGGCTGTCTGGATTACATTATATACCTGAAGGGTAGGCTGACTGGGTTACCTTATAAGTTCTAGGGTTGGCCATCCTCTTCCAGCTTTCCAATACCAGACAAGTTTCACTTGTCAAATACTTTCAAGCATTTCACAGTGCCTGACTTTGTCCACCAGGGGTCAGTGGTTCCATGTGACTCTGTAACACTGCATCCATTGTCCTGTTCTCCATTCTTTGAAGTCACGCAGGTTACTAGGTTAACAATAGAAGTTAAAAACCAGATGGATAATAATACATGTTTGCACCACTATAAAACCTTCTGCGTTCGTTATGACTGGGACTAAATGGTAGCAGCACAAAACTGACTATCAACTGTAGAAAACCGGTAAATACTTAACGGAAATGTGTGTTTGCCAAGCATCATCTTCGTCCACCAACCATCTCTTCTTCTTCAACCTCTCCTCTCATCTTCTACACCCCACCACGCACAGGGGATCTGTATATTGGAGGCGTGGCCAAAGAGATGTATAAGGAGCTTCCAAAGCTGGTGCACGCCAAGGAGGGCTTCCAGGGTTGCCTGGCATCCGTGGACCTGAATGGACGTCTCCCGGATCTCATGTCAGATGCCCTGGCTTGTGTTGGTCAGATAGAGAGGGGCTGCGAAGGTGAACACAAACGCACGCCCACACACACACACAAACACACACACACACCCATGCTCACAGAACAAAACGTCAAATAGTTTGAGCCCTGAAATATAATTTTCAATTAATGAAGGGATTTCTGTTATGGTCATGTCTGTATGCAAGAAACTAATGAAATTATAGAAAACACCTTCAACACTCACACGTACGCACACACACACACACACACACATGCATTTTACAGAAAGTGCTTTTCAGTGGGTTCGCCCATCTTCTCTTATCTGGCTTTACAAGGTAGAAATGAAGCAATATCACACCCTGGCAGCTAGGTGGCAGCATTAGACAAGTGAAATTCACATCAACATTTCTCCTGAAATCAAAGCTGTATTTTCTGTGACTATATGTACTGTGACTATATTTACTGTGCAATTGTCCCTCCACTGAAGTCATAGATTGAAATTCATGTTTATTTGTGTGCGCAGATACAAACAGCTTGAGTATGTATGTATGTGTGTATGTGTATATATAAATATGTATATACACTATATATACATATGTGTGTGTGTGTAAGCAATTAGGCACCAGCAGGTGTGGTTAATGGCCAATATACTGTAACTACAGTATAGTGGGCAGTTTCTAGCCATGACACATCACCCGGTATCTGGACACTGTGCTTAGCCGTGGAACCAAGACGATAATGAACGGTGATTCATTCTAAACTCAGTTGGCCTCCTCAGTCGTTTTCCTTCATTTCATGGTCCTTCTGAAAGGCGACAACCCTCTTCCTCTTATTCTGATGCCAGTGATTGGCAGGATGAAGAGTTTCACACTTCCCTTGCTTTCACCAGCCTCTCACTTTCCATATTAACAGATCTTTCATTCACTTCTCAGGGATGACGCCACTATCACCGGTTCCTGCACGTTCCCTGTCTGCGAAAACACTCACACTGGCATGCAGCATTTCTTATTACATTATCGGCCACAAATCTAATCAGGTTTTTTGTACACAAGAGGAACATGGGGCACATATAAAAATCCATGGCCGCACAGACACACAAAGCCATTATTATTCTAACATTTTACCCAAACTAGCTTACAGTAGCACGGCGTAGGTGGGTCCATCCTCTTCCTGCTACACTTGGTAGAAATGAAGCAATATCACACCCGGCCACTAGGGGGAAATATTGCTGTTGAAATCTTAGCAGTAGCCTGGCGGTTGTCATAGTGTTAAACACTCATCTTCAATTTGACATTGGTTCTTGCAAGATCCCTTTCTCGGAGAGACATCTTTTAGAATCCATCAGCCTTCTCCGTCATATTCTTGCTCCACTGAATACCTTGTGGTAGGACTATTTTCAGCCCAAATCAAGGGACAGCCCTCCTGTTCCTGATGTCGGCGACTCTTCCCGTCTGGCTTCCTGTCTGTCACACTTATTTTCACCAACCTCTCTCTTTGCACGCACATAAGAGATCTTTCGCCGGTTCGTGCCCGGTTGCTGTGTCAGCCCACCCGTATGCCCCGGGAACCCGCCAGATCACCGTAAACCACGACGCCACCCCCGCCTCGTCATTTACCAGTGTCAGCGTCTGTAAAGCATGTCGGCACGCCGCTCCGACACGTCCAGCGTCATTCCTGATTCATTTGGCGGCAGCGTAATCAGATTACTGTCGCTGACAACATTTGTATTGTTAGTGTAACTTTTCATTGTATCCCCATTCCTATGCGCCACACACACACACACACACACACACTGTTCTCTGTGCATGCTTAGTGAGTCTGAGTGTTTGCCAGAAGCAATCCTCTTGAATTATGGATGAGATTTGTGTGCATGCATGAATATATTTGGCTGTTAACGCGTCCACAATGGCACCCTATTCCCTTCATAGTGACCGATGTCCACATGGCTCTGGTCAGATTCTGTGCACTAAGGAGGGAGTAGGCTGCCATTTCGGATTCACCCTAAGTGTTGTGTACACTCACCACTTCCCAAGTAAATATTTGATGTATTTGTCAACGTCATTCTCACTTCTGTTATAATTTCACATTTCCAAATGCCGTCTTCTTCCGCTCTCTCTCTCTCTCTCTCTCTCTCTCTCTCTCTCTCTCTCTCTCTCTCTGATAGTTTTTCTATGTATGGACAACACCTTTTCTCACCCCGTGCTTTGACTTCATCATCCTTTCATGTACCTGACAAACGCTGCTAACGTAGTCCACTGTTCCACTGATCTGTAGCAGAATGCGTTACTATAATTCCTATAATGCTCAAGCTTCCGATGGACGGTGCCCAGATCACATGGAGAGTCTTCTCCGTTTTGGTGTGAGCCAGGGTGTATGAACGGTCTGTATGACTTCCACCTAGAATTTCACTGCTTCCTTAACCTGAGAGATCTGTTCAAAGGTATTCACTAGATCAATACATTCCCATGGTTTTATATTCATCCTCTTTTTCTTATGTTTAATTGACATATCTCTTGAACATAAGCTGCAGTGTTCCGCAAAATGCATTCGACACACTCTCAACACTCTCTCTCTCTCTCTCTCTCTCTCTCTCTCTCTCTCTCTCTCTCTATCTGTTGACTTTTCCTTTAGGACACTGGTCTGGTCTGTCTGTCCTCATGCTGTCTCCCTCCTCTGTCTTTGTCTCCTTTTGTTGATGCAGTCTCTGACAACTTGGCAGTGCTTTACTAACACCTGGTATATTTCGCCTTTTCCTTTCCTTATGGTTTTTTCGCTGACTTGATCAAGTTGCATTGATGAAAGCTGACTTGCAAGGTAGATTGCTTCTGTTTGTTTGATACAGAATCCGTCCTCCCCTCTTTCTCCACCCCCTTTCCCCTCCGCTGCATTTGCAACCCCCTCTCCACCCCCATCGTCCCACCACCTCCACCTTCTTCAAACCCCACCACCTCCTCTAGCTCGGTGACAACTCTGTGTGTTCTGCCGCTCCCTCGAGTGTCATGAGGAATGGGCTTTGACCCCATAGGGAAATACAAGGCTCACCTGTCCTATCCTAAACCAACCAGATTCCGGATCCTAGATGCATTTGTGGAGATCTGAGAGGACTTGACATGTATAAGCAAAATATGAATAGCTCTACTCTGTCTTCTGACAGGTCTGGTGGAAATGTCATTGCTTATGCCAGTTGAATGCTCTCAGATGCTGACAGGGGCATAGAGAGGACGGCCTGGGACAACTTGGGATTGGACCACTACCATCTTGTATCACAGCCTATGGGACATGTTATTGTCTTGCAGTTCTGTGTAGTGTACTCACCTTACTTGGAGGTTCAATTTTGTCACATGTATACGTGTTCTTCTACCATTTTTTTACTGCATGACTCCATGTTCATGGACCAATACACATGTTGCCCACCGCATGCATGGAAGTACACCGAATCTATATATCATTGTGCACTTTTGAATCAAAACACATTTAGTTTGCTAGCTACTGTTTTTAAAATAGCAATCCTTTTTACCTGTGTTGTGTTCCTAACTGTGGTGTCGTTGTAAGTGTAAAGACTTTTTATTATATTTAAATGTTAATTTTAAAAGATGGATAATAAAAAACAAGAATGTTTTATTGAATAAATAAAGTATTAAAGTAACTGAATAATAATCATCGCAACCCAGTCACTACTTTGGTGCGTACGCCACTAAAAGTGTTACTAAATACTCAAAATAATCCAGGGTATTTGTAATGGTCCACAACACGTTCAAGTATTATCACATTTTAACTTTTGATTACTGAAATGTACAATAGTGGATTTTTTCTAATAATCGTAAACTACTCGTAATTAACCATAATCACCATCGTAAAACAACATTATCACAACCAAAAATAACCTCAGTCATAATGTCAACATAACAACTGAATCATGCTGTAAACATAACTCTGGTTTAAAGTTATATCCATACTAACTCTCTGTCATTCCACTGGCATCAACTCCCATTAACACGGCGGACTGAGGGGCTGACTGATTGACTGACTGACAGACGGATCAAAATGACAATAATAGTATTCTGTCTCACTTCAATTGGGATTCTGTAGGTTTGAACACATGAAAACAGAACTGGAAAGTAAAACTCTACATCCCCTATCGAGATTTAACAGGTTTTTTTTAACAGCTGCAAAATGATTTGTTGTTCAGAGCACTGTAGCTAATGCTGTTCTTTACCACACGCATGTTGCTGTTTCACAACAGATCTGCAGTAGAATTTATATCGACATAATCCATGAGAGATTTTCTTGTAATATGTCTGTCTGCCTGACAAGAGACGAGCACAGACAAGCACAGAGACAAGCACATGGATAGAAAGTAACAATGCAGATGGAGTGACAGACAGACACACGGACAGTCCAACAGACAGGCGGAATGACTGACAGACCGACAGGCAGGCAGACTGACTGACAGACCGACAGGCAGGCAGAAACAAAATCCTGTGTCTGATATTCTGACATATTTGGTTGATGCTAATGACTGGAGCCAATTACATTTTTTGAATATTTTTTTTGAGATCCATTTTTCCCCTCAATGGATTTTCTATGTTTGCATTACTAGCGACAACTGCGATTTTCCAGAGGATTCCAGATGATCTCCAGTCCTGTGTACCTTTCCACATTATCTACCATATGGTTGAGTTTACTTTTCTTTCCCTTGCAATGTAAGTAAACAAACCAACAGAAAAACACATCTATTCCTTTGTAAAGAGAAATTGGAGCCTTTGAATAGGTCCTCTCCATTCTCCGTCTTCTGATTGGTTACACCGACCATTACACTTGACCAATCACTTTGATTTCGACTCGAGAAAGGGACGGGTTCATATTGCTTCCCTTTCTTTTCTAATAATGTTTGTTCTTCCTTAAAAATAGCGGTGAGGCTGTAAGAGTGTGAGGAAGATCGATAAGCCAGAGTTCTTTAAAACACACTAAATGACAAATCTCTGTTAATACAACATAAATATGATTTAAAGTAATCTTAAAATTCACACGTTTTTGCATGACTGCTCAGTTAGTGTTTTTCATGTCTGTAACTGTCTGTATGTGTAGCAGTGTGTAGGTATGAGTCTGTGAGTTTGTTTCTGTGTGATAATTATGTATGTGTGTGTGTGTGTGTGTGTGTGTATGTGTGTGTTTATATGAGAGACAGAGAGTATGTTTCTGTTATTATGTCAATTATTAATATACAACCTGTTTGTAATTTGTAGGTAAGTGGATTGCAATACAAATGAATTGGACTTTAAGTTCCCTTAAGTTGTATTTACTTTGGGAGTGGCTAAGGATCCTGGGTTTCCAGACTAAAGACTCCAAGTGTCCAACCAATTCTCTGCATAAACTCTCCCCGTAGTTGTTCTCCCTCTTCATCCGCTGCAACTCCAGGCCCTATGTCGATGTCACCTTCGTCTTCGGCATGTTGTACAAAAATATGTCTTAGCAACCTAACCTACGTCTTCAGCATGTTGTACAAAAACATGCCTTAGCAACCTAACCTTCGTCTTCAGCATGTTGTACAAAAATATGTCTTAGCAACCTAACCTTCGTCTTCAGCATGTTGTACAAAAATATGTCTTAGCAACCTAACCTTCGTCTTCAGCATGTTGTACAAAAACATGTCTTAGCAACCTAACCTTCGTCTTCGGCATGTTGTACAAAAATATGTCTTAGCAACCTAACCTTCGTCTTCAGCATGTTGTACAAAAACATGTCTTAGCAACCTAACCTTCGTCTTCAGCATGTTGTACAAAAACATGTCTTAGCAACCTAACCTTCGTCTTCGGCATGTTGTACAAAAACATGTCTTAGCAACCTAACCTTTGTCTTCAGCATGTTGTACAAAAACATGTCTTAGCAACCTAACCTTTGTCTTCAGCATGTTGTACAAAAATATGTCTTAGCAACCTAACCTTCGTCTTCAGCATGTTGTACAAAAATATGTCTTAGCAACCTAACCTTTGTCTTCAGCATGTTGTACAAAAACATGTCTTAGCAACCTAACCTTCGTCTTCAGCATGTTGTACAAAAACATGTCTTAGCAACCTAACCTTCGTCTTCAGCATGTTGTACAAAAACATGCCTTAGCAACCTAACCTTAGCCTTCTGCAAACATGAATAGGAAAAACGCCAGCATGTTTTTTTATGCTAGCTATTTTGGCAGCATGTCAAACATGTGCTACCGTCAAACAGTAAGACACAGAGGGCTTAAAATGTTATTCTATTTAATTATGGGAACTTTTCACTTATTTAATTTAATTTGCAACGTTTCATTTATCAAATTTCATTGGGAATGTTTTAGAATGCAGACCGAAAAGGCCTGTGCAACCAAACGCGCCCACTGTGATATGCTAGTTATGGCGGTTAGAGAGTTTCGTCCCTGAACTGAAACTCTACAAAAAACTGTAATCATTTTGGAGCGTTTGTCTGAACAGCCACCATTTCTATTGTTCAGCTATTCACGGGAGAAATTTAGGCTGCATCATCATGTCAATGTAATCAGAAACACTTGTTCAAAGAAAGCATTGTGAAGGGTGTGAGGGCTGCCTCCCAACCAGCCAGGTGAACGCACCTCATTCACACAATTCCCTTGAACGCGCCCCTCCCAGCAAATCCCAATCCCCTGAACGCGCCCCTCACAGCAAATCCCAATCCCCTGAACGCGCCCCTCCCAGCAGATTCCACTATATGGCCTGGTCATTCACACCCTGTCCTTGTGAGGTATTGTTTGTGATATGTCCACCCTACTAAGCCCATCTGATTAGATTTATTCAGCGCCGTAGATAGTTTGAAAGGATCGTTCTGGTGTCTTGACCCGTGCCTACCCGTCTGACCGCGTCTTTAGGTTGTCCCCTTTGGTGCTTCTGCCTTCTGTCTGCTTTGATACCTGTGATACCAGCCCACCCTTTGGCTACGTGCCTGCCTGTTCCTGGGTATAATGTTGGATTATCAAAATAAACGTGCTACGATCCACGCTTGGGTCCATCCATCTCTCTCTGGGTGCTTTCGCTACAAAGGCAGAGGAGGTTTCAGTGGCGCAAAAAAACCCAAAAATGTGCAGAGGATAAAAAAAATAAAAAAAACCAGGAGGTTAGGAATCTTTAAACACCGGAGATCCTTTTGTCTGAGAAAAGCCGGATCCACGGCACCAGCCGTGTTTTCTTCCTTCATGGTTGCATGTGCATTGGGTCAATTGTGATGGCGTGTTCGGTAACCCCTTGCCTTGTCCCTCCCTGTGCCCAGGGCCCAGTACCACATGCCAGGAGGACTCGTGTGCCAACCAGGGGGTGTGCCTGCAGCAGTGGGAGGGGTTTAGCTGTGACTGTAGCATGACGTCCTTCGGAGGGCCTCTCTGCAACGACGGTAAGACCCCAATCTGTTCCGAGCCTCGGCCTTTGTGTGCACAGCCTACTGTCGTCTGTGGGCTCACGTGTGTTGCGGCATGGGGTGAGCCCCTAGGCAAATGTTACTGTTATAATTCATGGCAATACATAATGGGATATTCCATTAGGGTAAAGGTATAACTCGTATTCTGACCTGAATACAGTGACCTGAACCAGGTGGTTCACCAGTCAGATCATGCTTGCAAGATGGGTTGCAAAACTTTGTAAGCATTTCTGGTTGAAGGACTGGAAGGACTTCCTGCAATGTCATTATTCATATGTCATTCATACGGGCGTTTTTTCTTGAAATTAAGGATTTTCTTGAAATTAAGCTGGTTGCAAAGTGATTTATCAATCCTATTGGTTTTCAGCCATGAGATCTCTTTCATTTAAAATGTTTTACCCTCCCTTGCAATTAATAATTTCTGCAAGAGTAAGGAACAAACTAACAAGACAATTTAAACAGGAAAAAACATTTATGTTTCAATTATATTCAAATTGTTTGGAATACATCTGGAAAACACCTGTGAGTAAAATGTTCATGTTCATGAAAAACACATGAAAAAATGATTCACATTAATCGACCTGTTGTCACGACGGCCTCCCTGGGGAGATGACAAAACTGAATTAGACAACTGACATGAAAATATATTTCAGGTAATACTCTTCATTTACTGGGTTTTATACAGTGTATGACTTCGCACACAAACACACTTGCATTTTTAAATGTAAGGAAATGTAGATGAGAATTTTTAGCAAACGGCGCTGTCATCAGTGACAGTGACACACACAAGAGCCAGGCATGTGGAATAGAAAATATGCTTCCTGACTTAGTCCTCCTCATTGAAACTGCCACAGAAACATCATGAGCCCCCTTAAACTATTACTGTCCTTCACTTCCCTCAGATAGATTCACATGACCTAGATATTCAGACACACGCACTCTAACCTAGAATGTTGTCCTTACACAGTTAGGGAACTGATATGAAAAAATGTGGCTTGGCCGTAAAACCTGGATGATTGTTGTTCTCGGCGGGTGACAAGCTTTCTTGTCCATTTACACAGAATCCACTTCGAGTTTGATGTCGCTAATGGTTTGTCCTGTTCCATAAACAAAGGTCCGTACATTGAGTTAAATCTAAGATAGTACGCTGTTTGTTTTGGACATATTTGGATATTGATTTTAAGACCATTGATAGATAAAGCCACCACTGACATAAAACTGAAGAACCCTTTTTTATGCTGAAAGAGTTAGAACTTCCCTACCTTTATCAAATTAACTATTGCAATGTGTCATATAGCAGTGCAATTTCTTTAATTAGTTTACAGTTATCTGTCTGTATTGTTAGAATTAAATACTGCATCTAAAAAAGATCAACCTTTCCATGGCTGTACTTATCTCAGCTCTGTATATTGGCTGATGACAGAGTGTCTTTTGTGCCAGAACATTCATTGAAAGGTAAGTGTTGTCATGGCGGCGACAATGACTTCATTTGGAACAAAGGAACACATTTTTCCTTTGAACTCTGTCCTTCAGAAAAGCTTGGTTCTCACTGAGGCAGTTATTCTGTTACTTTACAATGGACTGTGACAATGTGAAGGAGAACCCTTGTGTTCCCTGCTTCTACAGACTGACTTTGACAAGTCGTTGGCATTTCTTCTTTGACTGTGGCAACACCAAAGGCGCCCGCTATTATCCACGGCGAGCACCACTTTACCTGGCACCGTTCGAGGCCTACACACAGCAGGGAGCTCATGATTATCAGTCGTTGCTAAATTGGCGTGTTTCATTTAACCGACTGCTGGATTTGATGTGTCTAGACGAGTCCTGTCAAAAGAACAAAACAAGTACAATGCCGTGGAAATCATTGTGCCTATTTTTGATTTTCTCTATTTTAACCTTTTTTTTTTTCACTGAATGTATCATATCTTCAAACTAAACCTAATTACATACACCGTTTTGATAACTTCATTAAATAAATTACATCATTATCGTACACCCAGTTGGCCTCTTTCACTTGGTTCGGGTTGTCAAACCTTCAGCTCCATTATCTTTGTTAGTAATCTGGCCCTCACGTCACAAAAAGTTTACTTTAGTCACTTTTCTGATGTGGACTTGCTTGTTTGTTTTGGATCATTGTCTTTCTGCATGACCCAGTTGCGGTTAAGCTTAAGCTCACAGACAGATGGCTTGACATTTTCCTATAGAATTCCTCTGATGAAGAGCTTTATGGTTCCTTCAATAACAGCGAGTCCCGAGGCAGTGAAACACGCCGAAACCCTCCCCCCTGCCACCTCCTCACGAGAGGCACTGAGGTCTAAGACCCTGGTCACGACACACAGTGGCCTTGAGTGCTGGGCTAGAGGATGAGTGGTCACACAGGGTTGCCACATTTGCCAGCTCAGTCGTGTGTTGTTAGCCAGAGGAGAGTTCTTATTCAACCACTAAGGCTGAAATGGCTGAAAAAGTCTGAAACATTTCAACATATAAGGAGTTCAATTATCATACAAATATATATGCCCTTATTTTTCAATTTTTATCAACGATCTGGGAGCAATGAGGGCTTAACTGCCTTTCTCAGGGGCGGAGCAGATTTTTCGTCTTTCTCTCCTGGGGATTCGATCTAGCAACCATTCTGTTACTGGTCAGATGTTCTAACCTCGGTCAGATGTTCTAACCTCGGTCAGAGGTTCTAACCTCGTTCAGATGTTCTAACCTCCAGGCTACACCACATTTACTCCCCGAAACCCTGATAACATCTTCAACAGCATTTGGTTCCAGCTAGAGTCAACATTAGTGTCCTGTAGGGAGCCAGGTGACATTTCAACTAATACTTTGTTTAACTAGGCTGTTTCTAAGCAGAATATACTGTACAGTAATGCACTTGCTATTGGTTAATTGGTAGTGGTCAATTGCTATCGGTTAATTGTTGGTGAATTATTATTGGTTTTGGTGAATCAGTAAATTGCTTACTCAAACCACCATATTGTTTATTTCATTTGTCCGTGCTGTTGGCTAGAAATATATATTTAACCCAGTACCCAGCTGCAACCGCATCCCATAATTATTGTTCGACTAGAGTTCTGATCAGAGGTAGGGCACCAGGCTACACCGGGGACTGATTTCTGGGATACAGTTTATCTGTGTTGACCTTTACTGTAACAGGAGGTAGGCTGTGGCAACTCACAGGTCCCAGCAACATCAGCAGGTCTTCAATGTCCAGGATTTACTTGTTCACGTCCCTTAAATGGATCTCTTAAATGTATCTATCCAGCTAATGTAATTTTTCAAGGATTTTAATTTCTTCATTTATTAACATCTCAGTTTAATTTAGAGAGGTATTTATGACAAGGGGTGGATTGAGGATTGGTGACTTTATTAATCGTGTGTCGCAGAGCGAAAGGTATGGCAGCATTGGGAGATGTAGGAAGGCGTGCAATAACTCAAACCAGTAGCCTACTTTCTCTTGCCAATTATGCTCAAGGGGCGTGTGGAGTGGGGGGGGGCGCGGAGGGGGGTCTTTACTTCCGTCTTTGGTGGAACATTCAGTACGGGGCGAACAGAGCAAACTGCTGAACAGCACTAAAAAGGAGAGTGACCAGGATAGAGTGTGATATAGTTAGAGTGAGACAGACACAGAGCGAGGCTTACATGGGGAGTGAAGGAGAGAGCAAAATAATAAGAGAAACGGTGAGACGAAGGAAGAGCGAGAGAGAGCGAGAGAGAGAGAGAGAGAGAGAGATGTTCTCAGGATGTGGATGGAGGGATAGAGCAAGGGGCAATGGAAGGATGGAGGAAAGGATTGAGATCACAAAAAGCCATGAGGGAGGAGGGCACCAGTGATGTTAATATATTTTCTGCCACAAAGCCGCCAACCAGATAAGATTCTCTTTTTGTTATCAGGGAAGAGAGCGTTAATAGATTTCACTGGCGGCGCCTGATCCTCCAGTAACCAGCATTATAATACTGGCGGAGAGATACCAGTGTCTGAAGGGAAGCGTCTCCAACCCACACCGGCTTCCATTTCTAGGCCAACCTGTCCACTGCTTGTCTGTACAGTATATAGTACTCTATCTATCTCCTTCATTACTCACACCCTCCCTCCCTCTCTATCTTTCTCCTCTCCCTTCCTTTTAGCCTTCGTCCCTTCATCATCATTCATGTATTCCTCTTCATCCTTTGGTCCGCTGAGGACTTGCGCTGTGTCACGGCCTGTGAGTGAGGAGATGCGTTTGTTTTGAAGGACAAGCCAACTCCTGGTGAACCCTCCAGGTGAAGCCTTTCAAATGATCAGAGAAAATAAAAGGGGGAAACGCTGGCACGGTCCTCCATTTATCTGTATCATCCATATTCATCCCTTACAAGCCAGTCAGCTGTGTGTGTGTGTGTGTGCGTGCATGTGTGTGCGTTGCGCGTTTGTGTGTGCGCGCGCGTGTGTGTGTGTGTGCGTTGTGATTGTGGAAAGTGGAGCGGGTCTCATCAGGTAGAGGCCTTTATCTGAGCTGTAATGTGTGTCCTGTAGCCAGTGGGATGGCAGGTTTATTCACAGGAGGCATTAGTGAGAACAATCTGCTACTCTCCCCCCTTCCCACACACACACCCACAGCAGTAAATGAGCTGTCCCCCTCTGGGTTCTTACTGACACAGACACACTAGAAAACAACACATTTATGTTGTTTGTGTGCGTGCGTGTGTGTGTGTGTGCATGTGTGTGTGTGTGTATGTAAATGTGTGCAAATGGGAAAGACAGAGAATCACCAAATAATGCAATTTGAATTTGACTGAGAGAGAGTCATGCCAATAAACCAATTTGAATTGAATTTAATTGAGGGAGAAATGACTGAAAAAGAGTGAAATGGTGTGATTAAGAGAGAGAGCAATGATCTTAGGAGTCTTAACAGTAACAGGGAGACAGAAGAGGAGAGAGCAAGATGCAGAGAGGAATTGAAAAGAAGAAAGACATCTTAAGTGGGAACATCACATTTTTACCAGAGACATTTGCATAAGCTGAGATGCACAGCAGCCATTTTACAATGAAGCCAATAAGTACCAGGGGAGGGTGTTTTGTTGGCCCAAATGGCACCCCATTCCCTATCTAGTCCACTGCTTTGGGACAGAACCCTCAGGGCACCCAGGAGGACTGGGGTGCTACTGGGGACACGGACAAGACAACTGAGTCCCCTCGCGGTACTGGATGGTGTTCTGGAGATTTCCGTCATGAGTCGTCACAGGTCCCCTGCTGCATCAGAGAGAAACTCCATTTCACAGTCCCTGGTCCCCATCGCACTCGCACACACACCCCCACACACACACACACAAACGGGTGGCATAGCTGCCAATCAGCAGATGTAATATGTAATGGGGATGACACCATCTCACCGCCATTTATCGTCAGATCTGGGTGTCCAGCGCCTCCTAAACTGGGCCCTATGCATTTTGTTGTACCCAACCTATACCTTGGGTCCACATGGCTCTGCACGTATTTAGGGAGCAGAGAACTGTTCGGGATACAGTCAGGACTTTTGTGTGAATCGATTGTAGGAAGACACTTTAGCGGGTGCAGTAGTGCGAATTAATATGAAGACATGATCCGAACCCTGGTCTGGCGGTGTCAAAGCTGACAGTGGCACAGTAGGAAGACACACGTGGCCAATGCTATGGGGTCTGATTTCACGGTGTCCGGCCTCATCTTCGGCGTGCTTGCGAGTAAAGAGAGCACCCCTGTATGGAACGTCCAGCCCTTTCCCTAGTTCCGCAAAGGCACTATCTTCTCTTTACGTAGCATTTGTCCAGCCGACATGTATTTAAGGTATCACACTGTAGACGCGCGCTGCGGACTAAACATGTTCATTTCGTGCTCGAGGTTTTCGACAGAGCCCCGCTAGGCTGAGGCGTTGGTAGACATCATTCAAACCCACCTGCTACTTAGCATAGAGAAGTCATTCAGCGAACCAAAAAAAACCCCAGGAGATTGGTCTGGGAGTCAGGGATTGGTTGGCACACTCTCAGACCACACGATTTGAGTGTGCGAGGTCAGGGCCACAGTGGAATTGGCTTTTCATTCCTTCCCCTGAGGCGGAAGTGGACTGCAACAAAGATAAAGGCCCCGTCCTAAATGACATCCTAGGCCCTCAAGCAGGGCACTGCTTCTCAAGCCGGCCCTTGGGCGCTGGTCAAACCAAGCGCACTCTGTGCAGGAGGGGTTCATTTGAGACCCGGGGCTGGCAGGACTCATTAGGATTCTGAGGCTCCTCTCTTTTCTCTTTCGCCCCCGTCCTCCCCGCCCCCGTCCTCACCGCCCCCTCCCCGTACCTGATGAGGGCATTTGAAAAAGGAACGGCAACCCACAAACCAGTTTCCACTATGGCTCCGTCCCCAAATGACACCCTACCTCTATTTCCCAAACACAGCTGCTGTGAAAAGTGCCGTAGTGCCCTTCCTAGGGAAAAGGATGTGATTTTGGACATGTACCCTTTCTTCTGTTTACCCCACCTTGCCTTGAACGCCTTTTGTTGGGCAACCTGGCAAATGAAAAGGGCCTGAATAACACTTGGCCTGGTCCGGCTGCTGGGCGCCGCTGGTGAGAGATTGGATGTAATGACTTAAAGTCTGGCCATGGGGGTGGGGGTGGGGTGGGGGGGGGTAGCCAGTCAGTCATTTGGGAGAGAAAGGCTTTCTCCCAGGTGTTCCCGTCCCAATCACGCCTCACCGTCTTGCCAGGAATGGACAGACACGTGGTGTAGACCGTTAGCGGCTAGCCCTTTCCCGCGGCTGAGAATGACTGGCATGGCCTCCCGCCTCGTCACGTTTGCCAACTGCGGTCATTCTGCAGACGCTCATATCCAGAGCAACTCGGAGTAGTGCTTCTTCAGTGAGATTTCCCCAAGCTGCGGGGGGATCTAGTGTCCAGGAGCGTTGGGGCTGTGAACGAAAGGTCTCTGGGTCTAATCCCAGATTGGAGGAGGTGAAAGAACATGGGAGTCCCTGAGTAAGACCTTTAAAAAAGAGGCTCCAGACCTGTTCAAACCTGAAAGGTGTATTTCTTTATCTGATACTGGAACTAGCTAGAACCCAGCCATGTTGGTGGGCGTTGAAATGAGGGGAAAAAGCCAATGAATAAACTTTGTACCCAGTCCTTCTGATTTGTCTAGCCATCTTAAAGAAGGATATCTTACTGTGTAACTGATTATAACGCATCTACATGAAGTGAGGGAAGAGGATGACAGTTTTGGGGGACTCTAGGATCGCTGTCCTTATCTGAAGGCTGGTGTGTGTGTGTGTGTGTGTGTGTTTGAGTGTGTGTGAAGAGCTTGCGTCTGGTGAGGCTTAACACATATGTGTCCAGGTGTGTTCCTGTAGTCTTCTTCCGCAGAGAGTTGGAGCAGTCAAGCGTTTGAGCTTACTGCAGACAAAGAGGACAATGTGACTGTGTGCGTGTGTGTGTGTGCGTGTGTGTGCGTGTGTGTGTGTTCAGTTTTTCTAAAGTGGGCTGAGACCAGAGCTGTCAGTACGGCCCCTCCACGCGATCTCCCCCTCGCCTCGCTGACCCTCTAACACCCTGACCTGGTTGCCCACTCAGTCTCGGAGCTCGGGCCATTAGTGTCATGTCAATATTGTATCAACAGTGGTGACTGTGCGGTGTGGGCGTGGGGCTCCCGTCTCTGACAGGAGGGGGAGCCTTGGGCGACAACGCCATACTCCTCCCAAACCTCCCTCCCTGTCTCTCTCCCTCTTATCCCGGGGATGGTTGTCTTCCTGATTGGCTCACCGGCAGGCTGTGCCGCCGTAACCTGGGTTCTGATCCTTAGCAGGGTTGACTGGCTTATCATCCCGTTCAGGGTGTTCGGTAGGAGAGTGGTGTGTTAGACGTTTCAGAGAAGGACAGAAAGCTCTCTGGATATATTGTGATACGGTGTTGTGTGTGACACTGCTCCAGCGCCTTGACAACAACCATTGGCTTTGTATAACAGAAGTTGTCTTCTGACATGCCGACCAACCCCACTTCACTCTTATATACCCTGTCATGAGACTGCCACCAGCATTTGAAATATCTAACTTCCATGTTTTCTTTTTCATGGGATTGCCCTCTTATGAAAGAGGATATATGAAAACATGCAAGCACACATTTGTACAGCACAGGCATGTCCTCTTCTTGGGAGACATGCAACAATGTAAAAATAAAAATGATGTAAATGGCCACATTAAAACATCATACATGAACATATTCCTGGATGAAATTTGTAATTCTGCACTAAACAGCACTGGAAACCACCAAAGTAATGTGTTTGACCTATTCTAGTTGTGTAAGCACATGTTTTGTCTTGGTGCTTCTCAGAAGAGTGCGTTCCACCACAGAGAACTTCAGTTTTCTTGTCGTTGAGTTGATGCCGACTGAGTTAGTAATGGTTTTGGTGTTTCAGAACAGATTTACGTATTGTCATGTCTCGTATTCGGGCTTCAGTCGGTGTGTGTGTGTGCGTTTGCGTGTGCGTGTGTGTGTGTGTTGAATGCTTGGCCTAGCTTTGAGATGACATTTTGCTTAAAGGCATGGGTTAAGCAGTCTTAAGTGCTTCTCGTGTATTCACTTCAGTTCCCCCTTTCCCCCTAAAGACAGTGGATTCACATTGCACGGATGCAGAGATTGACACACAAACACCCACGCACATCAGTTGAAAAATACACACACACACACACAGACACACACTTGTCCATTCATATACCTAACTGAATGAGGTGTACTTTAATCATCCCCCCCAAAAAAAATTAAGACATTTCATGCACACACACCTGTACATTCAAATGGTCATATTCATGACTTATTTGGCAGATCTTTTTGTCGGTTGCATGCGTTCAAAGCAAATGTATTTTCTATCGTAGTTGTCCCCCATGACAGTCAAACGCAAATCTCTGGCCTTAGAGCAAGCACCACGCTTTACCAGCCGAGCCATGTACTTACCGAGTTCCACTGGAAGTAAGGTTTTGCTGTTTATGTGTTTGGCCAATTTATTAATTACATCAACCTGTTATTCACCACCCAGTTCACTTATGTTCTCTTCATGTGTACACTGTCCTCTACACATGTACAGTATGTCAGTGAAAGACATTTACTGTACCTTGACTCGTTCTTGTGAATTATTTTCACATGGTCACACAAACAGACAAGAATAATTATCATTGGCATTATTTAAATAAGGTTAATCAACGATGGTTGCCCATTGGACCTGTCTGTGTGCTGTCTGTGTGCTGTCTGTGTGCTGTCTGTGCGCTGTCTGTGCGCTGTCTGTGTGCTGTCTGTGTGCTGTCTGTGTGCTGTCGGTGCACGCTGTCGGTGCACGCTGTCTGTGTGCTGTCTGTGTGCTGTCTGTGTGCTGTCTGTGTGCTGTCTTTGTGCTGTCTGTGTGCTGTCTGTGTGCTGTCTGTGTGCTGTCTTTGTGCTGTCTGTGTGCTGTCTGTGTGCTGTCTGTGTGCTGTCTGTGTGCTGTCTGTGCACGCTGTCTGTGTGCAATGATGCTAATGAAAACAGTCTCGTTTGGCGTCCCTGAACAACCTCAGTTTAGTGTCATCTACAAAGTAACCTGTGCTTACTGGCATAATGATGTTCTGAGTATTTTCATTAATCCAGTGTGTTTTTTGCTTTGCTGACTCTATCATTACATGTGAGCTGTGCTTCAGAAACAGATAAAGATTTTGACAATTTAACATCAATATCAAACTGGTATTTATTGAGACCACTGCATGACTGCCCCCAATGCTGTATCTCTGCTTTTATATCCCCCCCTCTTCTCTCTCTCTCTCTCTCCCTCTCTCCCTCTCTCTCCCCCTCTCTCTCTCTTTCTCTCCCCCTCTCTCTGCTCCCCAACCCTCCATCCAAGTCTAGCCCAACAGCTAGTTATGTTCAAAACACTGTTTTTATTACATGACAAAAGCATTGTGATGGATTAAAGCAGGGATGAGAAGGGAAGGGGCTGCAAACGGACAGCTAATTGTAACAAATGAAGCTCTTGGAGGCGGTGCTGTCTTATGCTGGGGAACATTATGGGAGTAATATCATCACATTGTCGTACCATGTGACATTTTTACTCAATATTTACTTGTTTTTAATCCTAAAGGAGAATAAACTGATCAAGCTAATGGTCAACGCTACCTTGTAAACAATGTATTTTTGTTCTCTCGCTTTTTATACACTTTCTTTCCCCTGCGAATCCACGGGAAAACTCGGATGCCTTTTGATCAGGGGTTCTTTTTCCACTTGCTACTGCGAGACAAAAGAGTTTCAACATGTGTGCTAATGTGTGCGAGTCTGAGGGGATCTGAGAAGCGGCAGGACGTCTCTGTGTCGTGTCGGTGGTTATGCAAATGCATGGTAATGTAAATGATGCAAGCGTTACACGGGCACACAAACCCAACACCTTCAGCATATACTGTAGTACAGAAAACCTACAGCTGCATTTAGTATTTAGAAGCCATAAACAGTTTTACTATACATGGATGTGAATGGCATTATCAACTTTCATACAGTGATGGATTTCCTAAACCGACAAGGACACACACACACACACACATTCACGCGCACGCAACTCACTGCCACACACATACACACACACACACACACACACACAGAAAGCATCTGCTTTTTCCGTTACCCGTGGCGTGGGTTGGAGAAGGACCAAGCTACACCAGATAAACAGATGGGCTTTTTAAATGCATGTTGAGCCACTTGTATAGTCAACATACTCTATCATTTCACTCCTTTCACTCCCAGAATGCTGCTGGTGAGGCTTCACACAGAAATCTAAATGTAAAATGGATGATGTGACAGAACCTTCCAAATGGAGACTTTTTTTCACAGCATAAGCAAAGGCACCAAAATGCTATTCATTTCCACAAAGTCATTTAAGATCAAGAGGGGGGAAATAACTCTGAAGAAAACATCTCTGTGGATGCCAAGTGTGTAGAAGAGCGAAAGAGGGTGCGCATGTGTGTGTGTGTGTGTGTATGTTGTGATGAGGATTGAGTTTGTGAATATATAAACCAAATCCTGACTGTCAGTGCAAGAGATAGGGGTCAGGGGTCAGATGATTTCAGCAGGAAGCTTCAATCTCTCTCTCTCTTTTTGTCTCTATCTTTCTCCACGGTTTGTGGGATGGAGGAGCCAGCCAGGTCAGGGACAGAGACCTGCCTCTATTAAGAAACCTTCTGCATTTCTATTTCACCCTCCAATCAGCCAACATGCAGTTATCTGGGCCAGAAAAGAGATTGCTGAGGAGATATATATATATTTATCTGAACGAGAAGACATTTTAATCCACACAACTTCTTACTGTCCCCCTTTTTGGTCAGCAGGTCCAGCCTGACCCTATTCCACTGAATGAAATTTAAAGGAGAAAAACACAAAGCACTGGCAAAAATAGACTTTTGCTATCTGGAATCTTCCCAGAGGTATTAATCACAGTTGGGGAAGAGGAAATGGCCTGGAATGAGCGGCAGTGTCTGGTTTATCAAAACAGACACAAAGTCAGACACTGGACTGTTTGGCGCTGAGGAATATTAGCCTAATCCACAGTGGCTGTACTGGCCCCTAAAATGTAGAGGATTAGCATAAACTAAGTATGTTGTTCTCTGTAACCACTTAAAGTTGTTAATCCACCGCCTCAGAAATACAAATCGTGAAACTCCTAACAATTTTGTGAATGCCAATTTTCTGTCAGTGGATAAAATAACTTTACACAACATGACTTAACTCATACATGTTTTTTCTGGGAAATCAGGATATTGTTTGACAAGATTTTAAAACAATTTCGATGCACTTCACATTGCCAAGTAGATGGTACGGGCATATGGCTGTCAAGGACACCTGTCTATCCAACTATAAATGCACAAACTATATTCTGATTAAATGTACTCAAGTACATTGTCCATGTTGCATTGCAGTTGTCTGCTCCTGCCTACAGACTCGCAGCACCGCTTGTTGGTTGCCAAAGCAACCAGATTAACACCGATTTAATCTAAAAATGTAATCTTAACTTCAGACCCCAAAATCAATAATGCAATTTGTTTAAACTGATATTGACATTGGTATTAATATGTGTGTGTGTGTGTGTGTGTGTGTGTACAGTCATACTATCAACAAACTCTCTGTAAAACATCTACAGATTGACATCGGGACTCTCAAAATAAAGTGTAACCTCACGATATCACAAGAACCTATGTCACACACACACACACACACAGAAACCTCACAGGACTGAGCTGCGGTGGGGCCTTGCTCTACATGGTTGTATTAGTCTGATGCAGCAGTAGGAGGCGTGATACGTGTTCTGGGCATGTGATAATTAAATATCACATGCCCAGAACACGTAACCTGTGTGTGTGTCACGTGGTGTGTCATATTTTTAGTGTTGCCACATAGAGAATGGCGTGAAGAGTGTAAACTCAACAAACACCTTGGAATTATCACCTCCATCCCTCCCTCCCTCTCACACACACACACTCATAGTTATCAGGTTGTTATCAGGTTGCTAGCCAACCAGCCAGAATGGTAAAATGTACTGAACTGTTTTTGTAGATGCTGCTACATTCACAATGTAACTTGTTCCTGTTGTGTACTTATGGAGTGTGGTAATATGGCCAGTATATAATATGTATATATAATGGTTAAAAGCTGTTCTTGGGCACGACACATCACAGAGTGCCTGGATACAGCACCTAGCCATTGTATATTAGCAATATAGCACATACCACCAAATATTCCTTATAGTTATTATAAACCAGTGCCCCAGCACAACTAGAACCGTGAAATGTTACATAATACCAATTTCAGCCAATCGGCATTCAGGATTCGAACCATTCGGTAAGAGCTACAGCTTCATGTGTGGCTTATGCTGTAAGTTTCAATGATAATCACAATGCACACATACACCCACACACAAACTAACAACGACACAAACACACACTCTCCCTGTTCCTAATTGTCGGCCTTGCCGTGAGCGACATGGACATCCCCATTCACCACCCAGTGACTAATCTGTGGTCCTGCCAGGTTGGGTCTTCATTTCCCTCCTCACACTTCTAGTATTACACCCTCATTCACAGACGTTGCTACCAGTTTCCTGCAGGGAAAATAGAAAGAAGTGCCCCCCTCCCACTCGCTTTCAAGTTGTATTTGTTGCTTTTTTGGCATGTCAAAACAATTTGTATATTGTCAAGTTGTACATACTTCAACTGCTCTCCCTTCTTTCTTCAACTCTGTCTCTCTCCTCTCGTTCTGTTGTCTGGGTATCTCTTTCGATATGTCTACATGTCTCTTTTCTATGGACATCTGTTCTTAACATTAATTCTTCACAGTGACTCACCAGCAGTAGTTCTCATTTTCTCACTGCTTTCACAAGCTGAAAATGAAAATCGTCTACCCAGCCTGAATCCTATTATTTCCCCCCCAAAACAACGTTGTGTAATTAATTGAGATTTTCATCCACGACTCCTCCGGTGTCATGTCCACACAGAGAGAAGACGAGAGAGGAGGGCTTCGGTTATTCAGGATCCATCTTTTCCCAGCAGGTTGGCCTTAACAGACACTCAACATTTTAATTAGTATTTTGTTTGGAACAACAACGTGTTCACTCTTAGTTCCGTTTTACTGTTGCATCCCTGCCGGGCAGCCAATTAAAATCTTCCTCTCGCCAGCCAGCTAGCACACCACTCAGATTAGCCTGGCTAAGTCATGCACATATGCACATAGATGAGAGAACACACACCAAAGTAGCTATCTGATAATGAAAGTGGCTGGACCCAGAGAACCATGCCCTGCCAGCTTTATGACCCCTGACCCCTGTTTCTGTCACTTGCAGTCAGGATTTGTAATATACATTCACAGATTGTCTTTGTCGCAGCACGCACACTCACGTTTACCTTTTACATGTGTCACTATAGCAGGCGCTCTTATGCGAATGCTCACACAAGCACGCGCACGCACGATAGTAATAAGTAATAATCCCCTGTATTAAACTTAATAACGAGGATTCTGGATTATATAGCTGTGCCTAAAGTAAAAGTCTAACTGCACATAGCAGGTGTTGACAGGGTCAGAGTGAAACAACTGGCCTCTTTGGACCGTAATAATGAACAGTTCATATTGGATGTTAGGCGATACGATAGTTAGCCCAGGCTTTATCTCATTGCTTTTTTAGTTCTTTTTTTTCTCCCTTAGTGTTCATGACATTTATTCTCCTGCCCAATGATGCTTTGACATAGAGAATGTGGCATAATGGCTTGAACGCACACAAGACTGCATCGCACGACACACACACAAACACACACACACACTCTCTCACACACACACACACACACTCTCTCACACACACAAACACACTCTCACACACACACACAAACACACACTCTCTCACACACACACACACTCTCTCACACACACAAACACACACACTCTCACACACAAACACACACACACACTCTCTCTCTCACACGCACGCGCACACACACAGTCTTTGTCAAAGGGCCTCCACTAGGCTCCATCTCACTAGGGGAGCAGCAGCTCGTCACATCGTTTCACTGTTCCACAAAAACATGTGTTGGGTGTCAATGTGTTTTAATGCACACTGCGCCCTCTGAAGGGTTTCCCGAAGACCAGGGCCCACGGCGCACAATGCAGGGGAGAGGAGGGGCCGTTTGGGACACGGGCCAAAGAACAGTATTAAAACATGGTGCCAGGATGTGGGGCTGAATGTTATGGCAGTGACAAATGGCTATAATCTCTCCTTCTTCTGTGTTCAGTCTGTTTCCTGAACTGTTCTCCTCACGGCAGAGTGGCGTGACGCCTTGCTCCGTCAAGTGAGCGTTGGTTCCTGGGGATAATGCTGACACGTGTCTGAGGCGACACATTATCCCAGGGAGGGTGGAGCCCGCTCAGCACCAACTCAAATCTCCGCCAGACGTTTCCCCTTGCATGGCAGACACTGGCCATTCAGTGTGATTGGGATCACGTCAAATTCTCAAATTCCCCAAACTGGCTACACCAGTTGGCTACACCAGTTGGCTACACCAGTTGGCTACACCAGTTGGCTACACCAGTTGCCTACACCAGTTGGCTACACCAGTTGCCTACACCAGTTGGCTACACCAGTTGCCTACACCAGTTGCCTACACCAGTTGGCTACACCAGTTGCCTATACCAGTTGGCTACACCAGTTGGCTACACCAGTTGCCTACACCAGTTGCCTACACCAGTTGCCTACACCAGTTGGCTACACCAGTTGGCTACACCAGTTGCCTACACCAGTTGGCTACACCAGTTGCCTACACCAGTTGCCTACACCAGTTGGCTACACCAGTTGCCTACACCAGTTGGCTACACCAGTTGCCTACACCAGTTGCCTACACCAGTTGCCTACACCAGTTGGCTACACCAGTTGCCTATACCAGTTGCCTACTCCAGTCGATAGTGCATACAAAATGTCATTGTGGCTCTTTGACATTTTGTGCTGGTTATCTATATACACACTTTTTGACAACTGCTAGTGTATAAAGGTATTTATAAAACAATATTTTTTTGTTGGAAAGACATATAATAATGTATTCTTTAAAACGATTTAGCTCGGTGGGCACCTCCTGTGTTCTGGGTTATGTTTTGGGGAGGTGTTTAATCATCTGTTCAGGTGGTTGTAATCACTGCTATTTGCTGGTCAAAGTAGAGTTGTTTGCCAGCAGTGAATGCAGGCGCTCCATAGATCTGTTTTTCTCTCCACTAAGCTTCCCTGAACAGCCAACCAGGCAATGGTTCTCATGTCAACAAGTCCTTATAGGATTCAGGGAGTAAAGCAGAATCTACTGCCTCTCATGTCAACAGTCAAACATCCCCCCCTCCCTCTGTGGTAAAACCGCATCTCCAAAACAACAGACCGATCATGTTGTTGATGTGTCCTTCAGTCATCAAGCGACTATTGTGTTCTTGACTCCGCCCCTCGCTTGCTGTCCGTTTCAGTTACAGTGTCATTTAGCAGACGCTCCTATCCAGAGCAACGTTCCATAGGAAGAACATACGTGTCCTTCCTCTTCTATTACTGGCCGCTCAGGAAGTCAATCCCGCATCCCCTTGCAAGCAACGGTTGTGCCATCCAGGCTGAGCTACAGCACACAGGGTCTCCTGCTGTATTTCTTCAGAGGTCTGTAGGTTTCCCAGATCCAATGGTAGATGCTAATCTTACTGGCGGACTAGTTCATGCATGTTGTTATACATGAGCGCCGTCGACATCAGCCCTGGACTTTTGATGCCAGCTCCAGTGCTTCGTTTCATTGCCTCCCTGTAATTAGGACCGGCTCAGGACCTGGGACAGCAGGTGTGTGCAGTTAATTATCTGGTGGAACAGAAAGAGATCATCGTAGGATAAGAGTCCCCTGGCGAGTGTTGAACCACTGTTTTCTCCTCTAGTGACGGCCTTCTGGGTGTGCACTAGCCCAGCCAGCCAGGTACAAACTCCCAGAGAGAGAGAGAGAGCGAGAGGCCCCCCAGTGGACACATGTCCCCTGGGGCTTTTCTTGGTAGGGAAGGTGGAGGGGATGGTGGAGGTTGGGATGATTGCACCAGCCCACAGATGTGTCCCCAAGGCCCAGTGGGGTTGAGGTGTCCCTGGGTCATGCGTGACCTGTCATGCCTGGCGTGGTCTTTCCGCCGTGTGACTGATAGCGTGTTTCACATTACGTAGAGTATGTTGCACTTGTTAGAAATGCGCTGCTCGGCTGCTCTGAAGCAAGGCACATGATTATATCCCCCTACCATTGTATTATCTCTCTCGCTCTCTCTCTCCTTTCCTCCATTCCCTGCTGCCTCATTCTTTCTCCTCTATCTTTCCATCCCTCTGGCTCTTTCATTCTCTCTTCCGGCCTATATCTCAGCCCCCCCCCACAACCTTAACCCCCCCTAATGAACAGGACTGTAGTCCCTCCATGGTTGTGATATGAAGTGCTGCCTGAGAGCTCTTCTCTTGATTTAAAGGCCCTGCTTCAATATGATCCGTTCGTTATATCCAGACCTCCTTTCTTATCCTCCAACCCCCTGCCATCTCTCCAAACCTCCTACACTCCAGCTCTCCTCCTCTCCATCCATCCATCCGCCCGCTCCTCCACCCCTCTCATCTGCCTCTCCACCCCTCCTTTACTCCACCTCGCCACTCCTCCATCTCTCCGCATCTCCTCTTCTGTGCACCTCTCATCTGGCCGTGTAGTGTCCACACTCTGACCTGTACGAGGTGCTTAACGCGGGCGCCTCGCTCCATGTCTTTCTGTCTCTCTGGGTTGGAGTGTTACACAGTCAGTACACATTCCATCTGTACTATCGATCACCTGGTTGAGAGGATAAAACCTTAACAGTGTCTGAACTTGGCCGTGGCTTCTGACTAATCCTTTCTCTGTGTTTTTTTTTTTTTTTTTGGTCTCTTCCTATCTCGAACATGTCTTGGTTTATTTTGCTGTGTGCTGGGATACTGGGAGTGCTGCTAATTCCCAGGGTACTTGGAAATACTTGGAACACAGGATAGAACAGAAAGAGATAGAAAAAAAAAGTGCTTGTTCTTGTCTCTCCATCTTCGGGCATCAACGTGATGAAGATGGTTTTAGAGCGTTAGTGTGTAGTACATGCACAGGTCAGCATGAAGTGAAAATGCATTTAGCATCAGGCCTTTCAATAAGCCCCACCCCCTCCCTACCCAGTCCTCATCAGGTGACCTCTGACATCAACGCATCAGCTGTAGTTTTGTTGTCATGGCGACACATGGCTACAGTGGGACTAGTTTTGGGACCAGGTGGAGGGATATGTACGGATGACAGGGTTTTGACATCTGGGAAATTACCTCTCTCTGTCTCTCTCTCACTCTCTTTCTCTCTCTCTCCCTTTCTCTCTCTGCCTTTCTCTCTATCTCTCTTTCTCTCCCTTTCTCTCTCTGCCTTTCTCTCTCTCCCTCTATGTCTCTATTTGTCTTTACTGCTTTATTTCTCCCTGTCTCTCTCACCCTTTATCTGTTTTTCTTTCAGTCTGTCTTTCTCTCCCCCTATTTCTTTCTATTTCTTCTTTCCTAACATCTCCCTATGGTCTTTGTACATGAGCAAACACAACACATACACACACAACACACACACACCTCACTAGTCACCAGTCAGTGTCAAGTGACATTAGAGGTTTACTGGTGCAGGAATATTCCAACCTACTATAGTACAGTTTATCCCCAAAACCTCACCCTGTTCCCAAAATAGTGCTCTACTTATGTTCCAGGACCCTTGGTAAATACGGGACCACTTTGGACACCCAGGCGCACTGCGAGAACAACCCCTTCCTTGGCCAATGTTTTCTGTTCTCATCGCAGTATTGCTGCACAGCCACATGGTGGCGCAGATGTAACAAGGAACACATTAAACCTGATCTAGGTAGTCGCTCTATGTACTTAGTCAGTGATGTCATCGAGCTTCAGGGGTGGCATGCTGAATGTGTTCGTGAGATTTCTGTTTAGTTATCCCTACTAGACCTGAACCAAGTGTGATTCATACCTTATTAGGCCCAATTTGTCACCAATTTATTTATGTTGCCATTAAAAGTTTACCTGTGATTTAGGGTTTAGTGGGTGAGACGTGTGTCCTTGTGAAGCCAGAGGGCCTGATAGATTGCTGTATTAGCTGTAATTATGCAGATTGCAGCCCTGATAATTATTATTAAACATGCCTGCACACGCACACACACTTTCTCTCTGTCTCATACACACACACACACACACACTTAATAGGATTTATAATGAGTGTAAACATTTAGCAGGAGCGGTACACACATTCATTGGTTGCAAATAAAGATGGAACTCTAGTGCAGGTTGTGTGGAGCTGATTGGTTAACACCAGGTGGTTAGCCTGTCACTGTAAAGTCATTAGATGGGTGAAAACAACACATTTTGATTTCACTTTCTGACAATGCATTCCGGCGTGCAAATACAACAGTTCTGAGAATGTTTCAGTTAATTAAAAAGGGAGTCCTCGACTTCATTTGCATTTAGAAATTATGCATATCTATCAACGTTGCTGTCGGTTTCCCTTTTCTGGCACTTGAGCAGGCTTTCTACAGACGACAAAGGAGAGCATACGGTATTTGATATTGACGAGGAGCGTGTCGGTTTTGTGTCACGTGGCCCATCTGACGTTCTGTCGTACACATCGCTAGCGACTTTCCGGCGACCCCTCTTTAGGACACCGATCGGATCAGACTCAGTGGCAGAACGGTGCTCTTGGGCTTCTTCCTTCTCCCCCGGCGCTGAAAAAAAAAAAAAACATCCCTCTGTCCAAGAGAGAGAAAAAAAAAAACGGCGCATGCTTTTAACCGGCCGAGACTTTCATCTCAAACAGTGGATGTAGACAAACCTTTGAACACTTGAGCCCATTCGGGTTTTTCGCCCTGGACTCTCTGAGCGTGCGAAACCGGGCCAGAGACATAGAAATAAAGAGTAATTCTCATTTCTATGGCCGGACCCTCAAAGCACAGATCCTGCGGCATTGGCCGGCGCTGGGCAGTAAGTCTCTGGATCCATGTCTCTGTTGGAAAGTTTTCAGCGGGCTGGGCTCATTGGTCTCCTAACCCTCATTCACTAGGCTTCCCTCTAAGCACTGTGCTTAGCCGTGCCGGGTGTAGCCCTCTCTCAATACTTCTTTCTGTGCTGTGTTATCACTGTGTTAGCCTCTCTGGCGAGGGAATGAATGGGGTTTTATTGGCCGGGCCAGCATGGCTGACTTCAGCAGCCTCTGTGCGGGCATCCCTCCACTCTCTGCCAAACTAGGACTGTGCGTGGGTCTGTGTGTTCGGGCTCCTGTCCTCCCCGTCCTTCAGAGGCTCTCCCGCGCTTCACTAATGCTGGACTGGGGTTGCAGATGGTCGGGAAATTGGAGCGCAAGCTTAGAGGAAAGGAGACTGGCGAGAGAAGGAGGGAAAAAAGGAGTGGAGGTTTTTCTCTGGCCCTGCGGAGTCCCTTTGAAGCTGGAGTGTGGAGAAGTGAGGGGGGAGTTGTTAAAGAGCTCAGTGATTGGCTGCTGAGGAGACATCTGGCTGACCAGCTACAGCTCCCCTGGACGGAGACCATCAGACCATAACGCTAGGTTTTATTTATCCATCTCTACAGGAGCACACGGATGCCCTTCACCTCCCCTCGACTCCTCCCGGGGGAGGGGGGGGTGGGTCTCTATTAACAACCAAGACCATCCTGGACGGCTGTATATGTCCCTGCTCCGTGTCTGCTTCTCTTCCAGCGATTAGTGTCTGTGTCCGTGTAGCATGGGTGGAATGAGAGAAACAACGAGGGAACAGCAGAGAGAGAGTGAGAAGCGGACGGCCGGATAGATGAAGCCCCACATCCCCAGTTTATTTTCGCCCAAATAGGCTCTTCCTCTGCAATGCACTGTGGCTCCGCTGATTCGCTGTGCGGCGCTTGTTCATTTGCATAGTCCCTCTCCCTCCTGCTCGGCGGCTGGCTGTTAGATCTGCCTCCTCCCCTACCCCCCCCCTCCCCTCTCTCTCCCTCTCTCTCCTCCTTCTCTTGCACACATCTTGCGCTCGCTCTCCGAAGCTGATGCTGCCTGTTTCACTGCCTGTGTGTGTAGGAGAGAGCGGTTTGTGTGCGCGCGTGTGTGTGTGTGTGTTTGCGCGCGCTCGTGTGTGTGTGTCGTATCCAGACAAGCCTCTCTGAGGTGCTGCTGTTGCGTTGGTCGCCGCTCAGCTGGGTCTTGTAGAGAGCAGAGGGAGTCTGTAGATGAGGAATAAGAGCGTGGCTTGGCACACCTCGCCGGCGCAACCATACAACCTCACTCTCGGCATCCTCTCCACACCGCAGCCCAGGGTCCGTTGCCCCATGCAGACGAAAGAGCCTAAATTGGGAACGCCTGCACTTGAATTCCTCTGGACATTGTCTGAAAACAGAAGGGAAAGCATTGTACTTCCTTTGATGAAGATTTTTTCAAACTCTGAGCCTGTTTTTTCTACACCCCCCTCCTCCTCCCCCCCCCCCATATTCTGAGGCTGATGTTCAAGACGCTTTTTCCTGGATTTTCTGGAGTAATTGCAATTTTTGGAGCAGAAAAAGATCATGCTTTTAAATCTGTGAGCTCTTTTCCACGGAAGGAGTCAGAGAAAGTATAGAAGCCCGAGTGAGGAGGTGTTCCCGGGGAATTGGAGCAGTGTGGGATTTCTCCGATGCCGTTTGTCCTAATTTCTTGAGTGCGTATTATTTTCCTCCTACGGTTTTCTCAATGATTGATCGTATTCCTTCCTTGGATCCCAGGGAGCCCTTGTGGATTTCCTAACACAAAAGAGAAACTGCAAGAAGGCTTCCTTTAATCCCCCCCCATCTGCCCTGTGGTTGGTTGCCTGCCCCTGTTGATGTGTTAGTCACTGGGCTGTGATTGTCTGGGGGTTTGTGAGTGTTGAGAGAGCGTTGGGTTGTCAGGGCAGGGGACTATGGGCCACTGGGCTCATCACTAAAGTCCCACACCTTGATCTTCACCTCGCTGGCCTCCCAGGGAACCATGTGGGGAGGTTGGAGGACCCAGTTGGCCCCCGGCCTCGGACCCTTGAGGCCCAGACAGGACGCTCTCTGCCCGGGCTTCAGCGCATCACTCTCGGCGGTGCGCCTGGCTCTGTGGATGACCGCTCTGGCCCTGGGGTGTGTGGCCGGACCGGGGCCTGATTCAGAGCTCCCTGGGGGGGGAGCAGGGGCGGCGGAGGCTCCCCAGCACATTCACGTCAACCACGGGGGCAGGAGACACCATTCCGTGTCCATGGCCATCCATAGACCGCCTTCTGCCTCGCTCCGAGCAGGGCACAGTAAGTATCCCGCCTGTTCACCGTAATCTGTCCGTTTGCTATCTTTTGGGGGGGGGGGGTGCCAAGTAGACGGGGGCTTTCATCAGAGGGGGAATTTACAGTGGTGTGTTTGCGCATTCGTTTTTTACATGGGTGGCCCCGACGGGAATGAAATCCCACAATCCTGATGCGTTTCAATCACCGTGCCGTACCAAATGAGTCACACAGAAGAACATCGTCTGGCTCATGAGGCCACCCTCCTCCCACACTCCCAGGGGGGAGTTTTATTTGGGACCCTTCTAGTCACTTTGTTACCTTTTCCAGACCAATTACCTGGTCGGTTGTAGATGCATTTCATGTATCTTTAAAGGCTGGGATATTTGCTTTGATTTCATGCTTTGTATTGTGCCAAATGGCAGTACAGTATTGGATGTAGTGTTGCTGCTCAAATTCACATTCTGGGATTAGCTGTATGCCTGTTGAACACGTGATTTGGCATAGAGTCATTGTAGGTACCTTCACCTGTATCCTGTTCCTATAACACTATTACGATCATTTGCTTCCTGGCTACACCCTAATCTCTCTCTCTCTCTCTCTCTCCATTAATTTATTTCTCTCTCTCTCGCTCTCTCTCTGACATTGTTGAGCTCCATTTTTCCATCCCTCTTTAGTTTGCCTCAGCGTAGTCCTGTCTGTCTCTCCGTGGTGTCTTAGATTAGCCCTATCCTAGGCTCCAGATGCTCTGTGGTGCAGCGGTCACAGCCAGATTAAACAGGATTACAGAGCAGTTCTCACTGCTGCCCCTGAGGGGCGACAGAGAGACAAATGTGCTTTCCGCTGGAATCACTGTAAGTGGAATGCTAAGGCTGCGTGCATGCGCGTGTGTGTGTGTGAGTGTGTGAGTGTGTGCGTGTGTGTGTGAGTGTGTGCGTGTGTGTGTGAGTGTGTGCGTGTGTGTGTGAGTGTGTGCGTGTGTGTGCGTGTGTGTGCGTGTGTGTGCGTGTGTGTGAGTGTGTGTGTGTGTGTGTGTGTGTGTGCGTGTGTGTGAGTGTGTGCGTGTGTGTGAGTGTGTGTGTGTGTGTGTGTGTGTGAGGATTCTTCTCCCCTCTAATGGTGGTGAGGTCCGTGGAGAGCTCTGCCTGTGAAAGATAGGCCAGTGTCATCTACAGGGAAATAATCGTATAACACTGACGTTTTACTGTGTGAGAGTGTGTGCACGTGTGTGTTTGTGTGTGTGTCGTGGGTGTGTTGTGTGTGTGTGTGTGTTTGTGTTTTGTGGGTGTGTGTGTGTTGTGTGCGTGCATGTGTGTGTGTGTGCCGTGTGTGTGTGTGTGTGTGTGTGTGTGTCGTGAGTTTTCACATCCATCCATCTGTCTTTTCTTCTGCTTCCACATGCCTCACTACAACTTTGAATGTGAATGGGTACAAACGTTCTGTTTTTAGTCTAGTGGTGATGCTATTAATGACATGAATGTCCACTGGGAGGTCTGGAAGAAGCCGTCATACTAGCCCCTCTCTGCACTTCAGTGCCCTGTGGGATCCTGTTCCATACTGGTGAAGAGACAGTTCAGAATGATGTAACCGCTAGCCCTGTGAGACTGCTGGAGTGTTGGCTGGATCCAGTGAGGGGCATTTCACAACGTTCCTCCGTGCAACATCGTGTCATTTGGAAGAAAAACCTGTAATTCTATATATTTCTTTCTTTTATGGGGACATCGTAACTGTTTAAATCCCCTACATCCACATGTCAGTGTTCCCTAAATCTCAACCTACATCTTGCGGTGTTCCCTACATCCTACATTATTTCCTATGTCCAGTATTGAAACAGTATTTCCTCTGGATATATTTAGTTTGAGCTGGCCTGGATTCTTTCACTGTGTGTCTGTTTTTGAATTGGACAGTGCCGTATGTAGGCTGAGCTGTTCGAGACAGGAGCAGTGACAAATTTTGGGGAGTGTCATTCATGTGGAATATGAATGTGTCCTGAATACAGTGAGCTAGGCTTGCCGGCAAAATGCTAAACGGCACTGTGTTTAAACCATGGGGTGTGGTGTGTGGCAGTGTTTTGACCATAAGGAGGGGAAATGAGAAAGTGGCATTAAAGAAATGGAGGTGGCTGAAACAAGGCGGTTGGGAAGAGAGTGATATCAAAGAGACAGAGGTTTGGGTAGTGGTGCTTAACGTGAAATGGAGGAGGGGCTTAAGTTGAGGGGTTCGCCATCGAAGGGGGAAAGGTCAAAGGTAAGGGGGAGGTGGCAGAATAATGTGGATGAAGGTTGCTGATGCTGAGGTGGTGGTGGATGGATCCGGGTTAATGTCTAAGAAAGAAGAAGACAAAGAGTATGTTGGAGAAGGGAGCCCAGGTGTGGAGATTGGGAGATGGGGGTAGTAGGAGTGGTCTGTCCTGCTGAGATGGTAGAAGAGGCACTCTACAGGGGACTGTATGAAGGGGTTAACACTATTCCGAACCTCCCTGGTCCTTTAATCCTCGGTGTGTGTTCGGGTGTGTGTTCGGTCATTAATTCCGTGTCTTTTGAGGGGTCTTTTGTGGTTCACCTCCATACCTCATCTTAAACAGTAAAACCTGATTGTAAGTGTCCCAACCAGTGACCTCTCTGATAATGATTATACAGGAGTCAAAACTGATACAGCAGTAGGTTAATGAATGACAAACGGTGAACACATGTTCCATGTATGTCCTGATTTTGGTCCCGTTCCAGCAGAACCACCTGCTTAAAAAATAAATTGAATGACAAACCAGAGATATGATATGAATTCCAGTTATAGATTATGCACATATAAATAACATATTACACATTGGGAGGTTTACAATTGTTTTTTGACATTCACAAATAGTCCCAAACTGCATCTTTAAGGGCAAAGTGCCTGACTTGAGGACAAATCTCCTTTACTCAAGGACAAAGCTTTTGACTCGAGGACAAAGTGCCGTACTCGAAGGAATTAGCATCTGACTTGAGGACAAAGCTTGTTGCTTTGATTAAAAGCCTCTTCTCTTTTTCCCCCCGATTCCAGATATGCTACGCTGGGGCGTAATTAGCTTCAGCTAGTTCCATACACAGAGAGGAGGCAGTGCAGGAGCATGGAGGAAGCTTTTTACCTGAACCAATTAAAAATGATCAGCTCCTTTCCGAACTCTCCTGAGACGGTGTAATGCATGTCATTATCTGTGTTTGTCTCTGCTGTTTCTGTTGAGCGTCAGGATCTAAACTACCATTATGCTCTAACTACGTAGCGCTGCATCCTTCTCCACCTCTCGCTCTCTCCTCCCCCCTCCATCTCTGTCCCCCACCCATCCGTCTCTTCCCTCCACCCCTTCTCTCTCTCTCTCCCCCCCCCCTCCATCTCCCCCCTCCAACCCTCTGTTCCCAGTTGTGTGTGTATATATGCGTTGTCACTCTCAATATAATCCTGTTTTCCCTGCTTATATAACAGTACCTGCTATTCGCTGTTATTGTCACACACACACGTGCGCGCGCACACAGAATGCACCTATCTGGTGTTCTCTTATATCACCATCCTTTGTGTTCATCTTTACCCCCCCACTTCAGAAATCACCTGTGTTAACACATTTCACAAGCCACTACCAAATGGGCTTCCAGCTGTTGTTGACACCTTCCGTACTCGCCACTCCGACTGTAACGTTTTACGGACTCTTAGCGAGATTTTGTGAGAATAACAAGCCCTTCCACTCAGTCGCCGCGGTCGGCGTGTCCAGAAACGGTCTCCGGCAGCTCGGAGACCGTTTGTAAGTGACCCGGGAAACGTCTCTGAAACGTTATTTCACATGTTTAACCGCAATCGGTCATGGACAAACCACACATGTATGAGGTACCGCAGGCTCCAGGCTGGTGTCTGATCTACGCAGCGTTGTCATTAACCCAGACATACTTACCTGTTATTGGCTTTAGAAGACAAAACCTACACAATGTCTGACAGTGATGTTCCAGCGTGTGGTCTTTGTTTGTGTGGTGTCAAAGTTAGTTTCTAATGATGACCACAACTTGTGGGTTGAGGGAAATATGTTGAACCCTATGCTGCAGAGTTGAATGACCTGTCAGACGTATATAAGGAACAAAAATGAGTCGTTTTATCATTTCTAATTATCTTTTGTCATTGGAATAAAGTAGGTGCAGAAGCAGGTTGCAGATTCATCCAAGACCCGTAAATGGATCTATCTCTTGCTGAGGTTAAAGGGCCTCTTTCTTGCCAGAAATGATATCTTGTTATAAATACATTTATGAAACTGGATTCTGGATGCTGGGCAATTTTCCAGGCTGTGTTTTATTGGCCATCACAGTCACATCTATGTCTGTTAACACACCTATGTCTGCTAACACACCTATGTCTGCTAACACACCTATGTCTGCTAACACACCTATGTCTGCTAACACACCTATGTCAGCTAACACACCTATGTCAGCTAACATACCTATGCCTGCTAACATACCTATGCCTGCTAACATACCTATGCCTGCTAACATACATTTCTGCTTACACACCTATGCCTGCTAACACACCAAGGTCTGCTAACACACGTCTGCCAACACACATATGTCTGCTAACACATCTACAGTATGTCTGCTAACTGTTGCATCGGAAAGTCATCAGAGTGCCTTCATGATAATTTAATCGTGTTCAGATTGTTGTCTGAATCATCTATTGCATTTATTCATTCATACGTTATTTGCCGTTGTTTCTAGCCTTTAGTTTGGTACTGTCAGGGTTACAAATGAGCATAGCTGTTTGTCTGTCTGATCTCGGGAAGATACGTTTTTCTTGTGATATAAGATCTACTCTGGCTGTAGTGGAAAACAGATTATTCTAGGAAAAAAGTGATATTTTTAAATAGAGTCCATCTCAAACATTTTGAGTTATTTGGCGTGGTTATAGTGTTGGAATCCTGCAACATTATAAAAGACAAATGTATTAACATCACCGGAGACTATCTGAAAAGGCATTTTTACACCCTGGGAAAGTATCCTCTGAAAACCTATAACACAAATTTGATTTGCGAAATTGTTGAATCAACTTATGGAGACTAATGTCAAATATGTTATCATTGTGTCATTATGTTTGAATGTAAATAGCCGTTTTGTATGATACACATTTTTACTGGTGTGTGAAGATATGTCTTGGAGTTATTTATAATTACATTCTTAATTTGTTTAATTTATCTTTTATCTTTCACTAAAATGGTTGCAGCTCCCCGCTGTTCAGGATACAGTGTAATAAAAAATAAGAAACCCATTCAACATATTATTGGGATGCATTTACGATACGTCAAATGTGAATATGTGTTATTTTGCAGAGTAATAAAATGTTTTATGCGATTTTAAATGAAATGTATTTTCAAAGCTGCATTGTTTTTTCTTCCGTGCAGTTTGTAATGGCTGGTGTTAAACCATATAAAAAATTCAATTTACAATATTCAACAACAACCAGGTGGAAAATGCGCTTTAATTTCACTGGACAAGCATGAGTGTCACCCACTGATGATGTATATGAAATATAGAAGGATAATGTGTCTGGCTGTGAGATTAAAGGTTTGATGCAATCTAAAATACAGTCACTCTGCGAGGAATTTCCTTAATGAGGCTCTGTCTTGGATTGTATCTGTGTCTTAAACGGTGCCACATTTAGTGAACTATGTTTTTCCGGGTCCCCTATTTGCCTCTTGTTAAACAGTGGCCCAAGTAGGGAATAAGGGGCCATTTAGGACCTTGCTGAACATCCGTCATAGATGTGTTTTCTGGTCGAGAAGAGGCGTGAGGAGAGGAATGCAGATTTCTTCAATAAGGAGAGAACAAGACACGCACACACACACACACACAATTTAAAGACAGGAGTCAGAGAGAAGAATATAGAGAGGGAAAGTGGGACAGGGAGAGAGGCATAATTATTTGAAGAAATTGTGTTATCACTCTTTAAAGCTCATGAGGAGGCTTGATAGACCAGGAGGTGTGAAACACCTGGAGAGAAACAGCACAATGCTTTTTGGATATGTTGGAACCCTTTTTCAACCAACTTGAAACCCTTTTTCAGCAGAAACCACCTCTAGAATCATACCATCCCTCAATCATTCCGTCCCTCCTTCCCATCCCCCACTGTATCATCTTTCCCTCATACCATACCTCCGTCACACCACTCCTTCTTCATGTCACCCCTCCATCATGTCATTCCTGATTTATACCATCCTTCCTTCACAATATCCCTCCATCACATCATCTGTCCATTACTACGCTGGCCTATAATCCATTCCCAGATTGTTCGTTGAAGTCAGCAGAGCAATATTCATGTATTGTACGTATTTTTAGCTATAATAAATGACTCTGTGCTGATGCTGGGGTGTGACATGCTGCTGTGGGAGCTACAACGAAGGGGAAAAAGATGGAAAATAAATCAGTTTGACTCAAAGGGCCCTTATAACTAATAGGCCTGGGAGTTGCCAGGGACCTTATGATACAATATTATTATGGTGACACTGAGGTGCCGACGCCATTTGTGACCCTCAGCATTCTCTGTGTTGTGTAGTGCTGAGTGATGGACCGAAATGTGATTTAAGTTTAGGATTCAATTCTAGCCTTTTTGATTAATATTTTATTATATATACACTCACCTAAAGGATTATTAGGAACACCTGTTCAATTTCTCATTAATGCAATTATCTAATCAACCAATCACATGGCAGTTGCTTCAATGCATTTAGGGGTGTGGTCTTGGTCAAGACAATCTCCGGAACTCCAAACTGAATGTCAGAATGGGAAAGAAAGGTGATTTAAGCAATGTTGAGCGTGGCATGGTTGTTGGTGCCAGACGGGCCGGTCTGAGTATTTCACAATCTGCTCAGTTACTGGGAATTTCACGCACAACCATTTCTTGGGTTTACAAAGAATGGTGTGAAAAGGGAAAAACATCCAGTATGCGGCAGTCCTGTGGGCGAAAATGCCTTGTTGATGCTAGAGGTCAGAGGAGAATGGTCCGACTGATTCAAGCTGATAGAAGAGCAACTTTGACTGAAATAACCACTTGTTACAACCGAGGTATGCAGCAAAGAATTTGTGAAGCCACAACACGCACAACCTTGAGGCGGATGGGCTACAACAGCAGAAGACCCCACCGGGTACCACTCATCTCCACTACAAACAAGAAAAAGAGGCTACAATTTGCACGAGCTCACCAAAATTGGACAGTTGAAGACTGGAAGAATGTTGCCTGGTCTGATGAGTCTCGATTTCTGTTGAGACATTCATATGGTAGAGTCAGAATTTGTCATAAACAGAATGAGAACATGGATCCATCATGCCTTGTTACCACTGTGCAGGCTGGTGGTGGTGGTATAATGGTGTGGGGGATGTTTTCTTGGCTTTCTAGGCCCCTTAGTACTAATTGGGCATGGTTTAAATGCCACGGCCTACCTGAGCATTGTTTCTGACCATGTCCATCCCTTTATGACCACCATGTACCCATCCTCTGATGCTAAAACAATATAATATATTGTTTTAGCTCAGTACACCGTTCTATGGAATTGAAATGTAGCAGCTCACTAAAGACACTGCATGATGAAGAAACTGGTGACGATAGAGTTGAGGTTTCGTCTGCAAATACTTATTGTGGTCCAGCACAGATATCTTGGTATTTGCCTACAATTACCATAATCCATTGCACGCTGGGACAAGAACGAGGAGGACACAAGTGTGAAGCCAACAGATGGTGGGTTGCTGTCCCACGCTGTGGCGAGTTCTACCTGAAACTATGCCTTGTCAGGTTTGAAGAACTCAAGTACTCAAATTATAGTGTTGGACAGCCATCAACTAGCTGTCCATCTACTAGCTGTTGGACAGCCATCTACAGGTTAGGGCAGCACAGAAACGTGGTTTCCCAGCCAATGCCTGTCTGGCTCTGAATGTGAGCAGAGATGACTGACTTTATTGTCTTTACAAAAAAAATAGAAGAAGCGTTCTATTGAAGTAATGCAAATTAAATATGGTTAAGTGATAACCGCCATAATAATGGAAACCAAACTGATCTAAGAAAAATAACTGACCGCAAAAAGCACTGATCGCTTAGCACTGATAGTTGTTTGGGGAGGAAGGAGAGACACAAATGAGAAGTTCTGATCAGTTATGGAAATAGTCGTGAAAACTAATTAACTCACAATTTAAAATGAAGAACAATCTGTGATGGAAAAATACGGGAGTTGAGTTGCAGAAACAGCTGACTTGTGCAAAAATTATATTACAGTGATTAATTGTATATTATCTATTCAAAAATAATATCCAGAATTAACCATAAATGTTTCACCGTCACTACTAACTGGATGGGTTTGAGCCACAGGGATAGGAGTAAGTTATAGAGACAGACTGGCAGAGAGAGAGAGACTGGCAGAGAGAGAGAGACAGCCAGAGAGAGAGGGAGAGACAGCCAGAGAGAGAGGGAGAGACAGCCAGAGAGAGAGAGACAGCCAGAGAGAGAGAGAGAGACAGCCAGAGAGAGAGAGAGAGACAGCTAGAGAGAGAGGGAGAGACAACCAGAGAGAGAGGGAGACAGCTAGAGAGAGGGAGAGACAGCTAGAGAGAGAGAGAGACAGCTAGAGAGAGAGAGAGAGAGAGAGAGACAGCTAGAGAGAGAGAGACAGCTAGAGAGAGAGCGAGACAGCTAGAGAGAGGGAGAGACAACCAGAGAGAGAGGGAGACAGCTAGAGAGAGGGAGAGACAGCTAGAGAGTGAGGGATATGGGGAGGAAGAGAGAGAGAGAGCCAAAGAGATGTAGAGAGACAGCCTGGCAGAGAGCCAGTGAGATGGAGAGATTGAACAGATCCCAGTTGCTCTTCTCAGGCACTGCATTGTGTTGTCCCTTGTATGATATAATTACTCCCATGTCCCACTGCCGATGTCACTCTGAGATAGTGTGTCTGTTTGACTGTGTGTGTGTGTTTGGTGGGGCTGTCTGACTGTGTATGTGTGTGCATGAGTGTTTGTGTGGCTGGCTGTTTGACAATATCTCTATGTCATCCAGAGACGGAACACTTCAGAGATGACGGTCAGATGAAGACAGTATGTGGTCCCTCTGCCATGCAGAGAATCATGTTGGCTATTGACTTGGGCCGTGGAGGGAATGAATGACAGTGATCAACTGAGTGATGCCAGCTTTTCCAAGGGGAAACTTCAGGCTTCTGACCGGCTCCTAGATAGCTCTGATTTATTTCTCGAACGCCCAACAGTCTCTATCTGTGTCCTACCCACGGACACTCTCACATGCATGCATATAAATGTGCAAAGACACACACACACACACACACACACAGAGACAGACACACACTGATTTCTCAGCTCCTGTCTCTCTCCACACCAGACACAGCCTGGACACCTCAGCAGGCAAAGGAACAGACCACACATCCCCTGCTTGGTTTGGCTCAGTCGGTTTGTGTGTGTGTGTGTCTGTGTGTGTGTGTGTGTGTGTGTGTGTGTGTCTGTGTGTGTCTGTGTGTGTAAGTGAGTGAGTGGAGAGATAAGAACTGACTGTGCGTGTGACGGGTGTAGAGGGTCGGATGAGCAATGGTACTGCTTTCTTTGGAGGAAAAGAAGGATTTGGGGGAGAGATGGAAGAGAATCAGAGAGAGGGAGAAGGAAAGCAAGAGAGAGTTGAGTTGAGTGAGGGAGGGAGGGAGGGAGGGAGGGAGGGAAGAGATTTATAACTGCCTGCACTGGTCCTCCTACTCCCTGCAGAGCTCCTCCTCCCCTGGGAGCGTTTCTCCATTAGGCCACTACAATGTGCCAACTCTGAGGGTCTGCTGTCCACACCTGTGGCCGTTTTTCTGGGGGTGTCCTGCAAGGTTCGATTTTCCCCTATGCCCTGTAAATATGGATGACATCTCCCTTGCTGTCCCTCATCCCCCTTCATGCTCACCATACCCTTCGGCGTAGCTTTAAAAACCCCAAACATACCTTCGCGAACCTCCATCTGTTCCTCTATACTGAAATAAGTAAGTGTTTGTCATTTCATCAACGCCTTTCCGCAACCTTCTTGACTACACATATCTTGGTATTTGGCTCGACTTCTCACTCTCATTCAAAACCAACATCGCCCACCTGCAGTCTAAAGTTAAATCCGTGATTGGTTTCTTGTTCCGCAGTAAGCCGACATTCAAGTATTTGGCTTGCCACTCAAAAGCTCCCCCATAACCATAACTTAGATGTAATTTACCACCCTGCTATGAATTTTAACCTCTGACCCCTTCAACACTCATCATTGGGACCTTTACACTCTGGTTAATTGGCCCTGTCTTCACACTCCGCACCATACTCACTTTTTAAGTCACTTCTAGGTAAATGTCCTCTACCTTGGCTACATTTCTTACATCTCTAATAGTATGCTGTGCTCATTTCCCTTTTCTACTGCCAATGACTGGAGTGAGTTGCAGAAGACCCTTTTAAGCTCGACAAAATGAAATAAACAAGCTGATATCCGAAAGCACACCTGCTAAATCCCCATATTGCAATGTTTCCCATTGTATTTGTTGTTTGTCACTGTATTTATTGTGTGTTAATTAACGTCTTTTATTTGTCCAAACAGTCTAACAATTAGGACTGGTAACCTGTAGCTTATTTCAACATGCATTGAAAACCAGAATCATTCCAGACTATTTTCCAGCTTTACGTTGGGATATATTCTTCATTCTGGGGTTGTTTGTAAGCATGCCAATGGGGCTGCTCTATCAGGTGAATGACACAAAAGGCATATTGGTGTATACACAGTTAAAGAAAAAAAATGAAGGGAACACTCAAATCACACATCGAGGCTCGTACATTAAAGAACAGTATCTTTACTGTACGTTGTGTAATTTGTTGAGAACAGAATTACGATCGAGGGCTGGATTTAAACTGACAAAGTAAAATAAAGATCTAAGTAAACAATTGAAATGACAGGCTGTTCCAACTTACATGAATGTCGTCACGGCAACTCATCATGTGACTCAGTAGTGTGTATGTCCCCCACGTTCCTGTATGCACTTCCGACAACGTCTGGGCACGCTCCTGATGACACGGCGGATGGTGTCCTGGGGGATCTCCTCCCAGACCTGGATCAGGGCATCAGTGACCTCCTGGACAGTCTGTGGCACTGTTTGGCGATGTCAAATGCCCCAATACACAACGTCCCAGAGGTTCTCAACTGGATTCAGGTCTGGGGTATGTGAGGGCCAGTCATTGGCATCAGTGCCTTCATCATCCTGGAACTGCCTACACACACTGGTCACATGAGGCCAGGCATTGTCCTGCACCAGGCCGAACCCTGCACCAGCGAAAGGTCTGACAATGGGTCTAAGGATTTTATCCAAGTACCTAACAGCAGTCAGGGTATCGTTGGCTAGCATGTGGAGGTCTGTGCGACCCACCGCCCCCACATGTGGAGGTATGTCGCCCCAGACGATTACTGACCCACCGCCAAACTGCTTATGCTGGATGATGTTGCAGGCAGCATAACGTTCACCACAGCATCTCCAGTCTCTTTCACGTCTGCCACATGTGCTCAGTGTGAACCTGCTCTCATCTGTGAAGAGAACGAGGTGACAATAGCGGACCTGCCAATTCAGGCGTTCTCTGGCGAATGCCAATCAAGCTGCATGGTACTGTGAGCACAGGTTCCACTAGAGGACGTCAGACCTCCCTCATGAAGTCTGTTTCTGATAGTTTGGTCAAATAAATACACGTCAGTAACCCGCTGGAGGTCATTTTGAAGGGCTCTGGCAGTGCTCCTCCTGTTCCTCCTCGCACAAAGGAGAAAATACCAGTCCTGCTGCTGGGTTGATGCCCTTCTACAGTCCTTTCCAGTTCTCCTCGTTGATGCCCTTCTACAGTCCTGTCCAGCTCTCCTCATGTAATGGCCCTTCTCCTAGTAACTCCTCCATGCTCTGGAGACTGTACTGGGAGACACAGCAAAACTTCATGCGACGGCACATATGGATGTGCCATCCTGGAGCAGCTGGACTACCTGTGCAGCCTGAATGGGTTGCAGGTACCGCCTCATGCTACCAGTAGTGACAAGGACACTAGCAAAATGCAAAACTAGAGAAGGATCAGTCAGGAAGGATAAGGATAGAGCAATTGTCTGTGGCCACCACCTGCAAAAACATTCCCTTTTTGGGGGTTGTCTTGCTGTTGCCTCTTCAGTGCACCAGATGTCACTTTCATTTGCACCAAAACTGGTGACATTGATTCACAATCGCTTCTGTTTCATAACTGGACAGATAGATATCCAACTTGGTGTTATACTGTGATGATTATGTGTTCCCTTCATTTTTTCGAGCAGTGTATCATGCAACATGTGTAAGGGCTCTCCGTGATTTTACACTCTTGTGATAGCCTTGTCATAATTCCTTAGTGGCCATGCGATGCCCTTATAAACCCACACATCCAGTCTTCTGATCCAACCCACTGAGTTAACAATAACCGTTAACTATGTGACCCAACAGTTAGGTGATATAAACCAGTCAGTATTAGTATTAGCATACAGTGATTGAGATGAGAAGAGACCACAGGCAGCCGGGGCTAACAGGACAACATACTAACAGGAGACCTGTGTGTCTATGTGTGCGCACGCGCGTGCACATGCCGCTGTGCAAGCGTGCACGTGTGTGGAATACTGCATTGCACAATTGTGTGGCTGTCTGTCTCAAGTCCCTCCATAGACTTGGGTGATTGACTCTCCAAATGTGTCTGTGTCCCGGGAGAATCCTGGCTGAGGGGAAACCAGAGTCATATATAAATAAAGCAGGATAAGTGTTTGTTCGTTCGAGGCTAGCGTTTTGTAATCTAAAACTGCATTGAGTTGAACCACCCCAGAGAGAACCACCCACTGAGTCATCATAATGAGCTGGTTACTGTCTTAGCTGTGTTCATTCAAGGATTTGGTTACTTGAATGAACACAGGGAAGTTACCTTTCCTTCTCCTCTGGGGATGAGGGTGGACATGTGTGCACACATGCAGCACACATGACATGGAAATTGGGAACCGGATCCGTGTAGGGCGGCCCAGTGTGTACACACACGAGCTCTCAAACGCACCCAGCACTATCCTCGTTAAGTGGCTGTCAAAATATTGAACGTGAATTGTTGTCAATTGGACACACTGAAAATAAAGAATTCACACAATATTGAAGAGTCCATGTCATGCAGCTGACCCCAAAATAGAAATATCATTAGGTCTTATTGGTCAGTAGACACCAACACTGCTGTAACGTTAACTGTAATTGGTTGTTGACAAAGTCAGATTACGAAAAAGCCTACATGATAAGAGAACGAGGGAGACATAGGTGCTTTTGTTGCACTCTGTTCATCTTTATCAGAGATGCGGTTGTTAGCTCTTCATTGATCGATTTGATTAATATCTCCTCCAGTCTCTAATATCTCTTGCCTGATCTCAGCATCTCTCCATCAGCATTGGAAAGGAAAGTAGGCAGGGAGCAAGGGGAGTTTCTGATCAATAAGGTGTTTTGTTAGGTGTTACCCTGAACCTAAGGTGAAAATCAATGTTGATTTCTAAAGCCTTGTGGAGAGGGTTTGACCTGGATCCTAAATGCACACGCTCACACGCACGCACACGCACGCACACGCTCACACGCACACGCTCACACAGAAACACACACACACTACAACAGCTGCCCAGTTGTGGTAACACTGGTTACATATTTCAACAGCTTGCATATGGTGACAAAATACTTTTGGAAGAATCACACTTTGCTCACTTTGTTTGCTCAGTGTTCCTGTCCTGATGAATTATGAAACACAGTGAAATCATGTTCATGTCTATTGAAGGGAACTGGCGAGGGTAGGCTAACTTATAAATGGGTCTTTTGACAGGTGCTCAAAGGACTGACACTTTCCCGAGCAGTTCTGATTCAATGAATTCCTTCTGTGCAACCAATGAATTGTAAAACATATTTAAGTTTTATGAAGTAAATTAATCAAATACATGAAAGAATACATTTGGCCCTAATCTATGGATCTCATCAGACCGAAAATGTTTTTTTTGTGCATGGAACAATTTCTGGGATCTTTTATTTCACCTTACCAAATAGGAGATCAACATGTTACACGTTGCGTTTGTATTTCCCGTCAGTATTATTTAGTGGATACATCAATGGTAAAGTACATGTTAGATTCATAAATACATGTTTTAATGAATACTTACATAGTTATTAAACAAATACCATGCCCCCCAACTACAGCACCGTTCATATCCTCTTGGGTCATCAGGTGTTGGGTGATGTACAGTCATTCAGCTACAGCAGTATTTATGGTGACACACAGCTTACGCCGATGCTACAGCAAATAGGATTGTGAAGGGATTTCATCCATCACTCCCTGCTGAATCCTTCTGTCTATTTCTCTGTTTCTCTCTGAGAGCACTCTTTAATGTTCAGGCACAGGGGTGATGTTATATGTCCTGCACCTAATCACAGGGTTAATATTAGCATATGTGTAATGTATCCTAATGCTGGGAAACCTAATCACGGGGCTAATATTAGCGTGGAATTGTTCATCTATATCAACATTGTAACACCTAGTCCCAGGGCTGGTTGTGGATTTGGTTCCCTTAGATAAAGTTTATTTGTGTTAAAGGTGCTCTTAGTGGTATACAACATACAGAGAGAGACTACACACCTAATAAACAAAACTAACACTAACTTCCCTCAGTCAGAGCAGATATAGTAGACACATGTTTTATGATAAAATCCAAAACCATTTATCTTATATATAGATAATACTGTTAAAGATAAATGGTTTTGGATTTTATCATAAAACATGTGTCTACTATATCTGCTCTGACTGAAGGAAGTTAGTGTTAGTTTTGCAGGACGTTCTAACTACCTTAGTATAGAGATTGAACAGCTAGCTTAGTCTGAGAAGACAATATCTCAGTAGGCGCCTACTTGTTTTGTTTCAAGCCCTAAACAAACCGTAAACCTTACCAGCTGGAATTCAAACCTGAACTTTGTAGACCTGAGGCCTATACTACCAAGCAAGTTTTAGATGCCCATGATTTATTTTCATCAGCTGGCTTCACTAAGGTTAACATCCGCAAAGACGTGTCACGGCGGTGGTTAACAATTTGTTAAATCAACCCAGGTTTTCCCAATCTAGCCATGAGCACGTTCACATAAAAGGGGCGGTGTTTGCACCATATGACCAATCGCAAACATAGAATAGTTTACACGAGACGCATATTTCATTAAAGAGAAACAAACGGGTGCAAGCTATGGCACCGATCACTCTGGGGAACCCTATGAAAGGAGTATGGCACATTTAATATTGTAGCGACCCTGTGTTCATTTAAAGTTCTAAGTTGGTCAGTTATGCTTCATTAGGGGGTGGGGCCTGACAGTTAGGTGGGGCTGGTTTACCTGGTGGGACGTCCCGCAGTGAGGAGGGCATCTCTGGGGGACTTGGGGACAGCAGGGGCGGGTCCAGGGGTCTCAGGCCATAGCTTATATAAGGTGGGGTTTTGGGAAGCTCTCTCTCTCTCGTGGCTCCACTCCTGTGTGTGATAGAGGACCGTGACAGGTGTACTTGTCTTAGCTAGCTACAGATCTAAGAGGGTTTGTAAAGAACCTGTGTGTTAACAGGTATTGTTGGGCGTAGACAGTGGCCACACAGCTGTCTTGTTAGGGTTAATAAATTCTACCTGGCATTCTTTACCTCTGACTCCGGCTCCTGATTTAGCATCCCGACCAGGGGTGTTACAATATTCAACAGTAAACGTCAGAGGGTCTATATTATATATAGATGAAGTAGTCAACGTAGATCTTTGTCTACCTGCTATTTCATAAAAGCCCTCTTTAATTGACCGTGTGGGCAAGTGGCCTGGAATACAACAAATGGGTCAAGCAGCTTTTTTAGAGCAAGAACCTTGCGAATTGCGCGGCAGAGTGTGTTTTTTGCTTAGGTTTTCTGCATCACCCCCAACACACATACAACTACCTTTTATAAAAAAAAAAAAAACGCTACGCAATGCATTCAGTCTGTGGAACTGTAAAAGCGCAGGACTTGAATGTGTCGCACTGGCAACATACGGCTCCAAAACCTGACAAAGATACGTAATTCCCTCGGTTGAGAATCTTTCATATAGATACTCATCAGAGACAGCCACCGGGTTTCGTCTGTCTCTAAATATTCTCGCTTTTCTGAGAGACCCTCTCACTATCCACAGGACTTTCAAAGAATGGTGACACCATTTTCAATCGAGAATTGATTGGTCAGTACGGTGTTTTTATACACGTTGATTTGTTATTTCAAATATAACCTGGTTTGGTGTACATCATAAGTTACCATGGCGATGTAACCCGGTAACAAGTGAGACACCGTCATGACACTGACAACCCAGGGTTCAACCTGGAATTAGCTCGCTAATCCTAAATCCTGCTTCATAGTATTGGCCTCGGGTAGAGGTTTGACTAAAAATGTCGGAGCTTTGTTTGGATTTTGGTTTTACTGAATTGTGTCAAAAAATATCTAGATTTAATAACTGAACTACAGGAAAATAATGTTCATTTATGAGGTTTATTGAAACATCTGAATTTAAATACCTTTTGTGATGCTTTGTTGAGGAATGAATTATTTGGGTGTCTTGACAAACATTGAAGGAAAACTTTTTGTTTTTTTAGGAATGAAAATAAATGTTAGGTAATCATAACAAAAGTGAAATACAAAAAAATTAATAAAAAATGAATCAACTTAAGAAGTACTTCAAAGTACATTATCTTTATTTTTGTTAATTTCAACCACACACACAAACAACAGTTTGGCTCTCTTTTTTCCTGGTCTTAATCATTTTCTTTTAAATGTCTTTCTAATATAATTACTTTGAACTATGCATTAATTAAATAACGTCACACTCTTTAGTAAAGGCTTACCTACGACATGTGTCGATGTTGCGAAATTAGATATTAATCCTGCTATTAAGGCCAAGTCGTACTTTGTGTCCCCGTAGTGAGGACAATAGAGAGCCACTGATAACGCAAGCCATACTGTAATCCCACAGAGATGGTTTTAATCTCACAGCGATGAGTGAACGTGCATAGATACATCAGCAAACACACACACACACCCTGACGCACAATGGTTTAATATTGCTGAGCAAGAGAAAATTACCAGGCTTGTAGTGACCGAACATGTGTGACTCAGTTGCGTCTCGCAGAACAAGACTCCAGCATTAGCATTTCTTGCTTCTCTTTTTAAAAGGATATTCAAAAGCCTAACATAGCTCACCTCGCTTCTTGCCTGAGTTAATCTTGGAAAATTGTATCTCCGATTTGCACACTGTTCGGTTTTTAGTGTGTTACTTTACTAAGGGCCCTGGTTAAAATTAGGGCTGTATAAATGTCCCGTTGGAATCACCAGGAATAGGATGTGCTTTGGGACAATATCCCAATAAATCTTAAAATAGCGCCTTGCTTTTCCCTCACGACTGATATATCCTGACTCTACTGAAATACAGCATAGCACAATGCTAACAGTGGCAGAAAGTGAGTGCAATATATTGCATAGCTCAGTGGCATTGTAGATTTATTGCGCTAGGTGGTGAAAAATAAAAAACCAGACTCAGTGTTTCTGCCATCTATCTTCATTTTGTCAGATTACCCCGTGCACCCGACTCCTGCTAAAGTGACAGAAATACCTAGTGACAGATCTTTAAGTGGGATCTTACTGTATTCTGTCACCCTGTAGACTGTCAAACCATTCCTGTAACTATCAACTCTAAATAGCCAGGACCAGAAACTATTGGTACTCCGCTTGACTCTGCCTGTCAGTTACGGAGTAGAGCTTCAAAGAGGGTAATAGAGAGGTTTGCACACACTCTCACTCACACACACACACACACACACACACACACACACACACTCACAGACATACAAACACACACACAGACTAGAGGACATATGTGACACCTCTGTATTAGGATGGCTATCAGCAACGTAGGTTTCTTTTAAGTATTTGTGTTTGTAAAGAATGAAGGAAAAGCTCTTTAATGCAAGGAAATGTTTGATGACGGTATGTCAGGCACACACACACACACACACATGCCGTCTCTTTCACACGCACACACACTCGCTCTCTCTGTCTCGCACAGACGTGCGTGCATGCACATACACACGCGCGCACTATAGCCTCAGCTCCAGGCTTACGCATCACATCTTCAATGTGTAATTATCCCATTCATCCATTTACTTCTAGCTTTTTCTCCCAGTAATTGGAACGGCAGAATACTGATTCCACATCTGTTGGCCTCGTAATAAAGACGCATTGCTTAGAAAAGAGAACATTGTGGAAGTTTTCCTGGAATAAATTCATAGTTCCGAAATGATTGCCTTCCCAGACCCACTTAAAATGACAGTAAATTGTGTCTCTGTGTTGTGCTGAAACTTTAGATAAAAAAATTACAAAAAAACACAGGGAGAATCGACGATCAAAGAATACTTCAGCCTTGCTTTTATTTACATGCTAACATGTTGTGTCGGATTACAATTCAAACAACTGGGCGGAAGTGTGGAAGAAAATGTCAGCTAAGATGGCCTCTCAGCATGTAACTTGGTGTTTAATGTAGGAGTGTGTCAGCATATAGCAATGTTGATATGGATGGTAGGCTAATTCAGCCAATACTAACTGTATGGATGGTAGGCTGATTCAGCCAATACTAACTGTATGGATGCTAGGCTGATTGAGCCAATACTAACTATATGGATGCTAGGCTAATTCAGCCAATACTAACTATATGGATGCTAGGCTAATTCAGCCAATACTAACTGTATGGATGCTAGGCTAATTTAGCCAATAGTAACAATCCTGTATGGATGGTAGGGTAATTCAGCCAATACTAATACATACTGTATAGGCAGTACCTATTGCGTCCAGTCACATATGCATATATCGCACTCAGACACACTCATACCACACACCACACACACACAGACACATGCATACACACACCGGGACAGCTGGCCAGGGGGGCTCTGTGCAGCTGGTAGGGGGACAAGGGCCTCGTTTGCTCAGGAGCTTCGTCTGAGACAGTGGGGCCTGTCTGTCAGTTCCTGGCTGGGGCTCCCGGTCCGTTTGAGGCGGAGGCTCATGCTTCAGTCTTGCAGCCCCGGGAAGGTGAGCCAGGATTGGTGTAGAGAGGGGAGAGAGGTGGAGCCACTGTGCTACCGAGTGAGGATCCCCATGGTGTTTTAAATCTGTCACTTAGTTAGAGAAGTTGTTTAAGCCTGCCCAAAGAAAAACCGAATACAGCAAGTAGAGTGTTTTGGCTATTTTGAATAGTGCTTGGCCATGTCTGGTACAGTGAGCAGGGCAGATTTGGTGTTATATGCCCGCTTCAGTTTTAAACATCACCCCTTGCCCGATTCTCAACTATGAATGAAATAAAACATAGAATAGGACCCTGTAACGAATGAGCAGATTCATGCACACACTTTCTGTTTCTTTGCACCTCCTGCTCTTCTCCCACTCCCACTTATTTTTCTCTCCCTCCCTCCCTCCCTCCTTTCTCTATTTTCCTTCACTCCTTTCTCTCTCTCTATGTCTCTCTCTGTTTTCTCTCATTCATGTAAGTGCCTGGGGGCTTGACTTAATTGTTCCTGTGTATTTTCCTCCCCAGTCTAGTCTATCATTGTGATCTGTGTACAGGGCTTCCATCTGCTGTCTAGGAGTAGCCTGGCCTCTAGAAGGGACCCGGGTGTTGATCACTTGGTGGACCAGCCAGAGGCGGCTTGTTTACAGTTCATTTGCTCAGCTAGCTCCCCGTTAATTTGATTACAGCCAATTATAGATGTTGACAGAGGTTTTTCTTTTGTTATTTCTGACGAATGCAGTCACTGTGGAATCGGTGTGTAATCGTAAAATACTTTAATCGAGTTGCTGTGACGACAGACCTAAACATATGTCTGTCAGCAGAACTGTTCTATGCTATGACCTACTTATGAACGAGACAGGTGGAGGGGTCAAAGGGCAGGTCTTCAGAGAGATCTAAAGCTAGCGGTGGCTTGATTCAATTCCAAACACTTGATTACCTTGCTTGCTTAGTGTCGTCAATGTTTTTAGTTAGAGAAATAAAGGCGAGTGTCTTTTTTCTGAGCACAGGTGGAGAATTAGTGGAAGAGAGTAAACCAGCGCAATGCAACCTTGCTGAGTACCCCTCTTTCGGGGGCATATAAGACCTTTCCCTGAAAAAGGTAAAATGTATCAACCAAGAGAGATGGAATACTCTTTACATAGGATGTATAAAACACCTGTCACCCCTTGTGTTGATGTACAGGCCATGCGAATCACAGGAGACATCTGTTTTCAATTTTCCTACGCATAAAATAAATACTTGAATTACGTCTCTTCTCTCCAATTGCTGCTCTACCATTAATGGACCATTTAACAAGAGCATCTATGCGGAACAGATCTTATCACAGTCTAGGTTTTTCCCTCACAATGGGTTGGCAGCTTTTGGGTTGGCAGACTTCTCCAAGACCTCTGAGTAATCCATGTTAGAAATGGTCCATTCTCAGACTGCTGATGCGCTGACCAGGAGTGCATTTGGCGTGTACAGCGTTTGGAAACAAATGTCCATTGTGCTGCTGAGAGATGCCGGATATTATTCCCGATGTAGCTTTCCTCAGTAGGTCATGCCCCTGGTGTGAATAGTGAAGTGGACTCAGCATTCATTTGGTTAACAGGTCAGGTACGGTGCCGGTTGGAGTGGTGTCACAACACAGGTGGCAATCTCTGTATTCTCCCTGTTCAAGTGGGTCCTTAGAAAAATGCATTATCCTTTCAGTAACCTGCCTGAATGTCGGCTGGTTGAAATGTCACCTGCCGTGGCAACCTCGCAGAGGCCCCTTCAACTAGCCTGGATTGGATCAGAATTCTTATGTTTTGATCTGCTATCAAACGCGCATCCGTTTTAATTTAACAACCGGGCGGATTTGTCATCATCTATGCACCCTGCACTTGCTAAAATGGCAGAAATACCCTGGGTTTTATTAACACACCCCCTGTATTCATATATACCTCAAACATCACATTATTCCCTGCCTAGTTCACTAACCAACTGGCCCTGGTCAAAACTAAGGTGCCGCTTCGAATGCTGATGTTGGGTGTGGCTGGATGGTGAAGATGTAGCATGTTGAACCATGTGAAGTTCACGTTGATTTTGTTGTGTAGGTGCCAATACACCCTGACTTATTTTAAAGCACACATATATGTGTGTGTGTGTGTGTGTCATGTGGGGTGAATGCTTGACTGATGTCTGAGGATGATGGCAGGAAGAATAACACAGGGATGAAGAAACGAGGGAGGTTCATTTCCCACACAGCCAGCTGTGCCCAGGCTAGAGGAGGGTCACACGTAGACACAGGATGACACCTGGCCACGGGAGGGATGGGAGGGACGGGAGGGATGGGAGGGACGGGAGGGATGGGAGGGACGGGAGGGACGGGAGGGATGGGAGGGGCCTGTGCTGAGCAGGAAGACAGGTGGACCTGGTTCAGGGATACTTGGCCATATAACATTTCTGGGTAAGAGGTTGAGAGCGAGGAGAGTGTATAAGGTACATCAAGCACCTTGAAATAATGAACCGAACAGACAATGCGTGAGTACACTCAGTGTTGCCCTGTGCCTGTGTTCCAAACAGAGCCCTAATTCCCTACATGTAATAGTGCATTACTTTGAACAGGAGCACTTTTGCCCTGGTCTAAAGCAAGGGCACTATTTAGGGAATAGGGTGTCGTTTGCCATGCGGCCCACGATAACTCTTCATTATTGCTGGTTCATGCCAGGTCAGCGCTGTTTTAGTTAATAACGGAAACTTTCTTCTCCTGAATAGAGAATTCTGCGGAGGACAGTCAAACTTAAATTTGGAGGATTTAATGATGTTTTAATCCAGGTCCTTGCAGATTATTTAATTATTATTTAATTATTTTTATCAATAATGAGTGTTGTGTAATTACAGATGCAGGATGCCACACCCTCCACCCCTTCCCGTTGTCATTGGTTGATAACTTGAGTGATAAAACAACTGATTGATCATTAGTTACCTATTTTTGGTCGTCACTCGAGTTTGAGTACATTTATCAGTAACTAAGAAGGCATTGAAAAACGACAACAGAAACAAAACATTTTTTAAATTGAGACGAATGGGGATTTTGTCTAGTTAAATATGCTTCCTGTATGATCACGGAAGAATTAATTCAAAAGCCCCAATTAGAATGAACAAAATAAATAAAAATTAACATGAAAGAGAGAGAACAACAAAAACAAGAAAATAAATGAAATTGACTCGTCTGAATTTCATCCTCATGCCCGTGAATCTCCCGGAGCATTGATCTCCAATAGACCCTTTTCAGAGCACCAATAAGACTTGATTGGGTAACACAGCTCTCATCAATCGTGGTAATGATTTCCTGGGAAGCTAAAATGGTAATCCAATAGAGGTTATTTGGCAGACTTTTTTAATTGTAGTCCTCCCAGGAGTGACTTGAAAACAAGTTAGGTGGCAAAAAATTATTGTATTTGTTTTGGCACATAAACAAGGCTGGGAGTGAGTATTTGGTATTTACTAAATAAAGGGGGTGTGGTATATGGCTGTTATGCCATGGCTGGTGGCCATTCTTATGCACGACACAGCGTGAGTGCCTGGAGACAGATCTTAGCCGTGGTATATTGGCCATATAGCACAGTCCCCTAGGGTGCCTTATAGTTTAGCACTTAATCCGGTGGAATAAGAAAGCATTATCACACGACCCACTGTGCCTTGCCAGGGAAGAGATGTGCACCTCAGCGGTGCCAGACAATCTCTGATATACCATATACGATCTGATATATCACAGCTGTGGGCCAATCAGCATTCAGGTTTGCTCATATACAGTATGTAATTTAGGTTCCATATAAGTCAATGCCGTATCAGAACTGTGTTTTGTTTCGGCTGATATTGAAGTGACGAGGATCTGAGATGTTTAATGAGGGATGTGAAGGGAAGGTCTGACTTCAACATATTACTTTCATCTCCGAGGGATTAATGAAGCAACCCATTCATTGTTTCCCCTGTAATAGCCATGGTATTCCATAATACCTAGGATGAACTACTGTGTATTCTTACTTTTTCTGAGATTTCGTTTGAAGTCCCTGACCAACAATTAAGAAAACTAAGCATGAGTTTCAGACCGATTTTTACATATGTTCTAACTTGTTCTAAGTCGTATATTCTCTACTCGCCACCACTGGTGAAACCCGCAACGTTAAATCAACATTCAGTTTAGAGAGATGTTTGGGGGACAAAAAGACCAAAAAAAATGCTCCTCTGAATTTTTGTCTTATTTAAAAATATGTATCGTTATCATTTTGATCAGCATGAATGGGGTGGCTAATGAAGTAACTTCTGACCAACAGGATGAGCTGTTTATTCTATTAGCGTCTGTTGCCATAGCGCCCTCGGCGCGTACAAAGACACACACAGACAGATCACACACACACTTCTTGGTGCTGAAGGAAAACTGATCTGTACCACCATCTATCCACCTCATACAGATGCAGTGGACTACTTCTAACCAGAGCCCTTCTGTAGAGCGCTTGAGTAATACACTGCTTCTAACCAGAGCCCTGTTGTAGAGTGCTTGAGTAGTGTTCTATTTCTAACCAGAGCCCTGTTGTAGAGTGCTTGAGTAGTGGTCTAACAAGGGAATAGGGGGCTATTTGGGGCTCATCAATCCTTCTCATAATTCTATGAGCTGATATGTGATTATGATTGGATTTCCCCGCCCCGCTTCCAGGCAGTATGGTAACATGAGGCTCGTTTGGAGGGTGTGAATGTCTGTTTGTGTGTTTGTGTGTGTGTGTGTGTGTGTGAGTGTGTGCCAGGGGGGCTGGATGTAGCTAGAGGTCAGAGGAAAGACATGTCTGTGTGTTGTGAAGTGGAACTGGGGAAATGGGCCACACACACACCGACATACAGATACACACACACACACACACACCGACATGCACACCCACAGATACACACACACACACACACCGACATGCACACCCACAGATACACACACATACACACACAAGCCCCATCTCTCTGTCTCCTTCCCTAAATGATGGAGCATATTTAAGATGTTAATGGCCTAGCGGGCCCACAGCCTGATGCTTCATTAAGTCAGCAGCTGAAATAGACTGAGGCAATGAAAATTTAACCCCATTAGGATTTAAACACAAGGGTCACACAGCATCACATCAGCTCTGGCTCGGACTTGCTGCCGTGTGTGTGTGTGTGTGTGTGTTTAACTCTGTGTAAGGATGTGTGTGTGTGTGTGTGTATTTAACTTTTGTGTAAGGATATGTGTATGTGTGTGTGTTTTTAACTCTGTGTAAGGATGTGTGTGTGTGTGTGTGTGTGTGTGTGTGTGTGCATGTGTGAGTGGTTCCGTGGTTGGCACTGTGACCCCAATGAGAGGAAGACATTTGATCTGTCTATGCTAATGAGTTAATTCTGTCTAATTGCACTATTGATGAATTGCAGAGAGGGATGGAGATAACTAAAGCAATAGGAATGTTTTAATTCGTCATTAGTCTGGCTGTGATTGATTCACTGGTCCAGGACTCTATTATTCCACAGAGAGGGAGGGGACAGGGAAGCGTATTCGTCAGACATGTGTGCAGCGCCTAACACACGCGTTTTGATGGATCTTGAGTGAAAGAACCGTCGTGCCGTAGAGACCCCGGCCCATGGCATATGACAAATGACTGGCTAGACGGGGGGGCTAAAAAATACAAACATTTGGAAATGTACATTTAGTTCGGTCACACCCCTCATTGAGTGATGAATGTCAGCCCCCGGGGTTGGTCTCATCAGGAGGAATCCCAGCCTGCCTCGGGGACGCATATGGTCCACCATGATTTAAATGTCTCAACACTGCTCCACTGGTGCGGAACGATGTCAAATTGTGTTAGCCACTTTGTCAGTCTGTGTGGGGGAAAAAAAACTCCAGGTATGCGCAAAAAATAACGATGTTATCAGAAACAAGCATTTGAAATATTTACTTTTTTTTAAATGCTTAAAAACCAACTAGGCTTTATTATACGGGAGCTGTGTGCTCAGAGCGATACTAAGACTCCGTGGCATGAGTCTACTTAACCCGCCTCTCTGGAACGACTGGCCCATTATTGGTGATCTTTAGTAAATGATGGTTCGGGCTGTTTCTAAAACGACGCTGATTGGCCAAAGAGGACCAATAGAATCCTTGGTTGGGGACAGCGTGTTTACTGTTGCCTTGGTAATCCGTTTATTACCTACTTTACCTGAATGCCGTTATGTCATTGTTGCTTTCATGTCTACTTATTGTCATTATAGAAAGACTGGTGTAGAGGGAGACAAATGGAAAAGGGGTGAGGGTGATAAAACACACAAACAGGAGAGTGGAAGAGAGAAGCAAGAAAGATGAGAGCGAGAGACCGCGAGACAATCCTCAAATAAAGAGACCAAAACAAGCAAATATTTGTACTTTGTAACATTATCCTCTAAAATAGATCCCAAATCAAGACCTTAGCCTTCCAGGTGACACACAGACAGACACAAAGTCAAGCACGCACACGTGCCAAACCGCAAGCCGGAGGATAATTGGACCGGCCCGGGGAGTTACATAGGCATGTTTCAGCCCGTTTCACGCTCAAGCTCTGCTGTGTAGGTGTGCAATATCCCTGATGTGTGTGCGTGTGTGTGTGTGTGTGTGTGTGTATGCGTGGTGTTTGCATGCATGTGAGTACGATCGTCGGAGCAGCACTGAGTAGGTGTACATTAGCCCTGGCTCTCCGCTTTAATCCTCCACACAGTCAGTTCCCTGAGGACTTTTCTCCAATAGTCTTACACGCTGTTCTGGCTCTCAGCGCATCTTAGCTACATGTCAACAAGCTTCTTAACCACCCTCTGCCAAGGGAGCTGTTGGAGGAATGAATTAAGATAGAAGGGAGCTCCACCTCATCCCTATCTCGTAGTGCTCTCTGTTTGGACCGTGGCCCAAAGGGCCCTAGTCAGAACTGTTGCTAGGGAATAGGGCAGCGTTTGGAATGCTGCCACAATAACACCTACTGAAGTCCCAAGCATTTTTAACACATTCTGATGCCATTTACTTACAGGCGTTTATAACACATTACCATTCCATTTATTATTATTATTTTTTTTTACATTTACAGTGCATTTACAGTTCCACTGGCTATTTAATGGTGGTTATAGTTTTTTTTTTTTTTTTTTTTTTTTGAGAGCCTGCATTTTATTCAATGCTGAATGCAGATTGTCACTTGAATGATTTTGGCATCTGGTTCCAAACCAGTCATCCCTGGGATGGAGTGAAAAGTGCAATCTCTTGATCTGGGTTTTAGTCATCAGTGTCTTCGGGGTACAAAAACTACTACTTTGCAAACATTAAGGAATGTCCCTTTAGCTTTAAAAACCTCCTCAGAAAAAAGACATGCTGCGTGAATGAAATGAGCATCATGTCCTTTGACGTTTCCTTATATATTTGGCAAGTCATCAACAGCGAATGATCTGTCAGCAGTGTAAAGTGTGTGTCCAATCGGCTCAACAGTCAGACGGGGAGATGGCCGCCAAAAGGCCCTGGCAAATGCCCCCACGCTGACATGGTGTCAGAGGGTCTGTGTGTGGATGTGTGTGTGTGTGTGTGTGTGTGTGTTTGTCTCTTTGTCTGTTTGTGTGTATTTCATATAACACTGACAGTCTATGACAAGTCTTAATTACAGTTTGCTGGGTTGGGTATCCAGAGTGAGTTGTCTGGTGTGTGAGGAAGAGACAGAACAAAGATAATGGAAGAAGAAGAGAAGCACTGTGGGAAAGTATATACAGAATAGTATATCTGAACATTATGGGGTCAGGGGTCAGTCCCAAAGAGGAAAACAAATGCCTAAATACACAGAAATGTCTGTTAACAGCATGGAGATAAACACATACATGAACACACTGAAATTATTCTGTACATTATGGAGATAAACACATACATGAACACACTGAAATGACTTTGTACATTATGGAGATAAACACATACAAGAACACACTGAAATGTCTTTGTACATTATGGAGATAAACACATACATGAACACACTGAAATGTCTTTTAACATTATGGAGATAAACACATACATGAACACACTGAAATGTCTTTTTACATTACAGAGATAAACACATACATGAACACACTGAAATGTCTTTTTACATTACGGAGATAAACACATACATGAACACACTGAAATGTCTTTTTACATTATGGAAGAAAATAAGTGTGCCGCACCATAAAGTCTTTAAAACACAATAAAACAGAAATATGTGTTCATCGTTCTATAACCGCTCCGTGACTACCCTGTATCGTGTTTAGCCTCATCGGCTGTTTGAAGTGACAGATTTAACGAATGTACAGGACACAACCAACAGCTGCTCATGGAGGCCTTGCACATATTCATCCCTAGTATCATTAATGAATGGAAACACTCATCTTTGTTATTAATGGATGATCAGGGATATTGGCAGGAAGAGAAATAAACCTGGGAATGGGGGATTGATGGAGGGATGGGATTTCTATACCTCCAGTCACCGCGTGATGGATATATCCAGCCCAGAGGGCGGAGGGACAGGCTGAGAAGGAAGAAATATATAAATAAATCCATGGACGATTTATTGATATTTTTATATCCTTTTGCACTGGTTTACATGAAAATATTGGAATTACAGTCAACATGATTTATAATCCTTTGTTCTTTGCCAAGGCGTTTCATCTCTTTGATTCTGTCTCTGTCTCTGTCTCTCTCTCCTTTTTCTATGTACTTCATTCTCACACTCTATCCTTCCATTTCTCTCTTTTGAATGAAGTTCTTTATACTGTTGACATAAAGAGCCAATATTGGAGTAATTAATCAGATATTTCTGACATTGTTAGTCAATCACTACTAAGTTATGTTTGTCTTTATTTTTTAACTCACAATAATTAGCACATGCAAAAACACACACATACAAACACCAAACCTTAGGTTTATTTACAAAATGATTGTATGACAAACTCCAGTGTTCATCCTCCTTTATAAGGAAATGTATTCTAAAGATAATATGAAAATCTAGTGGTCTTGTAGACATCTGTCTCTCTTTCACATCAACTGTACTTTAATTAGACTTATATACCAAACAGCGAGAAGGTGAAAACAGCTCACTTAGGCAACAAAAATAACCCTCTGCCCATAAAAAAATATTAATATTAATCTGTCCTTGATGCTTCTCTGTGGGAATAAACTTGTTCGTTAGTAGAAAAAAGGAAAAAAGTAGAAAAAGCTTCCTCCCCCTTCCACCCATCAATTTGAATAGGTCACTAATGCCCCCCCCCCCAGGTAAGATGTCTAATACAAGCTTTTGAACAAGGAACAAAATGGCACACACATTCTAGGATTCTCGATCTAATTAAAAATCACATTTCAGCACATTTGACATTTATTTTTCACACACACACACACACTCCAATGCATGCACACTCAAACACACACACACACACACACACACACCTCACCAAACCTTTTACTGAAGATCACGACGGGAACCACCCCAAACCACCCCCCCCCCACACCCCCGCGTCAATCGACATGGCTACCTGAGCGGCTGCAGTGGTGCCGGAGACACAGCTAGCTGTTCGTTTAGTCGCTCTGAGATCGGCTCGTACGCTGTACCCTGTCCCTCAGAAGCTCCAGGACTAACACGGTGTGGTTATAACTCACAGAGAAAGGCACAGGCTTCTGGGGGAACAAAAGGGCTGCCTTTTCTCTCGTGGGACTATAGGCGCATTTTCATTGAGCTCAGTTTGAATGCCACATGGGTGTAGTCCTCTTGTGTTTGTTTGCACGCTTGATGATTCATAAAATATTCATATCCGACCCTCTCTCTTTCTGATCAGCAGAAACCTGTTGAAACCCATTGTCGCATTGACCCTCCTCTTCCTCCTCTGTCCCACAGCTGGAACTACGTACATATTTGGTCGTGACGGTGGTCTGATCACGTACACATGGCCTCCCAACGACAGGCCCAGCACACGGGCTGACAGGCTGGCAATAGGCTTCAGCACACAGCTGAAGGAGGCTGTCCTGGTGAGGGTGGACAGCTCCTCTGGCCTCGGAGACTACCTGAAGCTACACATTGTAAGTCGCTGGATGTACTGCTCTGCTCAATGCTCTGTATTCTACTGTACTCTGCTGCGCTTGTTTCAGTGACATTCAGATGTTTATATACTGTACATCCTGATACACACACACACACACACACACACTGCAACGTGATGACGGTGATGATGATGATGACTACTACACTAAAGCACTGGAAATGACTACTAGAGAATGCAGCACTGGACATGACTGACCAGGTTGCATTCAACTGGACAAAAAAGAAAACACAGTTTTGTGTCAGTAGAATATAAGAAAACACTTGGATGTTAATGAGCTGCTGTTCCTGGCACCCTCTGGTTCTGCCCCACCTGCGAGGGTCTCATGTGAGGCTAAGATCCGTGACAGAGAGTGAAGGTCGGGGCTGTTTCATACAACTCGGACCTGCCTTGAATGGCACCAACTTTCTACATCCGTCATGTAGCCACTCACTTTCTGCCTTTCCGTCTTTGTCTGTGTACCGTAGCTCTGTTTTTGTCTTTATTGAGATGCATGCTGTACACACAAACCACTACTACAGCCACAAATAGCCAGATATATTTAATACATAGTAACTAGAAAATCTGTTTGTCCCAACCCCCTCTGCCCCACATTGAATATCCCATATCAACCCCTACTGCCCCACACTGAATATCTCATATGAACCAACACTGCCCCACACTGAATATCTCATATGAACCAACACTGCCCCACACTGAATATCTTATATCAACCCCCACTGCCCCACACTGAATATCTCATATCATCCCCTACTGCCCCACACTGAATATCTCATATGAACCAACACTGCCCCACACTGAATATCTCATATGAACCAAAACTGCCCCACACTGAATATCTTATATCAACCCCCACTGCCCCACACTGAATATCTCATATGAACCAACACTGCCCCACACTGAATATCTTATATCAACCCCCACTGCCCCACACTGAATATCTCATATCAACCCCCACTGCTCCACACTGAATATCTTATATCAACCCCCACTGCCCCACACTGAATATCTCATATCAACCCACATTGCCCCACACTGAAGACCTCATATCAACCCCCACTTCACCATACTGAAGACCACATATCAACCCCCACTGCCCCACACTGAAGACCTCATATCAACCCACACTGCCCCACACTGAAGACCTCATATCAACCCCCACTGCCCCACACTGAAGACCTCATATCAACCCCCACTTCACCATACTGAAGACCACATATCATCCCCCACTGCCCCACACTGAATATCTTATATCAACCCCCACTGCCCCACACTGAAGACCTCATATCAACCCCCACTGCCCCACACTGAAGACCTCATATCAACCTCCACTGCCCCACACTGAAGACCTCATATCAACCCCCACTGCCCCACACTGAAGACCACATATCAACCCCCACTGCCCCACACTGAAGACCTGCACATGTAGTGACACACCAGCCTGTCCTGGGGACACAGCAGGCTAATGATGGGCACCGGGTCTGAGTCATTCTAGCATCTCTGTGTATTCATCAAGGTTCTTTTTGCCTCACGCAAACATACAAGCACACACACACACACACACACACACACTGCACGCTATCCACCATCCCAGCATCTTGCCACCCACGTAAAATGTTATGTTCTGAGGAAGGAGGCCTTTTCTGTATACACACTGCTTGATTTATTCACTAACAACTGTTCGCCCATCAACTGAAACAACCCTGACGTTTGTGAGCTGGCCACACAAAGGTGTCGCAAAATGGACACTAGACGGAGTAGCAAATACTTCCCTGTGCGCACTCATGCACGCACACACACACACACACAGACACGCGTTCCAGTTCATGGTGAAGTTAGACCTTTCCTCAGGTCTGCAGAATGGCATTGACAACCTGCCAGTGGAGGCGTCAGTGTGCGCTGGTACTGTGGGGAAGGCCTGAGTCCTCCCCGGGCCTCATGGACGGAGTCATGGCTGATAGTAGCGGTGGAAAATACCCACTCCAGCTGCGTGTCTTGCGTTTAATCCCTGCGCTAGACATTCATTTTTTTAAGCCTTTGTATCCCCAGCCCATAACTTAATCACTTGCTTTAAGCACCCGCGTCCCAGTGCGTCAGCCTGAAGCGTCAAAAACCTTTGGACTTACGTCAGACTCCGAGGTCTATTTTGAGACGCGTTCATCCATGCGGAGAGAAACCCTGTATTTTCCCGCGCACGCTAACGCAGAGCAACTCATCCAAGCACTCCCACGTGCCGAAAAGAAATCCATACTGTCCCACGCGCACGCGCGCGCACACTCAACCACAACCGCGAATGCACTCCTACTTACATGACCTCATTGCGGTAACCTTTCAAATGAAACAAATGCTCTTTCATGCATGGACGCTCGCCCGCACACACCCGTACACACACCCGTACACACACCCGTACACACACCCGTACACACACCCGTACACACCCGTACACACACCCGTACACACACCCGTACACACACCCGTACACACACACACACACGTACACACACACACACACCCCTAACTACCCCCGCCTCTGGTTCACACATCCTCACTCACCTTGGGACCTCAACAGGAAGAACCCCAACAGACCCGGGGCACCACCCATTCACGCTAAGGGTGAATGACTTCAACGAAGGCGTGGCTCAGGGCCCCATCTAGGCCCCAGCTGGTGTTCTCAGATCAGGACTGAGTTCCTAGTGGAACCGTGATCCCTTCATCTGGCATCAGCCCCCAAAGGGCTGAAGCGGTTCCCCTTAGATGGGACTCGGTGCATTTTTGGTGGTGTGGTGTTTGAGCGCAGAGATCTGGCGCAAGCTCGTCAACATAATGTGCCCTCAGTGGCCCCACACACACACCCTGGGTCCCCAGTGACAGAGGGGCCTGTGTTTTTTCAGGTCCATTTCTTTGCATTGTTCAGATTCGTTTTTTAGTGATGTCAAAGCACACACACACACACACATACACTTCCAAACACGCACACAGACACCGGAGAGAAATTGTTTTGTATTTCCCTTGAGTTTGAGGAGGTGAAGGAGGAGGTAAAAGAAGGAGGGTGGAGGTGTCTCCTCGTAGTGTTTCTGTCTTTATTTGTTGCATGTTATCGGAGGGGCTTTTGGAAACGGTGAATTTCACTGCAGCATAATGAGGAGAAGCAGAGAGAATTGCGATAAAGAGGTAGAGAAAATGCTATTGAGGTAAAAGTGAAAGTCAGAATGAGGGTGAGACAGTGAGCTGGGTGAGCGAGGGTATGTGGAGTGGGGAGAGATCAAGAGGTGGGAGAGAGAGGAGAAAAAAATGCAGATAAAGAAATGATTTTTAACTTCCCATCTTTGGTTGTGTGTAATATGTTATTTATATGTGCATAATCTCTAAGTAGAATCACCATCATGCCTCAGTTAGCCATTAAATTCAAAGTTTGAAAGCGATTGGTTTGGATGAAACAGGCCCGTCTCAGTATAAACAAGACAAAGTGCATTAATTGTGTCCATGCTCTGGTAATGAAGAGGGAGGCGCCTGAGAGTGGACTGTGTGTCCCGTCTTTTTAATGATCACAACAGTCATCTTCACGTCAGCGCATTAGGTCAAAGGGAATATTATAGGACAGTGTTATGCTAGGCCGTTTGAGGTACCATTCGGTGTGACACACCACAATATTGCATTCTATCGTCTGTCAGTTAAACCCACAGTCAACCATGACCAACATGAATGTAAAGAATACCACAGGTCATAATCTTAATAGTATTGAATGACAGCCCACTCCCTTCTCTTTCCCAGAGCTGGGACTAGCCTTTAATATCTCAGGAAGAGTGCGTCATCTCTTCAGCTAGTGTGTTAAAGAGGATTAAATTAGATTTCAGTATTTACTCCCCCTCCTCTCCTCCTCCTCTCATCCCTCCGTTGCTCCTGTCCTCCTCAACCTTTCTCTACTCCACATATCCTCCTCTCATTCCTATATTGCTGCTGTCCTCCTCGAATCTTCTCTAGTCCACCTCTCCTCCTATATTCTCTGGTCTTCTCCTCTCATCTTTTCTCTATTCTAGCACTCCTCCTCTCCTCTCTCCTCTCTCCTCTACTCCTTCTCTCCTCCTTCCATCACTGCACTGCTCCTGTCATCCTTCTCTCCATCCTACTTATCAGTTCTTCATTGCAGAGCATTAGATGGAAACAAAAACAGATAGATACTTAGTGGGGCTTGAAGGACGGAATCACACATACGCAAATTATGCACACACAGACACACACGTACGCGCGTGCGCTCGCACAATCACCCACACACACACGCGAACACACATACACACATAGACAGATGTGCACCACACACAACAGGACATTTTGTAGGTGATATGGGTCCTCTGCTGTTCTCTCTCCTCTAAATATTTAATATCACTGATTTTAGTATTTCTATTAGATAATTTCAGCTTTTTATGTGTGCTGCTATACTCTACCCTAATTATGGTGTTTCTAATCGTCAATAGTCATTTTTTTGTATCAACTATACTGTACAGTATTCTTTTTTTGTGTGTATGTAGATTTCAGAACAGTTCCGTCAAGGAAGACATAATGCCACGGCTAAAGCAATCAGTGTCTTTTCTCAAAGTGAAGTCCAGTTGGGGTTTTGATGATGTCTATGCGTTTTATTACACATTGAATTAGGGGCATAGTAATTATTTTAATCCAGCAGAGTTGGGAAACATTGTTTTCCCTCCAAACGGCTGCCTCCCTCTCTGTGCCAAATTCCAATCCATGAAGGATTCCGGTTTGTTCATTTCAAAATCCTCGACAAGAGGTTTTGAAATGCATATCGGGAAGGCGTTGTTTACACACATGCCATCTATGCATGATGTACGGGCGTGTGCTGAGTTGGGTCTAGCCTGTGTTATGGATCCTGTACACAAAGATTACACTGAACAAAGCATTTCCAATGAAAGGAATTCAATGTTATTTAGGGGTTGTTTGGCAATATATCTAGTGCCAGTGCAACGATACTAGGCTAAGAGGCTGTATTGAATGATTTTGTAGCATGTCAACCATATATTCTGTCCAAATGTTGTTCTTCTTGTTGTTACTAGCAATGTAACTGTTCAAATCGTGACGATACAACATCTACCCCTCCAATGGGCAAACATTATCTGTGTGTCGTTTTCAGGCAAACCATTTACAGTGGATATACAAAGTCTACACACCCCTGTGAAAATGCCAGGCTCTTGTGATGTAAAAGAATGAGACAAAGATAAATCATGCCAGAACTTTTTTTCCACCTTTAATGTGACCTTCAACGTGAACAATTCAATTGAAAAACAAACTGAAATCTTTGAGGGGGAAAAATGAAAAATCACAATAATCTGGTTTGCACACCCTTAAACTAATACTTTGTTGAAGCACCTTTTGATTTTATTACAGCACCCAGTCTTTTTGGGTTGGAGTTTATTAGCATGGCACATCTATATTTGCCCACTCTTCTTTGCAAAAGTGCTCCAAATCTGTCATATTGCGAGGACATCTCCTGTGCACAGCCCTCTTCAGATCACCCCACATATATTCAATTGGATTCAGGTCTGGGCTCTGGCTGGGCCATTCCAAAACGTTAATCTTCTTCTGGTGAAGCCAAGCTTTTGTGGATTTGGATATGTGCTTTGGGTCGTTGTCATGCTGAAAGGTGAAATTCCTCTTCAGCTTTCTAACGGACACCTGAAGGTTTTGTGAAGAAAAACAGCCCCAAAGCATGATGCTGCCACCATGCTTCAATGTGGGTATGGTGTTCTTTGGGTGATGTGCAGTGTTGTTTTTGCGCCAAACATACTTTTTGGAATTATGGCCAAAAAGTTAAACCTTGGTTTCATCAGACCATAAAAAAATGTCCCACATGCTTTTGGGGGACTGGATGTGTTTGTGCAAACTTCAGCTGGGCTTGGATGTTTTTCTTTGTAAGAAACGACTTCCATCTTGCCACCCTACCCCATAGCACATTCATATGAAGAATATGGGAGACTGTTGTCAAATGTAGCACACAGCCAGTACTTGCCAGTAATTCCTGCAGTTCCTTTAATGTTGATGTAGGCCTCATGGAAGCCTCCCTGACCAGTTCAATTTTTTAGTGACATCCAGTTCTTGGTAATGTTTATGTTGTGCCATGTTTTCTCCACTTGATGATGACTGTCTTCACTGTGTTCCATGGTATATCTAATGCTTTGGAAATTCTTTTGTACCCTTCTCCTCACTGATATATTTCAACATTGAGATCCCTCTGATGCTTTGGAATCTCTCTGCGGACCATGGCTTTTGCTCTGAGATGCAACTAAGAAAATGTCAGGAAAATCCTGAACAGCTGAACTTTATTTGTGATTAATCAGAATTACTTTAAGTGATGGCAGGTGTGTAATGACTTCTATTTAACATGAGTTTGAACATGATTGGTTAATTCTGAACACAGCCACATCCCCATATATTTTGTAAGGTTTTTATTTTTCCCCACTCAAAGATTTCAGTTTGTTTTTCGATTGAATTGTTCACATTATAAGTGGAAAAATGTCTGACATGATTTATATTTGTCTCATTCTTTTACATCAAAAGAACCTGGCATTTTAACAGGGGTGTGTAGACTTTTTATATCCACTGTATTTGTTGACTTTTTATATCCACTGTATGTGTAGACTTTTTATATCCACTATGGTTTGCTGTGTTGATGATGGTGAAAAGAGATTGGGAATGTCTCATTTCAATCTCAAGTTTTAATCAGAAGCACAAGACAGGAGTGGATGATGTTCCCAGTCTCCTTCTTTAACCATTATTGGAAATCCATCTGCCAGCCCAGTTTATTTTAAATAATTTAAGCAGCCATTTGCTATCTGGAGAGGCCATTTGGGAGCTTGGAGAGGGAGTTTTTTTGTTGCTGTTGCTGATGTTTTTTCCACGTTCAGCTGGGCCTTTCTGCTGTGGGTCCCCAAGGGCCACTAAAACACGTTTCCTCTCTCTCTTTAAAACAATGTCTCTCTCTCTCTTTTGCTTTCTATCTTTCTCTCACCATCTCTCTATCTTAAACTTGCCGTCTACGGTCTCTCTGTTCCTCTCTCTCACTCCTGTCTCTCTCTCCCCTGTCACTCTCTCTTTTTCTCTGTGTGTGGGGGTTGGGTAGGAGAGTCATTTCCCCACACTCTAATTGCAAGTGTCTCTTCAAAACAAGCAGTGTAGGCACTCTTGGGCTGAGGAAGACAGCGAGCTCCCTAGCCGTGAAGTTAATATATTCTGTCGAGGAACTGAGAGGATGGTGGTGAAAGGAAATAATGACTTCTCTGCTGGAGTGAGGCAGTCACCGTTCCTTTCTGCCTGGGCTTTGCCGGCTGGGCCCGGGATTGAATACACCTTTAACTCTTCGTCTCATACCCTCTTCTCCGCCCATCCTGGTGGTTTCTCCTCCCCTCTTGACTCAGACAAACCACCTGTCTGGAGGTGCTGGGAGCTTGACTGCAGACATATGTTCCTACTGCAGGTCTGTAAGGAGGGTTCCAGGGACATGTTCCTACTGCAGGTCTGTAAGGGTTACAGGGTCATGTTCTTACTGCAGGTCTGTAGGGAGGGTTACAGGGGCGTGTTCCTACTGCAGGTCTGTAGGGAGGGTCACAGGGGCATGTTCCTACTGCAGGTCTGTAGGGAGGGTTATAGGGGCGTGTCCCTACTGCAGGTCTGTAGGGAGGGTTACAGGGGCGTGTCCCTACTGCAGGTCTGTAGGGAGGGTTACAGGGGCTTGTCCCTACTCCAAACTTACTCCTAAACCTCATGTCCTCAAGTCCTGTTGTCATCTGAGAGGATTTCAGTTGAGTCTGGCTCTGTGTGTGTTCCACAGGTAGGCGCTTGTCAAAGCCTCACACAGCCTGCTGTTCTAGTTCCTGCTGAGAACCATCTCCAGAGACAGAATGTCCTCAGAGAGGAAAATAAATATTTTTGGTGGTGATAGCGTGCCAGGGTCGTGTTGCTCCGAGGTCTTGCCCGATCTCCAGGGAGCCGGCCCGGCCTGGGAAGAGGTTTGGTAGTGGCGAGTACGGCTGTAGGTGTCTGTTCCTACCGTGAAGAGTGGCAACTGAGCTGGTCTATTACAGACTCCCTGGATAGGTGTTTTAATGGGACTCCAGGGGCCTGGGTCAGCTCTCCTGGGTCTCAGCTGTGAATTCTGTAGTCTGCTTGTCACGCAATGCACTCCCCATTAAAAAAAACACTGCGGCAGTGATTACACACAAAGCCCAATCCTCATGTTTTGCTCCGTTGTTGTTTTGTCAGGAGATCGTTAGGGCTGCTTATGAGAACCCAGCGTTTCTAGTGGCCTATAGCTAGTGTTTAGGGCATCAGACCAGTGGCTGAAAGCGCTGTTGTTCTGTCCCATTGTTTCAGGTGGCCTAGTGTTTAGGGCATCAGACCAGTGACCGAAAGTGCTGTTGTTCTGTCCCCGAGCAAGACAGTTAACCCTAATTGCTCCTCCCCCCGTAACGCTCCCCTCCGGTTGTTGCTGTGCAATACTTTTTTCCCCTAAAACTACTCACCTGGTTAATTAATGGTGAAATAAATAAAATAATGTACCTGCTATCCCAATCATAATGGCTTTACTAAGTTAATCTTAATGAATAATTGGGATGGTGCATGTGTTATGTAATGTTCCAAACAGAAGTCAGTCCACTTGTTGTTTTTGCTGTTAGCACCAAGATAGCAGTGGTCTGCTGGTGTATTCCCAGCATCCTCTACCTTCTCATCACTGTCAGCTGTTGCTATGGTAACAATCTTAATCGGCTCTCCAAATCTAGTTTCCGTGTCATGTTGTTTGTGATACTACCCACTCATGTCAAAACCATGAACCAGTCAGTCAAAAGACATGAAGTTAAGGCTGATTTCTGGTAAACACTATTGCAAATTGACATTCGACAGTATAATTTGGGACACATGGATTTCCTAATAGTTTTAATGCATCCCCAATGACTGAGGGAAGATAGAATATATCATTGCCAACCAACGCCAGTGACCTTTATAACGTGTGTGTGTTTGTTGTTTGTTTGTGTATGAAAAAGCCTGTGTTCTTGCACACATGTGTTCCTGAATACCCCTGTTCCTGAATGCCTGTGTTCCTAAATGTCTGTGTTCCTAAATGTCTGTGTTCCAGAATGACTGGGTTCCTCAATGCCTGGGTTCCTGAATGCTTGTGTTCCTCCATGCCCGTGTTCCTCCATGCCCGTGTTCCTCTGTGCAAGTGTTCCTCCGTACCTGTGTTCCTGGGTGCCTGTTTCCTTGTGTACGTGCCTGCACACTTTAAAAACTGTATTTTATTAAAGTTCTATAATTACGTAATCTTCCTATGAAAAGGAAGTTGAGCTCTCCTACTCATTCACTTCCTACTCATTGTGCCTCTCCCAGTGAACCTAAAGAGGTTCAGAACACATGAAAGGACGGAAAACAAAGAAGACGAATAGCGCAAAAGTTATGAGGGGGAAGATAGATATTTGAGGACCAATGTTGGAAGCTCCTCAGCACTTTTGAATTCTGTTATTTGTATAGAAACAAAGACATTCAGAAAGACGCGCACACACACACACACACATAGACACACACACACACACACAGAGTAACTATTTTCTCTCAACATCCCTTTTTAGAATTGCAGTCTTTTGTTTTTTTAATGAGAAGTCAGGAGTGTGAAGCAAACACCTACACAATCCACCCATCAATCCCTCCATCGATCTATCTGTGTTGGTGTGTGTCTGTGTGTGTGTGTGTGTGTGTGTGTGTGTGTGTGTGTGTGTGTGTGTGCACACGGGTGTGCGTGTGCATGTGCGTGTGTGTGTGCATGGAATGCCTCAGTTCATGTGACAGGGAATGATCATCTGTAAGGTAGTCTGTGTGATTTGAAGGACTATGGAAGATGGGAAGGTGTGGGTGGATTATGGAGTTATAAATCACAGTATTTTCTTTTTTAGACATTCCCATTTCTATTTCAGTCGTTTTTTGAGACATAACTCTTTCTATTTCAGTATTTGTTCCGCCTATATCATAAAGAAAGTAGGCAGTGTTATAAAACACTTTAACACAGTATTCTTACCCAGTTGCATACCCAGCCTGTTGGTTTCATTAGGCTTGTGGTTTGGGCTTTCTATGACTGTGTCACTCTTTCACTGCTTTTAAGTTCTGAGGAACTACATGTTCCTCTTGATGATTTTGTTTTATTTTGTTTATTTTGTTAATTGTTTTACTAATTAATTAATCCATATATTAGTTAATTCACTCATTTCCTCATTCATTTGTTCATCTATTCAATTTGAGTAGTGGTAGTGGTTAGGGGGTTAGGTTTAGTGGTTCGCTGAGTAGTGTTAGTGGTTAGTGTTAGTGAGTTAAGGTTTGTGTTTGGCTGAGTAGTGTTAGTGGTTAGGGTTAAGGGGTTAGTGGTTAGCTGAGTAGTGTTAGTGGTTATGGTTAGTGAGTTAAGGTTTGTGTTTGGCTGAGTAGTGTTAGTGGTTATGGTTAGTGAGTTAAGGTTTGTGTTTGGCTGAGTAGTGTTAGTGGTTAGGGTTAGTGAATTAGGGTTTGTGTTTGGCTGAGTAGTGTTAGTGGTTATGGTTAGTGAGTTAGGGTTTGTGTTTGGCTGAGTAGTGTTAGTGGTTATGGTTAGTGAGTTAGGGTTTGTGTTTGGCTGAGTAGTGTTAGTGGTTATGGTTAGTGAGTTAGGGTTTGTGTTTGGCTGAGTAGTGGTATTGGTTATGGTTAGTGTAGTGTGACGGGGTGGTGGTTAGGACGGCAGTACAACGTGACTCTAAGAGATGCTCAGCGATAACAGAGAAGAGAAAAAACTAAGAGAGACATGAGACAGAAAGAGAGATAGAGATAAGACAGAGAGTCTGGGAAATAGATAGGAAAAGCAGAGGGGGGAGAGAGAGAGGAATAGAGAGACAGTAACAGTGACTGAGAGGTCTGGTCCCCCAATGATGTGTCCTCTCTCCCAGCCAGACAGACAGCCAGCCAGCCAATCAGCCAGCCAGGGCTAGATGTGGTAGCCTCTCCATGTGGATGATATACCTGACCCCAAAGAATCAAATCCCATCAGCTCCATGCTAAGAGTAGGCGAGGAGTGCGTGTATGAATTACCATTACTCATCTTTCAATTCCAATCATTTCAGCATTTTTTCATGTTCAGGCCCACTACAGAGCTAAATGGCTGAGAGGGATCGAGGGAGAATGAGTTAAGAAAGAGCGAGCAGAGAGAGAAAGAAAGAGTTACAGTGTATGAACAAAAAATGATATGAACAAAAAAGCCAGTGAAGGCTGTCTTCTACAATATAATAATTGAGTGAATATTTTGAAAAAAAGGAAAGAGATCTAGAAATTCTCGCACTCATTGCCAGCCCTGGGAAATAAAATAAAAAAATTAACTGATTTATATTTTGATTAAGGTTTTCTTTTTCAAAGTTTATCCAGGTCATTGGGAACTTTTAAGTGGTCATCCATGACATATTCACTGGGGTATAAATGTGAGGTGACACTGTTTATGTTATCCATCAACATAGGAAAGACCAGAGAACTGTGACGAATATGCCACAGGAAACCAGGTGGAGTGGTTATTCAATTCCAAAAGGGAAAAACCAGGGTCAAGCAGGCAGAGAACGGTGCACAGGAGATCAGACAGGAAACGGTACAATTCCGAGTTCCAAAAGGCAAAACAACAGGGTCAGATATAATTCGGTATGCAGAGATCAGATAGGCCAACACAGAGTCTAAGATTTCAGGCAGAAACTGGTCGGTACACTGGAGGAAATCAAGACTAGAGAAATAGTGATAATACATAATAGTACATGGTAACCGATACAAACACTACCTCACAAGGAAAGCGTGACACAAACCAAACTAAATAGTGGACACTAATGAAAATCAGGTGGGATAAACAGGTGTTCAGAAATCGGGTGATTGGGACCTGGGGAGTGTGCTGCGTTCGTGATGGGTGGTCTTTCGGAGGTAGGGGAGTGGAGAGGAGATCTCACAAGTTAAACCAGGAAAATCTGTTGACATTCACAAATCAGCCAAGGGCAATTAAAAGGTAGCTGCAGAAGTAGTTAGGTCTCCAAAAGGTATGAATACCTTCAATAATTTGGAAGACTCTGCTGTCAACAAACCACAAAAGTAAGTGCCTGGAGTTTGCTAAATCTCATGGGAACTTTGACCTGAACCAAATTTTGTAATCGTTTGGGACAAAATAGAAGAAAAAAAAAACATGGGTGGATTTCTTTAGGAAGATTTGGAGTAAAATGAGCCATGGGAAATATTAAAGAAGTTGACTCAGCTGTTATCTTGGCAAAGGGAGCACAATGTACTAAATGCAGGGGTGCAAAGAAGTGTGGCACATGTTTTTGAATTAAGTTATCATTTCTTGGTGATGATTTTTTTTCTTTGAACAATTTTCAAAGATTTGAAAGTTAGACTCATGATTTTGTTAGTGTAAGATTAAGCTGTTTAATGAAACCAAACCTTTTTTCTTCATACTTCTATCTACCAATCTATCTATCATCAAATTTCTGTTTGTTTTGACAGTCGACAGAAGTCCCCATGTCACTACATTTACTTTGAATGTAATCTAGGGAGAGCAGAGTGGGATACACGAGACAGGGAGAGAGAGGGAAATAGAGCGATGTGAGGGAGAGAGATGAGACACCATGTCCACCCTCTTATTGGGGTAACAAATCCTAGTGGGCACAACTTGTCGTCTTCAAAGCAATACATCAATAAATTACAGAGCCTTGCCTCCCACTCCGCTGAGTGATCTTGCCACAGTGGCTAACATGGAGTAAATTTGATTTCATTGTCAATTTTATGCCGTGAAGCATATTCATTTTGAGCGGGCCACGAGGTTAAGGACGAGACAGCGGAGCTCTACGCCGTGTCATCAGACTCTCATCGATTCTCATTAACGGTCCTGGTAGCAGGGCCAGCGACCCCTACAGGTTAGCAAGGTTACTGCAACTTCCCGCTGACACTCTTTCAGAAGCTGTGCTGATTGGCTGCTGGGTGATGGCGCTGGAGCTGTGACGTGCAAACGTTTAGCAGGATTGGCTCTATCTCTTAGGAAAAATGTCACAGTAATGGCAGAGGGGTTTAAGAGGGTTTCTGTGTGTATTCAGCCTTTGTTTCTGTGTGTATTCAGTGTGTGTTGGTGTACGTGAACTGGTTAGCATTGGTGCACTGCACTGATGGAGAGAGAGAGAGAGAGAGAGAGAGCGCATGGCTGTTGACTCCTGGGATAGCTGTCCCCACCTCGGGTTCCATCAGCATTAGTCCTTCTCTTCATTCCTTCAACCCTCCAGCTTCCCGTCCCTTCTCTCATCCTTCAGTCTTTCCATCCCTCCTTTTCTCCATCCATTGTGGCTCCATATATGCAGACATTATATCGAGTTAAAGGGATCAGTTTAAGCAGAGACCTTCGCTCTAGTTCTACGGTAGCTCCCACCAACCGTTAACCCTTTAGAATAGAATCCTCTCTTCAGAGGGCATGTACTGTATGTGTGTATGTGTGTATGTGTGTATATGTGTGTATGTCTGAGGTGCGTACTACCCAGTGGTTTATGTACATACTCTGGCCCACGGGTTTTCACCAGGTACCGGTCGTCGGTGTTGGTTTTCTCCTTCACATTGACTGTATAAAATGTTTCACTTCACCTCAAAGATGTTGCTTGAGACACTGGATAATCACTGAACTCACACACAAGGACTTGTCAAGACAACTGCAGCGCTGATGAAAAACCCCTCCGAATGGACGCACACACACACACACACACAATACACACACACACTCCATTTACTAGCTGTCTGCCTACAGCACAGCTGCCAGGATTGGGAGCCCAAGTCTGAAATTACTTTCATTTATCTCTGCCAGAGACAAATCTTCCAGGGTGCTTCTCTGATAATCATTGCATAATTGTTGTCGGTACCCCTGTTGTTTTTTTTTGTTTTTCTTGGGTGTATATGTGTGTGTGTGTGTGTGTGTCCATCCCTATTTAGTCAACCTAATTACATTTTTGAATGTTGTTGATTTTCTCTCCTCAAGGGGTGTAGGTGCGTCTGTGTCCTGTGTCTTTCCCTGATCAGATGTTGCCACGGAAAGCAGTTTCACATCCTGCCATACCCCCGGCAGACATGCCTAGCCCCCGGCAGACCTGCCGTAGCCCCCGGCAGACCTGCCTAGCCCCTGGCAGACCTGCCTAGCCCCCGGCTGACCTGCCTAGCCCACAGATTCCCGGCTCTGGCCAAACACACTGTGGGTCGCCACAAAGACATATCAGCACAGGCTGACTTGTGTTGCGGATGGCAAACACGCATGTGTCAGACCAGCACACCCGGGAGCTTTGGCTCACGACACTCGACATAGACATTCATGTAAAATAGCAGTACAACACTAACAGAATTAAATTAGTTTATAAATGACCCAAAATACATTGTGAAGTCAATATACACTCACCTAAAGGATTATTAGGAACACTTGTTCAATTTCTCATTAATGCAATTATCTAATCAACCAATCACATGGCAGTTGCTTCAGTGCAGACGGGCCTGTCTGAGTATTTCACAATCTGCTCAGTTACTGGGATTTTCACGCACAACCATTTCTAGGGTTTACAAAGAATGATGTGAAAAGGGAAAAACATCCAGTATGCGGCAGCCCTGTGGGCGAAAATGCCTTGTTGATGCTAGAGGTCAGAGGAGAATGGGCCGACTGATTCAAGCTGATAGAAGAGCAACTTTGACTGAAATAACCACTCGTTACAACCAAGGTATGCAGCAAAGCATTTGTGAAGCCACAACACGCACAACCTTGAGGCGGATGGGCTACAACAGCAGAAGACCCCACCGGTTACCACTCATCTCCACTACAAATAGGAAAAAGAGGCTACAATTTGCACGAGCTCACCAAAATTGGACAGTTGAAGACTGTAAGAATTTTGCCTGGTCTGATCAGTCTCGATTTCTGTTGAGACATTCAGATGGTAGAGTCAGAATTTGGCGTAAACAGAATGAGAACATGGATCCATCATGCCTTGTTACCACTGTGCAGGCTGGGTGTGGTGGTGGTGTAATGGTGTACGGGATGTTTTCTTGGCACACTTTAGGCCCCTTAGTGTCAATTGGGCATCGTTTAAATGCCACGGCCTACCTGAGCATTGTTTCTGACCATGTCCATCCCTTTATGACCACCATGTACCCATCCTCTGATGGCTACTTCCAGCAGGATAATGCACCATGTCACAAAGCTCGAATCATTTCAAATTGGTTTCTTGAACATGACAATGAGTTCACTGTACTGAAATGGCCCCCACAGTCACCAGATCTCAACCCAATAGAGCATCTTTGGGATGTGGTGGAACGGGAGCTTCGTGCCCTGGATGTGCATCCCACAAATCTGCATCAACTGCAAGATGCTATCCTATCAATATGGGCCAACATTTCTAAAGAATGCTTTCAGTACCTTGTTGAATCAATGCCATGTAGAATTAAGGCAGTTCTGAAGGCGAAAGGGGGTCAAACAAAGTATTAGTATGGTGTTCCTAATAATCCTTTAGGTGAGTGTATGTCCACTATACCTGCCGTAGAACGTGCATGAGACATAGAACATGTCCATTCAGTCTCCCTGCAACAAACTGGTGCAATAACCCCACTCTATGGCCAGAGGTGTCCTACTCTGACATCTATTCCTGCCCTTTTGGGTCTCCAGGTAAGCAGATTACCAGTGAAATTCATCCTAGCAATGTCACTGTGCTCTGTCAACTGACCTAGCTAGTTACATCCGGCTTGTCTTTAAACTAGAACGGTTCTGTCGTCAGTGGGGAGAACAGAGGGTACGTAATACGGATGAAGTCTGTCATTTATACGGAACCCTGAAATCATGATACATCGAAGTTAGTGCTAGCCCATGGGCTTTTAGTAACCAAAACACTGGGGTCGTATTAATAGATAGCTATCTGGCCGTAGCATACAATTGTTAATCAGACACAGCGTTACCTAAGTGAGCTCTTACATTTAAAGAATTGTTTTCCACAAACCTAAGTGTTTGGAGATGCAGGGTCCCATAGGTTCCCGGCGTTGTCTTGCCTTCATTTGGCTTGGACCCACGAAGCCCTTCTTTCAGGATCTTTTAGGACATGGCCAGGGAACAAATCTGCCATCAGTGTGTTTTTGTTTTATTGTTGCTGCAACCAACTACACCGCAACTCTTCAGGATAACAAGCATTATTAATTTAAGTCAGCCATTTTGTCTTGTTTACTCTGTTGCCCTCTACAAGGGATGCAGGTTTGTCCCCCCCCCCCCAAAAAAAAGGGGCGTGGAGATGAGAGCCGACTCTGGGTGACATTTTATCGGTCCGAGCTATGTTCGTGCTGCATACTTCTGCAGTGTCACCGTGGCCTGTCTGTCTGGCCCCGCATCCACTCACAATGTTGGAGAGCCTCAGATATTGGATAGATTTTGCCTTCTAAAATGTACAATATGGAAAGGTAAGATCTGCTCCTGAATCAGCCATCCTGTCAGACAGCCTAAGGGTGTTTATTTCAGTCCATATCTGCCCATGCCTACCTGACACTAATGGCCATGCTAGTGTTACCATAATAACTCTTTCCCCGCAACCACACCGTCTCACAACGCATTAGAGCCCATTTACAGAAATGAGAGGGAGCCCGCAGAGAAACAGAGGTGTACGTATCATATGAAGAGATAAAATCAACACTATCCAAACAAATTTGAATGGATGGTGGTGGGGCCACATCTGTCTTGTCTCGGTATGTGTTTGCGTGTGTCTGTCAGTGTGGTCACAGGCGCGTGTGTGTGTGTGTTCTGTAAAGCTGTGGAGCGCAATAAGGAAGAGCATTTCTGCTGACGAAGGAGTTACCCTCCTCTTTCTACCACTCTTTAGAATCACGTCAGGTACCCACCCCCTCCTGTTGTGTTATTAATCCTCAGGAGGGCTGGGGTGGGGAGGTGGGTGATGGCCTTTTTTTTGAGATGGTGGGGAGGTGGGTGATGGCCTTTTTTTGAGATGGTTGTGCCAGTGTGCGGGGGGCGGAAGGTGCCTGTTTTGTTTTGAGAGGGATGTGTCGGTGGGTGTGTGTTTTGAGAGAGATGTGGGGGGCTAGGGGTGTGTTTTGAGATGGATGTGTCGGTAGGGGGTTGGGGGCGTTTGAGAGGGATGTGTCGGTGGGTGTGTGTTTTGAGAGAGATGTGGGGGGTTAGGGTTGTGTTTTGAGAGGGATGTGTCAGTGGGGGGTAGGGGTGTGTTTTGAGAGGGATCTGTCTATGGGGGGTTAGGGTTGTGTTTTGAGGGGGATGTGTCAGTGGGGGTAGGGGTGTGTTTTGATAGGGGTGTGCTGGCGGAGGGGGGGTGTTGGTGGTGCGGTAGGGGCGTGTTTTGAAGGGGATGTATGAGATTTATTTGGAAAATATGTGTTCATATTTCCTTACCTTTCTCTTTTTCTATTAGCATCAAGTATGTTTAGACAGGTGTCAGGAAACATGCCACTTTGTTAACCGCACTAGATTTGAACTGAACTGCAGATGAGTGATGCTGTGCTTTTGTTTCCCCCGAAGGACGAAGCCGAACGCCTTGACAACACTAATTAAAAGGGGCACGTGTATGAGCCTAACTCATCTCCAATCTCATCTGTCTTCTCCTCCCTCGCCTCCTCCTTGCTCATGCATTCATAAATCAGTTATGCGTCAAGCTGCTTCTCTCGGGCTGGCTTTTAATCAGTCCTCCAAGGTGTAGGGTGGAGTGGTCAGGCCTCACCTGGGGGGCTATTCATGTAGAAGCTGACTGGTTATAAAGGGTGGGTCTGGAGCTAACCTAACCAATTCAGATCATTTACTTGGATACAGATATGCAGTACTGTGAAAAAGACCTAGGCACCCCAACAATTCAAACTGAAGTCATGTCTGTAGTAAGTGTTGATTCAAATGTTTCTTTGCAAATAAACGCTTTCACTTTAGCCTGACTTCCAGCTGCCTAAGACTTTTCAACAGCGCTGTAATCATCAGAAGCCAAGGTGAATATTAGATGAGTTATTTCACTAGTATTTGGTTTGTCTTTAAGTAGAACAATAGAGTTCCACGGAATAGGGAGGAGTTGACTCCTCATTTTGACTCCACCTCATCTTGCATGGTTGCAGGTGTCCCGGTTGTGTGTAGGCAGGAGGCGCAGAGCTAACGAACATCCTTTAATGCTTTGTTTGGCACACAAAGAAAACAAAGGAGAGGTACAAACCATAAACTGAGGAGCAGCAAAACACTGCTAACTCAAACATTGACAGACAACTAAGGAACACACAGGGCAACTTAAATAGGGTCCCCAATCAGACGCAATGGGGAGCAGCTGCCTCTGATTGGGGATAATTTACCTGCAATGCACATAAAGGCACCTCTGCAGTCAGGCCCTGATTGTGGCCTCCAGGCCCTGAGAGATGCCTAGAGGCCCCCCCAGCCAGGACCTGACAGCAGGCTGGGGTGATTTCAACATCAGGGGATTGGCCTTGTTTTATCAGACCTTGTCTGGAGTTCTGCGTCAGGTCGGTTGAATTACTCATCGGGTGGTTCTCCTTAACTGATGTAGCCAACGCGGTCCAGGAGCAGGTTCGGGACACTGACCCATGCAGGACTCTAGCTGAGCCTCGCCAGCCACCCGATCTCCCCTTTGCGCGCCAGCTTCCATGAAGTGTTAGATCATTCAAGATCAGTGTGTATATCGGATGTCTTCCCAGGTTGGGGAAACACCCAGAGTGCGCTAAGCTCGACACTAACGGAAATAATGTTGCATCGGAATAAACATGTGCATTGCTAGTGCATTGTGAGTTGGGATTGTGGATGGATGTTCACCAGATATGACTCCAAAGGTTGTGTGTTCAAATCTATTGAGGATGGGGTTTGATATACTGCAGCCTTCACCCAATTAGTGTTCAGGGTTTACATTTGCCTGTGTATAAGCATTTAAGGCACAAGGGGTGTGGTATATGGCCAATACCATAGGCATAAGAGCAGTTATTAGGCACAATACATATTGGAGGACCTGGATACATCTCTTACCCAGTGTATATTGGCAGCATACCACAAACCCCCATGATGCCTTATTGCTTATATAAGTGATGTGATGTCATACCCGCGGTTTACGGTGTCATATACCATAGCTATCAGAACACAAAGGGAGAGACACAGAAAAGGTGCGAGGGAGTGGGGGTCGAATGGGGAATATATAAAGAGAATCCCTACTGTACCTCAGACTGAGCGGGTTCTGATGCCGTCCTGTCAGAATGATACAAATCTATGTGTGTATGTGTGTAGGGGTCTGTGTGTGGAGGGGGGGTTGACCTGACACAGCATGTCCATGTCTCTTGGTCCTGCAGGGCTCCCTCTATAGTTGGAGAGAAGAAAATAGACATTGGAACAATGTGTTATCTACACACACACACACACACACACACGCACACACCAACACACACACACACACACACACACATCAAGGCAAGCAGAGAGTTAGATAAACACACCCCTCTACCTGATGTTGTTTGACTGTAAAGAGCCCCAAAACTGTTTATGTCCTCCTTTATCTGTGCAATTATGAAAAGGTCTACTGTTACAGAAAAATATACAAATGGGTGGAGGGGGGAGAGATTTGGGTGGTTGGAGAATTTGGGGTGGAGGGAGGGAAAGATGGGGTGGAGGGGGAGACGGGAAAGGAGGGGTGGAGGGAGGGGTAGGACAAAACAAGAGTAAATGATAAGCTCTGCTGCACAAACAATAGTAAGGTTGGTAAAAGAGAGGGAGTGGGGGGGGTTATGTAGGAAGGGCGTGTTAAATGGAGGGCAAAGAGGAGAACGGGAGAGCTGTATACACGAATGAAAACCCTGTTTTTTTCATAGGGCCGAACATTGAGAAAATGAGTAATTTCACAATTGTGATCACCTTTAATGTGATGGAAGTCACCTTAACAAAAATAAACTGTGTCAAAGCCCTGGCATTTGCTGATTTCACCCATGTTCACACTGGCCAAGGAGATAGATTTGTGGCTGTGGACTCTCAAAGAAATCCTTTGTCGTGTTCACACATGTTACAATCACCATCACGTGCTCAGCACCTCTTCTTCCCAATCCTGATTCTCCCTGAAAACCAGCAACCAAAACCAAGAACTGCAGCTGCTCTTCAACCACACAACTCCCAGTGGGTGTGGATAGATTCTCCCTTTAATTGGCCCATGATAGTCTTCGCACATTAGATCATACAGATGAAAATACTGAAAATAAGGTGTGGATTTGGGGGAACCAGTGTCTGACAGATACACATGCACCCCCAAAAACGCATCCACGTGGGCCCCCTTGTATTAGAGAAGAACTGTACCCCTTTCCATGAACATTCTGTACCGCAGACTTATGGTATCATGAGGTATGTGTGTGTCCTTATATTGATATCGATCCACACAGCAGGGCGGGGTTCACATCCACAACTCATACTTTGTGCTTGACTAGAACCAATAGAATAGGTCCTTTATTTACAACTCCCCTGTCCTCTGTTTAAACATCTCCTCTCCTCTGATTTAACATCTCTTATACCTTGTTTAAACATCTCCTGCCCTCTGTTTAAACCTCTCCTTTGATTTAACATCTCTTATACTTTGTTTAAACATCTCCTCTCCATTGATTTAACATCTCTTATACTTTGTTTAAACATCTCCTGTCCTCTGTGTAACCATCTCCTGTCCTCTGTTTATCTCCTGTCCTCTGTTTTCCATTTCATGTCCTCTGTTTAACCATCTCCTGTCCTCTGTTTATCTCCTGTCCTCTGTTTATCCATCTGTTGTCCTCAGTTTTAACTTCTCCTGTCCTCTGTGTGAACCTCTGCTGTCCTCTGCGGTCCGCTAGGCGGGGACACAGGCTGTGATATCCAGACAGGTCCATAATACAGAACATTCATCACTTTGGTGCTGGTCCTGGCCCAATCCCCATCACGCACCACTTCAGAGGATACAGAAACAAATGAAACAAGTGGGGCTCAGAGGAAGAGAGAAAAGGGGAATACTCTGGACTGGTTTGGTCCTATAATTGTTTATAGGTTATAGCTAGATAATACAAATGACCATATCTTAGTTGAAGAAGGTTACAGCTAGGTAATGTATATTACCATATCGGAGTTGAAGAAGGTTGTGTTTAGGTAATAGAAATGACCATATCTGAGTTGAAGAAGCTTATAGCTAGGTAATACATATTACCTTATCTGAGTTGAAGAAGGTTATATCTAGGTAATATAAATGACCCTATCTCAGTTGAAGACGATTATAGCTAGGTAATTGGAATGACCATAAATGAGTTGAAGAAGGTTATAGCTAGGTAATACATATTACCTTATCTAAGTTGAAAAAGGTTATATCTAGGTAAAAGAAATGACCATGTCTGAGTTGAAGAAGGTTATACCTAGGTAATAGAAATTACCCTATCTGAGTTGAAGAAGGTTATTGCAAGATAATACAAATATTCTTCCATTAGCATTGGATTGTTTGTGTTTGTCAAAAATGCAGGCTTCCTGTTCAAGTCTTAGGTGAAATCTTTATAGGCCCTTGCCAGAATTGTTTTAAAGGCTCATGAAAGCTATTTATGTGTATTGGTTGAGTGGAGATTGGTGTTTTAGTTGAGGACCTTGATACTGCTTGTGGAGACTTCTGGTAAACAGAGTTATAGCAAGTCGTAACTATGAAGTCGTGTGCATGGTTGTGTGTGTGTGTGTTTCAGCAAACACGTAGGTGTGTGTTTGTGTATGTATGTGTGTTCTTGGAATGAGAGTGTCTGTGTGTCAGTGATTTTAAATCATTTAATGAACTCATCAAAGGCCTCATAAAGAAAGCTGACATTTACAGCAAGGCGCTTGGGTCAAGGAGACAGAGCTAAAGACATCATCATGGAACCAGATGAAAATAATATGGGAGACAGAGGGAGAGGATGTAGGGAGGAAAGGAGAAAGATGGCAATTGTTAAAGAGATAGGTGTTAGTTTTGGGAGGCAAGAGGGGTGTTTACAGACATACACTGGGGGAATATGCATATATACTGAGATAAATACCCATGTAAGATGAGAAGAAACAAACAGAGAAGAGTAACATTATAATTCGAAAAAAAGTTGAAAAGAGAATACAGAATCAAGATGAGAAAAATAAAGTGACAATTCAGAAATTAGATGAGAAGAGAATACAGATATAAGCTGAGAAGAGAATACAGATATAAGCTGAGAAGACAAAAAATATATAAACTGAGAAGATAATATTAATGTAAACTGAGAAGTGTATATAGATATAATCTGAGAAGATAATATTAATGTAAGCTGAGAAGAGTATATAGATATAATCTGAGAAGATAATATTAATGTAAGCTGAGAAGAGTATATAGATATTAGCCGTGAAGAGAATACTGATACCATATAAGCTGAGAAGATGATATTAATGTAAGCTGAAAAGAGTGAACGAATGTATGAGCTGACAAGATAAGGCAGATATAAACTGGTAAGATAGTGTATATATATATATATATATATATATATATATATATATATATATATATATATATATATATATAAGATGTAAAGACAATACAGATACCGTATAAACTGAAAAGAATATTAATGTAAGCTGAGAAAAGTATACTGATGTAGAAGCTGATAAGATAATACAGATATAAACTGAAAAGAGAGTATAGATATAAGCTGTGAGGAGAATACAGATACCGTATAAACTGAGAAAATAATATATACTCAATTAGACAGTACCACAAAATACACTATTCTACTGCAGTAAAACCAGATACATATCACTGTCTGCTGGGGACGGCCAGACAGGAATGGTGTGTGTGCATGTTGATGTGTGTGTTTTGGAGTGTGTGTGTGTGTGCGTTAGTGTGTGATTATGTTTGTGTGTGTGTTGATCTGTGTGTGTCTATTGCTGGAGCCGCGGCGGTCCGACAGAGCGACGCCTGGTGCTCCAAAACTAATTAGAAGTCCCAGAGTGGGACCAGAGCGTATGTCTCTCCTCGACCCATACACTGTACAGTCTCACACACACACACACACGATACAGTCACACACACACACACACTGTACCGTGTCCTCATTAGCAGGAACAATGCCAACAGGCCCAGCCTTCACTTCCCGACACTTTCCTGGAAACGTGTGTCTGGAGACGAGAATGTCCAAGGCTATAGTTCTGTGCAGACCTGGCTTCAAATAGGATTAGAAATACTATTACAAATCCTTAATTACTGTTAGCGTTTGTTTTACCCTATCTTGGGTATATTATTGACGTGCTTTGATTTCTTTTTATTATATTTGTATTTGACCAGGCAGGCCTGACCAAGCCCAGTGAATGTATGTGAGGTATTTTGTGAGGAACTGTTAAGGTAAAGAGGCCTTTAGTATGTTAAAGCAATGGGCCACACTCGAAACCAGAGGTTGTCGTATCCGAGTGTTGTCCACGTTGGCGGTGGGAATGATAGGTGGAAGCCATGTTGGCTGTAGTATTTGCTGGATGCAGCATTATGTGGTCTAAGGAGTGAAGTGGATTGCCAGAGTGGTCGTTACCTCTGTGAGGTTCATCATGTCTTTGATGGAATAATATAGGCTGGCGAGGTGAAGCTTACTGGCCATCCATCCCATTGGCGGAATCTCCTCTCTTAGTCTCATGCTTCTATCGTTTGGAGGTGTGTGTGTGTGTATACAGTTTGTGTTTTTATGTGTGTATGCGTGAGTGCATATATGTTTGTGTGTGTGTCTGTGTGTGTGTGTGTCTGTGTGTGTGTGTGTGTGTGTTAGTGCTACAACTCACAGCACTGCAGTAAGGGTCTGGCAGTCGCTAATAGAAATGTCATCCCCCAGATAACAGACGGCTGGGTGGGGATGACAGGGGAGGTTATAGGGGTGAGAGTGAGATGGGGGAGAGAGCATGGGAGATGGCCAGACTGAGAGAGAACAGAGAGGGAGAGAAATGGAAAGAGAGAGAAACCTAGAGATAAAGGAACAGAGAGAGAGAGAGAGAGGGAGAGAGAGTAAAGGAAAGGAGATGAAGAGGAGAGGGACAGAGATGGGTAGAGGCAGAAATAGTAAGAACAGAGGTAGAGATGTAGATGAGAGGGACAGAGATGGGTAGAGGTAGAAATAGTAAGAACAGAGGTAGAGATGTAGATGAGAGGGACAGAGATGGGTAGAGGTAGAAATAGTAAGAACAGAGGTAGAGATGTAGATGAGAGGGACAGAGATGGGTAGAGGCAGAAATAGTAAGAACAGAGGCAGAGATGTAGATGAGAGGGACAGAGATGGGTAGAGGTAGAAATAGTAAGAACAGAGGTAGAGATGTAGATGAGAGGGACAGAGATGGGTAGAGGTAGAAATAGTAAGAACAGAGGTAGAGATGTAGATGAGAGGGACAGAGATGGGTAGAGGTAGAAATAGTAAGAACAGAGGCAGAGATGGGTAGAGGTAGAAATAGTAAGAACAGAGGTAGAGATGTAAATGAGAGGGACAGAGATGGGTAGAGGTAGAAATAGTAAGAACAGAGGTAGAGATGTAGATGAGAGGGACAGAGATGGGTAGAGGTAGAAATAGTAAGAACAGAGGTAGAGATGTAGATGAGAGGGACAGAGATGGGTAGAGGCAGAAATAGTAAGAACAGAGGCAGAGATGGGTAGAGGCAGAAATAGTAAGAACAGAGGTAGAGATGTAGATGAGAGGGACAGAGATGGGTAGAGGTAGAAATAGTAAGAACAGAGGTAGAGATGTAGATGAGAGGGACAGAGATGGGTAGAGGCAGAAATAGTAAGAACAGAGGTAGAGATGTAGATGAGAGGGACAGAGATGGGTAGAGGTAGAAATAGTAAGAACAGAGGTAGAGATGTAGATGAGAGGGAGGACCTGAATGAAGACAGCTTCTTTCACAGGAAAGTCTTAACGTCATATATTCAGTGCTGATACTGACCTGTATGCTGGGTATAGAACTACAGTAAATAGAAAAGACCCCTCTGTTGAAGTTACTCGTGGCGGAGTGGGTACAGTGGTGACCCAGTAGTGGTTCCGAGTCAGTATATTTCTATGTGGCGGACTTCCTGGGCAGTGCAATACATTTCAAATACCTCCATCTGTCCTGTTGGACGTGAGGGTTGTATTTCTGGAAGATGGATATTGTTGGCTTTAAAAGATAAATCGACCTTCTGCACTGTGCAGCCCCTTTATCTCATTTATGGGTCCCTCACTAGATGACTTTGTACATAAGCAGTCTGATAAACAGTCTAATTACTTCAGCATCTAGTTGGAAGAACCCTGTCTGTAATGCATTCTCATAACCGGGGTGTGACTGTGTTAATGAAAGGCTAGCTGACTTCCATGTAGTTGGCTGACCGGTGAACGCGTCTGCTGTGTTTGTTTCTCACACCCGGTCTTGCCCAGTTGACAACGGCCAGTCAGTCTTTTAAGTAGAAAAGAACCCTTTTTGCTTTAGTCGTCTACTTCTTTCTTCCGTTCCTTTTTGTTCCTATCTCACACCATTAATGGTGAGAAGGGAGGGGTGACAGGAAAGAAACAGAGATGAACTGGGAGGAAAACCGAGAGGTGAGGAATGGAGTGGAGGCGAGAGGAGGGCGGAGCGGAGAGGAGAAATGGAGTGGAGGTGAGAGGAGGGCGGAGCGGAGAGGAGAAATGGAGTGGAGGCGAGAGGAGGGCGGAGCGGAGAGGAGAAATGGAGTGGAGGTGAGAGGAGGGCGGAGCGGAGAGGAGAACTGGAGAGGAGGTTAGAGGAGGGCGGAGCGGAGAGGAGAACTGGAGAGGAGGGGCGAGGGCTAATGGAGCGGATGGGAGGGGAGTTGAGGGAAGAGGAGGAATGTGGGGTGAGATGAGGGGAGCGAAGAGGAGCAATGGAGTGGAGGTAGGTAGAATGCAGTGCTGGGGAAAGGAGTGGAGGAGAGAGGAGGGGAGTGGAGCGGGGGGATGGAGTGGAGGTGAGAGGAGGAATGGAGTGCAGGGGGAAAGGAGTGGAGGGCATAGAAAGGGTGTTGAGAGGAGGGCAGAGGAGGACAAGAGGGGCAGCTGTGTTGTAATATTGCATTATCAAATAAAAGCCCTCCTTCTCTGTCACATCTCTGAAACATAATGGCTGACGCCAAGCCAGAGAAAATGATTATGGTAATGCATTCTGTATATACAACGCCTAATGCCCATTTCCCACATGGGGCTAATATCATTCTATTTATTAATACCAGCCATTCCCTCCATTTCCCACAGAGGAATAAATGAAGTCCGTAATATGAACGCATGTCTCCAAAGCATGCAGACAATTTTATTTTATTTTTTTCTCAACGCGCACTTTTTTCTCATCGCTCATTTTTTCCCGTCATTCTTTCTACTTTTTCCTCTCTCTCTCTCGCTTTTTCTCTCTCTTTCTTTGCGTCTCTGTGCGTATAGAATCTAGGAGTGTTGAGTGTATTGAGTTTACACATTTGCATAGTTATTGGCAGAGTAAACTTACACAGCACTACACAGTCAACAACACTTCCTCAAGTGTGCAAGGAGGTGAGTCAGGTGTGTGTGTGTGTGTGTGTGTGTGGGTGCATGTGTGCAATGGTGTGTGTGCGTGCGTGTGGAGGAGAGTTTACCGTACTCCCAAATGTCATCGCTTTCCAGGACACACTCTACCACAGATCCTGGTCAGAAGTAGTGTGCTACATTAAGCAGACATTTGGGAGACGTCCGCCGTTGCCTAAACCAAACCTCTAGTCATGTTGACATCTTCCAAGGTGTCGTCTCAAGCCTCAGTCTTTCCGCTGGGCGGTGGGATGACTGTCGTGGTCATGACCAGTGTGTACGGCTTTCGTTAGGCACCCAACTCACCCCAAACGCAAATGTCAAAAGCAAACTTAGTCCCAAATTCCAACCTTCTTAATTCAAACCATTCTTGAATGGAGCCCTGTGGGTCTGCTTCTACGCCAGGGAATAAGGTGTTATTTGGGCCACATTTTATAGCCCAATTGGACGCTAAATGCCAGAAGAACTATCGCTTTAACTCTTTATCCTTTTCTCTGGTGTTTGTGGATTCTCTTTGATGGTTCTGGTGAGCAGACAGGCTTCTTCTTAGAGCCTTTTAGAGACCAAACAGGCAGGGGTTAGTTAGTTGATCTTCACTGAATAAGTTACATTTTAGAGGAGTTATTCAAGGGGAATAACATTTTTGAAAGTAAAAACATGATCTAGTCAAGCCTTCCTGTCTACCACCTATCACTAACCTCCAAACTTCCTGTTGACGTAGCACCTCGGCCGGCATGTCGTGCAATAGGAGCAGGTTTGAAATGTGTTGGGCCTGGGGACCCCTCCAACTCTCTCTCCCTCTCTCCCTCTGCCTCTATCTCTCCATCTCTTTCTGCCTCTCCCTCACATTCTCCATTTCCCTACCTTCCTCTTTGTCTTCCTCCTTCCCGACCCCTCTTTTTCTTGACTCCCTGCCTCTGTCCCTCTCTTCCACTCCCACCCAACATCCCTCCCTCCCCCTCTACATCCTTCCTCCCCCTTTTTCTCCCTCTGTTTCTCTCTCTCTCTTTCTCTGTCCCTCTGTCTCTCCCTTTCTGTCCTAATGTACATTGCCGACCGCACCACTCTCACATAGACAAGCATGCAGGCATACTATACACACAGACACACACACACGACGACAGACACAGAACCGGGGCGATGGGAGGATAGAGAGCTGGTGGCCGTGTGCCATTAGAACACAGCTACGACTTTGATCTTTTGGGCGGATTTACAAAATGGCACTTCCAGTTTCTCCCAGCCTGGAAGGAGAGAGGTGGTGTCGGAGAGAGAGAGAAACAGCAGAGAGAGTTAGAAGGTGGTGCAGGGTGAAAGAGAGAGAGAAACAGCAAAGAGTTAGAAGGTGGTGCAGGGTGAAAGAGAGAGAGAAACAGCAAAGAGTTAGAAGGTGGTGCAGGGCGAAAGAGATAGAGAAACAGCAAAGAGAGTTAGAAGGTGGTGCAGGGTGAAAGAGAGAGAGAAACAGCAAAGAGAGTTAGAAGGTGGTGCAGGGTGAAAGAGAGAGAGAAACAGCAGAGAGTTAGAAGGTGGTGCAGGGTGAAAGAGGTGTAGAAACGGGTAGATGGGGTTGTTTACTTTCCCTGCTAAAACAACAACATATTGTTGCATCAGAGCCAGCAGACAGATGGAGGTTGGAGTTGATTGGATGACCAGTATCTTCCCATCAACGTCCTAATGGTTGTCTTTCTGCAAAGACAAACTTAGAGAGTCCATTTTTTCACACAGTGGAGTCCCTGTAACAGACGGTGGAGACCCAGTAACACACAGTGGAGACCCAGTAACACACAGTTGAAACCCAGTAACACACAGTGGAGACCCAGTAAAACACAGTGGAGACCCAGTAACACACAGTGGAGACCCAGTAACACACAGTGAAAACCCAGTAACACACAGTGGAGACCCAGTAACACACAGTGGAGACCCAGTAACACACAGTGGAGACCCAGTAACACACAGTGGAGACCCAGTAACACACGGTGGAGAACCAGTAACACACTGTAACTAGTGATGGGCATTGGAGGCTTCATTACCGTTCTTCTAGCAGCAGGATATTATGCTAGCATCGCTAATGCAGATTTTCTTTTTCAAAATAAAAGCCATAATTGAACTATATAAGGCAAAATAATGAACAATCTACTCAGTACATTTTGTTTATTTTCCGTTCCAATGTTGTTCTTGTCTGTTTGTTTTTACAGACTAGGTTGTTAACTATATTGCCTTGTGAATCTCAATGATGGCCTTTATTTTGAAAAAGAAAATCTGAGTGCTACCAGCATAATATCCTTCTGCTAAAATAATGCTAAGGAAGCCTTGTTTCAGAGACCCAGTAACACACAGTGGAGACCCAGTAACACACAGTGGAGACCCAGTACCATCCCTAACCCTCTCCAACACAGCCCTGAGAGACCTACACCCCCTCAACGGGGCCCAGACAGACATAAACCTCCTCAACGCAGTGTGTACTGTGGTGATATACCAGTGGACACCATGGTGACCAGCATGCACTGCAGTAATTTACCAGTACACGGTGCAGTGATGTACCAGTACACATTGTAGTGATATACCAGTACACATTGTGGTGATATACCACTACACACTGTGGTAATATAGCACTACACACTGTGGTAATATACTAGTACACACTGTGGTAATATACCACTACACACTGTGGTAATATACCACTACACACTGTGGTAATATACAACTACACAATGCAGTGATTTACAGCCCTGTTCAGATCTCCATGAAAAAAGACAAACAGAACAGAGACTCTTCCATCTTCCATCTCTACCATATGCTATCTAACACACAGCACTGCAGAGGGAGCCAGTACACACGCACTCACGCACACACACACACACACACACACACACACAGAGAGATCCGTCCAAATCATTTGGTTCCAACTTCCCTCTGTGTAATAAACTCAGTGAATAACATAACAGTCTTTTGTTCTTCCCACTGTGGTCCGACAGTCAAGGATATGAATTGTCTGGTCTCCTGTCCTAGAAGCGGTCATCACTGTCTGCCTGTTGGCTCCGGATGGTGGTCCAAGAGATCAGCCATTTTAACCAGATGATGCATTATGTACATCTGGTTTAATTTGTCTTCCAAGAATCGGCGTTCTGTGTTTAGAGGGAGACTTTGTGTCTTTGTTTTCTGTCCATCTGTCAGTAATTTATCGAGTCGGTTTATTCGGTCTGGTCAGTGATTTCCACCACAGGTTTTTAATGCGTCATTTTCCTACATTGTTTTGCATAATTGCACAGTGGTCGGATTCATATTACTCTTCTCCAGGCTTTTGGGACATGAAATTAATCTACATTACGACTAGCTTTATTACTCTCAACAAGGTCTGCACACAGACAAGTGTCTTGAAATGAAATTTCTCATTTGGAGTTGACTCAAGGGGTCTTGTGGTAAGTGTAAGAAAGAGTTAAGCATTGACATTTTAAGACTGAATAACCTCCACGCTTCATGTATTCCTTTCCTATCGCAATATTTTATAGAAGTGATTGCAATGTTAAAAAACCAATATCATAACCTTCTACTGATTTACCATGGAGAGGGCCACACAATACTGGCTAACTCAGTTATACAATCATGTGTGTGTGTGTGTGTGTGTGGGCGTGAGTGCACGCAATGCATACCCGAGCCGGAGCTGTACATATGTCTGCAAGCTGCGCCTCAAAGAGCCAGTATGCTTGCCTGCCTAAGAGAGAAAGAGGTCACGGAACCGGAACAAGCAGGCTGCCGAACGAGGACTAATGACCAAACCGTCCCCAGCCCGGCCAGGCGTCTTGCATGGAGCCTAATAAACAGCATCTACAGCCAAGCCAGACGGGCTCTGTGTGCTGGAGCTTGGCCTGTTAAGACCAGGGCAAATCAAAGACCAATACAACAAATACTAATGTATGTGACGGCTCAATAGGCTTTCTATATCTGTGTGTGAGTGTGTGTGTGTGTGAGTATGTGTGTGTTTGTGTGTGTGCAGGCCTGCGTATGTATTCCTGTCCCGTGGTGTTTCAGTGAGGATGTTAGCTCCATGTCTTGCACATCACATCTCCATTCTTGTTGGTTTGAGGGCACACTGATGTGATGTAACCTCTTTGTCATGGGAAGGAGAATTCATTACTCCTCTGATGTGAGTTCGACCTTAATGTAGCATGGTGGAAGAAATGGATGAATTAACTCTCTCTCGCTCTCTCTCTCTCTCTCTCTCTCTCTCTCTCTCTCTCTCTCTCTCTCTCTCTCTCTCTCTCTCTCTCACACACACACACACACACACACACACACACACACACACACACACACACACACACACACACAGTGGCACATGCACGCACACACTTTTCCCTGCCCCCTTGTCCACCCCATAAACACCAGTCTTATTTGTAAGGCAGTAAAATCACCAAATTAAAATCCGTAATTCACCACGCAGGTCGTTGTCGTCGGTGGCCAATTAAGACGGAGTGACAGGGCGGGGGTGGGGATGAGATGGAGAAGAGGGACTTTGGAGGGGAATGTATTCAGTTTACACGGAGGGCGAAGACGCTGATATTTTCGGCGCTGGTGCCGTCTGAAGTGAAAGCCTTTGTTTTCTGGTTCTGTTGAATCAGTACCTGTCCCTCCATCCATTCAGGGAACTTGACATTTTCCTGTGTGGCAGGAATCAGTTAAACAGCACGGGTCCTCAAACATGTTACCATATATTCTCTAGTTAAAACACCATTAGAGTCCATTTACATGCCATACAGAAGATGTTAATTGACCAAGGTTGTGGTGCATTCAAATATACTGCACGTCCCATGGGAGGGATGGAGTAGCACTTTTCCTTTTACTTCTAATAAAATGTTCACCTGTTTTTGTACTCGTTGAAATGCTTAGCATCTGGCAAAACAACATCCATACATAATGTATGAGTTGCCACCGAAAACCTATAAAACTCTACGAGAAGGGAGTCAATGACCCACGGATTTGCCCATAGCCATCCTATAATCAGGAACGACGCGCAAAGACACCGAGCCACCAGACTGTTGACGAAGGCGGTTGGCCCTGGCAATGGCTTCGGGTCCGTCAAATCCAGCAGAATGTCGGTTTTATTCCACGGCCGTTGCCTTGTTCGGTGTTTGATGGACGCGGGCGTGTTCCTCCCGCAGACCCGTGCTAGTTAGAGGGCGTGTTCAGCAGTGACCCACCTCGTGATTCAGAACATCTATCCAACCACATGGCACCCTAGTCGTTTCTTTGTGGGCTCCGTTCCACCCCACGTCTGGTTGAGACATAGTGGCCCGTGTGCGTTGGGGGGGGGGGGGGGGTTTTGGGCGGTAGACGGGGGACGCCTGGTGTCTCGTTTCATCCCCGTGGTCTTAATGGGATAGGGGACAGCTGGCTGTACAATAGTAATGGAATGTCTCTGTAATTGTCTTAATGTGTTTCTGTAATGGCAGAGATCGCTGATTCCTTCCCCATTACCGAGGGGACATTTGACACACGTGCACGCACCCACGCACACGCTCACTAGGATATGTGGAAACACACACTCACGTACACCTACATTACTGGGGACCATTAGCAGAGGAAGGATCCCCGGGCCAGTACATTTCCTCTTGGTAAACAAGCTGTCTGGAGCCCTCTAATGAGCCTCTCATTTAGTTAGCATGGCCGAGCCAAGCACCTATGGATGAAAAATGACTTGCATTGACACTGTGTGTCGGTCGCACAGTACCCCTGACGAGACTGAGGAAAACACGACGGCGTCTGACAAACCCTGATGCGTGCCGGGCTATATCACACCAGACCGCGATGCGTACCAGGCTACATCACAACAAACATGCTCAAAAACACACACTCACTCACACACACACAAAGTTGACAGATACAGAGGGCCAGCCAAGCAGCAGGTAGCAGGTGAGAAGCTACAGTATCTGCAGCGGTTCTCTATAATTTAGCAGCTCCAGAGGGGGACAAACAGACAGACAGACGCCAGACAGGCAGGAAAGGAAGACACAGACAGACTGACAGGCAGGAAATGAGGACAGACAGACAGAGACAGACAGAGTAGGGCAGTGTGTTCTTTCCCACGTTAACTAGGTATTCCCTGCATAAACATTACAGCTTGGTTGAGAAGCTGGAGCAAGAACTCCAGTAGAAACACATGTTTCAGAGGACCAAAGAGGGGGGTGAGAGAAGATATGGTAGAGGGGGGAGATTAGAGGGGGAGTAGAGCTTTGTAATTCCCTTTTCCTGACTGGCAGTGTTACTCTTCATCCCACTCTAACTAACTTGAGCCCTCTCCTATCTCTCTCTCTCTCTATCTCCTATAACTGTCTCCCTCTATCCTTCTCCCTCTCTCCCTCTCCTATCTCACCCTTCTCTCTCTCCTCCTGTGTCTCCCTCTCTCTCCCCCTCTATCTGCCTCTCTGCCATCCTCTCTCTGCCCCACGCTCATCATCTGAAAACCAGAAAGAGTTATTTTGGCCTTTGCTGTAGAAAAGTGCATGTGAAAGACAGATGGCGTATCTACAGTTATGTGGTGTTGTACTGTGAGATGTCACTGTGAGTGAGAACACACTTGATCCTTAGGCAATGACACAAAATGGCTCACAATCTGTGTCTAAGATTCACACAAAATGCCTTCAAAATCTCTCCCATGTGCTTTATATGAAAAGTGTGGATCTAAAATGTTCATCTTTATACTAAAATTAAAAAATGGTGCCTTACATTTTCCCATTATTATCAAAGCTTCATTACTTCTGTGAAGAAACTTTAATTAGAAGTACTTTATACCTGGGTTTTGTGCTTTGCTCCCCAACAAAGCTTCCTCTTTTTCAAATTCCCCAGTGTAGTTCTGTGGTTCTGTGGTTCTGTAGTTCTGTGGTTCTGTGGTTCTGTAGCTGTGTGTTCTCTGTTCCGGCATGTATTAGTGATATGTCCCCGAGGCCAGATGGGGCCATTTAGCAGCTGGCCTATCAGTCTCTACGGCCCCATAGCAAGACTCAGACCTGCCCAGACAGCAAGATGTTGTTGCCTTCCTCCATGAGTAGTGTTATGGGATTGTCTCTGTGTTAAAAGAGTTGTGAGGGGGGGGGGTTATCCCATGTCACTGTTTCCTGTGGGAAAAAGGCTATTCTTCGGCTTACGAGTGGAGGTTTAGGGTTAAGGTGCGGTGCGGTGTTAGGCTGTCTGTATCAGTAGTGGGTAGAGAAATAAATAGGATGGAGGAAGACATTTAGAGTTTTAAAGCCATTTGTTGGTTCAGAGACTCCAAAATACAGGACACATGTATTCTTACAAATACATGGTTAAACGTGATTTAAAACGACAACCCTGAATGGTCCTCCTTATTACCTGAACACAACACCCCTCCACTATCCCGTATGCTAATGAAACACCAAAGACAGAGCGGGAGGGGGGGGGGTGACAGCTCAGCCCAGACAAACATAGATACACGGTTGACTGGAGAAGTTAATAAAGTTAAAGCTGTCTTATGATGAGATCAGGGCAGTAAAACACTGTGGATGTTCTCCCCGCCCATAGATTGCATAGGCTGAAAGAGAGAGAGAGAGAAAGAGAGAGGCAAAAAGAGAGAGGCAGAAGAGACCTGGTGCCAATAAAAAAAAGATATTGAACAAAAACAAGTTCATTAGATTCTTAAACATGCAGCACCAATCCTCCATCTCTGTCCTCACCAAAGACACCACCCGTAACCCCCATCACGTAGTACCGTCTTTATGACCCAGCTGGACTGGTCAGTACCAGGTTATACTATAATACTGTCTTTATGACCCAGCTGGACTGGTCAGTACCAGGTTATACTATAATACTGTCTTTATGACCCAGCTGGACTGGTCAGTACCAGGTTATAATATAATACTGTCTTTATGACCCAGCTGGACTGGTCAGTACCAGGTTATACTATAATACTGTCTTTATGACCCAGCTGGACTGGTCAGTACCAGGTTATACTATAATACTGTCTTTATGACCCAGCTGGACTGGTCAGTACCAGGTTATAATATAATACTGTCTTTATGACCCAGCTGGACTGGTCAGTACCAGGTTATACTATAATACTGTCTTTATGACCCAGCTGGACTGGTCAGCCCTCTTCACCACAGCCCTCTTCACCGGGCCTGTTCTATTCACCTTGCCATTTTTCAATTTCTTACAGAAGTGTTTGCTTTTCTCTTTGCTTTGAAGTAACTGTTAAGGAAAGTAATGAATGGTGTTTTGAGCATGTGCGTGAGTCGTGTTTACCCGCTAACGTTATAACTTTGTTTGAGCTAGCTAGCGTGCCAAACTGCAGCAACTAGCATTCAATGGCAGCATTTGGGATGAATGGGGGAGCATTTAGAATGGTGATACTGACCACCGGCACACAAACATGTCCTTTGCCCATTACAATCTCCACCACCTGATGAACTACATTTTCATCATCTAGGAACAGCAGAAAGGCTTTGTTCAACCATGACGCCGAAACCATCTTGCCGTGGCCCACTTGCTCACCCACAGCTAGACAGATATCCTCAGCTTTTGTGCCGGTCTCGGGCACACACCTGAAACCGAGCCACCACAACCACTACCGATGGAGATGCCGCTCTGTGAACACACAAGGAACGATCCTATAAACTGATCAGAAATCATACACAGGATGGTATGAGGGGGAAAAAAAACTGTAAGAACAAACTGATCGAGACCGTAGTAGCACTCTGCCCTCTCCGCACCCAACTAACACCCGCAAACACCCAGCATGCACAGGGAGGAAGAGAGAGAACGAGGGAGGGACTGAGGGAGAAGGAGGAAGACACTCTTCTTCCCAACATCCAGGATAGCGGCACCAGTGTCTCCCTCTCAAATCAATTCCCTTTCAATTTTGAAGGGCTTTATTGGCATGAGAACAGTTTGTTCACATTACCAAAGCAAGTGGGACAAAAACAAGTATATCATGTCTTCTCCCTCTCGCTATCTCTTTCATTCGCTGTCTCCCCGTCTCTCTCCTCTCTTCTTCTATTTCTCTTGCGTCTTTTTCGAGAGGTATCTCACTGCAGAAGGGGGCTGTCAATCAGGGGCCGCGTGGAGCATGTGGGCGGGACTTAGAACTGCAGTTGACTGGCACACCGTATCCTAGTGATTCTGTTGATCACAAGGTTATGAGATTATCAACAACCAATACAAGTTAAAGTTATTACAGCAGTCCAATCTCCTACATACATACATTTGGTTTGTGTTCACTTAATGCCGATACGCCCTTCCTCTGTAATGAAATTGCATCTTAGATTCTTCGTCTTTGTAATGATTTCAGTGTGTTTCCGTGGAATACCTAATAATGTAATTACAATACCGCGAGGCTCCACCCTGCCCTGGGCTCCACCCTGCCTCGGGCTTCACCCTGCCTCGGGCTTCACCCTGCCTCGGGCTCCACACTGCCTCGGGCTTCACCCTGCCTCGGGCTCCACCCTGCCTCGGGCTTCACCCTGCCTCGGGCTTCACCCTGCCTCGGGCTCCACCCTGCCTCGGGCTCCACCCTGCCCCGGGCTCCACCCTGCCCTAGGCTCCACCCTCTTGTGTTTTTCTCACTCTTTCTTGTGCCTCTCCTAAGAAGTGTCCTAAAATAACAGAGGTGATAGAGACAGACAGTGATAGAGGAACAGAGAGAGACCGGCAGCCAGTGAGAGAGAACAGTAAATGTTGATTAGCACTGTGAAAGGCTAAAAAAGTTTGTTTTTTGCAATTACATTTCTTCTTTGAAGTGAGATGGTAGACGAGACAAGAGTAAGATTAGGTGAGATCAGATGGAGAGATGAAGAAAGAAGATAGGATACTGAATAGATGGTAGAGCTGAACACTTCTCAACTAGCAATGTCAGGTCATTTGGTCATACAGTGGTGGTTCCTACCTCCCAGACCCCAATGGACTGTTTGGGTTAGTGAATAAACCAATGGACTGTTTGGGTTAGTGAATAAACCAATGGACTGTTTGGGTTAGTGAATAAACCAATGGACTGTTTGGGTTAGTGAATAAACCAATGGACTGTTTGGGTTAGTGAATAAACCAATGGACTGTTTGGGTTAGTGAATAAACCAATGGACTGTTTGGGTTAGTGAATAAACCAATGGACTGTTTGGGTTAGTGAATAAACCAATGGACTGTTTGGGTTAGTGAATAAACCAATGGACTGTTTGGGTTAGTGAATAAACCAATGGACTGTTTGGGTTAGTGAATAAACCAATGGACTGTTTGGGTTAGTGAATAAACCAATGGACTGTTTGGGTTAGTGAATAAACCAATGGACTGTTTGGGTTAGTGAATAAACCAATGGACTGTTTGGGTTAGTGAATAAACCAATGGACTGTTTGGGTTAGTGAATAAACCAATGGACTGTTTGGGTTAGTGAATAAACCAATGGACTGTTTGGGTTAGTGAATAAACCAATGGACTGTTTGGGTTAGTGAATAAACCAATGGACTGTTTGGGTTAGTGAATAAACCAATGGACTGTTTGGGTTAGTGAATAAACCAATGGACTGTTTGGGTTAGTGAATAAACCAATGGACTGTTTGGGTTAGTGAATAAACCAATGGACTGTTTGGGTTAGTGAATAAACCAATGGACTGTTTGGGTTAGTGAATAAACCAATGGACTGTTTGGGTAATAAACCAAGGTGTGATTGACTAGCTGGCCACACACACACACAGAGACAGACATATGCCATTGCCCTTTAGGAAAATGTGATAATGTCCTCTTCCTGCAGTAAGCTCAAGGTAATTAACTACATAGGGTCAGAGGGATGAAATGAAGATGGAGGACAGAGGGATTATGAAGGAGCGTCTTTAAATGTGGAAGCTGATCTGATCCACATCAAGGTATCCCTACCCTGAAGGAAGTTCTGATGTTTTATAAATAGCACAACCTATTCCCTACTCCATATGAGCAAATGCATCATCTTTAAATACCCAGACATTCATTCTTCTTCTTTGCTTTCTATCCACGGTGTCTTACTTCCACAAGTCTGCCTGATAGGAGGAGGGAGGAGTAGAGGAAGGAAACATTACATGGTTTCAATCAATGCTGTTTTCCTTACAGCCGTGTTTTAAGTAGGTCCCTCTTTCTAACCTGAAAACAACTGGGACGTTTTCTGAAAGAGCGATAGAGGATGTTGTCGATTCTATTTTCGACTCTCTCTCTCCCTCCCTCTCTCTCTGTCTCTTCGCTCTCTCTTTTTCTCTTCTCTCTCTTCGTCTTTCTGTCTCTCTCATTTCCTCTCTCTCTCTCCCTCTCAATCTCAGAGAATTACTTCGTGAGAAAAAGCTATGTCATGCTGTCATCTTTCCTGTGGTTTTTAGGCTGCGAGCTTTGGTCTCCTCTTTAATCTTGAGTGTTTTGCAGATGTAGAATAGTAGTGTTCGTACTCATCGGCAATTAACCAAACTGAGGAGATCCCGGGGAAGGCAGAGTCCATGACACAACCTCCTGACATTCCTCACTAATTTGTATAGCTCTCAGCTAGTATTTTAACTGGGCTAATGAACCTTATTGTTGCTAAGCGTTTGTTTGGGTTACTGCATTCACACATTTCTTTTCTATTTTTTCCCTACATTATTTTAATAGGCCAGGCAGTGTGCCTCTGTATAAGTGAAGTGTGAAGGTTTAAATGTGTGTGTGTGTGCGTGTGTGTGAATGCCAGACTCCCTGTATGACTGCATGACTGACAAGAGAGTCATAGTGATTACATAGAGGGTGCTTCTTAGTCATTTAGCTATTTAGCATTTATCCAGACCGAATTACAGGAATAATCAGGGTTGTGTGTCTGTGTTGCTCAAAGGCACAGCGAGATATTTTCACATTGTCTGCTAGGAGATTCTGACCAGTAACCCTTCATTTGCTGGCCCGATTCTCTAACCTCCACGTCGATTGGATGACACAGTCTCTGCAAGGTGTGGTCATGTCAACTGGTTAGTTTCAGAGTCTGCCCAAGACACTTCCGAAGGCCTCAGCATAGGACATAGCCACGCCCTCCCACCTGTCTGTCTGCTCTAAATGTCCCTGTACAAAGACACTTCCCAAGGGGTCAGCATAGGACATAGCCACGCCCTCCCACCTGTCTGTCTGCTCTAAATGTCCCTGTACAAAGACACTTCCCAAGGGGTCAGCATAGGACCTAGCCACGCCCTCCCACCTGTCTGTCTGCTCTAAATGTCCCTGTACAAAGACACTTCCCAAGGGGTCAGCATAGGACCTAGCCACGCCCTCCCACCTGTCTGTCTGCTACCTGTCTTTCCCTAATAAATCACCTCCTACTATCCTGAGGCTTGTCTCTCTGTCTCACTGCCACTAAGAAGCCAGTTACAGGTGACTGGTTTGTGTCCATGGCATCGTGTTGAACATAAGACATGATACCATGGTAACACACGGGGGGGGGGGTCCAGTGCAGCCTGTTTTGGCCCGGTGTCGTCGTACTGTCAATGAACATTATTGGAAAGACTGAGGCTGGTGTCTCTGAGTCGACTTCCTGGGAGATGTGAAGATGATTACATCATACAGTAGGTTTTCAAATGGCAATACTGTCTGTGTGTCTGTGTGTCTCTGTGTGTATATGTGTGTGTGTGTGTGTGTGTGTTTGTGCGTGTCTGTGTGTCTGTGCTTGTGTGTGTGTGTGTGTGTGTGTGTGTAGCCTGTCTGTCACCTCCTCAGTCGCTCCAGTTCTTACACTCTTTTTTAATCTTACTTAATTACTTTATTTTCTCTCTCAATTCTTAACCCTGTTCCTCCCATCTTTGTCTCATCTTTTCTCCTGTCTGTGTCAGAGGTCAGGGCTATTGATCAGCGCTGTTTTGTCAGCTCTTGTTTTTCTGCTTCCGTCCAAAATGGCGCCCCACTCCCAACACAGTGCACTACCTTAGACCAGGACAGAACACCCTATGTGTTACGGTTGGAAATAGTGTACTGTCTAGTTAACAGGGTGTCCGCCGCATTGAGGATGCAGCCTGTGTTATTCCACCTGTCTGTCCTCAGCAAGGCTGTAGTCCCTGGTCTCCATGGTAGCGGGCACTGTTGGGGTGTCTGGGATCTCTGTCTTACCAAGAATGACAAATCGCTTCCCATCCGTCGAAAAAGTGTTTGTGCGTGTGCACATTTGTGTGTGCGTAGGCGTGTGTGCGACTGTTTTTGTTCCAAGGCTGGTAACTGGTAACTGAGTGAATCTGTGGTCCAAGGCCACCATCTGAAGGTGTATTTTCATTCCGTTTGTCCTTCAGTCATCTTCAGATGCCCAGTCCAGACAGCCACTTATCACAGTCACTAAACAAATCATCAATTGAATACTTCACGTTTTTCACTAGTTAATCCAGGCCTATGCTGCACAAAAATTCTTTAACATTTCTTTAACTATTTCTGTGGAGATATTTGCTTGAAATTGGTGAAATAATCTGACAATGGGACAAGGTGAAGTGAATAACACTGATAATCTCGTTAACATGGCACCTGTCAGTGGGTGGGATGTATTAGGCATAAAGTGAAAATTCTATCCTCAAAGTTGATGTGTTAGAAGCAGGAAAAATGGTCAAGCGTAAGGATCTGAATAACTTTGAGGGCCAAATTGTGATCAAATTGTGATGGCTAGATAACTGGGTCAGAGCATCTCCAAAACTGCAGCCCTTGTGGGTTGTTCCCGGTCTGCAGTGGTCAGTGCCTATCAAAAGTGCTCCAAGGAAGGAATTGTGGTCAACTTGTGACAGGGTTTTGGGTGGCCAAGGCTCATTGATGCATTTGGGGAGTGAAGGCTGACCGGTGTGGTTCGATCCAACAGACGAGCTACTGTAGCTCAAATTGCTGAAAAGGTTAAGGCTGGTAATGATAGAAAGGTGTCAGAACATGATGTACATCACATTTTGTTGCATATGGGGCAGTCAGGGTGCCCATACTGACCCATGTCCGATGCCAAATGCAACTGCAATGGGCACTTGAGCATCAGAACTGGACAAAAGAGCAATGGAAGAAGGTGGCCTGGTCTGATGAATCATGTTTTCTTTTACATCACATGGATGGCCAGGTGCATGTGTGTCTCTTTCCTGGAGAACACATGGCAACAGGATGCACTATGGGAAGGAGGCAAGCCAACGGAGGCAGTGTGATGCTTTGGGCAATGTTCTGCTGGGAAACCTTGGATAATGCTCCCTCCCACTAAGCAAAAACATTTTCAGGAATAGTTTGACGAACACAACAAGTTGAAGGTGTTGACTTGGCCTTCAAATGCTCCAGATCTCACTCCAATTAAAGATTTTCTGGTATGTCCTGGGCAAACAAGTCTGATCCTTGGAGGCCCCACCCCGCAAATTACAGGACATAAAAGGATCTGCTGCTAACATCTTGGTGCCAGATACCACAACACACCTTCAGAGGTCGGGTGGGGCCTCCAACACACCTCGACGGGTCAGGGCTGTTTTGACGGCAAAAGTGGGATTTTAGGCAGGTGTTTAGGTATTAGGCAGGTTGTCATAATGTTATGGCTGATCCGTATATTGTTTTCAGTGTACAATACTGGTTATCCATTTTCAGTAACGTGTGTGTATTTTATATCCGTAGAGTTCCACACACCTTCCAAAGTATATTCCAAACATAAACATCTGTGCATCTCATTCAAGGTAGTGCAGACTCTCCACAAACCCTCGAATACACAGAGAAATAACATGGAAAGTTAGGCAGGGAACAGAGAAAATGCTGGACCAAGCTTTTTTTCTTATATGACCTTGTTTGTTTGCATATTTATCAAAGTACATACCCGTTCCTCTCACCGCTTGCCCCAAAGATGCCTGGGTAATCTATTTAAGGCCATGAATAATGGAGGGGGTTGCTGAGCAGGGAAAGTATGTATCAAGAAGAGGTGGTAAGATTATTCTGTGTATATGTGTGTGTGTGTGTGTGTATGCGTGTGTGTGTGTGTGTGTGTGTGTATGCGTGGATATGTATGCGTGTTTTTGAGTTTGTATGTATGTGTAAGCGTATGTTTGTGTGTTTATGTGTGAAGCACCATCCCCAAACTGGTAAAATGTGACTAATGGGGTCTTTTCTCCTGTCCCCAATTCTATTATTTTGTCTTAGATGTTAGTTTTAGGGCAAATTTTACAATAGTGGTTATTATTAAGGTTAGGTATTAGTGGTTATGTTTAGGGTAAGTTTAGGTTTAGGAGTAAATTTTGGGTAATTAAGGCATATGTTTAGGATAACTGTAGGTTTAGGATTAGTAAAAAATAGCTAATAGTGAAAAGTATAAATAGAGGCAATCTAATTGGTTGTCCCCATTTAGAGCAAGGTTAGACATTTGTCTGGGTTTGAATATAAAAGACATTGTGCCTCAACAGGGAAAAGAGAGAAAGGGGAAGTGGAGAAATAGAAGATAACGAAGGAGAAAAATGACTGGAGTGGGAAAGGATCCGATCTGGACCAATTAGCGATGAGAGGAAACGGAAAAGACAGCAAGGAATGTGAGAAGAAAAGAGAAGGGAGCAACTTTAAAGCTCAAGAAAGAGAAAGGAGGGAGAGGAGGTTGACTGAGGGAGAGCGGGATGGTCAAAAGAAAGAAAGAAATGTGGGGACAAGAGAGTAAGACAGAGGGTGAGATATAGAGACAGAGGGAGATAGTGAGACAGAGGGTGAGATATAGAGAAAGAGGGAGATAGTGAGACAGGGTGAGATATAGAGACAGAGGGAGATAGTGAGACAGAGGGAGATAGTGAGACAGAGGGAGATAGTGAGACAGAGGGAGATATAGAGACAGAGGGAGATAGTGAGACAGAGGGTGAGATATAGAGACAGAGGGTGAGATATAGAGACAGAGGGTGAGATATAGAGACAGAGGGTGAGATATAGAGACAGAGGGTGAGATATAGAGACAGAGGGAGATAGTGAGACAGGGGGAGATAGTGAGACAGGGGGAGATATAGAGACAGAGAGAGATAATGAGACAGAGGGAGATATAGAGACAGAGAAAAATAGTGAGACAGAGGGAGATAATGAGACAGAGGGAGATAGTGAGACAGAGGGTGAGATATAGAGACAGAGGGAGATAGTGAGACAGAGGGTGAGATATAGAGACAAAGGGAGATAGTGAGACAGAGGGAGATAGTGAGACAGGGGGAGATATAGAGACTGAGATAAATACTTAGACAGAGGGAGATATAGAGACTGATAGAGATAATGAGACAGAGGGAGATATAGAGACAGAGGGAGATACAGTGACAGAGGGAGATATAGAGACTGAGAGAGATAGTGAGACAGAGAGAGATATAGAGACAGAGGGAGATATAGAGACTGAGAGAGATAGTGAGACAGAGAGAGATAGAGACAGAGGGAGATATAGAGACTGAGAGATATAGTGAGACAGAGAGAGATATAGAGACAGAGGGAGATATAGAGACTGAGAGAGATAGTGAGACTGAGAGAGATAGTGAGACAGAGGGAGATAGTGAGACAGAGAGAGATATAGAGACAGAGGGAGATATAGAGATTGTGAGAACGAGAGAGATATAGAGACAGAGGGAGATATAGAGACTGAGAGAGATAGTGAGAGATAGTGAGACAGAGAGAGATATAGAGACAGAGGGAGATATAGAGACTGAGAGAGATAGTGAGACAGAGGGAAATATAGAGACAGAGAGAGATACGTCGAGGGCCCTGAGGCAGGGAAGCACCAGTATCATAGTCAATTAACATCCCAGTCCTAGTTCAGTCCTGGCTCTAATGCGCAGTCTATTTCAGGCCATTAATTATTCTCACCATCAGTTCCATCTCTCCTGGCCTGACACCAAGACTGTGTCCCAAATGGGATTGTAGCGCATATGTAGTGCACTAAATTTCATCAGCACTTTAGGGGTGTCTCTATGCACCTACATTGAATGCAGAGCCCCTGGTAGGGAATAGTCTGCCATTTGGGACGCACGACAAGACTTCACCACATATCTTGTCCTCCTCACCCCTTACTACATACCATTCATTTGCAGCCCAGAACTAGCACCCGTGATTCACTAATCAAGTGATGATTAGTGGGCACAATCTACTGGCTGTGGTTGCAGTGGAACCGTTCAAATGCATGGAACGGCCGGGAAACCCCAAGCTGGGCTGTGCGAACCGCTCTGGTTCTGAGGGGAAGCTGCATTTATGTTTATGAAGACGCAGAGACTAATGCATTACCTGTAGGGCATCTGTGTGTACTCCCGTCAACGCCCCTAGACAGAATGCATTACCTGGGGTTCGGGTTCTTTGAATTCTGTGCTGCGGGCATGAAACACAGCACTCCCAGCCTGTTCTCCCCAGCTGCTCTCTCCCCCTCCGAGCTGGGCCAGGGGGACAGGAGACCGCCGGGCGCTCAGGGACACACGGGTTGTTGCCACCGAGGAAGCAAAAGCATCAGCAAACTGTCTTTCTCTGCTTCTCCCTCACTGGTCAACCAGAAGGGTGTGTCTTCCTAATTCAGTTGGCACACCGGAGACCAGTGGGAAATCCTTTATTAGCCGGCGCTCCAAAAGGACCATGAGAGAGAACAGCAAGTAAGAACGGTAGAGGTAAAAAAAAATAACCTCATAATGAATATGCGGTGACCTCGTAATGAAAATGGGATGACCTCATAAAGTCATAGCTAGAATGGATTTCCAAATCGAGCACCCCTCACTAACGTAATGCAATCCATTGTCCCATTACCGATTATGAAGTGTCCGAACACAGCCTGGAATGAAGCAAGAGATGACTGAGTTGCCCCGAATGGTGATCAAAGGTTCACTGTCACTCCTAATGGTAATCAATTGATAGGAATAAAGTGGCAACCAACGACTGTGAATAGATATTGTCAGCCAGCAGAAACCCGGGAGATGGCAGCCCAGAACAGAGGGAGTAACTGAGGCTCTGTTTCCCACACTTTAGGCTCATTATTTGTTGCCTTGGCTGTGATATAAAAGAGGGCCATGCAATTAAAAGCTCCTGACAACGCTTGATATGACCGAGCTTTGAGTCTCCACTTCTGGCGACAATTCAACTTGTGCCACCTGTGAAGACGAGGAACGACAGGTTGCCCTGGTGACACAGAGGAAGTGATGGGACCCATGTCGTCAGGCAGGACAAAAGGAGACGACCACGAGCTTCCATCAAAGGCACGGAATCACAAAGCACCTTTCTTGATCTTGATTATGCAGCACCTGAACGGACCATGGTAGCCCCCGCTGAGAGACGGGCGGACAGGAGGTGCTAGGCAGGAAGAGAGAGAGTTGGGGAGCGCCCAGATGTTGAAATGGGACGGCAGTGCCCGGTCCTCAGAGATGACAGGGCATTTTCACATCTGTCACTCCGTGCCCACGCCTCGTCTTCATCTTTACCACGTCGCCCTCCACCAGAAGGTGTTGTCGGCGGCACTGTCAGTTTGGTAATTAACGAGTCGTGCCCCCCCCCCCCCCCGCCCCTCTGTTTGGGTGCATTTCTGGGTGTGTGTGTCTCCAACGAGCCACGCAGAGGTGCTTCCAACAACGCCGTTGAGAGATCATTTCAGAATGGCCCCCAGGGGGCGCTGTGGGAATCAGGTGAGCTGTGTTAGTGGCGGCACCTCAGACACCACCGGCCTGATTTCCATTCCACTTGGGTATAAAGCATGTTGCCATGGAGATCCCGCATTTACACAATGACACTGATTGGCCCCACGGAAGGCGCTATAGCAACCAGCTGTGTTAGTCACTGCCAATACTTCATCAGTCCCAATCGAAAGGGCCGCATCAACAGTGTGTGTGTGTGGTGGTGGGGGGGGGGGTGCTGTTCCCTTGTTATTTTCGGGAATGTCTCGTTGTCTACACAGAGGTACAGTGACATATTGTTATGCTCAAATCAAAGTCATAGCTAGGAGTTATGTTGTTTCCATGAGTCTCGAGAGAGATGCTCTCTTACAACAGTTGGGAAAGATTAGGAAGATGTTTTCATCAAGAGGGAGAATACTAGAAAGAGCAGGAGGGAGAGAGAGGAAAGAGAGCACAGGGAGGAAAGAGAGAGAGAGGGAGAGGCAGGAAGAGGTGTACTGTCTGTTCTAGCTTGTAGTGGATAATGATTTCTGAGGAAGGTTCAAGTCTGGTTCAGTTCTTTCTAATGACTGGTGCATCAGCAGACTCCTGTCTACTCACCGGCCCTAGCAGACACCCACTGTCTGTTAGTCTGGAGACAAAGAGGCTATTACACGGAGAAGAAGAACGGGGAGGAGAACGGGGAGGAGAACGGGGAGGAGAACAGGAAGGAGAACGGGGAGGAGAACAGGGAGGAGAACGGGGAGGAGAACAGGGAGGAGAACGTGGAGGAGAACGGGGAGGAGAACAGGGGGGAGAAGAACAGGGAGAGAGGGTCTGGTGAATTGTGAAAGAAAAGACAGTAGGGATAGAAAGACCAAGAGAGGGAAAATCAAGACAGGGCAGAAAGGGTCTTTCATGTTCCGTTATCCCTCTTAGGAGAATGAGACGGAAAGGGTGGGAGAGGGAAAGAGAGAGAGGGGGAGAGAGATTCCATGAGACAGGGAGAAAGAGAGGACCTGAGACAGGGAGAAAGAGAGTACCTGAGACAGGGAGAAAGAGAGGAACTGAGACAGGGAGAAAGAGAGTACCTGAGACATGCTTGTGGTTTGGTCTTTAATTGAGTCAAAATCAATGGGATCCACGTGCACCTTTCCCATGGACGAATGAGATCTGACTGGTTGGTGTGAGAGCCAGGCCCGGCTGTGAGGTCAACCCCTCCGTCCTCTGTGAACCAGCATTGGCAGGGAGGTTCATCGTGGTCTCCTCCAACACAGATGGGGGCTTCTACATTCCCTATACAATGCATTTGAAACACAGCCCCATGGGCCCGTCTGGCGCCACTTGTGATGGAACCCTGGAGTCGAGAAGAAGAAAGGTGCATAATTGAATTGGTGCCAGAAGATTGAATTGGGACATGTGGGGGGCGTGTGCTGGTGAGAAGTGAGAACATGTTAAGATGGTCTTTTTTTTCTTTTCTTCCTATGCTGAAGCGCTCAAAGGAAAACTAGTTACTGCTGTCATTTCATTCCATCACAGATGTCACGCTCAGTCTCAGAAAAAGGTTAAACTCACAGGTGAGGAATATAAAAGATTAAGAGAGAGAGAGAGACATGGACAAAGAGACAGAGCTAGAGACAGGGAGAAAGATAGATATGGAGAAAGAGAGAGAGAGAGAGAGAGAGGCATAGATGGATGGAAAGGAGGACGTTATGGGAGATGGAGGGTGAATGATAATATTTGGGAGCTCATTGAAAAAATAAAGAATAATGTAAAAAGGAAAGTCCATGGTTGTTGCATTTCTCAAAACCTACTTGATTGATGGTGGCAATTTTAAATCTTGGCAGCCTCCCTGTGCCTGTGAAAAGAATCAGATAGCAGAAACCTGCACTGTGGGGTTCTCTTAAATGATTCCTTCCCCCTGTTTGTACCCCCGTCCTTCCGCAGTTAAGTGTGAAGAGAAACCGTTCCTGCGCAGGCTTGATCGGATGCTTATGCAGGTGTTAAAGGACAGCAGGCCATTTAAAACGCTCTGAGACCACCAGTGGTGTTACGAAGGCTCAGACCGAGCAGTAACCCCCCTCCATTTTGAGAACCCTCATTGCTATTCCCCCTCAGTCAATGACTAGCTCACACTATTGGACACGTGTCTTTCCTTAGTGCTCCTTGACTTCGACCGTGTCATTAACGGAAAAGCCCCACTGCCCGTGGAGACGGGTCTGTCTGTATGGGAGGACTTTTCCCTCCGAGTCGGAGTCAAACGTTATGGTCCGTTGCGTAGAGATTCCTCTGCTTCAGTACTAGCCTCTTGAACTGGGGCCTCTTCTGCCGTCGTGTTAATGGACAAAGCCTAAAAGGTGATTTCCACGTTTCTTTTTTTTTTTGGGGGGGGTTGTTCCTATTTTTCATTTTTTTTTTGTTTTGTTTACTTAAAATACATTTGTTTTCATTTGTATGTTGTAAATGAATTGTTCAATGAAGACATTGAAGAGCTGCCAATTAAAACATGAATAAAATAGGGTGTGCATCTGTATATTTGGATTCAAAAGGTTTGGAAAAGGCTATGAAAAATGCGTGCTTGTTTGTGTGTGTCTGTGTGTGTGTGATTGTGTGTGTGTATATGTGCGTGTGTTTGTGTATGCACCCATAAGCATTCTCTTTTCACAGATCGTATTAGTCCTCTCAATGCCTGCCAGTCCCCACAAAGACACAGTCACTTCTCCACTCAGGTTTGGTTTAGGGTCAAACTTACAATCTGGGCTAGTGTTAGAATTGGGGTTACATTACGGGTTCGGTTCAGTGTACTTCAGTTCTGTGTAGGTTCAGGCAAGTTCAGTGGACTTATTCAGCTTACACTTATCTCCCAGACCTGCTTGGCCATGACAGTGAATGACAGGCACACAGACACACACACAATACCACCACAGAGAAACAGAGAGATAACCTCCTGTAGGTTTTAACTCCAACCCTGTTCCACGAGATCCACTGTCGTGTAGGTTTTATCTCCAACCCTGTTCCACGAGATCTACTGTCCTGTAGGTTTTATCTGCAACCCTGTTCCTGGAGATCTACTGTCCTGTAGGTTTTATCTCCAACCCTGTTCCTGGAGATCTACTGTCCTGTAGGTTTTATCTCCAACCCGGTTCCTGGAGATCTACTGTCCTGTAGGTTTTATCTCCAACCCGGTTCCTTGAGATCTACCCTCTTGAAGGCTTTAACTTCAGCCCTGTTTCTGGAACGCAATTAAGGTTTTCTCTCCAAACGTAATTGGACTAGGTCTTCAGGAGAGGCTACCAATCGGTGTGGTAGAACAACCGAAGGGTAATATGGTCTTTTGGGACTCTGCCTTCATGTGGCCAATCGGAGTGTCATTGTGCTGTGTCACAGTGAACCGTGTGTTCAATAATAGCCCTCAGTCAGCGCCAGAACACTGGATCTCTCCTGCGTCCGGCCCGACCAAAGACAAGACAGGCTTTGAATGACATCAAAGGGAGTTAGAGGACATTGAAGCCACTGCAGTGTGTGTGTGTGTGTGTGTGTGTGTGTGGACATTTAAGCCACACTGCAGTGCAACAACAGGGCAAGGACAGCAGGTTTTGATATCCTCAGACGAGTGATTTAGTCTTGCCACAAAGTGACAATGCTTATCCCTTCCATGTTTTATTTATATATCATGTGACAGGCCCACTCTGGGTGCATTTTGAATGAGGAGACACTCCTAATGCTGACCGGTCCAAGGGGCACGTGGCGTCCAAGCTTAAAGGACGAGATGGAATACGCTGACGGTCAATGTTGTTGGTGTCTGTGTGTAGAGAGAGAGAAACGGAGAGGGAGTGATGCCGTGTGTGTGTGTGTGTGTCCTAGGGTGTGGGTCTGTGCTTCTTCATTATCCCCTAAAACAGCCCATAGAATACCACCCTATGGGCTGGACTGACACCCAACCAACCTCCACACACACACCCACGCACACACAACCTGCAATCTACCACTCAGTGTCACATGCCTCATCCACCCCATTGCGAGTGATAATATGAGTTGTTATCCTCACCAGGGCCTGCCGTCACAAGCTCCTCCATCCACAGGGCTTCCTGCACCCGACGGCTGCTCCGGTCCTGTCGCTCTCACTCAGATGTTCCTGCAGACATTATGGATTATTGGGATCTCATAATCTCATCACCGTCACGGAGCAACCTGGAATCTTTAATGGCGTAACAAGATAACGCGTGAATTGACGTTAGGGAGTGCCTTCCGAAAAGGGACACGTGGAAGTTGTCATCCCTCCCTAGTCAGGCCATTTGTCCTCATACAGAGGCATTAGTGTGGAAGAGGCCAGGCCTCACTCTGGCTTTGTGGCCCTGTCGCCCCGGGCGCTTCTTGCTATTCTAACTGACGTTTACAGAGGCGATATCAGTCTTTGTATTTGACTGTCGTTTACAGAGGAGATATCAGTCTTTGTATTTGACAGTGGTTTACAGAGGGGATATCAGTCTTTTTATTTGACTCTCGTTTACAGAGGCGATATCAGTCTTTGTATTTGACTGTCGTTAACAGAGGAGATATCAGTCTTTGTATTTGACTGTGGTTTACAGAGGAGATATCTGTCTTAATTTAACTGTCATTTACAGAGGCGATATCAGTCTTTTTATTTGACTCTCGTTTTCAGAGGAGATATCAATCTTTGTATTTGAAAGTCGTTTACAGAGGGGATATCAGTCTTTTTATTTGACTCTCGTTTACAGAGGAGATATCAATCTTTGTATTTGACTGTCGTTTACAGAGGAGATATCAGTCTTTGTATTTGACTGTGGTTTACAGAGGAGATATCTGTCTTAATTTAACTGTCATTTACAGAGGCGATATCAGTCTTTTTATTTGACTCTCGTTTACAAAGGAGATATCAGTCTTTGTATTTGACAGTCGTTTACAGAGGGGATATCAGTCTTTTTATTAGACTCTCGTTTACAGAGGCGATATCAGTCATTGTATTTGACTGTCGTTTACAGAGGAGATATCAGTCTTTGTATTTGACTGTGGTTTACAGAGGAGATATCTGTCTTAATTTAACTGTCATTTACAGAGGCGATATCAGTCTTTTTATTTGACTCTCGTTTACAGAGGCGATATCAGTCTTTGTATTTGACTGTCGTTTACAGAGGAGATATCTGTCTTAATTTAACTGTCATTTACAGAGGAGTTATCGGCCTTCTCATATAACTGTGGTATACAGAGGAGATATCTGTTTTGCCATTTCGATTTTTATTCACAGAGGAAATATTGGCGTTTTAATTGAACTGTTGCCTACAGAGGAGATATCAGTATGGTAATTTAACTCGCTTAGCGAGGAGATATCGGCGTTGTAATTTTGCTGTCGTTTACGGCGGAGATACAAGTGAGCACACTTCATAGTTATTAACCTTCTCTTGCTGGCAATTGGGCTGGGAAACCTTCAATATGAAACGATTGGTGGAAGTTTGTGTGTGTTTTGTGCGTGCGTGTCTGTCTGTCACAGGTGAAGGTCAGCTCCACCAACCAGACAGCCCGCCACCTACCACGAGAGGAAGGAGGAGGGAGTGACCCCAAACCGAAATTGATTTCTTTGAATGAGAAGCGAACAAGATTTCAGATATCTGTTGACCCCTCTTGATGAAATTGGTCACACATGGGACAGTCAGAGGGAAAGAGAGTTGGAGAGGCAGAGAGTGAAAATATCATTTATTTTGAAACATGACAGCTCATATTTGATATACGTACACTACCATTCAAAGGTTTGAGGTCGTATAGAAATGTCCTGGTTTTCAAAAGAAAAGCTAATTTTTTGTCCATTAAAATGACATCAGATCGATCAGAAATACAGTGTGGACACGGTCAATGTTGTAAATGACTTGTAGCTGGAAACGGCTGGGTTTTTCAATGGAATATCTATGTAGCTGTACTGAGGCCCATTATCTGCTACCATCACTCCTGTGTTCCAATGGCACGAGTGTTTGCCAATCCAAGTTTATCATTTCATAAGGCGGCATATCATTAGAAAACCCTTATGTGATTATGTTAGCACTGCTGAGAACTGTCGTGCTTACTAAAGAAGCAATAAAACTGGCCTTCTGTAGACTAGTTCAGTATTTTCAGCTTCAGCGTTTGTGTTTGATTACAGGCTCAAAATGGCTAGAACCAAATACCTTTTTTCTGAAACTTGTCAGTCTATTCTTTTTATGAGAAATAGAGGCTATTCCATGCAAGAATTTGAGCAGGAACTGAATATTTTGTACAACAATGTGTACTACTCCCTTCACAGAACAGCGCAAACTGGCTTTTACCAGAATTGTAGTGGGAGCAGTAGGATGTTGCACCACTGAGCAAAATGACAAATACATTAGAGTGTCTAGTCTGAGAAACAGATGCCTCACAGGAGCCTCATGAGGTGTATGTTTCTCCAGCTAGAAACTAATGTATTTGTCCTATTGCTCATTTGTGCACCAGGACCACCCAGTTCTCATGTTGGGTCTTAGGATTTCATCCTGGTACCTAACAGCAGTCAGGGTACCGTTGGTTAGAACGTGGAGGTCTGTGCCCTCCGAGGATATGCCTCCCCGGGCCATCACTGACCCACTGCCAAACCGGTCATGCTGGATGATGTTGCAGGCAGCATAACGTTCACCACGGCGTCTCCAGACTGTTTCACGTCTGTGTGAACCTGCTCTCATCTGTGAAGAGAATGAGGTGCCAATGGCGGACCTGACAGTTCTCGTGTTCTCTGGCGAATGTCAATCGAGCTGCACAGTGATGGGCTGTGAGCACAGGTCCCACTAGAGGACCTCATGCCACCCTCATGGAGTCTGTTTCTGACAGTTTGATCAGAAACAAGCACAACAGTAGCCCACTGGAGGTCATTTTGAAAGGCTCTGGCAGTGCTCCTCCTGTTCCTCCTCACACAAAGAAGCAAATGCCGGTCCTGCTGCTGGGTTGAGTCCCTTCTACGACCCTGTCCAGCTCTCTGTGTGTTATGGCCCGTCTCTTGGTATCCCCTCCATGTAATGGGAGACACAGCAAACCTTCTTGCGACGGCACGAATGGATGTACCATCCTGGAGGAGCTGGACTACCTGTGAAACCTATATGGGCTGCAGGTACCGCCTCATGCTACCAGTAGTGACCATCACTATCACAACACAAAACTAGAGAAGAATCAGTCAGGAAGGATAAGGATAGAGCAATTGTATGTGGCGACCTCCTGCAAAACCATTTCCTTTTTGGGGGTTGTCTTGCTGTTGCCTCTCCAGTACACATTTTGTCACTTTCATTTGTAACAAAACAAGTGACACTGATTCACAATCGCCTATGCTTCTTAACTGGACAGATTGATATCCCTGAAGTTTAATTGACTTGGTGTTAAACTGTGATGATTACAAGTTCCTTTAATTATTTTTAGAGTAGTGTATTTGGAAAGGAAAGGAAAAGGTGCAGTGGTCTACATTTTTTCTGGAGCTGTGCATATATCTTTCTCTTTGTCCCAGTTTTAAAGGCCTCTTCTTTGGTATTCTCATTCATTTTTTTTTTCTCCTAAAAGGCTAGTACATCGGTATCCACAATCTTGCCTCTGACACAGTGTCACTGTGAAGCCGGGCCACACATCAATGTATCGTAGGTGTGCTATATGTAATCTCAGTGTCTCTTCTGGACACGCACCAGGACCTGTCTTACATACAGTGACTTATGTAATGGCAGCCTTGAAAGGCTGACCAGTCTTCAAAGAGCAGCTTGGTACTGTTGTATGTCTCTTTACAGGCTAAGCAGTCTCATGTCACGTGTTTCTCCCTCTCTCATGCACACACTCTCTCTTACACACACACAAACACACACACACATACACACTCATAAACACACCCACACACACTCACACAGCAGCAGGCTTCCATCACTTCTTTTAGCAGCTGGCTACCTCTGTGGTATGATGGGGAAGGGCTGGGGCTCAGGAGGTTTTGGGGCTTGGAAGATGCTGGGGAGGTGCGGAGGCTGGGGTTGGGGAGGTGCTAAGTAGGTGCTTAGACTGGAATTGTGGGGATGCTGGGGAGTCGCTGGGTCTGGTGCTGTGGGGGTATTGCGGCAGGGGAGGTGCTGGGGTTGGAGCTGTGGAGGTGCGAAGGCTGGGGTGGGGGAGTAACTTGGGAGGTGCTGGGGTGGGGATGTGCTGGGGCTCATGGCTGCCTTGATGATTTATTAACTCTAGATATGTGATGATGCACTGCCACAGAGAGACTTGATAGAAACACTCCTCATAGATGTGCATCCCAAATGGCACCACAGTTCTCACTATGCACTGTGTGCCCTGGCCCAAGGTAGTGGACTATTGTTCGGAATGGGGTGTCTTTTGGGACTCCTTTTACCATTGGAAAAAATGTTGAGCCAACTTCACAGATAATTAGCCACTTTAGCTGGCGCACTTGATTTTGAAATAAGCTCCATGCAGCTAGCAGCTAATGTTTCCCCACTAGCACCTGGGGGACCCTGGGAATGGTATGGGAGAATACACTGGCTGCTGCGCTAACTTCATTCTTTGGAGATGTAGACCGCAAAAGGGATTGGAGGGTATGGTAGTGCACAAAAAAATGCTGCCCAGCCTCCCTTAAGAGACCCAGGGATGAGAGAGGACAGAAATGAACAGAACCTAACTGACACTTCAGCTCCTTCTGGAAATAGGAAAACGGAGGAGGGGAAGAATTAGGTTCAGCTGCGCTACGCTCGCTATCTAAGGAGACGCAGTGAAGGGAGGGGCTGTTGTAACAGCGTTCCTGTAGATGTGGTGAGTGCTAGGATGACAACTGAGATGGAAGTGGAGGGACGTGGAAGTGGAGGGATGTGGAAGTGGAGGGACGTGGAAGTGGAGGGACGTGGAAGTGGAGGGAGGTGGAAGTGGAGGGAGGTGGAAGTGGAGGGACGTGGAAGTGGAGGGACGTGGAAGTGGAGGGACGTGGAAGTGGAGGGACGTGGAAGTGGAAGGAGATGGAAGTGGAGGGACGTGGAAGTGGAGGGACGTGGAAGTGGAGGGACGTGGAAGTGGAGGGACGTGGAAGTGGAGGGATGTGGAAGTGGAGGGATGTGGAAGTGGAGGGACGTGGAAGTGGAAGGAGATGGAAGTGGAGGGACATGGAAGTGGAGGGACATGGAAGTGGAGGGACGAGGAAGTGGAGGGAGATGGAAGTGGAGGGATGTGGAAGTGGAGGGATGTGGAAGTGGAGGGATGAGGAAATGGAGGGACGTGGAAGTGGAGGGAGATGGGAGTGGATGGACGTGCAAGTGGAGGGACGTGGATGTGGAGGGTGGACTTCTTTATCAGGCAGTCTTGCCCCTTGGCTCCTGTCCCTAACCTCTCTAGTGCTGACAGCCTGACACAGACATGGCCTCGCCGTTGGTTAGCCACCGGTAGATCCAGAAGGAGTTTGTACATCCAGGACATGTGAATTATAGGATGTGAGATGATGAAGTTTCCTTTGGTTGTAATCTGTCTCCGCGTGGGCGGATGTTCATACAACCTGAGGTATGATAGTTGGCAGTAGGACTGGTGTGTCATGGCCGGTTAGACCGTGGTTGTCTCCTGTGAGCAGTAACCAGAAACCTCCTTGATTAATGGCATCACGTGTGCTTTTAGTGAGTGTGCCAGGCAGTGGGTTGGATGAATTTACTGACCAAGAGAAAAACAGATTGAGTAATTATCGTAGTGCAAAATGCCCTTCTGTCAACGCCCTTGTCTTTTAGAGGTGGATGTGCCTGTGTGCATTAGGCTCCTTTGATACTATTGCATAGTGCATGGCTTTCTGCATTTAGGTCTCTCTATATGTAACAGGATGTTTGGATGTCTCTATATGTAACAGGATGTTTGGATGTCTCCATATGTAACAGGATGTTTGGATGTCTCCATATGTAACAGGATGTTTGGATGTCTCCATATGTAACAGGATGTTTGGATGTCTCTATATGTAACAGGATGTTTGGATGTCTCCATATATAACAGGATGTTTGGATGTCTCCATAAATAACAGGATGTTTGGATGTCTTCATATGTAACAGGATGTTTGGTTATCTCCAAATTTTACAGGGTGTTTGGATGTTTGCTTATTTAAAATTATGTTTGGGTGTCTTAATTTGTGACAGGATCTTTGGTTGTCTCCATATGTGTAAGGATGTTTGGGTACCTTGCTGCAGTACCGAGGTATTTAGTAAAGACTAACATAACAGTAGAATATACCTGGCCTTGTTGCTGTACCGAGGTATTTAGTAAAGACTAACATAACAGTAGAATATACCTGGCCTTGCTGCAGTACGGAGGTATTTAGTAAAGACTAACATAACAGTAGAATATACCTGGCCTTGTTGCTGTACCGAGGTATTTAGTAAAGACTAACATGCAGGAGCGCAGCATCCATACATACACACACAGTTGGGAGGTGACATATGAAATGTGACAGGTGCACAATGCCTGTCAACATGACTCACAGGCAAAAAACAAACACATTACCTCGGCCTCCTCTGCTGGACATTGTGGAGGGAGAACATCTGTGAGGACATCACATGGAGAAAAACCACTCTCTGTCACTCTGTCTCATTCTCTGTTTCTCCGTCTGTCTCCCTCTCTCTGTTTCATTCTGTTTCTCTGTCTGTCTCCCCCTCTCTGTCTCTACATTTATTTATCTCTCTTTCTCTGTCTCTATGTCTGCTTCTGTCTGTGTCTCTCTGTCTGTCTCGGTTTCTCTGTGTGTCTCTGTATTTCTGCCTGTTTCTTTTTTCTTACTTTATCTGTGTCTTTCTCACACGCACATACACAGTAAATAGCACTTCACACTATTTCAATTTTTCCGTTTTTCTTAATATTTAATCATGAGGCAAAGAGAGTGACCTTGCCCAAAATGAAAAGTATTAACTACTCTGTCAGTCTGCCGAAGCCTATTTGTGTTAGCACTCCTTTGTTGTTGTTATGGGCCTGAAGGAGATTAACAATGAATCAATATGTAGGGCCCTTCACGTGGACTCACAAACACGCGTGTATGCACACATGCAGACACAGCTGCACTCACACACCAGCAGTAACCAATTCATTGTTGACTAATGAGTGTCTGCGTTTAGTCTGAAACTGGATACATATACAGACAGCCTGAATGGTTCTGTTTATATACTGTTTAATTCATCTCCCTAATTAAAATATGTAAGAGCTGAACAAGACAGTGGAAAAGAACCCTTTTAACAGCCCCGGTGGGGGGGCGGGGGGGGCATCCAAATAACGGGTGAATCCAAAATGGACCCTTACTCCCTATATAGTGCCCTATTATTGAGCCCTACGGTAGAAGACATTGAAGTAAGGTGACGTTTGTAAGGCAACTCCTATATGATTCAGGGCATGTCCACAGGGGTAGAGTAGTAGAGCCGAGATCATTGTACTTTGATGCTCAGGGGTTATTTCGACAACTTCCTTATTGTACCCCGGATTCTGGGGGACGAGTTGTCGCCGGAGGCTTCTTCACAGCAGGAGCCTGGTGCATAGATTTCACCCTTCATTTAATGGTGTCGGATAAATGAGATGTTACGGAATACGGTAGGAAATCCAGAGGGATCACTACTACGTAGCGCACTGTCTGTTGTGCAACAAACCTACTGCCTGGCTTGCAAATTTCCAGCACGTTTACCAGAAATCCCGGTCAAACTGATTATCATAGTTGGGCACGAATACTGCATCCTGGGATAGAACACAGTCCGGTACTGGCATAGCTGTTTTCAGTGTTGGCAGAAACAGGGACAATGCAGTGACGATATTCTAAGGATGTGTTTCCTTAGGGATGTCGCGGCTTTGTGTCACACTGGTGTCAGGACTGGGATTTGAACCCAGACTAAAGCGTTGAACTTGTCTGTCTGTGAGCAGTGGCACAGGGTGCAGACGAGGAATTTGTTGGGGAGTTTTCTTCAGGAACCGCTCCCCCACAGGCGTTGTGCACTTCTGTGTCACTCACACACACACACACACACACACACGTGCACACACGTGGCCTCCCATGCCCAACCTCCAGCTGTGAGAGAGGAATGACAAGAACACGAGAACAAAAACAAGAAGACAGAAGATTAGAGGACTGGAGAACGGCAGGATCAACTCATCAATTAATTAAACAAAATTTCAGCTGGATAGGCCATTACTCATCCCAGTATCCTGCTCACAGTCCAGACGGGTAGAGTCGGATCTCGGGGTGTTGGATCTCTCACACACACACACACACACACACACACTAGGGATGTCACGGTACCAGAAATCCAGTAGTCGATACCAATACCAGCAAAATTCCACGTTTTTCGATACCCAATTCGATAACATGGTCAAAAACTAAAACCAAACAATAAATCCCATGTACTTAAAGAAAACAGCAGAGACTACACACACACACACACACACACACACACACACACACACACACACACACACACACACACACACACACCTCTACTGAGAGTGCAAGCAGATAATCTGTAAATATTTATTAAAAACACTAACGTTATATGTTGATGACAGATGACTGAACGGTAAGGATGGTAGCCCACTACTACAAACTATGATTACATTACGGAAGCCTTTAGCCATTGGTGGTCTCGCGAGGCCACACCTCCATTCTCGTCTGGCCTCCTAGCAACACTCTAGGCCTGGTTAAAGAGGTTAATTTCGAACATAGTTGGCTAGGCTACACAGCAATGTCCAACAAAAAGAATGGAACTGTGTATTTCAGGGTAAGCATACAACAAGGATAACACTTTGGATACGTTGTTAATGTAACGTGAATTGAAAGTCACTCACCATTAAATCTTTAAATAAGTCTGCATGCATGTCTTTGAGGCGCTTCGCTAAGTTGGAAGTGTTCCCTCCTTTAGTCTCGAAAGTTTGAAGGCGCCGTTTGCATAGTGGTTTATGCAAATGTATTACTCCCTGAAAATCCGCCTCGAACGCATAGTTCACGACTCTTACTGTTTGTCTTTTGGACGAGTCGAGGCGGAGCTGCACTTGCCGCCATCTGTCACGTTTTGGACCCCCGGTACCTACGGTACTGTACGTAAGTACCAAGCGTGCCGCACAAGCCCTGAAAAGTGAAGCCAAAACGTCTCGATCGCCCCCTGGTGAGTGGTCCCAGTATAGGTCATAAACCCCGCCCTCCCCATGTTATTCAATGGGACGCGAGACCAACTAAACAATTAAATTACCCTTCAATTATCTTTTTTCCGAAGCTGGTTTCTGTCATTTACTGTAGTTTGTATCACACTAATGTAAATTCAAGAGTTTGTTTTTAAAATAAGTTGGTTTTTAGTTAGTTATTTAATGCTCTAAAAACGGTGGTGTGATGTCGTGATTCACAGCTTTGATTGACAGCTATGTGAGCCAAGGAGCCACTGAAGGACTGAGGAGATTGGAGCTTTACATTTAATCTCTAAATTTCTATAATTTATATAATTTCACACGGACATAATGGGTTGTTCTGCAGTACATTGTGCTAACCGATCTGGCATTTCCAATCGATCTTTGAATTTTTTTCGGTAAGTTAAATTTATAAGCTATTTAATTAGTAAATAAATGTAATGGGCTAGCTAACGTTAGCTAAATGACAACAAGCCTCGTTAATAGCTAGCAGGTGATCGTTAGCTAGAAGTTACCAATTATTTTTGTATTAGGCCTATTCTAAATTAAGGTTAAACATGATGTAAGTTAGGCTATAACATATCGTCTAGGTTTAACAAGCAAAGGTTGCACTGTACTTGGACTTGCGATTGATTACGGTATGCGCATTCTGCGAGGGAGAGTGAGGGCGGGGCACAGGGGAGGGGCCGTTGATTTCGTGGCTTTACGGCTTTACTTCCTGCTCGCTACTGCGCATAACTACTGCGCAGAACTGGTCCCAAGATCGCTATCTGCGCAGACGCAAGTCCAAGATGTCAGCGTCATATCGGGACACTGGCGGCTTCATTTTTCACCAATGGAAAAGAGCGAAAGGGCGTCGTCCATTTTATATACAGTCTATGGTAAGTAGAGTGTGTGGATGGGGGAGGGCCCGTTTGTACAGAATCGGAGCAAATGTTAAATGGCACCTTTTTCCACCGGAATATGTCCTGGTCTGAAATGTCCTGGTCTGAAATGTCCTGGTCTGAAATGTCCTGGTCTGAAATGCACTATGTATTTTGTCAGGGCGGTGAACAGGGCTGGGTGTATGTTAGAGACAAGCCTTCAAAGTAGATTCCTAGATCTACTGACACACATTAAGAGTGAGAGAGAGCGAGAGAGAGAATAAGAGATATTGTATCTTTTTATTTCCCCTCTTTCTTTCCCCTTTCTTCCCACTCCAGACCCCCTCCTCCTCTACCCGCTGCCCTGCTCTCCCTCCCTCAAAGTGTGCTTGTTCTTTTTCTGCTTCAGAAATTGAAAAGGCAATTTGTGACTAAATGCAGTGAATTCATTAACAAGACATTGGGGAGCATTAAACAGCGATTGAAGGAGGACTATTAAAAGCTTCACTATAATTGCTTTCGTCTCTTCCACTAAACTTGTTTTTTATGTATATTTTTTTTTTGCCATGGAGTAATGGCCCCCATAAATGTATGAATTAGGGTCTTTTTTGTGATGTGTCTGACAGTCCTTGAAAGTAGCTTGGTAGGTAGTTGCCCTCTCAGCACAACAGAGGGCGGTGACTGCAGTTCGATGCTCTGGAGGAGTCCTTGAGAGTAGACACTGCAAGTATTGCAGAAAAAGACTACTTAAACAAGACAACATAATGCAATTATCCGAGCAGTTAGCTAATGTGGGGATATTTCTTTTCACTTTCTGGCTTCAAAAGAAGATGATTTACTTCCTGATCAGCGCCATAATGAGCATTGAACACAGCCCATTTTTTTTTTGTCTCTGTGCTTTAAGGAGAGTAGATTCAAAATGATGGGTAACTACAGCTCTGGAAAAAATGAAGAGACCACTGCACCTTTTTCTTTCCTTTCCAAAAAAGTTGAAAAAGAAAGTTTTGAGACCATGTTCCATGTACGAGGCCAATGGGCCATGTTAACTGTAAGAGGCCATTACTTTGAAATCAGCGGTCCGCCATTTTGCTCGCTCTCTACAGTTTGTTTTATAGCTCAGCGTGTGAAGGCCCCCTGCAATGGTCACTAGAAATGCTCTGACAAATGCGATAACACATATCAGGGGGTCTCTTGGGATTAGGCCCAATGTAAATCTTCTCCCCAGCACTCCTTAGATCAACCTTCCATCACGATCATCTTTTGAATCCCTTCCATTGCCTCAGCCCTCCATATTTTCCTCCACGCAAGTAGAATCACGTTTTTGATATTCTTTTAACTTTCATTAACAACATGTTTCGCTATTTAATTTTGTGAAATTGAATTCTTTAAATCTTCTTTAAATCATATTTTTTGGCCATCTCCGGTGAGGTGTTATGTTATACTTTCAGATCCTTGTATTCGAGGTTTTATTAAAAGAAATCTATGACAATGCAGTTATTTGTGTACTGATTTACTCATGCCCTATGATTTTCATGAAAGTCTTCACAAGTAAGAGACGTTGTCTGCAGCAAAAAGTCTGCAGCTTAGTTTGCTTTCTCAGTCAACCGTCAAACACTTTAAAAATCCCCTAATGTGAAGACCGTGGTAGACATGGGAGCTATAGCTTGTGTGCGCACAAGCTGTACATTTTAGTACATGTATATTCCATGATCGCACGTAAATGCATTTTGAAACCTGAATGTGGATAGTCTTAAAGTCTGCATGTATACCATGGATGTGATACAAAGTGCTTCCAACTATTCTCATTGCTTTGGTGACAAATTTATAGTAGCAATAAGGCACTATTCGAGTTTATGGTATGGAGTTTAGCCATTAAACCATGTCTAAGGCTGTATCCATGCGACTATATTGGCAATACATCACATTGGCTTGTGCCTTATTGCTTAACTGTAGCTTTATTGGTATCAGTTGGTACAATCTCATGTTAGCGCTAAGCTTCCTTTGAAATTAAATGTATAAACCGGAAGATCGTCCTAGTTTTCCATAATCTGGTGTGACACTACAACTGTTTTTAATCAGGGTAAATGTAGCTTTTAGCTGTGGGCAGTGGGAGAGCTCTCTGTTACTCAGTGTTAAAGGGAGCGGGCTGAGGAAGAGGAGGAAGAGGAAGGAGAGAGAGAGGATGTGTGGAAGGAGGGGAGGAGATAGATATTTTGAAAGCAAAGGAGGGAGGGGAAGAGAGAGAGGTCAAAAGAGTGGTCGAGTTAGTGTGAGAGAGGGTGGAAGAGATGGAGATACTGAATGAGATTTAGGTTGGGAGAAAGAAATGGTGAGAGGAGAGAGAGTTTAGAGAAGATAGATACTGAATAAGAGATATGGGAGAAAGAGGGTGGGAGACCCAGAGGGATGGAGAAAGAGATAGGAAGGAGGGAGTGATGGGAGAAAGAGAGAAGATAAGAGGCTATGTTATGGCAGGCATATGCCTATGAGAGGAAGAGATGAAGGGAGAAGGAGCCCTGCTGACTGGCTAATGTTATGCTGTGTATGGTGCTCTGGGGTTGAGCCTCCAACCACCTGCCACTTACAGATAGAGAGATATAGAGGAAGAGTGAGATGAGGATGACAGAGAGGAAGAAGAGAATGGGGGAGAAGGAGGAAGAGATCGATAAAGACATAGAGGAAGAGGGAGAGACCGAGAGAGAGCGGAGGAATAGATAGATGAAGAGAGCGAGAGAGGAAGCCTGCCTGAGCGAACACACATCATAGCATACAGCTGTCCTCTCCATGTTCGGGAGCTTTGACCCAACCATCAGCTAACTAGGACCCCTTACAACACGTCCCTGGGTGGGTGGAGCCATGGCAGGGTCCTGGACACAAACACATACATTTGTTTACCATTATTTCTGCCAGGTAGGTATTACAAAGAACATAATGTTATTACAATAATTTCGATAAGAACATAATCTTATTTTAAATTTTCAACGACCAGGGAAACGTCTCAGTTACTGGCCCCACTGATAATTTACTCTGAATTGGATTGACACTTACAACCTGGTCTGCAGTCAAATATTTCCTCTCACATTGGGGCTCTGAAGCGTTGATGCTCACGCTGATGAGATGGAGTTTTAATTTGGTTTTGCATCAGTTAAAACTAGGTCCTTCATTCAATCACTGCATATTGTTGATATAATCATTTGTGAAATACAGTACCAGTCAAAGGTTTGGACACACTACAACACAATAGAACTGTCCGCCTAACTCAACCAATCAGTGTTAATTACCGGTTGCAGTGGGGAGAAGCCTCTAGCAGAGAAGCAGAGGAAATGTAACCCCTAGCCTACCCTGAGCCGGCCTTTGTACCCTAATCCTGATGTTCCCTGCACACGTGACACTGAAAATCACAATCTCCTCCCAGTCCTGAGTTGTGCAGTGGTTGCTCTGCTGGCACAGTTGATTGTATACTGCTAAGCATGAAATGATCAGGGTCCACTTGAACGTTGACCTTGCTGCCATATTCTCCCTTTAACGGATCTCTGGTAGGATTGTGCTATTAGACCTGGAAATTAGTTGTACTGTGTGTCCTTGAACCTTGACTTTGTAGCGGTATAACAACAAAATGTTCAACTCCCCCTGCTGCTGAATCACCCCGATCAGATTTCCATCCATTCAGCAAATATAATATGAGTATCTAAGGTATAGACATTTTTGACATTCCTACATCATCATCAACGCCAGTCATTACTGCACATGCACTACAATCACTGGGACTACAATCACTGAAACCTGCTTTAGAATACAGGAAGAAAAAACTAAATGTATTTATTCATGGTCTCCATCTCGTTCTGTCTCTGCAGGAAAAAGGAAACATTGCAGTCGTGTTTAATGTCGGAACGGATGACATAAACATCGAGGAGACGGCAAAGTTTGTAAATGATGGAAAGTACCATATAGTGAAGTTTACGCGGAGTGGCGGTAACGCCACACTGCAGGTGGATGACCTGCCTGTCATAGAGCGCTATCCCACAGGTAAGAAAGCTGCACATTTTCCCTCAGAATCCCCTCTGCCACTGTATGAATGTACCTGTACATGAAAGGACCAGGAAGAATTATTGTTGTCAGGAAAGGTTGAGGTTAAATGTTGGGCTATTTTAAAAATGTTGTATGACATTTTGCTGTTCTTGATGGTTGGTGTGTGTTTTTTATATATATATATATATATATATATTTATATCTTTGTATATTATGTGTTTATTTCTCGTAATAATCTCTTCCGGTTCTGTACAGTATCCTTTCAAATGTCAACATGTCAGTAGAACTATGACTGTCGGGCTGAGAAGGCTTTAAATGTCAGCGCTTGGGAGTCATGAATGCACTAACATTTTAACTGCTAAAAGGCTTTGACAAAGGGCTACACAGGACCCAAGTTGCGGTGAATTATTTAACGTCTCGTTAGGTGACAGATTTTGTCGTCTTCCCTCATACACACGTTTTCAAATTTCCTAAAAGTTCATCCCAAGTCCCCTCTCCTCCGTCCTCCCTTCCTGACCCTCGGATCCCTGTACGTGATTGGTCGGCTGGTGAGTTGTCAGTCAGTTGTGAGGCTAGTGGATTGGTGCTCCCCGGGCCCACGACAGCTGACTTTCACAGAGGACGGTCATGTGTATCCCCGAAAGACTTTCGAAATCTCCCGCGCCCCGTTTTCTCTCCGTGGGTTTTGAGAAAGCCGTGTTTGAACTGAATTCATTTTCTTGATGACACAAGTGGAGAAGATGGGAGAAGTGTCGTCTCATTTGATGCAAGGACACTTTCAAGCTCCTCGCCTCCCCCACTTACCTTTGATCTTTTTCAAAAGGAGGCCAGTGAGCAGTGAGCAGACAGTATATTTGTTTGGGAACCATGCGTTTCTCTAACCAGGACTGCAAAATTAGGATTGTTGTGTCAAACAGCAAAACCTAAGTACCAATTTCAATGCGGATTGATTTGAATATTCAATTACACAGAGTAGACATTTTAATTTTACTATCTTAAGTAAGGGAAAACATTCTGTTACTTGGGATATTAAAATAACAATGTCTACTCTCTATAATTTGAATATTCAAATCAGTCCAGAGTGAATTTGATACAACAATTGGAATATTGAAGGTGGCAGGTAACTTCCTGTGCAGACTCAAGTATACTCTGGACAGTCAACAAGAAAGCAGTCAGTAATCAACTAATTGTACCCTGAAACAGCCAACGGGTCTGTATTATTCTGGTGTAAGAACATACTACCCCCCTCCATCATACCAGTACTCCGTTATAGAGCCTTTTGGGAAAGAGGACTTTAAGAAGTGGAGTGTTCGATTAACAGGGAAAGAGACTTTTTTCATTTGGCAGGAGCATGCTTGTATGTGAGGAGCCACGTCTGTCCTGCAACCCGAAGTGACACATCTATCCGGCTCTGAGATCACCATCTGTGGGTTATGCACAGCCCGGCCACGCACCTCCTCGAAAGAACCCGGACCAATGTGCTCCTCACAGTTGAATGCGGTGACGGTTGCAGAAATGGCTTGACGAGTTGTCATTTCCTTCTAGTATTTGAAGATATGAATTCAGACGGCTCAATGTTGGAGGACATGGTTGGGTTGACGTACATGTCTGGGACTCTGGGAGGTGCTTAGTGTGTTGGGGAGGGGCCTCGCCCGTAAGCTCAGCATGGCCTCAGTCTAATTCAAGCATCCTGGGATGAGGACAAACCAGAAATGATTTCCACCTGTTTCCATTCCCTCTCCTCCTTCTGTAATGTTTGTTGACCTTTTCAGGCAGACCCAGTGCTTTCAACCAGACTAAAGAGGATTTTTATGGCCGGGGACGGACTCGCTCGTCACTCCTCGCCCAAGGTAGACCAGGGAAATTAATGTCTTATGACGTGCGACGAACATGAAGGAATACAGGAAACCCCAGAGGGTTAATAGATTGACTGGCTTTGTGGTCTCTGTAGGATCTCAGCAGGCCGGGCCATAGAAGGACTCCGAATACAGAAGGACAGACACCCAAACAGACATTAATATATAGATCCATCTGTTTACTAATTTGGTTGTTCTTTGAGACTTTTTTAAAGATTTTGCCTAAAACATAATGAAATATTATATATTGTAGCACAGAGTAACGTCTAGAAGGAAATGTGCTAATTAAGTTAGAGGTTGGTTAGCTCTCTAAGGCAGACTAATAATGATGTTTTCACACTAATTGGTCTTTTGACCAATCAGGTCAGATCTTTTCCCTAATACAGAGTTGAGCAGCCTGTGTTTGCAGCCTAATGAATTCATAGCTGCAGGATTTCATGTGGTGTGAGGAGAGGAGGAATTATAATCATTCACTGACCAAAGATCCTTCTCAACGACAGATTAAACCAACTGGCTCAATAGAGAAAAATAATAAGAAAAATACACATTCATTACAGTAACCCCCCCCCCACCACCCCTGAATGTCTTTGAATCAATTCATAATAAATTGGTTGTCTCTAGCAAACAGTGAGGTTGCATAAAGGACATTGAGTTTCAACAGCTACGACGTTCGGTGTGCCAATGAATCATCATCATTTATTGCAGTTGTCATTTCCTTGCAGTTAAAACCAGTTCCATGTATACTTACAGCAGGCAATGAGTTCTATGGTAAACTTGGCACTCTGGGCCTCTTTGTTAAGTACTGTATATGAGGTCTATACTCTTCATGCGTGTTTACAGTCGCCCGCCTACCTCTGCAATCAAACCAAAACCACTCATTTGCTGAGGAAAACATCATCTCACTCCAATTCATGCATTTCAATTTGTGTCAGTGGTACAGCCGAAACAGCTAGACAATAATCTAATTGTTTTTATGTAAATAAGGACTCTACGCTTTATATCAGTGAAAACAAATTAAAATACTTGTCAGCTAAACACTTACATTTGATATAATCTGCAGTTTAGCAATATCTTTGAATGACCTTCATTGTCAAACAAGCAAATAATGCAATTAAATAAAATATTTAACAGTAGCTATTCTGAACGTATTTGAGATAACCAGTGTAGCTGCACCTTATTTCCAATTGGAATGGCCTCTTAAGCCCTGGTCAGTTAAACATTAGTCTATGATAAATGCAGGCACAGGCACATTTTTCTGTGTTTCTTTTTTGTAACTAATTCGCCGAAGACCAAACACCTGTGCTATTATGGACACAAGCAAACACGGCTGACATTTACTCAATTTCCAAAACTGAAACAACAGTTTCTTAACTTTCATTTCCGCCTTGACTGTCATTTCCCAAATTAAGATTTTCAATAAAAAGTGCGATAAAATTATAATTAGTGAAATGAATTAGATTTGGTGCCATAGTCAGAATTTGATTGAATCTGTCTCAAAGAGAAACTGATAAACTCCCCAAATTAATTTAAATTGGAGGGAAGTGGGAGAGTGGAGCAGACTGGAAAAGCAACTGACGTGTCTAGTTAGTACTTGACATATTTTATATTTCAAATTTTGCAGAATAGATGAATATTTAATGATAATATACATTGAGTAGATATGTACTGATATCAACAACCGTATCACAGGTTTTCTTTAAATTACTTAGATATTTGTGCCTCCCACACCAAAAAGTGTTTTTTTTATTAAAAAAAATTTATGTGATGGATAACATTTTCATTAGGCTTTGGGAAAAAGCAATGTGATTGGTTGACTCAACTTGCATTTCAACTAGTAAGGGGGAAAAGCTTGTATTGTGAAATGGTTAGCGAGAACAATAGCTGTTCTTTTTAATTAAATCCAGTAATTATTGGCATATTATTGCAGATTAATGTGTTAACTAGGTAGTTAACGGGAACCCCCAGACACTCTGTGTATTTTAACTAGACCGCAGCTAGCATTATCAACTTTCCAATTTCTCTTCGATCCGTTGCTAAGGTGAATCTGCGACTTAAGTCAGGGCTCAAACAAAATTGTAAAACGCCTCATGCAAGTAAATATCACAAATTCATGTTCTGTTTCTGATGTTTCAATTCACTTAAATATCAGATTTTTTTTTCTAACTAGGATTGTCCCTGCACAAGGAAGAGCTGAGTGGAGCCTTCTTGAGAAGGTTCAAGTTAAAGGGTTAACGTTGGGAAAGGTTTAAAGTAGAAACTAATAACATTTATAGTCATAGCAGGCAGTTGAAACACTAATCCTAGCTCCTCAAGCAAAGTAACCTAGCAATCCTCCAGTTTATTTAAAGCTCACCATTTCTCCTTGTTGCCGTTTTACCCACATGGATAGATGTCTGCTATAGATGTGGATCTGGTGTTAAATAATTGGTCCCATAAGAATGATTTGAACTCTACTGAGCTACCCATAGGTCAGGGGTATTCGACTCTAACCCTAACCCTTGATGACAGTTGCACTCCATTTTTCCATTTCCACTCCGCTAACCAGGGAGTTATGTAGATCTGCGACACCAGGTGGGTGACATTAACGGTGAGGTAGAACGGAGAACCAGCAGGCTGCGGACCTTGTCTAGTAACAGTTGAATACCCTTGATAAGGGGCTTTTGAGCCCTACCTCAATACTCAACTTTTTGAGTAATGTCATGCCTATTTATCTCTCCCTGTTGCTTTTTTTCATTCTCTCTCTCTCTCTCTCTCTCTCTCTCTCTCAAAGCACTTACTTTGTCTCTGTTTTCAAATCTTCCTATTAACCCAGTCTGAATGCTCATAATCACAATTAATCGACTCCCCCCCCCCCCCCCCCACCACCACTATGCCGTCCTTGTTATTACACCCCCTGCTCTCCCGGAGCCTGATGAGCCTTTGTCAACATCTCTGTCAGTCTGGCTCCACCCACAGTGGGACTGGCTCCACCCACAGCGGGACTCTACATCCTGTTTATTGCCAAAATGGGCCCTGGAAAAGTGGCCCTACTCAAGTGGATTTCTTAGGGGAATAGGGTGCCGTGTGGACTCTGGACAGCTGGGTAATGGCCACCCCAAGCCATCAGTGGCCACTGGCGAGTTCCACAGCGAGTCATAATAATAAGAACGGACACTGAGGATGAGGAACGATGACAAAAGAGACGTGACGCCGAGGCAGATAAATGGCGAGCGAGAGAGAGGGAGAGAATGAGAAAGAAATGTCGAGAGAGAGAGACTGAGAGAAAGGGAAAGTGAGACATAAAAGGAGAGGGACTGCAAAAGGTAAGGAGCAGAACAGATTGAAAGACTGGAGGAATTGAGGGGACCACGGTTATAAAATGGAAGGGGAATAATTGTCCCACTTGTACCTCTCCGTTTCTCCCGCCCCTCAGATAATCTCATTAAAAGTAAAAGTACATTCTGCCCACTTAACAGGCCGTCAGAATGGCCTCAAGACAATTATTTGAGCCAAGGGGTGTATTCTAAATGACACAATATTACCAAAATAGGACACTATTCCTGACAGTAGCTCTGTTGGCCCTTTTCAGAAGTAGTGCCTTCAGTGGGGAATAGGCTGCCATTTGGGACAGGGGTGGCGATGCAAAAAAAAAAATCAACAATCCATTTATCTCACTGTAGATGCCCACATCTTTTGGCATTTTTTTTCCATCACGTTTGTTCCCTTCTTTCTATTATGCGTATAGTACAAAAGAGTTGAACAAGCAGCCTTAGACATTGCGGGCAATCTCTGTTCTCCGGAGTCTCGGCCATGGAAGTAATTCCATTACAGTGGTGCTGTCAGGCCCAGAGGGGGCAGGAGCAGGCAACCAGACTACTCCATTGGAGGGAACAGCTAGTGCTGAGAGCCTGCCTACCCCGGACCGCACACACATAATGGAGCGGGGAACCCTGGCCTTTTTTTATACTGTTTTCAGAGCATGATGCACTTACAACACTCCCTGTCTAACGCTCTGCTCTCTCCCTCTCTCTCTCTCTCTCTCTCTCCCTCTCTCTCCCCCCTTCCCCTCCGACCTTCTGTCGAACTCTTTCTTATATCTCGCATTTGTCTTGGTTTTACTGTGCTTCCTTTCCAGTTCAGCTTCTTGTTCTCCTCCCCGCTCCATGGTCCCTTTGGTGTCAGATGCAATATAGGAAGGAGGTGTTTTATTGTCTCTGTTCTTTAAGTGACAGCAACTGGAGCAGTAATGAATCTGAAGAGGTGAAACATCAGGAACGCCACGCCGGGCTATTCACAGGCCAGGCAGTCAGTTTTATGATTATGTCTGTACTGGTTTACACACACGCACACACACACACACACACACACACCATATTTGGTATCTATGAGCCCCTGTTTAGTCCGGCCATTTTGTCATGAACAAATCCGTCATAAAAAAAAATAGATTAATGTATTAAGTAAGTATTGTAAGTATTGCCAGAGAAATTCCTTAATCTCCTTTTAATTTCCCGGCCGTTTGTTTTTAGACGAACAGCAGAAGAAGCCGTTTGCGTTCAGCACTTTGTTCATTTAGTGAATGTTGTGTTCTACTCAGAGCTTGTTAGAAGATAAAGGACTGGGACTCATCCGATCACTGTATTAACTCCAATTACACCAGGAGCTGGGCTGAGCTAGGTGGTCTAGGGAGGAGTGGGGTGTGGACGGCTCCGCCACCCCCATCGCCACTGTCTGGCAGGGAGGAGATAAGAGATCGGTCCCTGTTCCGCCTTCTCAGACCCAATCTCCGTTCAGCGGCAGGGCAGGCAGGCTGGGCCCAAATCGCCCCCAGCAAACCACTGACACTTTGGGCGATCCCTCAACGTTCCAGGGACGTCCACTCTCTAGAGTGGAATGCATTGGTATGGCTAATGGTGGGGCGAAACCCAGAGGACAACAGATTAAATGGCATGGTTGTTTTTGGGGACAACATTGTTTTGGTAATAAACAAACAAATGTCCCAGTAAGTGGGTCGAAATCGTGTTCACCAGTTTTCAAAAAAGGGAACAAAGCACTGAGGGAGACAGAGTGGATGGTTGTGTGTTTGTGTGTTTGTGCATATCTGTGTGTTCATGCCTTTGTTTGTCTTCACACCCTCCCAAGCCAGTCTCTTTCTCCTGTTTCTTTCTCTCTGGGGTTTTACTTTTTGCATGTTTAGCCTGTAGCCTGAAAAGTAGATTGAACAATTTTCTCAACCCTATCATTTGGAGCGAGATTACTGTTTTGTCAGCAGATAACTGGAAGGCATAAACATACAAATAGAATTGCATATTCGACCAAAATAAAGTAATAAAAGTCACACAAGCACAGTGTCTCTCCTGCAGTGTGTATTGCCTCATTCTAAATGATGCCCATCATCCCTCCATCCCTCCTCTTCCCATCCCTCCATCCCTCCTCTTCCCATCCCTCCATCCCTCCTCTTCCCATCCCTCCATCCCTCCTCTTCCCATCCCTCCATCCCTCCTCTTCCCATCCCTCCATCCCTCCTCTTCCCATCCCTCCATCCCTTGTCCTCTCCCCTCTTTCCAAGCCTTCATCTCTCCTCTTCCCATCTTTCTAACACTTCATTTCTTCTCTTTCCATCTCTTTGTATCCCTTCATCTGTCTTTCCTTCCGTCTTTCTATCCCTAAAACTCTCCACTTACCCCCCCCCCCTTTTCCCATCTTTCTATATCTTCATTTCTTCTCTTTCTGTCATTTCATTCCTCCGGCTTTCATCTGTCCATCTCTCCTTATCTCCTTCCCTCCATTCCTCTGTCTCCATATCTCTCCACCCCTCCCTCTCTCTTATTGTTCCCCGTCCTCCGTTTTAGTCTCCACCCCGGGGCTTGACAAGAACCGGCACTCTGCGGCGGACTCCCAAATCGCGCCCTTCCCCTGGGCCCTTCATTTGTGCGTTCACGCGCATCTGTGCCGAGTGTCCCAAAGCTGAGAGAGTGGAAGTGATTGCTAATTAGACCCTCCAGTGTCCACTTTTGGCAAGGCTGCAACGATCCCGGCTTCACCAGTAGAATCCCGTTATTTTTAAGTTTGCGCAGTTTCACATAAAATAACAGCTGCTCGGTTTGTGACACATTTGTTTATGTCCTAATTTTGAGATTTGACACACGTACACAACCGCCACCGTCAATGAAGTGTTTAACCGATACTGAGGTTTTTGTCCGTGTTACTGTAGTGATCCACTTAGTGTGTACGCTCAGTGCATTCCGTCCTTTTAAGTGGTGCAGTTTGCTTTTGCTTGGATGTTTGAAACATCTCACAGCAAACTGGCATTGTGATTAGTGTCCACTCTGACTGGAGGGTTGGCAGTTTGATCCCTGTCAGAGTCATTCCAAAGACTGTGAAAATGGGAAAGGATGCATCTCTGCTTGGCACTCAGCATCAGAGAGATAGATTTGGGGTAAAGCAATATGACTTGTGACTTGTCAAGCGGAAACAGGACATAGGCACCTTCTCTGAGCACTTCTTCTGTAGATGTTGAAAGGCTTCTTACTGTCTCTCAATATCAATGTTCTGTAGAGATGTGTCATTACGTTTGGCCTCTAATTCACCTCAGTGTTACAAATGCAGAGTGTCAAAAGCCTAATCTGTTTACCTCACTGTCAGTAGCCTAATCAGTTTACAGTAGTCCCCATAACCTTGTCCACTCTAAGTGCCTGAACTTGAGATTTCTAGACAGCTTATGTATAGGAAGATACTGGACCCTCCTGTGTCGCCTGATCTTCAGATCTCCTGTATCGGTTGATCTCCTGGCCCAGAATGGCAGGTCCCCATCCCATCAGGTACCAGCAGAACATCACGCAGCGCCCTTGTGAGATAGACCTCACAGGACAGGGTAGGGAGAGGTGGCTGCACATCCCTTACCCTGTCTGTCTTCCTGATCCCCTAATGCTAGCTGACATGATTACAATAACCCCCCAACCCACAGCCCCCTGTCATCGTTTCGAGTCAGACTTGGCTCCCGTGAGGTCTGATCTGTATCTGAGTCATACGCTGGGAGGGTGACCTCTTCAAAACCTCTCTCTAACCTCTTACGCTCTCTTTCCCTCTCAAAGTCTCTCTCTCTCTCTCACTTTGTCAGTATCCATTCCTCTGGTTTTCTCTCTTACCCTATATCCCTCTCTCCATCCTTTCTCCAATCACGTATGTAGCCGTTCTTTCTCGCTCCACACCAAATTGCTGTCAGTCCGCTGAACCCTTACCTGCCCAAACAAAATTAATGTGGTTGATGTGACAAAACATTATCAATCAGCCGGAAGAATGGAGCTTGTCGGGATTCAATTTTAGAAGAAGACAACAGCTCATGGGCAGAAGCAGGAAGGGGGAAAGGCCCTCAGAGTCAACAATCACTGTAGCGGAAGTACTTTCTCTGTCTGGAGAGGTGATTGGACCTGACAAATGCTGCGTGTCAAATGTAACCCTATATATATACTACAGTATATATTTACACTATGTTGTATGACTACTTATAGGTACACAGTTACAGTAGGGAGAACAAGTATTTGAAACACTGCCGATTTTGCAGGTTTTCCTACTTACAATGTAGAGGTTTTCCTACTTACCATGTAGAGGTCTGTAATCTTTTATCATAGGTACACTTCAACTGTGAGAGACGGAATCTAAAACAAAAATCCAGAAAATCACATTGTATGATTTATAAATAATAAAATTTCATTGCATGACATAAGTATTTGATCACCTACCAACCAGTAAGAATTCCGGCTCTCACAGACCTGTTAGTTTTTCTTTAAGATGCCCTCCTGTTCTCCACTCATTACCTGTATTAACTGCACCTGTTTGAACTCGTTATCTGTATAAAAGACACCTGTCCACACACGCAATCAAACAGACTCCAACCTCTTCACAATGGCCAAGAACAGAGAGCTGTGTAAGGACATCAGGGATAAAATAGTTGACCTGAACAAGGCTGGGATGGGCTACAGGACAATAGGCAAGCAGCTTGGTGAGAAGGCAACAGCTGTTGGTGCAATTATTAGAATATGGAAGAAGTTCAAGATGACGGTCAATCTCCCTCGGTCGTGGGCTCCATGCAAGATCTCACCTCGTGGGCCATCAATGATCATGAGGAAGGTGAGGGATCTGCCAAGAACTATTCTGCAGGACCTGGTCAATGACCTGAAGAGAGCTGGGACCACAGTCTCAAAGAAAACCATTAGTAACACACTACACCGTCATGGATTAAAATCCTGCAGCACACGCAAGGTCCCCCTGCCCAAGCCAGCGCATGTCCAGGCCCATCTGAAGTTTGCCAATGACCATCTGGATGTTCCAGAGGAGGAATGGGAGAAGGTCATGTGGTCTGATGAGACAAAAAAATAGCTTTTTGGTCTAAACTCCACTCGCCGTGTTTGGAGGAAGAAGAAGGATGAGTACAACCCCAAGAACAGCATCCCAACCGTGAAGCATGGAGGTGGAAACATCATTCTTTGGGGAAGCTTTTCTGCGAAGGGGACAGGATGACTGCACCGTATTGAGGAGAGGATGGATGGGGCCATGTATTGCGAAATCTTTGCCAATAACCTCCTTCTCTCAGTAAGAGCATTGAAGATGGGTCGTGGCTAGGTCTTCCAGCATGACAACAACCCGAAACACACAGCCAGGGCAACTAAGGAGTGGCTCCGTAAGAAGCATCTCAAGGTCCTGGAGTGGCCTAGCCAGTCTCCAGACCTGAACACAATAGAAAATCTTTGGAGGGAGCTGAAAGTCCGTATTGCCCAGCGACAACCCCGAAACCTGAAGGATCTGGCAATGGTCACTATGGAGTGGAGTGGGACAAAATCCCTGCTGCAGTGTGTGCAAACCTGGTCAAGAACTACAGGAAACGTATGATCTCTGTTATTGCAAACAAAGGTTTCTGTACCAAATATTAAGTTCTGCTTTTCGGATGTATCAAATACTTATGTCATACAATAAAATGCAAATGAATTACTTAAAAATCATACAATGTGATTTTCTGGATTTTTATTTTTTATTCCGTCACTCACAGTTGAAGAGTACCTATGATAAATATTACAGACCTCTACATGCTTTGTAAGTGGGAAAACGTGCAAAATCGGCAGTGTTTCAAATACTTGTTCTCCCCACTGTAGGTCCCGAAATTATTGGACTCTGACACGTTTTGTTATTTTGACTGTTTACCTAAATATATTCAAGTTACGGTTAAATAATGAAAATGTGCTTAAGCTGCAGTCCCGCAGCTTTAATTTTGAGGGTATTCACATCTAAATTGGAGGAAGGGTTTAGGATTTACAGCTCTTTAATATGTAGCCCCCTCTTTTTCAAGGGACAGGTGTGAGCTATTCCTTTGTTATTTCTTCATTAATTTAGCAGGTAAAAGGTCTGGAGTTGATTCTAGGTGTGGCATTCAGATTAGGAAGCTGTTGCTGTGAACCCACAACATGTGGTCAAAGGAACTCTCAATGCAGGTGAAACAGGCCATCCTTAGGCTGCAAAAAAATAATCCATCATAGAGATAGCAGGAACATTAGAAGTTGCCAAATCAACAGTTTAGTACATTCTGAGAAAAAAAGAACACACTTGAGCGCTCTGCAATACAAAAAGACCTGGATGTCCACAGAAGACAACAGTGGCGGATGATTGTAGGATCCTTTCCTTGGTGAAGAAAACCCCCTTCACAACATCTAACCAAGTGAAGAACACTCCCCAGGAGGTAGACATATACTTATCCAAGTGTTCCATAAAGAGAAGACTTCAAGACAGCAAATACAGAGGTTTTACCACAAGGTGCAAACCATTTATAAGCCTCAAGAATAGAAAGGCCAGATTCGACTTTGCCAAAAAACATAGAAAAAAGCCAGTCTTGTCCTGGAACCGCATTCTTTGGACAGATGAAACTAAGATGAACCTGTACCAGAATGATGGGATGAATAATGTATGGAGAAGACTTGGAAAGGCTCATGATTCCACATAAACTGTTAAACACTGTGGAGGCAGTGTGATGGCATGGCCATGCATGGCTTCCAATGGCACTGGGTCACTAGTGTTTATTGATGATGTGACAGAAGACAGAAGCAATCCAGATTAATTCTGAAGTGTATAGGGATATATTGTCTGCTCAGATTCAGCCGAAGTTGATTGGATGGTGTTTCACTTTATAGATGGACAGTGACCCAAAACATACTTCGAAAGCAACCCGGTAGTTTTTTAAGGGGAAAGAAGTGGAATATTCTGCAATGGCCAAGTCAATCACCTGATCTCAATCCAATCCCGAATGGATTTTACATGCTGAAGACAACTTAAGACAGCTGCAGTAAAGGCCTGGCAAAACATCCCAAAGGAGGAAACCCAGCGTTTGGTGATGTCCATGCATTCCCGAGTTCAAACACTCATTGCCTGCAAAGGATTCTCGACAAAGTATTAAAAATGAACATTTTATTTATGATTGTGTAAATTTGTCCAATTACATTTGAGCCCTTGGAATAAGGGGACTGTGTATAAAAATGGTTGCAATTCCTAAACGTTTTATACAATATTTTTGTTCAACCCCTTGAATTAAAGCTGAAAGTCTGCACTGCAATGTTATCTCGGCTGTTTAATTTCAAATCCATTGTGGTGGCGCACAGAGCCAAAATTATTAATACTGTGTCCAGTGTCCAAATATTTCCAGACCTAACTGGATACAGTGTATAGTGTTTTTTTTGGGATACTTCCAGTGGCCAGTGACCTCATCAACGTCATGGCTTTGTTTCTTACATTTTTTTCATTCAGTTCACTATCAAATCTGGTGGAACTCCAATCAATTGAGGAGAAAATCATTGATATTGCTGCCATTGGCATAAATCTACAAACCCATATATTTGCCTTTTCAGTACACAAGACACTGACATCAGACACTCGCATGATCAATGTGTTCAGTTTTTGGACCCAGAGGATAGTCCAACACATCTTCCACCAATTCAACATGAAATAGTTTTGATTTTTTGTCCTATAATAATATTACTAATAATAAAACAAGTTGTGGGATTCTGATCTGCTTCCAATATTGTTGTGATTGTTTCTTGATCAGCTACTAAGACAATATTTGGTTGTGATCTTTGAAAGCAGAATTTGTTAGCTTAAGTAGAATGCAAAGGCACATTATGCGGCAATATTTGCAAACTGAGATGAGAGGATGAGAGGGATGACAATCTTTTTATTTTCCTAATTTGTTCATCACGAGGATTCTTACTGTAGCCTTTGTCAAAGCCTTTACTAGTATTTTAATTGTTTCCAGTATGTGTCACCTATTTTGACACATGTATCTATGATTCTTGAAATGTCAATGTTGATGGCTGTTTTTCTTAGTTTCTTTGTTAGCTTCCTAGTAATTAGTAAACTTGTTTAAAAGGGATGTAAATGAAGGTGTTATACATATAATGTGTTCTACTCTAAACCATAAACTGTGTGCAAAAGGTTGAATGTTTTTTCATAAACTATAAATTCTGAGAATGTATAACTAGCTAAAAACTCTGCCAAAAAGAAAGAATGAACTGAAGAAAAAATGTTTTGGAAATCATTTTGGCAACTTGAAAATGTTTAAATTTGTGATTTGGTTTTGATTTATACAGTAACATAACTTGATTAACCTAGTTGAAACATCAGCGTGCTAATTCTCAATTAATATAGGAATAATTTGTTGGCTAAAATTAAAATAAAAGGCTTTGAGTAAGTGGAAGTGGGTCGATGGACTGTTGTAGGTAACTTTTGGTTTTGTTAAACATCCAAAACGTATTAAAAACTTTGTGGCAGTTGTTATAGCTCAAGGATTAAGTATTAACATTTAACCTTTGACTTTACAGACTTTAACCAATGAAATGTCTCTTTAAACTTTAAAGGCAACAATGATAACGAACGCCTGGCGATTGCTAGACAGCGAATCCCATATCGACTTGGTCGAGTAGTTGACGAATGGCTACTCGACAAAGGTAAAAACATTGATTAAAATTTCAAATAAAAATAATTTGATCATAACCTAGCAATACTTTTTTGTAACCAATAAACCTTAAAAAAATAAATGTTCAGTAAAACGTAAATAAAACGAAATTATTTTTAAACAGTTAAATGTAGATAGCTTGTGACATTGCACACTTTTGCATAATGTATTCTTCTTTTCAGTTGTTTAATACGTGTGTCAACTTCAGGTTAAAGGGACTGTAAACATAAATCTAACTACTTCCTGAAGTTATATCAACACTGTTAAAATGTAAATAACGTATTATAGCATTGTTTTTATTTGTTGTAAATACCTAAATCCTCAACTAAAAAAGGTCCAGTTAAATTATCCATTCAGTTGATATTTGTAGTGTTACATATCTTTGACACGCATGTATACATGTATGTGTTTATTTTACAGATCATACTGATTAAACTGCTAGACATTTTAAATTTTAAATAGAATGTAATATTAATTGGCATAAAGAAATGAGTCCCTTTAACAGATATTGTAAATATGTACTGTATAGGGTATGAAGATCAATGAAATGTTATTATAAAACGCAAAAGTTTGAGTGCATGCGTTTTTGTATGTTTCTAAAACCCAAGTAGTATATTTCACGTAGTATTGTGCCATTATTCTTTTCTGTTTTTCTGTTTCAGTCCTTCAGTTTATTTTTATTTTACTGTCATGAATGGTTTGAACCATGTCATGTGTATGTTTCATGTTGCATTCACTACTTGCTAAAAGGCAGTCTTGATATATAAGTTTAAAAGTAAAAGGAATAATTGTTTGTTGGCAAAACTTTAGAAATGTAAGTTAACTCAAGTAATGAAACTCAAAATTGCTACATATATTCTATCATATTCATGTTTTTTATTCTCCTAATGAAACCTTAAACTCATACATAAATGTTAATTGGTAAGCGATGTGGTTGGTGATTTCAAAGGAATTAGTGTCAAGCTGTTCAAGTAGGATAATTTGACACTTTGGGATAACGCATCTGTCAGGTCTATTTTCTCAACACACAATTTCCCACATACAATCTGTCCCTTTTTAATTTCCTTCACATATAAAAACTCACACTTCTGAAATGTTTGTATTGTTTCTGTGAGCGACAGGATTTCCATGCCTACCAACTGTTAATAATATCCGCCTTGCACTTAAGTGGACTCGATTGTCCTTTTAGCAAAGCTACATTGATTTAAGACAACAGTAAATGTTTTAGTTTATTATGATTTTCCCTTTGAATCTTCGTTGTTTCATGGGCATCCCATCATTCTAACCGCAATAAATTACCAGACGGGGCTTGCCTCTTAAAAAGGGTAATTTATCGCAGCTCATCAGCCGACTGGGCAATAATCTGTCTTTCTTATACTCAATTATTTTCTCATTACTCTTATTTATTTGCTTCTGTTGTGGCTCTAGTTGCCAGTAGGGGGTTAGCGGGGGGCACAGTCCATCCAACGTACATTCTCGTATATGTGTAACGTCGTTTTCCCGCAGGTCGTCAGCTCACCATCTTTAACAGCCAGACCACTATTCAGATTGGGGGCTGGGACCGGGACCGGAGTCGCTCGTTTCAGGGCCAGCTCTCCGGCCTCTACTACAACGGGCTGAAGGTGTTCAACATGGCCACGGAGGGAGACCCCAACATCCGCATCCAGGGGAGCGTCCGGCTGGTCGGGGACTCGCCGTCGTCCATCACGCCGCAGTCCAGCGCCAACACGGCCAACCGGTCCGAAACGTCCACGTCGATCATGGAGATCACCACCACCACCACGGCGTCCAGTAGGAGGGTGAAGCAGACGACGCCACGGGAACCTCAGCAGGTAGGGTTCAGACGTCACGCGCAATGTGGATGCGCGTCTTCCGTTGTTTTCGTCCAAGCCCCTTTGACGTGAACGCTACCACACACGTCCCAACAAACCCACATTAAGTGTAGCTCACTAATTATAGGTAACGGCGTGTCCGTACACGCTGTGTGTGCGTGTGTACTTTCTCATTTTTCAATCTGTGAAATGTACTGCGAGTCTGATAGGGACTTCCTGCCGTTTAAAAGGCTTTGTGTGTGTTCAACATGGAGTACAGAACGTGCTCACGCAACACTGTGGACATCCTCGTAGGTGGCCTTAAATGAAGAGTATCCTTTTGGCTGTTCTGTATTCTGATGATGTGTCTGACCTGCAGCCAGGCATCAGTTAGGTCTCATATGGGGTAACGTGACACCCCCCCCCCCAGCCTTGTCCCGTCGAACTGTTTACAGTTACCCTGTGTTCCAACACATGGCCCGACATATGCTGCCAACAAATGTGACACGTCACATCTAGAATATATGTAAGAGACACGACTGCCGTGGATGGCATTAATACAACTTCTGTCTGGAGACAGAGATATGAGACGCGAGGAGACACATTCATTTTGAGTAAATGAACACAAGCAGGTCAATTTTCACCATCCAATTTGTTGTTTTGATGAATGCTTGAAAGTAATGAATATCAGCCGCTTTATTAGTTATGTTTTGCTTGCGAATCTTATTGACAACTAGGCGTTTTAAAGAAACATCTCCGTAATTCAGTAAGAGATTGACGAGATGTTTGTGGAAAAATCCATCTATCATAATTACTATACAGGCAATTATGTTTATTTCACTCTCAGACACAAAAAGTCCTTCATGCTAGTTTAATGCAATGGCTGTTTGCACTAAATTCTACTCTCTTTTCGTCAAAAGAAATTGCCTTTGAATAGGGAAGCTTATTGCTTTTGAATGACTCTAACAATTTTAACAATGCTGTTTTTATTGGTTGCTGAATTGTGTGAGGACAAGACTGTATGGTCGTTGGTCAGACAGGACTCAATTAGGTCATTGTATCTTAGGAGGGGATGGGGTGGCTGGGTCCTACCTCTCTAAAGTTCCTTTTGAATGTCTCGAGTGGCCTTCTCAAGTGCTGTTGTTGTGGAGGAATAAATAAAAATGCAGGGCAACCCAGAGGGCATTTTCTGCCTCCGTGCTCAAAAGAACAAATAAAAGAACGACAGAAAGAAAGAGGATAGGCCAATGAAAACCAAGGCAGTTCTGGTTTAAATTGTTGTGATTACATGTCTTGGGACAAAAGAGGGTGATTTTGGTGGAGCGGTGAACACTGAATTGCTTTCATGCCAAATTGATGGACTAGAGCACGGGTTTAGAGCTCACCCCGTGGGTATATGTGCAGTGGGCTTGAAGGAGGTCTCTGGCTAATGCAGGACCTGCCACAGATTTAGTCAAATAGAAGAAGTCAGGGGAAGTGGTTTGCTTCGCAAACTGGTGAGTTGACATCTGCAGGCATAATAACAGGTCTCCGGATGACGGCCAGGCATTTGATTCACACCACAACTTTTGGGGGATTTTGTATTCTCCCGTCGGTTGCCTTGAAGTTGCGTGTGGTAATTGCGAGGTGCTCAGCCAGGGGGGGAGTTGTGTGTAACAGCCGAAGGGGGAAATTTGTTGATACTCAGTTGTGTTTGCTCTGAAAGCACGAGATTAGAAGGGGTAATGTATGAATAATGCAGTCATACTAAGTCTTTTTCTCTAAAAGTAATCAGAATATTCTGAATTCTCACTGTCTTCTGACACTTTAGTTTAAGTGTTACTGTATGTGAAGGCCTTTCTGCCTGTCAAGTGGGGGGATGTTCGGGTGTGGGTGCTGCTTTCACATGTATCGCGGACACGTTCAAAGCTGTGTGTTAGCAGAACTTCAATAATTTAACAAAATGTACAGTTTGTGGAAGTGCAACACTGTGCAATCGGAGCAAATAGGAATGAAGAATATTGTAAACGGCGCTAACAAGCCTAGACAACACAGTCAAAAATACATTCACAACCAGGTTTATTTGCCCCATCTAATTTAATATCTCTAGCCTCAGTCACTCTGTGAGATGAGGGACCAGGTGGATCCCAAGCTCGGCACGTTGGTTTGTTGTCTCATTTGTGTATAATCACGCCATACAGGAGAAAACATTAATGCTGTCCTGATGCATGTTGTCTTTTGAGGGAGATACTTTGCATTCTATTGCATGGGTGTGTTAGAATTCAAGGCTTTTGATAGACTTACATACCCCCACAATAGCAAAAGATGACCCAGTTTCAAGGAACTGCATACGGGCAAATTGGGACCCTGAAATAGACACAGTCCTCTCAATCCCTCCAACCATCCCTCCTCACCAGAGACTGAGAGCGAGAGGGAGATGGACAGATACCAGCTGAGACAGAGAGAGAGAGACAGCAAGAGAAACAAACAGCAAGAGAGACAGCGAGAGAGAGAGAGAAGAGAAGTACAAAGAATAATAAGAGCAAATTAATTCCATTACTATTATTCCTTTCCATTTCATAAATATTGATCTTTCCTCTTTGTAAACTCATTCTGGGCCATGACCATGGATGGAGCATTCAATCCACGTTGATCTGTATTGTGTCCCATCTCTAATCCATGAATGCAACATTTCTGTAAATTGTGTTAGAAGCCGAAAAATCTGGCTTCAGGAAGGAAATGAAGCTTGCTATAGATGACGATGTGTCTATCCTATTTTTTGGTTCCAAACTGGTTCAGTTAAACATAACAACAGTGTGGTGAAAATGACAACGAAAGCGGTCCGTCTTTGCTCCCAGGTGAAGGGTTTACATAGCCTGGTGGCTTGGGCCAGTAACTACAAGGTTACTGGTATGAAAATAAAACTTTTATTTTCCCCTTGGGCAAGGCACTTTCCCATATTGGTTCCTATAAGTGTCATTGCGTATTAGCATCTACGCTAAATGACTACTGTGTGAAAGGTGTTAATGTGTGTGAAACCATTGAAATAACTTTGTTAGCCCTGACCATGACATAGTTAGCTTCAACAGCCCTTATATATACATTTTCACAATGTTTGTGTACTTCATATCTGTGTGTTTGGGTGTTTTTGTTGTTGCTGTAATACATGGCTCAACTGGAAATGCCCTAATGACATCACAGGTTGACAGGAAGTGCTTATGCAGACCCTCAGCCTGAAACCACAAGGAGCAAGAAACAACCAGAAAGGATGCACAGTGTCTAGGAAAAACTCCCTAGTAGTTTTGGAATCTAGGAAGAAACCGAGTTAGGAGCCAAACTCTGAGGGGTAGCCTCCACAGGATTTGCCGGGTGAAGATTATATAAGTTTGTGATCTGTTTAGGCCACTTCAAATGTTTTGCATGTTCAGGTGACCAACAGGTCAATAAATACAGATGGGCTGTGACCAGAGTCATTAGGCAGAATCCAGATCAGCTGCACAACCAGGTGGACTGGGACAGGGATGACCAGGTGGACAGGGATGACCAGGTGGACAATGACAGGGGCGACCAGGTGGACAGGGATGACCAGGTAGACTGGGACCGGGATGACCAGGTAGACTGGGACAGGGATGACCAGGTGGACAGGGATGACCAGGTGGACAAGGACAGGGACAACCAGGTGGACAATGACAGGGACAACCAGGTGGACAGGGACAGGGATGACCAGGTGGTCAAGGACAGGGGCGACCAGGTGGACAGGGATGACCAAGTGGACAATGACAGGGACAACCAGGTGGACAATGACAGGGACAACCAGGTGGACAGGGACAGGGATGACCAGGTGGTCAAGGACAGGGGCGACCAGGTGGACAGGGATGACCAGGTAGACTGGGACAGGGATGACCAGGTGGACAGGGATGACCAGGTGGACAAGGACAGGGACAACCAGGTGGACAATGACAGGGACAACCAGGTGGACAGGGACAGGGATGACCAGGTGGTCAAGGACAGGGGCGACCAGGTGGACAGGGATGACCAAGTGGTCAATGACAGGGACGACCGGGTAGAAGGGGACAGGGATGACCAGGTAGACTGGGACAGGGATGACCAGGTGGACAGGGATGACCAGGTGGACAAGGACAGGGACAACCAGGTGGACAATGACAGGGACAACCAGGTGGACAGGGACAGGGATGACCAGGTGGTCAAGGACAGGGGCGACCAGGTGGACAGGGATGACCAAGTGGACAATGACAGGGACGACCGGGTAGAAGGGGACAGGGATGACCAGGTGGACAAGGACAAGGATGACTAGGTGGACAAGGACAAGGATGACCAGGTAGACTGGGACAGGAATGACCAGGTAGACTGGGACAGGGATGACCAGGTAGACTGGGACAGGAATGACCAGGTAGACTGGGACAGGGATGACCAGGTAGACTGGGACAGGAATGACCAGGTGGACAAGGACGACCAGGTGGACAGGGACAGTGGCAGCAGGAATCATCAGACAGAAACTCGATCTGCAACTCAACCACAAAGTGGTCAGGCCAGGTAGTCCTGAAGCGTGGTCCATATGCTCAGGTCCTCCTAAGATTCATCTGGACACGAGGAAGATTTGAGAGAGCTTTCCTTGGATCCAAAAAAATACCTCAGCGTTAAATTCAGACTGACTCTAGTCCCGTTACATAAAGTAATGCATCATAAACAATTGGGACTGAGGCAGGGCAGACTGACCTTATTCCCCTGGGACAAAACCATTGCAGCGTAAAACTAGGGACTGAGACTGGGGGTCCGGAGGCTGTGGGCCCGTTCAAAAATAGAATAACTCTTACCTGATTTATCTGTTTAAATAAAGGTGAAATAAATAAAATACTAAAATAAAATGACAGTATTTAAAATAAAAATCTATTTAACAGGATGTAAAGTTAGCAGCGTTCCTCATATACATTGTACAGCACCTTGGAATAAATGAGAATCATTTAGACTCATTGAGAGTCAATGAGAATCATTTAGATTGAACGGGAATCGATAAGAATCAAATACATTCAGGGGAGCCTTGTTTCCTAACCCTGACTCACATCCATTCTGATAAAGTGTTGAAGAATACAATTTGCTGTTGGACACAAAATCGATTGCTGTCTCATTACAACAAGAGACTCACATTTTGTGAAACAGAAATATAATCCCTGGGTATAGATAAGAGCTGAGGGCTGGCGCCTTATCGTCATTATCTGGTACAACCGTATCCATAGTGATGCAGGGAACAAATCGATATGGTTAGATGTCATGATGTTCTTTGACTATTTTCCCAGCGTTTGAATATTAAAACAGGCATCTTTGTTGTGACACTAGGGCAGCAGATAATCTCTCTGAGCCCTGGCAGGTGGTGACTAATGATGCAAATTAAAAGGTTGCCCTGCCATTGAGCAAGACAGTTAAATAGACAGTTCACGCGAATTACAAATTGGTAAATTGAAACTAATGGAGATGATTTTGCTGTGGCGTGCATTTTATTGGAATATCAGGTCCATGTTAACGGAGTATTTGGGAAACAAATCCCATTCAAATAAAGGTCCCGCTATATGCATTTTTGTCAAATCTGGAACAATAGAAATAAACTCTCTGCGGTCTCCTACTGTATGTACTTCATCAGTCCACCAAGCTCGTCTTCAAGCCTAACCTGTGTTGCCTTTCACGTTAGCACAGATAAAACCCATCTAGGCAGGAGTCAGCCCCGATCTGGTTCCTCTCCCTCCCTCCCCAGTCCAGCCCTTCAGCCTCTCCGTGTGTCCCAAGCCGTGGTCCAGCCAACGCTGGCGAGATGCGTTTAGGTACGGCACATAAAGAGACGCATCCGTACACAGGTTGGACACGTTGCCATAATCATGCAGGCATCACGTTGGCATCGCGGCACCAACCTCCAGCTACTAACGCAGCTTTGATGTGAGATGTAAACAAAATGCAGCAAACTCCCGAGTGCTCAGCATTCCAAACCTCACGCATAAACACACGCGCACACGCACACGCACGTGAACGTGTTCCTTTTGAAGTTCACGGCCGGTAGCTGTGTGTTATTCTGTGAGGATTGGTTTTGTGTATGACGTACTGTATCTGCTGGGTCTTACACATCGCTTATGAATCATACATGAACTGATGTGTAATTGAAGCCTTGCCAATGTCTCAATATAAATGCACATTCAAGGACGGGAAAATGTGCTTAGAACATGATAAATGTTGATGTAGGATGGCAGCAGGGTCGCCCCATCCAGAGGAGGAGCGGTGGAACAGCAGGGTAGAGAATACAGGCCAACTATGTTACATGGCTCTGGCTTTTGTTCTTGGTGTGTTTGAGTTAGGACGACTGTGCCTATGTGTCTGTGGACTATGACAGGGGTTTAATGTGTCTGTCTGTATGGACTATGACAGGGGTTTAATGTGTCTGTGTCTGTGGACTATGACAGGGGTTTAACGTGTCTGTCTGTGTGGACTATGATAGGGGTTTAATGTGTCTGTCTGTGTGGACTATGACAGTGGTTTAATGTGTCTGTCTGTGTGGACTATGACAGGGGTTTAATGTGTCTGTGTCTGTGGACTATGACAGGGGTTTAACGTGTCTGTCTGTGTGGACTATGACAGGGGTTTAATGTGTCTGTCTGTGTGGACTAAGACAGTGGTTTAATGTGTCTGTGTCTGTGGACTATGACAGGGGTTTAATGTGTCTGTCTGTGTGGACTATGACAGGGGTTTAATGTGTCTGTGTCTGTGGACTATGACAGGGGTTTAATGTGTCTGTCTGTGTGGACTAAGACAGGGGTTTAATGTGTCTGTGTCTGTGGACTATGACAGGGGTTTAATGTGTCTGTCTGTGTGGACTAAGACAGGGGTTTAATGTGTCTGTGTCTGTGGACTATGACAGGGGTTTAACGTGTCTGTCTGTGTGGACTATGACAGGGGTTTAATGTGTCTGTGTCTGTGGACTATGACAGGGGTTTAATGTGTCTGTCTGTGTGGACTATGACAGGGGTTTAATGTGTCTGTGTCTGTGGACTATGACAGTGGTTTAATGTGTCTGTGTCTGTGGACTATGACAGTGGTTTAATGTGTCTGTCTGTGTGGACTAAGACCAGGGTTTAAGGTGACCAGATCCAATACATAGAGGTCATTCAAACTGATACTCTGGGGAAATCTCTAAAGGAGGACCCTTTTGAAAGATTTCTTCAAAGAATCCCCTTTTTAATGGTTCCCCAAATAACCACTGACTCCTTTGAACAAAGGGCCATTTTGGTCCAGACCTAAAGGCTTAAGCCGCTACATCCCAATGAAGAGTAACCCGCTGTCACAGACACCTTAATGGAGTGTCTGTTTACGTGTCTGCCTGCCTGCCTGCCTGTCTGTCTGTTTGCCTGTCTGTCTTTCTGCCCGCCTCCCTTCATAATGTATGTGTGCATATGTGTGCGTGGGCTTTTTGAATAATGCTTGTGTGTGTGCGTGCGTGTGTGTGTGTGTGCGTGTGTGCGCGCATGTTGATACATGGACTTATTTGATTTGTGCCTCTCCATGTTCTATTCTGTCTCAGCAGTGATTTCCCTGAGGTACACACACCACAATAGTCCTTTGGCCCATCTGGCCTGCGCTGTTTTATTGCTGCCTTATTTGGTAATGTTAGGACTAATTTGAGTTGTCTCCAGTTTTTGCCCCTCAGTCCTTTAAGAAGTGGAACAGGGCTGTCCTTTGGGGGGCCAATGTCTTCCGCCCTTTGGCTTATTTGATTCGGACTTCCTGTCACATCGGTGCCCTCCCCAGGGACGGCAAAACCCAAACATTGTGAAAGCGTTTTTTGGTTTCCACATTTGTTGCTACTAATAGAGGTGTCTTCTGGTGTCTTCAGGCTCCTGGTACCTGGAGGGTTAGAGGCGGAACAGGGCTGTCCCTGCTGAGTCGTTTGACGAATGGGCTGCTTCCGTTTAAATAAATATGCCACTCCACTGTCTGCCCCTCCCCTTCACTCTCAGACATGACTAATGGCAGCCTGTGCTGCCAATGTATCTGACACTTTGAGTGATGGGGTGAGGAGAGGAATAAAGCAGGTGACAAAAACACGCTACTTTTGTCTTTCTTTCCTCTGCTCCGGCCCCCTGGTTTTTGTGTGTGCGTGTGTGTTTAAATACGGTTTAAGTTTAAATTAAGAAATCTTCTCCAAGGTAAGTGCAGGGATGAGGGTGTGGTTTTATGACAGGGACATCTGCGGGATCCTAGATATCTCTAAACGTAAGGAAAGTCTGGTCAAGACACTTTCCCTTTAATGTCACATTACAAATGTCCACCTTGATGTTTGATGAAGACCGTTATTGGGACAGTCTGATCTGAGAAGTTATGTCTGTCCCTGGGGGCCACTCAGCAGACCACACTGGACAACCCTAAACTGCAGCAAAAAAAGACAAAAGGAGAGTTCTCCGTAGTGTGGTGTTGACGGGAGTCGGAGCAGCAGAAACAGTGTTAGGGGCTGTGGAAAACAGTGTGCAGAGAGCGGATGTCTGATATCGACCATCTCCTATAAAATGAATATAAAATGTAATAATGGAGTAAAATAACAGATAAATAGCATTACTTAATTAGCCTAGAAGCTCCCAGCAGTCCTCTTATAACACTGTCTGCTTCAGCCACTGCATGCTAGCTCTAAACCAAATACTTCTCTTCAGGTTTCACCTTTCTTTTTTTCTTTTTTTTAACAAACTGCGCATTTTAAGCGAGAATATAACCGAAATGAATAACACAGTCGGATTATTTACTGAAATAATGAAGAAGATTAAATTAAAGTGGAAGTCCTTGTGGTACTGCACTTGGACAAAGTCTGCAGTTGATGGTTAGTCGAAGCCGCCTGGAGATGAGAGACAGCACCCCCCCCCCCCCACACGCCCACCGCAGAGGCGAGGCGAGGCTTCTGATAGGCCCCTATCAGTGTGAACCGTCGAGTGGCGCTGACAGTGATGGATCCAGCAGTCCGCTGCACTCTATTATCACACCAGACCAGCTCTGCGACTCGAGGAATAAATACACAGGTGCTGTTTCCTGGTCTCTGACGGACACACCTAGATAGCCGCCACCCAGCCTTGTCCACGTTTACAATGCTCTCAAGAAGGAAGGATGAGCTGGTGGTCCAAGAGGAAAGGGACCGTTGATGAAAGGGGATGTTCCTTGTTTTGTCAGGGCGAATCGAGGCAGACATTTTGAAGTGGAAATGACAACATTTTGAAAGCTTTTCAAACCTTGAATGTGTTTACGCCATGATCAAATTTAGATGTGGCCTCCAAATTATTCTTTCACGCTCCTTTTGGAGTGAGAAAGGGATAAATATTTTGTATTTCTAGTTAAGTTCATTGATGCTCTTTTCTGACTGAAATGCAGGGATTTTAGTTTTCACAATCGCAGTGATCAAAAACTGTTGAACAACTATAATTAGCCATAACCCAAATCCATATTTGCCCCACGATTATAACTAACAGTCTGACTGGCCATGTCCTGAAATTCACTTTGGAAACACTGATCTCCTTCTCATTCATGATTTTGTACCATTAGCTTTTTGTTTCCTATTTCATTTTTTGTGAGGTGAAATAACAAGATGATAATAGCAATATCAAGAATTTGGAAGTTGTCCTTACTCCAAATAAGAATGAAATAACAATATGTCTATTATGTCTTTTACTGTAATGTTATTGATTGAATATTCATGAAACAATCTTTCTGACATTCCCCTAAACCCAATGACCTCAACAGCACCTTGTTGGTTTATGTCACTCTTCCTGAGCTGTTAGCGGTTCTACCTTCTGAGGGAACACTAACGTACAGATCTGAGGCCCAAAATAACTTGTCACTGAGATTAACCAGTAGCCTTGGGGCCAATTTGTTTCTGCAACTTTGCCAGCCTCCTCATGGAGTCATCTTGATCAAACGTTTGTGGAACAATGCTAGTGAACTCATCACCTCGGCCAGCAACTGGTTATCAGCCAGTCAAACCCTTCGTTTAGCCCGTAAATCCCAGGTTACTCTGGGCGTAATGGCCTTGTTTTCCGTTGGATGTCCAACCGCCAAGGTAGTTGGCCCATACGTGTTTGAGTGTATGTGTGTGTTACACATACACACACACACACACACACACACACCAGATGGTTGGGTTCCAGTTGAATTGGCTTGTAGTGGCCGGTCGTGTTTTAGTCTGGGGCCCTGAGATAGAGAAGCAGACGCAGCCTTGGCAGACTGCAGATCTACAGATAGAAACCGAGGGTAACTCCCAAATAACACTCTATTCCCTATATAGTACATTTTGACACAAGCCCGGCAGTTTGACCAGAGCCCTAAAGTCATGATGTTTTGGCACAAGTAGTGCACTTCTTTAGAATACGGGGTGCCGTTTGTGACTCAGGCCAATAAGGCTATACTATGAAATGTGACGTGTCAGTGCCCTGGCACGACTGTCCTCTCCCCTGAGGAATGTCCTTGTACATCAAGCTGCCTGAAATGCACGGGCCAAGGTTCAGGGTGGACGTGTCTGTCTTAATAAATCACTGGGTGACGTCTGAACGTTTTATTTGATAATCGCAGCTTTTTTCTCTTTTTTTCCTGTGCTGTGATATTCTGCCTGTTTGAATGGATCTCCGTCACAGCTCGTGAATGCATTTCCTGAGAAGTACTGATTGTATCTCAAACAGGGCAAAAGAATATGAACATTTTCTAACAATAAGTGAATGTTGTTTCCTCACAGACTAAAAGAATCAAACTACTATAGAGAATGTGTCATCATTTTTCTCAATGGATCCAATCGTGTACAGTAAAAATTTCAATACCCCTTCAGATATATCTACCTTTTCATTGGTCTTTCAAATTGCATCGGTCCTTCCTGTGAATATGTTTCTGTTGCAGTACACCAAAGTGCCCTGTCCTTTCTATCCAGTGGGCTAAATGAAACTGTTGTTGAGGTGAAATGATGACTGCAATGAATGACTAAGCTACCAGACACTTCTAGGCAGGCATTTCCGATTTATTCAGTAAAGATCTATTGTTGCCAGATGTGCTGTAGAGTATATTATTGCCTGTGTGAAAACCCTCCTGAGTGTTCAATACTGGTTGTTTAGGAGAAAGGACAACCTCTTATAGTTGTGTCTGAAGGCCTTAGCTGAACAGAGACTGCTGTAGATTGCTCTGAAGATATCCCTTTGGCTTTGATTATTTACCCTTATACAGATCTGTATACCCTATATACAGATCTGATTATTTACCCTTTCTTTATGAATTTGTCTTTTGAAGCAGATCAGATCGACCCCTAAAAAAGATCAGATGTTCGTAATCAAAGTGCATTTAGTGAAAGTAATATCAGAGTCTGGTTGCTTGTGTAAACGTGGCCTAAGAGGTGGAACTGTTTTCCGGACGGTTCTATTACTGAGGTTTTCCTCCCCTGCCATCTTATCTTTAGGTTATATTGTATCAATTTAGCTGTTCTAAGAAAATGCATTGCCTCCACCTTGCTTCCTTAGGACTGAAAGTGTTGGAGATTGATAGTAGGGAGGAGGTATAAATGGAGACGGGGGTAATTCGTTTCCATTATGGGACTCGACTCTGTCATTTAAACTTTGCAATTTCGTTGTCATCCAGGTCTTCCACTGAGGAAAATTGCTACTTTTGAAGGCTTGAAGTGAGGCAGTGTTACCATGGTGGAACCTACATACATTCTGTGGAAGGTTGATGGATTATGATAATTGAGAAGTCGTTGGGTTGATTCCTCTCAAAGAATACTGGTTGCCAATAGAATGAAGATTGCTGTTTTGGTTCATGTTTTTGACAGGCCATTGAAGCCATTTTGACTACAGTCCTGAAATACAGATTCTGTAGAACTAAAATCAGCATGACATCTGCGAAGTGCAGTGCAGTATTTATCAAAACAATTCAACCAATAGATTTTAGAAGAAACTTTGGCGATATCTGCTTTTACACCACTGGACCATTTAACTGAATGTGTACAAACAAATCAAACATCATTATAGTTAAAAAAAACTATTATGATACCACAGTAAAGCTGTATTTAAAACAAAATATATATACTAAACTTTTTGTTGTGAATTAAATTTATGAATGTCCTCTGAAATGACAGTGGAATCACAGTGGAAGGCCGTGTTTGTCCTACATGTGTAATCACACACAATTTGTCTGAGACTGGTGATGACCTGGATTCTGGTCTGTAATTATTGAAGATCTAATTTCTGCAGTCAGACTTTGATGGCCATCTGGATTCCCAATCATGGCCGACTAGAATGTCATTGTCTTCTGGAATCACACAGTTATGGTGACCTCTGTGAGTCTCACGGTCATGGCTGTAGAGAATCACAGAGTCATGGCCGTCTGGAGTCACAGTCATGGCTATCTGGAGTCAGGGTCATGATAGTCTGGAGTCATGGTGTTCATGGTGGTCTGGAGTCATGGTGGTCTAGAGTCACAATTATGGTGGTCTGGAGTCATGGTGGTCTGGAGTCACAGTCATGGTGGTCTGGAGTCATGGAGTTATGGTCATGGCCATCTCGAATCTGAAAAGGATACTGCTTTTTTGAGGTCAGAATGCAAACCCCATAGCACAGCAGTACCAGAAGCTACACATCTTAAACAACTTATTCCAAATATTGTTAATTTTTGTCTATGAAGACGGAAAATTAAACCTAACAACATCATCATAGCATTGAGAAACAGATAACCAATAACCAATCAATAACCAACTGAAAACCAGTAGTCCAGGACTCCCATGAGACCTTGTGAGATGTTAGTAGTCAACACTTTGTTTTTTCCTCTCTGTCATTTCTCAAGGTTGTGTGCACTTACACACACTGAATCACCCCCCCCCCCCCCCAACCACACACACACACACCACACACACACACACACACACACAGACCCAGTTCTGCACAAGGTCCATCCCTGTTCTCTGCATTGCAGTAGGAAATGTAATCTGTTAGCCTGTTAGACTAAATAATTAAAGATGGATGACCACATACCCAAGCCCAGAGTCACTCCAGATTCCTACCAATTACTGCCAAGAAGCAGTTATCAGGGGAAGTCAGGAGTGCTGACCTAGAATCATATACTCCTGGTCTGGTTGATATTATATTAGTTGTGATCTAAAAGCAAAACTGGTCTGGATGTTTCCTTTCTATCTTCTTTTTTCTGAATGTAAACACTGTTTTATTTGAAATACTTCAAAAGGGTTATGGACTGATACCATACAAGTGAAACCCTCACCCATTATTTTCTCTCTCCACTCATCTGTGACAGGGAGCGCTTGGTTTTCAATGCGCCCCTCCTCGGTAACGACTCCGGGTTGTCTCCGGCACACTGACAATGTTCCTGTCTCCTTGACAATTAGCGAGTCCACCGAATAGTAGAAATGATTAAAAAGTTTGTATTTGCCGGCATTCCACTCCCGTGCTTTTTAACTTCTCACAACCGAAAGGAAGTGTCTCAGCATTGCAGCTTGGAGGATGCTATTGGAGGTTGTTCTGCATGGTTAGCGATGTGACAAGCAATTCCCATTAACAGCAGCAGGGTGAAAAGCAGCCAGGATTATAATCAAATCTCCCATATCAGCATTTGCTTCCCAAATGACACCCTATTCTCTATTTAGTGCAGTGGTCTCCAGGCAAAAGCAGTGTACTAATTAGGGAATAGTGTGCCATTCGAGACCTTGGTGGTAATTTCTCATTTGTCTCCTCGGTTGCTGGTGCTGTAACACCAACGAGTTGAAATGCATTCTCTGGATGTTCTCGCGAATCCAAACCCCTTTAAAACTCGCAAAATAATGCGCCCGTGCGAAAGACGGAATGCAGATAAATCAATGTTTTTAGACACAAAATTAATAGCTTGACTGCTTTTGATGGTAGAATGTGGACTTCCATTTAAATGCACACGGTCTGTCTGTCAGTAGCTTAATCAGGCCATTCGAATGTACCGTTTCATCAAAGCATGTGGTCATCTTCTCCAGTCTCTCTAAAAACACGGCATTACATCCAGCTCGGTGTGCGTGATACATGTTCCGTTCACATTCTCGCCAGCAGCACTGAGGTATTTTATAGCTCGGCGGCACCGACGGGAAGGAAGCAGTTGAACGTGCACAATTTTTTTTTAAAGCTTGAGTAACTATACACAAGGGAATTGTATTTGAGAGTAATTTTTATGGTTTCCTATCAATGAATACTGCATGAATAATGTTAAATTTGAACAAGCACATTGCCAAGCATTAGGCATAGCCTTTTGCTTTGTAATTAGTAAGTAATAAATGCATGTCTAGTAAATTGTACATTCTAGGCATGCAGTATTTTTTTATGTCACGCATTCTAAATAAATACACATTTATTTCCTTGTTTAAAAAAAATCAATTTCCCCAAACCTTTATTATCCCGCTTCAACACAACTGGCAGAGACAGGCAAGGAAGGCTGCATTCATTATTGCATGAAGAGTACACACTGTTGTACTGTACACTGTGTTGAGATAACTATGTTAGTCTATCTGTCAAATCCTGATAGGACAACGCTATCCCATTCCTCTGTGTGAAATTGTCAGCCTTCACTCTATTTGTGAGAGGAAGGAACGTATTCCTGAGGGAGGGTTGGGGCAGGGTTGTATGCATTTAGGGAGACGACTGTAACACACTCCGTCTGCGGGCTGATGAACAATATTTAAAAAAACTCCATGCAGATTCAGGTGGAGTTTGTTTGACAGGGACGGTACAACACAGCAGTTTACTGGCTACGTACAGGTCAATGCAGGGGATTGGGTACATCCAGCCTCTAACCTTCAAGCGTTCCAATTTCAAAAACTCTTTTCATTTTTGCTAAAACATTTTTGGAACTGTATCATATCGATATCCTATTAGTGTTGGCAAAGAAAAATCACTATATCCGAAGATATTCGAGTAACTCACTGTCGTTGCGTTGTGCACGGAGTTAGCCCCTGACACACCCGAATGGGCACCGTGACAAAATTAAACCACGGCCACTAAGACCCCATTATCTCAGGGGAGCAGATCAAATCATGCCATAAGATACGGTAACATCAACTGAATTTTGCTGTGCCCAGAGTACGTCTGAAGTCTCCTTTGCATATTACTCGGTAAAGTCTTAGTAGGAACTAGCACCCCACAAATACACACAGACACACACACACATACACACACACACAGACACACACAGACACACATACAGGAACACAGGCCCAGAGGTAGGAGTGTAATGGTTTTGGGGCTGTGGCGCTCCAACACTGACAGATGGAGGAGGAAGTGATGCAGTAGCCCTTTGGTGGGTCAAATCTATCCCCTCCTCCTCCCTGATGGTCAAATCTATCCCCTCCTCCTCCCTGATGGTCAAATCTATCCCATCCTCCTCCCTGATGGTCAAATCTATCCCTTCCTCCCTCCTGATGGTCAAATCTATCCCCTCCTCCTTCCTGTTGGTCAAATCTATCCCCTCCTCCTTCCTGATGGTCAAATCTATCCCATCCTCCTCCCTGATGGTCAAATATATCCCCTCCTCCTCCCTGATGGTCAAATCTATCCCCTCCTCCCTGAATGGTCAAATCTATCCCCTCCTCCTCCCTGAATGGTCAAATCTATCCCCTCCTCCTCCCTGAATGGTCAAATCTATCCCCTCCTCCTCCCTGAATGGTCAAATATATCCCCTCCTCCTCCCTGATGGTCAAATCAATCCCCTCCTCCTCCCTGATCAACGGCGCTTATGGAACCTGCCCATCAGATTGCCTCTGTAGCGACACATGCTCTCATATTACCCATCCTACTGACTTTGTTAGCTTTCTACCTTAGTTTACAAAGTACCCACGCTATACTGAAATAACCGGCTCACTCCTGGCCACTCAATCAGAAAGAGAGATTAAATTAACCCCATCTGAGGGTACACTGTACAGTATGGACTTTTGCATTAGTATGTGCGTCTAACATCCCAATGTAAAAGAAGTTACACTTTCACTGTGTCATTTTCCCTGTAATTTCATATGAAAAACTACATCTAAAGATGACCAGTGTCCAATGGTGTACTGACATTTTGGTGTTTATAGTTTTTTTTTTATCTGGAGACTGTGGTGGTCATGTGGAGAGCCTAAAACAACCAGTTCATTCCCAATGTAAAGTTCAGCTGAACTTTATTACTCTGTTAAAAGCAAATGTGACGAGAACCACAGAGAAATTCAAGGGGCGGGGGATTTTGCAGACCTCTTAAAAATCTGTCATTTCATTACTTCGGCAGGTACAATAATAGCCACTAGTGTTATCATAAATATGCACTGCTAATACATATAAATGTTGCTCCAAGCATTTTCACTATATTCTATTTCTGGGATTTCCTATTCGGGATGTAGAAATGCAAACATCCAGCCCATTTGAGCGTCATGCCGAGTTACAGCGTCTTCGACCAAACTGCATTCTACCCACCCTTTAACAGTGAACATTAAGGTATTTGAAACAGTTTTTGGGATGTAATTAGTCTATTTGTCTCTTTGAGACTCGGCTGATTTTCCTTGGTTTAGACACAGTAAGTGTCCTCTGTTTGTCTTTGATGATTCAGCAGTGCTGTAAAACGACTCAAACACTTCCTTCTCGTTTGTGTAATAGCTTTGTCTCAGTTAGATTATTAACCGAAGCAGACGGAGGCAGACAGAGTGAAACAGGAAGAAAGCAACGCATCCAACCTTCTGTGTTTGTCAGACAGCTCTTTAAGTCCAACACACACACACATTTCTATTGACACGCTATTGAAGCATAGAGAATGTCACCCATTCTCTAAGTCTCATCTGAATCTAGACAAATGTATCAACTGGGCATTAGGTCTATATGCTGCTTGTTATTCCTCTACTAATAAGGTCTCATTTATTTGGTCTCCGTATGTTCCTCCGTGATACGATGGCATCGCCCGTGGCACGCCAATCCTTCATTAAACACACACACACACAAACACCCCATCACATCAATAATTCATTGTTGTCAACTGCATCTTGAATGCAGAGGCTGATTGGTGATTGCCATATCCAGATGACTTCCCATGTGGCATTGTGCTCAAAGAAAGTCAGCGGGGAAACACAGACACCTTTCTCCTCTGGATGTGTGTCTGCTGTGTGAGATCCTTTTGGAGGTGATGGGATGTCAATCTCAACAGGCAATTCATTAGCTACAGATACTAGGTCCCATGTGGCCTATTTCTAAGCCTAATCTTGAACCGGGACAAGTTTTAGCCTTCTAGTTTTCTTCTGTATGAAAAGCAACTGCAATATATTTATGTTGAAGGGCAGACTGGGACCTAAAAATCAACTCTCGCATTTCAATCATAGCAGACTGTTTCTAGTTACACGAGGCACCCACAATAGCCAGTTTCTCTATTCCTTGAAGGCCATTTTACAGTATATTTTGGGTTAAAAATCCTAGCTCAACATTCTGTTCTAATAGTGGACTAGGCCATCTGGCATTGGCCTGAAACACCAGATGGCCGATCTACCCCGTTTAAGTTCCCAGAGTCAACCTCTCCTTCCCTCAACCATATCTAGTATTGAAGCACTGCACGGCAACGCCCCCTGGACAGCCCTGACGGCTGCGTTAGCATTAGCTGACCCTCTCAAATGGACGAAGCAAGCTGTATTAGCCTGCGGACTGCAAGAGCACAGCCTGATGAGTGCTGCTGATACTAGATCCAAAGCTTTCTGGCTCCCAGCCCTGTTCATCAGGAATAACCCAGGCCTGTGATAGGCTGTGCTGAGTCACAACCTCCAAACCCACCCCTGTCATAGGCTATGCTAAGTCACAAACTATTTCATATACAGTAGAGTCAGGGTCCTAAGGAACTTTCAGCTCAGATCTTTAGATCTGCCTCAGTGGACTAAATAAATAGATGTTTATCAAGTAATGTGAATACTAGACAAAAGAAGACATAAATGGAAATGGAGAAAAATAAATGTTCAGAAGGAGAGAATAAGAGGAGAAAGAGTGAGAAGAGGAGTGACCAAGCTAAAGAAAGATAAAAAGAAAGGAAGAGATAAAGTTATTAAACAGTGGTAGATGAGGGAAAATATGCTGGTGCTATTATGAAAAAGGAGTGAAAAGGAGTGAATAGAGGACGTCAATATACTCAACATTTCACTCGGGTTGTTTCAAAGAAAGCATTGCCAAAAATATTTATGAGCACCTCGTCACACGCGGCTTCAGTGCCCGCCGAAATGACATCACGCCTACTTTTTCACCAAGCCTGTCCTCTCCTTTTCCATCTTCTCTCTCTCCTGTTGACCGGCTTGTCAGGATGATGTGAACTGCAGCCAGTGGAAAATGGAGAGGTGTGAGACGTCTAGGAAGGTGTGAGCTACTCGGTCACGGACATCAAGCGTGGCCCCCGTCTAGTACCGTCTAGTACCGCTCGGACAGCGCGAGAGCACAAAACCACACCAATGTCATTAGTGTTTCTTATCGGCCGTCCCACATGGATTCAGCCCAGCTTGCTGTCTGTTTTCCCGGCCAAATTAACACGACCCAGGACTTGACCCCTGGTACAGTTTTGGCTGATCATGCCATGATAACACTCGTGCATGCAGTGTGTGGCGATACAGAGCCCTGTGAATCAAATGAGGCGCGCGCGACCGCCTCTGTACTGCAAGGCGTCTGAATCACAACGTCCGTTCTCTCTGGGAGACACAGGTGACCTCGTCGACTGAAACAGGAGGGAGGGAGGTGGCGCTCTGCTGTGCTGCCTTTCCTCCCCCTGTCATGTTTATGCAGAGGTTCCACATGGGAATGAGTGTGGAGTACATTCATCTCAGACCTGAGGCGGCATCTATATTAGGAAGACAAATGTGCCCCTGTCACCTGTTGAGGGACTGGGAGCGAGTGTCAAAAAGATGCAAGCCGAGGGAAGGAGGGAGGGAGGGGGGAGTGTGGGAGAGTTACCGGGAAGGAAGGAGGCGAGGGGGGAGTGTGGGAGAGTTACCGGGAAGGAAAGAGGCGAGGGAGGTGGTGATTTGCTCGAAAGCTTAATCTCTCTTAGACTCTCTCTGTCCATCTCTCTGCCTCATTCATTCACTCACTATCTCACCCGTGGTCTGCCTGTATATCTACCTCTCCTCATCTTTCCCATTTAAACTTATCGGAGTAATGTCACCCAAAATACCCAAATATTTTAATAGATTTGATGCAGTCAACGCACCTGAATTCCGTTGCCTTGTTTTGTCTGGTTGGCATGGATACCATATCGATAAAGCTTCCTTTAGCTGAGGAGTTAATATGATAAAGCCCATTGTCACAAACGCCATTCTCTGGTAACCATTATTCCCTTATCATTCCCCATGAACCCAGTCCTTTCTTCAGTGTGTCGAATTCCCCTCTCCAGCACTCCTCTGCTATTCAAACACAGATTACTACACGTGTGGTTAGAAGCTGAACACACACAGAGGGACACACACACACACACAGAGACACACACACAGCTGCAGACGGCCAGGGCCTGGGGTTCTAGATTCGATTTCGGATAACGATCATACCAGGGAAAGGAAACGTCCTCAGGGAGAAATCCTTCAATGCGGAGAGATTTCATTTTATCAGGAGGGAGTCTGTGTAAAGGGAGAAGTGAGAAGGACAAAGGAGAACATATCCTATACTCCTATTGTGGTGGGAGATACTGTGTTTGTTTAATTACAGACACTGGCATGAGAACTGCTAGAGGAGGAGGAGCGTGTTAGCAGAGAGGGAGGAGGAGGGAGAGAATGGGAGCAGAGAGAGGGGAGGAAGAGGGAGAGAAGGTGGAGGCAAAGTGGAAGGAGAGATGGAGAGGAGAGAGAGGGAGAGGTGAAGGGGAAGAGAGAGAGTATAGCTGGACAGACATTTAGGGGGAGATGAGGAGAAAGATTAGAGGAGAGTTGGAGAGGAGAGAAAAGAGGAGAGTCGTAGAGGGTGAAGCAGAGAATGAGGAAAGAAAGGAGAGAAAGGGGGGAGAGGAGGAGATGTGGAACAGGGTGTTGAGAGGGAGAGGGAGAGGAGGAGTGGAATATGTGTGTGTGTGTTGTGTATGTATATATATGTGTGTGTGTGTATGTTTATGTATATATGTGTGTTGGTGTGTGTTGTTTTTCTGTCCCTACCTACAGGGAGAGAACAATATGGACCTTCTGGGGAAATTTTGCCATTCGCTATAAGGAATATTTTTGGTCCACACAAAAATAGGGAAACAAACATGGGTGTGTGTCTGTGTATGTTTGTGTGTGTGTGTGTGTGTGTGTGTGTGCGTGCATGCAAATGTGCGTATGTTTGTATGTGTATGTTTGTGTGTGTGTGTGTGTTTGTGCGTGTGTTTTGTGTATATTTCTTAATGCGACACTGCAGGAATATGAGTCTGGTGTGTAGATTATACTACATGTCCCCACGCAGCTATAAGGGGCTTGTATTACAGCTGAAATCGCAGAATGCAGACCCATTTATTTAGTTTACACACAGTCTCAGTAGGCTACAGGTACTGACTTTCGGGCTGCTCTGAATCCAAGGCAGTGTTTATTTTTTTGTACTTTTCTTTAACCAAGATCGCTTTTGAGTTTCAAAGATTGTGTTCACTGTGCTGCAATGTAGCTTGTATCCCCCCTAAGGACTGGGACATATTTAGACTTGATACACCATGTGCCTGAGTTAAACAACATATGGAGACAGACAGACCGACAGATAGGCAGGCAGGCAGACAAACAGACAGACAGACTCATGGAGGAGACAGAGGCGACAGAAAGGGGGGGGATGGGCTCAAGATCGCGAAAGAAAGAGGGATTAAAGAATAAAAGAGAGCAAGATCAGGATTGGTGTTATGCAACAGCCTTTTACCACATACCAGCCTGACGCCTGCAGAGACCAGCTGGGCGTCCCCTCAATGCCATGTTTCTCCTCGTAATGCCGGCAGGACGCAGCCGTGTACCCCTACACTTCAGCACAAACACGCCGAGAGTCTGGTTGAGCAACCTGTCGAACACGGCCTTCATGTGCTTATGGAAATTCCCAGCATTTAGACATTCTTATGAACATCTCAATCATCTCACACGACAAACAACACTACTTTACTGAGTAATGTCAGGCCGGTCACTACTTTACTGAGTAATGTCATGCCGGTCACTACTTAACTGAGTAATGTCAGGCCGGTCACTACTTTACTGAGTAATGTCATGCCGGTCACTACTTTACTGAGTAATGTCATGCCGGTCACTACTTTACTGAGTAATGTCATGCCGGTCACTACTTTACTGAGTAATGTCATGCCGGTCACTACGTTACTGAGTAATGTCATGCCGGTCACTACTTTACTGAGTAATGTCATGCCGGTCACTACGTTACTGAGTAATGTCATGCCGGTCACTACGTTACTGAGTAATGTCATGCCGGTCACTACGTTACTGAGTAATGTCATGCCGGTCACTACTTTACTGAGTAATGTCATGCCGGTCACTACTTTACTGAGTTATGTAATGCCGGTCACTACTTTACTGAGTTATGTCATGCCGGTCACTGCCATATAACACAGTTTGCATTTATGTTTTTCATGCTGTGGTCCCGACAGATTAAGTCCGGCTCTTAACTGTTTTTATCCTAGGCTTATGCAGGTATTATAGCCTGGGTGTGAGGCTATTTTGAAATTATAGCCTGGGTGTGAGGCTATGTTTAAATTATAACCTGGATGTAAGAATTTCTTGAAATTATACCCTGGGTGTAAGGCTGTTCTGATATTATAGCCTGGCTGTAAGGCTCTTTTGATATAATTGCCTAGGTGCAAGGGCATGTTGATTTTATAGCCTGGGTGTAAGGCTACATTGACATTATAGCCAGGGTGCAAGGCTACATTGACATTATAGCCAGGGTGTAAGGCTACTCTGATATTATAGCCTGGGTGTAAGATTGCGATTATATTATAGCCTGGGTGTAAGATTGTGATGATATTATAGCCTGGGTGTGAGGCTACGTTGATATTATACCCTGGGTGTAAGGTTTACTCTGATATTACAGCCTGTGTGTGAAGGCTCTGCTGAAAGTCAGTCGATATGTCACATTTCCAAATGTCAGTGATCGCGAGTGAACCAATGGGAGAGGGACCCCCTAGAGGTTGTAATTAAACTGTAGTTGGGAGCTTCGTTGTTGAGCAGCCGTGGTGGTGGGGCCTTTGTCAGATGTGTTGCTGTGTACTAATGTCTCACCCCATACTGGGAGTATTGGCGTGAAAACTGCCAGATCCATGCCCCTAGAGGAGGGGGGAGGGAGATGGAGAGTCGGAATGAACAACTCTTTTGAGGGGGGCCCCCCAAAGCTCTGCAGCCTGTGTGTGTATTTAATGAGGGCTGCAAACATTATGTTTTGGTTTAACAAGGGGTGTAGACTTTATGTTTTGGTTTAACAAGGGGTGTAGACTATGTTTTGTTTTAACAAGGGGTGTAGACTTTATGTTTTGGTTAAAAAAGGGGTGTAGACTTTATGTTTTGGTTTAACAAGGGGTGTAGACTTTATGTTTTGGTTAAAAAAGGGGTGTAGACTTTATGTTTTGGTTTAACAAGGGGTGTAGACTTTATGTTTTGGTTTAACAAGGGGTGTAGACTTTGTTTTGTTTTAACAAGGGGTGTAGACTTTATGTTTTGTTTTAACAAGGGGTGTAGACTTTATGTTTTGGTTTAACAAGGGGTGTAGACTTCATGTTTTGGTTTAACAAGGGGTGTAGACTTTATGTTTTGGTTTAACAAGGGTGTAGACTTTATGTTTTGGTTAAAAAAGGGGTGTAGACTTTATGTTTTGGTTTAACAAGGGGTGTAGACTTTATGTTTTGGTTTAACGAAGGGTGTAGACTTTATGTCCCACCTTCGCTCTTCACCTCAATCATTACTCACCCCATCTCTGAATCTGGGTGTGTGCGTTCTCGAGGAATAAACACACGCGCTTCTGTCTTTTACACCCTCTCTGCTTTCCTTTTCCTCCTTCTGTCTTTCCCACCCTCTCCCTCTCTTGCTCTCCATCCCTCTCTCTCTCCCCCTTTCCATCCTCTCCCTCCCCCTCTCCCCCTTCTTACTGCATCTCCCTCTCTTCCTCTCTCTTTCCTCCCCTCCTTTTCCTGATTTTCTGTCTTCCATCCCCTTACAGGCCTCTGTTTCCACCTTGTCGCCTTCCAAATCTGTTGTTCAGCAGCGCCCGAGAAGAGCGGGGCTGTTCAGACACTGCCGAGGATGAGTCAAACATCATTCAGAGTGGAACTCGTAATTAATTAGGGATCCTGTAACTTATTTACGTGTCTATCTGTGTTTCTCTGCTGCTCAACTTCCGACATGAGAATCCCATTAGTCGAGTGTCACAGAGCACAGCTAGGATGTTCTGCATCCACTGGTGATGATGAAGCACACGTCCTGTTTGTGAAACGAACACACATTAGCCAGCAGTCGCTTCCCTGGATAGATTGGATCCAGCAGACTGTAATATTCATGTCTTCTCCTCACTCCGCAGACATTCAGAAATATATTTTAATCTCTGAATTCAGTAGGATAGAAGAGTAAACTACTGTTGCTGATAACCGTTTTTAAATGTACAGGGGGCTATTACACAAGTCATATAGAGTTGTGAGATGCATGCTGTTTGACTGCATAATATAGAGATATATTATTTAGCCGCGTGTTGTTGTTGCCTCAGAGCGTCTTGTTAAGGTGTTATGTACTGACAGTATCCTACAGCAAGATCTATGGCGTTATGGGATCATGGAGGTATCTGGGGAGGAGATGAGAGAAGATCGGGACTATTATCACACACACACACACACAATTACAGACACACACAAACGCACACACGCATTAATGTATGGCCCCAGGTCCAATAACAGCTGCTCAGCTCCAAATAAACCTTCCTCTCCAAAAAGAGAGCCACTCACTATATGATCAGCAGGCAGCTGCCCTCCTCCTCCAGACCTGCTTTAGCTGTTATCTTGTACACACACACACACACACACACACACCCCCCACACACACACACACACAAAAGACTGTAGGGGATCTGAACGTCATCTGTATACCCCTATACGAGGTTGGGCTGGGGCCCACTGGCTTATACCGGCAGAACTCTGGGGCCCACTGGCAGAACTCTATGGGCAGCCTATTTTCCACAGAAAGGAGCCTTTGTACACTTCAGGCATGATGTCCACACAGGGCTGAGGTTTCTGATAACAAGCTAAAGGGCATCTTAAGTCCACTCTGTAAAACTTTGTGGATTCCTGCTTACATTCACCAATTCCAAAAAACATGCTCATCCACCCATCTGTCTATATGTCTTGTTTGGGAGAGACAATGTCTATATGCACAAGCCCCCACCACACACACACACAGTTATGGAACACTGCTAATGCGTTGCTATTGTAGACTGCAGTCAAATGCTAAGTTATTTGTCCATATCCAGGCAATTGCCTATGGCAAACCTGACAGAGGCTAATTTGATATATATATTTTTTTTCAGAATCGTAATTACCCTGAATTGAATTTCTGACATGTATGACAATAATTGTTGACCCCGATCGAGGGTTACGTTGAGACCGCCTGTGTCAGAGAAAGGGCACGCGCAGACACGGTGTTCCCCATGATAGTGGAACCCAGCAATGATGGAGGCCGTTCAGTCTGGATGTCTCCCTCTGGCCCGCTCCGGAGCCTCTGCATGTCTGCCACTGTATGCAGTCCGACCAGCCAGGCTCCTAGACTGGGAATACGCGGGCGAGAGCCCCGGTTCTCTGTGCGTTTGACAGTCCGCCTGCCAGTCCGTCGGTCTGTGTCCCCGGTCCTAACAGGCCTAGTGACATGCTAGTGGGAATGCACTGAGCATCTGTGTCTAAATTATTCATCAGCGTTGACCTAGATTAAACGCTTGGATGTCACCATCAGACATTTTGATAAGCGCTCCAGTGCTAAGCGTTGCAGGGAGATATGGAGCTGATACGATGGAGACTGAGATATGAGACGAGAGTAGTCTGGAGAACGTCACTGCGGTCATAGACTCCTCTATGTGTTTCTGGTTTAAAGGCCTGGGCCTATGGCTTGTTCCCTTGTGTGCAGTAGATGGGTTGGAAACCAACGGTTAGGTTAAACTCTGAAACAAAGTGGGACACACAGGCTTGTGTCGCTGTCTGATAAAAAATCAGTTATCTCTAAAATAGAAACTTTCAAGATGTGAAATGACCATGTTTTTTTTTCCATTAAGGAACGCACAATTATTAAACTTCAGAAGCTATTTTGAACACGTTTATTTTTAACAGCATATGAGACATCTCTGGTTACTGAGGGATTAAAAAACTTCTTCTGGTTTTCTTCTTGTTGCTTTCTCCTTATTAAAGGTTTATGCTTCACTAGCCTTCTACTGCACATACCTGTTGCTGGTTTTAAGGAGTTTGGGACAAACATTATCTTTGAAGGAGTTTTTTACTATATTTACAGTGGCTTCGGAAAGTATTCAGACCCCTTAATTTCTCAATGTTTTTGTACAATACTCCATAATGACAAAAAAAAATTATAAAAAATTGAAACGTGCCAATTCAATGAAAAACAAAAATCTAATATCTCACATACATGAATATTTAGGCCCTTTATCCAAGACTTTGTAGAAGGATCACCGCTCGAGTCTTATTGGGTTTGCCTCTGCCAGATTTGTACTCCTGGATTTGGGCTGTTTATCTCATTCTTCCTTCCCGATCCTCTGAAACTCTATCGAATGAAATAGTCAGATTAGTGACAGTGATCTTCAAGTCCCCACATAGATTTTCAACAGGGTTCAAGTCCAGGCTTTGTATGGGCCACTCACGGATGTTCACCAACATGACTTGAAGCCACCCCGGTGTTGTCTTGGCTGTGTGCTTCTGCTCATTGTTGTGCTGAAAGATGAATAATGAGAAGCATCCCCATTTCATGATGCTCCCACCACCATGCATCACTTATAGTGATGGACGTATTAGACCGGGGATGTACCTTGTTTTCACAAGACTTAATGCTGGCATTCAGGCCTAATTATTCGTCTCATCAGACCAGAAAGTCTTCTTCCTCATGCTCTCATGGTCCTCCTATAAGTTTGTTTGGAAAACTCCAGATGCCATTTTTTCACGCCTTTAAATCAGGAGTGGCTTGTTTCCAAACTTCTATTTCAAAGGAGCCCACTGTGCTCCTGAATACTTCCCGAAGCCTTTTGTATGTCTCCAATGGCTCCCTTCTCCCAATGCATTACTGCACTACAACTCTGGACTCAACTCTGGACCTCATGTCAGCCCTCTGCTCAGCAACCTATTTAGACACCAGGTAGGTGCAAGTAAAGATGATGTAGAACAGACAACTTTTGGGTTTTAGCAGTTACGTGTAACGGAAAAATTATAGCGTACCCGGTAGAGTCAAGGGAGAGATCCATTCACTTATTTATTGGAATCCCGGGCATAGTTGCCTCCATGAATGTTCCATATGTTATCTCATCATTAGAGGGTTAAACATCAGACGCATATAAGAGTATGCATTTACATTCTGTGATCCACAGGCCAGTCCACCACGACAACCCCCAATGCAATGTAGACGACACACCTCCCGGAGCTTGGCAGAGTGGGACTCCGTTGGGGGAGAATCTAGACAAAGATGGCCTCTTATCTAAATTATCTTTATTTTAACAGAACATACATGCATACTGTTAGCTTCTGTCCAGTTTTGATCCGTGACAACTGAAAGTCAGGTGAGAACTTTCTTCATTAGCTTGAATCCAAGATGTTGATCTTCCATGCTTCATACATGTTCTCCAATGATTACAAAGTTAACACAGTCTTTTATGCCAGGACACATAGGAGGCGGTCAGTGGTCATAGCCAAATGTTCCACAGTCTATTAAAAGAAAGGTTCATCCTACAAAATACCCTTGTATGTTGTGTTCCCACCTGTGGTCCATGTGTCTATGCAGAGAGTCCTATGACAGTCACATGGACAACTCCTAGCAGGTGGTGTGGATGGGATGTGTGGGGCCCATCAGTAATGGGGCGTCACATGTCCTACCTAGTGTCCTTTGTACATTTGTTTGTTAGTGCCAAATTCAATTACATTTCATGCCCAATCATTTCACAAAACAATTACAAAACCATCAGAATACTGCAGAACCAGCGAGCTCCGGACCTGGTAGGGAAAGAGTAGAGCACCCCTGTGATAGGGGATTGAGTGTTGGTTGAGACTAGGCACTGTCTCTGCTGACATGAAAGGGATGAATAATTCACTGGTCCGTGTCTTGATCCAGGCCCTCTTGTTCCGTCTCTCTTTCTGTTTCACCCTTCCCCTCTCTGTCTCTCCCTCCCTTTGGTTTTCCTCACATCCTCTCCCTCTATATCTCTCTCCCTCTCGGTCTCTAATCTCTTTCCCTCTCTGTCTCTAATCTCTCAGCCTGTCTTTCTCAGTCTCACCCCCTCTCCGTTTCTAACTTGTGCTCTAATGGTGTGTTGTTGTTATGCAAGGGGAGGTAGTGGAGAAACACCCACGGAAATGCTTGCCCAACATCTTGTCAACGTGTAGCCAGAAAATGGAGCACATATGTTACAGCAGTTTATCTTGGCTACATGTCCACAACATTTTGGGCCATCAGCAGAAAGGACTACTCACCCGCCCACTATATACAATGCATTATCTGGTTAATTTGGGACAATGCTGTATGGACCTTAAATTACAAGCTGCACAACAACCATTTCCCATGCCCGTGATATGCCTGGTTGCTGCTCTAAGGTTCAACATTTTACAGACAGTCCCTCGATTGTCTTTCCCGATGAAATAGCAAGATATCCCTGTTCAAAACGAAGTGCCATTTAAAATAACTGAGTAGCAGCTTGCCCTAAATTGAATGGAGGACCATATTTTCTGATCTCACTTGCTGTTTCACAGCCATTTCTTTTAGAATTTCCTGCATGTTCTGCTCAGTGGGTTGCATTCAGCCTTTATGTAAAACCCCGCTACACAGACAATGTAAAAAGCGCGTAGACCTATTGCACTTTGTGTTTATAGTGACTTTGTGAAAGTAACAATAAGCTGTACCTAAACACAAACACATACCCCTGCGAGTGTTTTAATGACCATGCAGATCGAAGAGCAGAGAAGGCAAAGTCAGATTTAGACACATTTCCAATAGCGCTGTTCATAGAAGTCGTTTGTTATTATACATTGCATCGGTGTCTTGCCATTATTTATTCCCAGATAAGCGATTGGGTTTCAGCCGTTCAACCCTGTTTACCAGGAGTTAGGTGTGTCAGCAACAGCCAGTTGTTTTGGTCAGTGTTGTCAGTCACTTCACTGTGGTTTTTAATTCGACTGACCTTTTAACATCGGGGTTTTGCAGTTAGACTAAACCACGGTAGGGTTTTGCATGTTCATACAGCATACATCCACAGGGAAGCACTGTAGGGTTTCAAAGCCCCAGAGAGATGGACATTCTCTTAGACTCAATCATGGTCCATTATGGATCACGTTCCATAGAGGGTTTTACGGTCTACATCCCTTGCAGTAATATTCAATGTGTGTGTCTGGGTCCAGCCGGGTTGAAGACCCGCCGGGTCTGAATGCTGGTTTAGCAAATTCTGCAACGTATGAAATCAATGAACTGCAAGGCAGGCTAAGGATGGACAACAAAACAGAAATAAACAGAGGGATGAAGATGACAGGATTAAATGATTTGAAGTAGACAGCCAAGATTAACCACAGTGCCTAAATGCAGCAAAACATGCAGCTGTCGACCAATCAGCTTCCTGTTGTTGTTTGACTTTTCTGAGAGGAGATCACCCAAGCACATGATTGGCTGCTCTGATGTTTGGGCTTTCCTCCCATTGTGAAGAAAGGGAAGATGATTGGTCAGCGTGAGTAGATTGTATGTAGTTGTGTATCTTTTAATAGAGATTCTGAACCTTTTTTTCCTTTTAGAAAATGGACTAATAATAAGCTGTATTGTTCTCTTCTCCAAATGTACAGTGGCATATTGGGGCTTAGAACGAGTATACAGTAAACCAGAAAAGCTTTTTAGGGGGAATGTTTTGAAAAAAAAACACATAAAACAAAAGCCCAGCAGTCAGCCAGTGAAGAAACAGCAGAACTCTCTGTGGGATACATTATCCGGACAGAGAGGGATGGAAGCAACTAGCAGCTAGGGAACCTTCAGATACACCCACAAAAATAAAGTCTGTATGGCGTAAACAGCACCCTATTTCCTGTATATTCCCTTCTGACCAGGGCCATATGGGTCCTGGTTAATACAGTGTGTGGTATGAAGGGAAAAGGGTACCATTTGGGAGTCAGCCCTTCAGATGTCTTCAACGTCCTAGCTGTTGCCCTCTCCAAAGAGACACTCTGTGAGCCAGAGAGCATTCATCAAATTAGACCGGAGAGAAAACAATGTTGGGGGTGTTGGACGGGAGGAAAAACCCACAGAGACCAGCTGACACTACAGACAGGTCATCACAAAGGTGTCACACACTAGCACACCCACCAACATACATGCACCCACACACACACACACACACACACAACCAGATGCACACACACAAACAGGCACACACACACGTTACAGGTGTGTCTCTTCCATCTCCGCCTGCTACAGAGTCGACGTGCTCCACTTAGCCAAGCTTACACACAACTCTTCTTCCTGGTACTGTTGCGCTGAAGGAGGTGCCAGAAACAAACAGGGATTATTAAAAGATAGCAACAAAGCTTCACCGTTATAAGGAAGAAATGTGCGTGTGTGACATCTCTATGTTTCATATTCCTTGTTAGGTAGCCGTCTGCTTTATTTTAAAGGCTGGGTTGTTGTGTAGCATTTTATTTTTTTTGGACAGTGTGCAGAGATGGTTGTTTTTAGGGCAGTGTGTAGAGATGGTTGTTTTTAGGGCAGTGTGTAGAGATGGTTGTTTTTAGGGCAGTGTGTAGAGATGGTTGTTTTTAGGGCACTGTGTAGAGATGGTTGTTTTTAGGGCAGTGTGTAGAGATGGTTCTTTTTAGGGCAGTGTGCAGAGATGGTTGTTTTTGGGACAGGGTGCAGAGATTGTTGTTTTTAGGGCAAGGTGTAGAGGTGGTAGTTTTAAGAGCAAGGTGCAGAGGTGGTTGTTTTTAGGGCAAGGTGCAGAGGTGGTTGTTTTTAGGGCAAGGTGCAGAGATGGTTGTTTTTAGGGCAAGGTGCAGAGATGGTTGTTTTTAGGGCAAGGTGCAGATAAGATTGTTTTTAGGGCAGTGTGCAGTATGCACATGCATGTGTGTGCTCTCACATGTTGTAGATGTAGAGAACTAACTGGCTAGTTCTGAATTACACTGCTGACTGGGTATGTAGAGAACTAACTGACCGGTTTCTAAATTACACTGCTGACTGGGTATGTAGACAACTAACTGACCGGTTCTGAATTACACTGCTGACTGGGTATGTAGAGAACTAACTGACCGGTTCTGAATTACACTGCTGACTGGGTATGTAGAGAACTAACTGACCGGTTCTGAATTACACTGCTGACTGGGTATGTAGAGAACTAACTGACCGGTTCTGAATTTCACTGCTGACTGGGTATGTAGAGAACTAACTGACCGGTTCTGAATTACACTGCTGACTGGGTATGTAGACAACTAACTGACCGGTTCTGAATTACACTGCTGACTGGGTATGTAGAGAACTAACTGACCGGTTCTGAATTACACTGCTGACTGGGTATGTAGACAACTAACTGACCGGTTCTGAATTACACTGCTGACTGGGTATGTAGAGAACTAACTGACCGGTTCTGAATTACACTGCTGACTGGGTATATTTTTTAGAAAGCAGACTTGCAGCCAGTCAGACCGAGTTGCTGCCTAGCAGGGCAGACTGGACACTCCAGTCCAATTAAAGGAAAGCATGATCAATCTTGTTGGATCGAACAGGAGCGTGACAAAGCTGAAGGAGTGACGACCGCTTCACCGGCTGAGTCAGGTCTCACTTCCACGCTCAGATCACTCTGAATGGTTCAATCAGTGTCAAGGGCCAAAGCCAGTCAATAACCCCACTTCTAACACCTGTGTTCACACTGTGACACGCCAAGATTGACTCTACTTCACTTCACTGGATAGTACTTACTTACTCTAGAGTATTACAGGCTTGGAGTGGGTTAGTAGTACTTACTCTAGAGTATTACAGGCTTGGAGTGGATTAGTAGTACTTACTCTAGAGTATTACAGGGTTGGAGTGGGTTAGTAGAACTTACTCTAGTTGTATACTACAATCTGACCATGATTTAGGATCCACTGCAGGTTCCTGGAATCATCTGGCCCAACCAAGATTTCACACATCCTCTTGGAAGAAACATGTTTAACCTGTTGATTTTATATATATATATATATATATATATATATGCATTCCATCTCCTATTTAAAATTGCCTTCAAATCATAAGCATCAAATTCACCGCAATAATATCCTCTACGTATCTGGAGTCGCTGACAAAATGACAGCTAGCTAGGGAATGTTTCATCTTTATCTTTCGTTGCATTTCCCTTCCCGTGCGCACGTGTTCTCCAAGGATATTTCACCCTTTCGCAAGCGCTGTGATTGTGCTGAACATTCGCCAGTAGTCGATGTTTCTTCCGTTATTCTCCACCCGGCCGCTAAGCGAAGTGTACCCAGGAATCTTCCTCGTGTTGCCTGTGTGGTTGGCCAACAGCATCTGGGACATCTGCTTCAAGCAAAGCCCACAGGTGAGATCAGATTAATGATCTGTGCCTGTGCAATACCTCCACTAAACTACATGACAAAATGGCTTCCTTCAGCACTTTAGGCTGCAGCATTAGATTAACGAGCCCCTGCCTGCCCATGGCCGTACTCTCAGCACTTTAGAAACAGTGGAGATTAATGGGCTAGTACCTGGCTGTGCCAATGCTTGTCTGGTCGATTGTGTTTGACTGGGGTGCAACGCTGTATGCATGGTAATACAGTTCCATATGGGATGGTTCACTGTACCCCCTCAGATTATCTGGGTGAGGCATCGGCAAAATCTAAAATACGTTTTTCACAGCGCGGGGCTTAGTCTGACATTGTTGCCACCTAGGCAGTGACACGGTGTCTTGGTAAGCCCCTCACATAGACCCTATTAGATTGTCACGAGGAACCCGAGAGTGAGAATCCGAGCGTGAGATAGGGCGTCCACCGCGCCATTAATCTGTAATGTTATTGGGTTTCGGACCGGGGTCAAGCCCGCATCACAATGTGGACCTATACGCCATTCAGTCTGGCATAACTGTGCCTAGAGGCCTATGCATTAATATGTGGTTTGTTCTATGGGCTTAATCTTGTCTCAGCTGTGTGGTTTCTGCGGGCCAAGGTTAGTATTTTCGCGAAGACGGGGTCAAAGATCGGTTGATTTGGTTTAGATGTGTCAAATGAATTGCTTGGAAAACTACACCCAGAGTAGAAAAAAAATGACTGTGATTTTATTTATTTTTTTCGTCCCCACTGGCCAATAGTTGTCAGCATAACAAATTTCCTTGGGACTATCACTGCAGTTGAGACTAGGACTGAGATGAGAAAATAAAGTAGAAAAAAAATCAAGCTTGAAACTAGAAAACAATGAATACACACACATTTCTTTGAATACCAGCAGTGCGAGGGCGCTGTGGAGAACAGTCAGGATTTGAGAGCCTACAGGGTGTCCAGGATGACGGTGTTGACCGGCCTATCCACCAAATTCACGGCAACAGGTGTGACTGGTTCTGGACGTCCTTCGTTAAGACGGGATGTCTTGGTATTCTTGGCACTGGGACTACGATACCCTGCCGGTGCTATGGGTCAGAGAGACGTGGAGGAGGTCCAAGGAGACACCTGACAGCTGGCCTCTGCATTCTGCCCTGGTATCCCGTCTGACCCTGCGGCCTCACGTCCGCTTGGGAGAGCGAGATCACACCGTCGTCTGTTACAGTCAGGTGCTCTCATGCTTGGTCCGGCGTTACTTGGCTCAGAGCGGGCATAGAAGGAGTGTAGCTCATCTGGTAGCCTGGTAGCGTTGGGCAGCTTGCAGCTGGGTGACCCGTCTGCACTCCGTGATGTTTTTCCAGCGCTGACACTTTTGATGAGCATCATAGCTGGCAGAGGAGGATTCAGTCTTGGTCCTTTACTGAAGCTTTGACGGTTTTATGGCTCATCAGGTGTCGTTGCGTGGTTTCTCGCAGGCTGGCGCCCCGTTCTCCCCGACAGCAGTGGCTCTGATATTTTGCTCGTTGCTGAGGATAAAAAAATATATGTATTTGGCATCTGGTTCGAATGTGTAAACACGGTCACTCTGGGATGATGTCATGAATACATTTCTTAATGAAACCTATGGTTACTCTGGTAAACACAGTGAACCACATCGATGTGAGAGAGACAGAAATAAGTGATGGAAGGAGATAGACGGACAGGCTGGCGGGGGTCAGGCGAGCACATGGACAGCAACAGAACTGTAGACTGAGAGGAGGGGTATGTAATGATCTCCAGCTATATCTCCTGTCTGTCAGTGCCTTCTGGTGCAGTTGCAGAAGTGGGGGGGGCGGGGGATCAGGACCCCCCCCCCCCTCCCACCAGGAAAAACAAACCACATTGGCCAGGTGATGGATGTGGCAGCCTCAGCAGGCTCCAGCATCTGGCCGGGTCGACACTGGGACAACACTGTATGTCAGACTCATGCACAGGAAATTGAATTTACGTTTGGACGGCTTCCCCAGGCGAGTCTCAGAAAGAGGGAAAGATGTATCCCAAAAAATACTGAACCTGTTCTCTCTCTGCGACATCCTACTGGTCTGACCGCTGCTACTTTGTGGATCTCTGTCCGACATGTCTGTTGGACTAGGCTACCTGAACATGTTGGAGATGTAATAAATGACATTTCGGTGACAAGGAAATTACATTATCGATGAAAATTGGACAGTGATTAATGACAACATCTGTAATTGGTGCTTGGGATGACTCAGTGCTAATCCAACCAGCAATGTTTGGTTCCTGTTATCATTTATAACCAAAAGGGAACCTCACTAGTCTAGATTAACGACCATGTCAGTTGGCTGAAATCCAATGGTTGAAAAGCAATGCACAAACCATTTATATGGGGTTTATTTGAATACTTTCTCATGTCTTCCCTGAACAGTGGTTCACGGATCTGATTTGAATCTGATTTGGTAATTAGCTTCCGACCAAAGTGAGTCCTTGGTAGTTAACCAACTCCTCAAACAGCACGTGTTAACAGATATTTAGAAACTTTCAGCAAACCAAACTTTCAGCAAACCAGTTTCTGTAACAGGAGACAGCACAGTAACCAGGTTGTAGTAGAAGCAGTTATGCACAGCTGCAGTGTGGCCATGCTGACTGGCTGGTGCCTGAAATAAAACCACCTTCACTGCAGTGGTTTAATAAGATGTCCCCGGGCTATACTATAAAACAACTTTGCAGCATAATGTTTTACACCTCAGTCACTCAACACTTTTCTAAACGGTTGACTGTCATTATTCTTCTTCATCCCATTTCTCCTGATTTTGCTAAAAGTCAGAGCACTTGTTTTTTCTTTCTAGCCAGCAAGGGTACGTAGAGATTGGTCTGGGGTGGTGTACATAGAGATTGGTCTGGGGTGGTGTACATAGAGATTGGTCTGGGGTGGTGTACATAGAGATTGGTCTGGGGTGGAGTACATAGAGATTGGTCTGGGGTGGTGTACATAGAGATTGGTCTGGGGTGGTGTACATAGAGATTGGTCTGGGGTGGTGTATGTAGAGATTGGTCTGGGGTGGTGTACATAGAGATTGGTCTGGGGTGGTGTATGTAGAGATTGGTCTGGGGTGGTGTACATAGAGATTGGTCTGAGGTGGTGTACATAGAGATTGGTCTGGGGTGGTGTACATAGAGATTGGTCTGGGGTGGTGTACATAGAGATTGGTCTGGGATCAGCAAATGTAAAGGATTTGAGGATTGAGCATATACGTTGTGTAATAAGCCAATACAACATTTTCCATCAACTCTGTTCTGATTCATCATAACTTTTTAATATCTAATAAATCAAACAGACACTGAAGGGAAATGGCACCTACAGTACTAAGACATTATTTCACAGCCACAAGCTTTTGCTCTTTAAGCTTTCTAATCTTTTGTTTTTAAGCCGCCACCAGTCTGTGTCCTCTAAATGTCAGTGGTGTTTTACGACGGCACTAAACAATCCCTCGGAGGCCTATTCGTTTCGGCGCACTTTCTGTGGTTCAGTATGAGCTTTGTTTGTGCTGACAATTGCTCCGTGAACTTTACCCTCAATTGTTCCTCGATAATCAAATCTAATTTCTGTAAGGAACGCCGGGGTTGCCTGGAAAGCGACGTTCTAAGGGCTGACTAGAGCCGTATTTGACAGATAAATCCACCAGCTAAGCAGTATGAGTTTCCAGGATTTCATTCTAGTCCGTCTTTATCTCTTCATTTCTCCATTCAAACCTTTTAGATTCCAGGATATTGACAGTGTGATTAGCTTGGAGGCGCGGGATTGGAGCAACGATCTGTTTCAGTTCCCTGTTAAACGTGCTCTCCTCTAACATTCAGTTGGCGCTCAGCCCGCGGGTCTGGGTCTTAACACCACGGTACCATCTGCCGGATCGCTGGGGTGAAATGACAAGGTTGACCGAGCTTCTCCATTATTCCAGCTCTTGATTAAACCGTCCCGCCTCTCATTCCCTGTCTCTCTCTCCCTATTTCCCCGCAGACGACGGATGATCTACTGGTGGCGTCGGCGGAGTGTCCGAGCGATGACGAGGACATTGATCCCTGTGAGCCGAGCTCAGGTGGGTTAGGTTAGTCATCTCTTTTATTCCTCTTCTCTCTGGGCGTCGCCGTCAGTCAGTCTCTCACCGTCCCGCCACGCCGTCTCTGTGTCACTGTCACACTCATGTCCAGTCCGCCACTGAGGTTGCTAACATGCTGCACTGAAGCTGCTGTAGGTCATGTCGTGTGTCACCATCACATTTGTGGCCAGTTGGTTCCACTGCGCTCTGAGAGGTCAAATAGGCCACTGGTTGTGGTACAGTCAAAATGTGTGTGTGTGTGTGTGTGTGTGTGTGTCGTGACAGTGTGCTGTCTGTTTACCTAACTGTCCGTTTTTAACTTCTCTGTTAGGATCGAGGTCGATTCGGTTTGAATTCTGACAGTTCGGTTTTAATTCAGGCTTTAAATTCAAACTCACTTTTTGAATTTGAATGGTCTCAACTTGGCACTTGGTGACCACAGCTCATGTGAAAGATTAATCTGTAGAAAAACGTTAGGCTGCAGTAAGATTAACACCTAATGGTGATCGGCATACTACCCATAATACCCAGAGAGAAGCAGAGAGGCAGGGAGGGATTGTTGGTTGCAGATAGTAAAGAACTCTTTTCATTTGTTCTCCATAACAAAGTCATGTGCTAGTTATATTTCAGTCTCTGTTTGCATCTACATTAGTGATTTAAGTACTCACTATTTGCCACGCAGAACCACCGGCTATTTTGGCAACTTGGGAGATGGTCCGTCTTACCCAATATTTAAATTAACTGACTATGCTTCGTGAGATGCTGTAGTGATACATCTTATAAAGCTTTTTCGATTTGAACACTATTGATACTGAGATTTCAACTTGAAAACCAATTGCAATTAACAATAAAAAATAAATACATTTATCCCACATTTACATTGTCTCATAGGAACCAAAGCGTCCAGCTCAAAGTTGCTCCGCCTGAATTCCATAATTGTGAGGCGCAGCATTCAAACGCGGTTTCACCCATTTCTGAACGGACCCATAGAATGGGCTGCATCCTTTGTTGGTGACAACATGCTTACCGTTGCCATGTTCAATCATTTGGGGTTTATTTCGATAGGGACTACACTTACTACACTTTCAATATTTATTGAACAAAATCTGAATTGTTCCATGCTTTTCACCGCAGTGCTAATTTACCAAACCTGCCCTTTATTTAAATGTATGTTTTCAGTGAAGTGCTCAATGGCATGTTCATCCCCAACTGTCGTTAATTACCATTAACTCGTAACAGTCAGCTAGTCAAACTAGCATCCCGTTGTGTCGCACATGAAAGTGTTTATTAAGCTCTGACTTGCTGTAAAATCTTCAGGAGGTGTGTCATTGTTTTTTGCATTGTCTCCTAGAAGAAAACACATAAACACACAGACACACACATACCATGAAGTAAACAAACACCTTTTTTAAGGTGACTGCCCACTGAGACACCATAACAACACTGTCATGTCTCCCTGGTGATGAAGCCAACTCTTTTCAACTAAACTCCTTCTAGCCCAGGTTGCAAGGATTTGTTTGCTGACTATGACTAGCGTGTTTACCAGTTGACTTTACAAGGCTCGGTTGTATACCCCTGTTTCACTGATACATGCTGACTTTCCACTGGGGTTTTTCCTTGCCACTGTACTTCAGCGTTTTAGGCTAGGTGACTATAATGCATGTGCTGTTAGCGGCTGATGTAAAGAGGGCTTTATAAGATACATTTGGCTGATAGATTTTTTTCTTCAGGCTTAGTGTTTACATAAATTACCAAGGCGTACATAGGTGGTTTTAAAAATGAATCCTGATATCCTAATACTGTTAAAATTACTTGCTGGTACCACTGCGGGAAAATAGGGTTTGACGTATCGCTTATTGACTCAAATTGCCCTGTCAATTGTTGCAGTAATGAACAACATATTGGCTTGGAGGATTTCTGCATTTACATAAGTGGGTCAAAGCAATTGCAACGATACACACTAGATGTAATCTCCTAGACATGCCAGACCATATGGACCTGTGAGACAGATAAATGTACAGTACTGTTTAGCTGGTGTCTGCAAAATACAGGGAAGAAACATACTGTATACAGTATTTATAATGTAAAGATATGTTTAATAGCTGCTAGTTTTTTAAAAATCTGAATTAATAATTTAATCACGCCAGCTCCTTGCCAGAGACAGCAGACAATTATGTTTGAACCTGGTGCTTACCTTCAGAATAAAGGCGCTTACCTTCAAAATAAAGGTGCTTGCCTAAAGAATAAAATGATTTCCTAACACCCTCCAAGTAGCTTGATATCCAGGGAAAACAATTTGGTCGAGACTTAAGGCCTTAGCTCTCTCCGTATCGATCAGCACTCAACAATAAAGCCTGCACTAAATTAACGTCAAAGGCATAGCAGTCTGTCTGTTTTGCTTCCTGTTTCTCTTCCTGTGCGTTATCTCTGTCAAGAGAGCAAAGCGGTGAGATTTGAGAGTTTATTACCAGGGTCAGCAACTGGTGGCCCATCAGCCTGAACAGTCCCGAGTTTCTTTAAAAACACTGTAAAATCACTAGGATATTTTCCTAGTTATCTTCACTAAAAATAAGAGACATTACAGTATGTAATTGTGTCTCAATTTAGACACATTAAAGGGAATAGGTGTTGTTTGCATATTCTGTACACTCTGACTGGGCTTAGGGTCAATTTGCACTGTACAAATTACTTTTTATATTTTGTATTATTGATGGTTATAAATATTGGTGATTCAAAATTAAATCGATATAACTTGTGACTGAGACACGATAACACTAAATCCTTCCGTTACCCACTTTCAAATGTTCACGTAAAAAAAATCCAGCAGCCTTTCAGATAGCTAGCAAATATGGACTTGGTATTATTCCGTTTGAATGGGAACTGCTCATTAACTTTTATGAGACAGAAAAGATTGAAAAAAAACTTGAAAAGAATATCTGTATACACAACAAAATATGTTGCGCCATAAGTCAAGCTTGCTAACGTTAGTTACGTCGGTTTCTTTCCACGTAATTTCCCATATCCCCCTTTGCAACAGCCGGTTTCAGCGATGCTTTTTTTTTTGCGGTCTGTTCAGTCGAATGTGAGAAAAACTGATCATTGAAGACCAAGAACAACGTTGCTTTGGGCGCAGCCACTTTTCATTCAGTCTTTCTGCAGTTTACCTGCACTCAGACAGGAGCAGCTTTTTTTATAAGGACGCACTTCATTACAGGTCATCATCTGCTACATAGTTGAATGATCTAGCTACAGTAGTATGGCGTTATTGTCTCTTTCTCTGACAAGGTCATCTGTCTGATCACAGACAGCGCTCCAGCTGCGCTAGGATCCACGATGTGTGTGAAGCTGGCAGTAAGGTTTGTGCTGCTCAGAGGCAAACTCCCTGAGGCTCAGTCTCCATCCCTGAACAGAATTTCCCAGACATCCGTCCTTTTCCCTCTGTGTGATCTCGCCAGCTTGCGGCGGGATTTGACACCGGTTTTGCGGTGCTCCCCTGCTGACAGGTGTGCAACACCTATTCCGATTAATATCCACGGCGAGGTCCATTCACACGCCCGGGCAGAGCGCTCAGCACCGGATCGGTGACGGTTCTGCTGGCTGACCCGGGAATGACTGGATCCTTTGTTACTGAGGCGGTCTGGGACAGTTCCTCGGGTTACTGTACTCACCCACTCCTCGCTCCGCTTGGCTTTCTGTCGTGTCGTGCTATTCACACGTCTTACAACAAAGCACCGCAAGAAAACGATGGCTGTAACATCCAGTTGAATGGAGAAATTCTCCCTTATTTTGGAAATTACCGGCCACACGCAGTCTTGCACGTTGTGTTTGTCAAACATTTTCCTGCTTCCGTTCCACACAACCACAGGTGTGGAGAATCACTGTACGAGAAGATAGAAGGAGCTTCTCTCTCACTTAGTCTCTCTTTTCCTTTCAAACCGTCTCCCGCTCTCGGCCAAGGTCAGTTCTAGATCATGCTGTATATATCACTTGAAGCTTGTCCACAGCAACATCCTCCCCCCCCTCCTGCACCCATCCTCCCTCAAACCCCTGTCAGCCATTGAGTGACATTGATCGGGCCATCTTACTTATTGCCCTGCTTTACTTCTCCTACCTCCGGAAGAAAGTGAGATGTGGCAAGCAGCTGGCTGGGAAGCGTCCCAAATGGTGCCCTATGAAGCTCCACTTAACTGTATGATCGAGGCCCATTGAAAATAGTGCACTGTGTAAGGAATAAGGGTGCCATTTGTGACGCCGGGCCGAGCCGGCATCACACAGAGCTAATCTTCCAGCAGGAACCAGATTGGATCACACTGCAGCAAATTGAATCCTCCCCCTGGTCTTCCACGGTCAGAACTCCACCCGGTGATATGTATGGTCAGTGCCGGTGGGATCGGCCCGAGGCTAAGGCTGGAGCGGTGCTAGACCGGCCCGGGGCTGGGACTAGGGCTTGTGGAGGGGCTTGGGGCTAGTCGTGGCTGAGGATAGGGCTGACACTGGGATTAAGATTAGATCACACTGATTCGAGGCAGTATGCCGAGCACCAGATACATTTGGCACAGTCAGTTGCCGTAGCGGTAGTTTGGCCTGGTACCATTTTGTCAGTAAAGTGTCGGCATCCTGAAACTATTCTAGAAACACTGAACACTCCTCCCCAAGTCCTATGGCCCTAGGTTGGACATTCGGGATGCTCCCTGAGTCCACACGGAGCCAAGACCACCTCGTATGTCCTAATGAGAGCCAGCAGAATGGACCGGGCCAACACTAAAGGGGAATCAAGCGGAGAGAAATTACACGGGAGCTTGATCCAATTATCAATTCCTTAGCGCAGCCAGATAGCCTTGTTATCCTATTGAACGGATTCCCGTGGCGTGAATATGTATCTGGTCTTCACTGTATAGACTTTTGTGTTGAACGATTTTTTTTCAGGTATTGGAAGTTGTAGTATGGCATTGTGTCTTCTGTAGGGCAGGACTGCTTACACGCAGAGCTGCTCTGTCCTTTCCTTGGCTGTTTTAAGTGTCAACTTCAACTGAGCTCTGTCATTAAGTCTACAATTCACATCATTTCGGCCTTCGTGTCAGTTCTGCCTGAACAAAGTCCTGACAAAGAGAAGGCTTACCTGCCTCTGGTAAGTAAGTCGGGCTGCTATCATTCTGACCCCAGAGCATTTCAGCAAATTATCTCTCAGCCCCCCCTACCCCCAGTCCCCCTTCCCTTCTCCAACAACCAGCATCCGTTTGCATGGCCGCTAGGCAAGTGGAGGTTAATCACCTCCATTTTCTCTCCTTCCTGTCCGCTCCTCTTCTGTCCGTCCCCCAGCCTTTTACAGCCCGGGTGACATTAGCACAGAAAACACACAAGTGTTTGACATTTGGTGGCTAATATGTTGGGGTTTTTGATAGAAAAGAAGAAGGGGGGAAAAAAAAAAAACGTTTAAAGAACAAGCACATAAATCAAATGGCAAATGGCGTATTTAGACCGAGGGCAGTGGCGCGAATGGGAAAGCACCCTGTGAATAAATGAATTGTTTTAAAGCGGCGCTTAGATTAATGAAATAATAATGTGTTGCTGCTGGCTGGGGAGGTCACTGCCCACCCATAATAGGCTATTCAATCATACCCTGAGGCATGACGTCTCTCTCCTCTCATCTGTGTTCGCGGTTCCTCCGGTGATCACCATGCATGTCAATGGGCCGTGTTCACCGTTCCAAGTCCAGCCGCACAGGAAGTGAAAGTGTCCCATTGAGGTCTATATGAAATAGAGCTTTGTGCCCTTAGAAACCTGCCATTGTGTTCCGTTATTTGAATAGGTGCTCCCGGGGACACTTTTTAAGGAGTAATTGGAGTCAAACGTGAGACAGTGTTTCCGCATGTCCTGTAACCATGCCCTGAACTGGGAAACTCCCCGAGATCCTCCCACTTCTCCTAAGTACTTAAAACCGAAGAAAGGTTGACCGCTCTATCACCACCGTTGTGGAAGTAAATTCAAATCGCATGTGCTTTAGACCCTTGGAGCGATTGTCTTGCATTTTACTCAGTATTCTTGCCGACCATGTTTTCAATATTTCTATGTTTTGTCATTCCCTTGGGTTGAGATAAATACAGGACAAGGCTTTAGCTCTCTCTCTGTCTCTCTCTCACACACACACACACACACACCAATAACAACTTCTGTGTTCTGAGGGAACAGGATTTCACGGTCATGTGTGCTCTGCTGACTCCACCCCCCTCTGAGCTTATTATTTTCTATTTATCTTTTCAATTATTCCTTATTTCGCTGTAACCTTCCTCGATACCCCCGTCCTTATTTCGCTGTAACCTTCCTCGAATACCCCTGTCCTTATTTCGCTGTAACCTTCCTCGATACCCCCGTCCTTATTTCGCTGTAACCTTCCTCGATACCCCCGTCCTTATTTCGCTGTAACCTTCCTCGATACCCCCGTCCTTATTTCGCTGTAACCTTCCTCGATACCCCCGTCCTTATTTCGCTGTAACCTTCCTCGATACCCCCGTCCTTATTTCGCTGTAACCTTCCTCGATACCCCCGTCCTTATTTTGCTGTAACCTTCCTCGATACCCCGTCCTTATTTCGCTGTAACCTTCCTCGATACCCCCATCCTTATTTCACTTTAACCTTCCTCGATACCCCCGTCCTTATTTCGCTGTAACCTTCCTCGATACCCCCGTCCTTATTTTGCTGTAACCTTCCTCGATACCCCCGTCCTTATTTCGCTGTAACCTTCCTCGATACCCCCGTCCTTATTTCGCTGTAACCTTCCTCGATACCCCCGTCCTTATTTCGCTGTAACCTTCCTCGATACCCCCGTCCTTATTTCACTTTAACCTTCCTCGATACCCCCGTCCTTATTTCGCTGTATCCTTCCTCGATACCTCCATTCTGGCGTCTTCCTGGCTCGGCCACTTCTACTCGACTCTGTGATTCCCAAAACGGTAACTTACGCCCTACATAGGGTGATTATTTTGACCAGAGCCCTATTAAAGAAGCAGTACACTATTTTGGACTTACCCTGTGTGTCTGTTTATTGGTTTTGAGTGACAGATGACATATTTAGTCTGAGCAAGAGGGAGGAGGGGGATCTTGCCTCGGTGAAAATCGGCAGTGCAGTGTGTGTTGTCGATACGACCTGATTTGGACGTGGGGGGTGGAAAGGTGACCCCCAGGACCTTTCCTTTGGGTTCACCAAATGACGGAATTGCTTTCTGCAGAGACCTTAAACAAAGAGAAAAGTAAACATTGCCCGGACCCCCGCCCCTCAGCCGAACACATAAACACACATCCCCGTCCCCCAGTCCCCCCGTCCCCCCGTCCCCCGGTTTCCAATCGAAAGCTCTGTGATCCGTGAAATGCATTATTGCCTGAGCCAGAGGAAAGGGACAGCGTTCATAAAACACGCCGGCGTTCGCTCTCCATACTGGCAGCAGAGTGCCTGGCGCAAGTCGCCCCCGCTGTCCCCTCAGCTTAAAGAGCAAATGCTCACTCACGTGTTCAGATCTGAGCGTTGTCATCTTTCTGTTAGGCTACTACTGCCGTCCTCTTCATCTTCTAACCCTCGCATGTTTACGACTATCGCTGTGAGATGATGGGAATAGAATCGCGATAGATAACACGTTTTCTATTGACTACCGCGTTCCTGGCCCAGAGGATCTTTTTTATTGTGTTGTCGCAATGACTTCCTTTTGCTCTGCACATACAGTAGTGGCCCTGAAGTATCTCCCCGTGTACATTCTACCAGTTATGGTCATCTCAAGTCCCCATGTGGAGAGGCTGTGTACCCTCACGACTCCCAGTACCCCTGTTTGGGAACCACCGCTCAGACCGATACGCCCGGACCGATACGCCCGGACCGATACGCCCGGACCGAGACGCCCGGACCGAGACGCCCGGACCGAGACGCCCGGACCGAGACGCCCGGACCGAGACGCCCGGACCGAGACGCCCGGACCGAGACGCTCAGACCGATACGCTCAGACCGATACGCTCAGACCGATACGCTCAGACCGAGACGCTCAGACACATACGCTCAGACCGATATGCTCAGACACATACGCTCAGACTGAAGTTATTTCCTGATAGTCAATACAGTCTTTAAGTTAGTTCCTGTCAACAGTCAACCATCAAGAGGTGTTTTCTCGGACTGAACACTTGGACTGAAGATTTCAAAACGCAAAACAACCCCATCAGGAACTGCTAATTGTCTTTTTGACATCTGTGTTCACATTTGAATATTCATGACTACATTAGCAGGACATACTGATTAACAAATAAACCTCTTAACCATCCATCCCAGACCTCATTCTGCTAAAAGAGCCACTGGGGTAGCGTCCAAAATGGCCTGTTCTTGCTAAAACAGGCACGGGATTAGCATCCCAAAATTGCCTCTTCTGCTTAAGTAGCTACTGGGGTAACATCCAAAATGGCACCCATTGGCGCTGGCAAAAAGTAGTAAACTATAGATAACGCTTTCCCGGGTGTATCTGAGGTCATGCAGAGACGATTGTTACTTTCGCATGCCCACTCTCGTTTCCTGTCCCTCTATCCACTGGACCCGGGCCCACTCACACTAAGCATTATGGGTAAGGAGGGTCCGGCTCTGCGCCGGACCATTTGCTAGGAAGAGTCAAGCTCGGTTTATTAGTCCTCTCAGCGTCGGTTGAACTCATTTTGTGCTCGCCTGGCCGGTCCGGTGTTCAATTCACAGTCCTTTGAGCATTATCAGCCTGCCACAGTGGGCTTGCACATACACGCTTTGAATCAGACACACTCTGGTCAACACTCAGGGACTTGGAAATAAAACCACACAGACTAGAATTAGAATTATATGTCTATGCTCAGGGCCAGACTCAGCTTGCTGTACTGAAAGTAAAGGGGAGGATGGAGGGATGGATTATTTGGAAGAGGGAAGGATGGCATCGCCACTTCTCAAGGACAAACATCTAATTAAAGGAGTGACTGAAGAAAATCTCTTAGGTTAATATCTAAGGGCAGACCTAATGACTGACTTGCTGTAGGTGTAGGTAAGATAAAAGATGGAGGGACGGGTTAGTGGATAAATAAAGGAAATGAAGGATGGTTGTAATCTCGAGGACATTCGGTTAATTTAGTGTAAAACCCGTCTGAAGTTCATATCTGGTGAGGACTTGATTGGATGCGGACTGGGATGCACTTGGTAAACTCCTGATGTTACTGAGAATGTCGCAGTGTTTGTTATTTAAAGATGCCGCCTGGGGCTTATTAACAGATTACTTTTAACAAAATATTAACAAAATACTTTTAACCCTTCAATTTTGGGCTGGATGTGTAGCGTGTTATTTACATTAGGGTCATCTTAGTAGTAAATCTCAGATCAGCCAATACACGACAGGACACGTAACTAGCTCCAAGTCCCTCTGGATAGTCCCGTCAGCAAAATGACTGAAATGTAAACATGCACAGGTAATGCAAACGTGCACAGGTAATGCAAACGTGCACAGGTAATGTAAACGTGCACAGTTTTCGGGGGGACCCTTTCTGACTCAACTGTGCCACTTTTACAACCAGTGGGCAAAGAAATCGAGGACTGCATCTTCCAGACTGCAGCAGCTGGTAGAGGCATGTGAAGAGAAAGGAGGTGTCACTCCCTCACCTACATGACTGCTTTAAACGAACAAGTCTGTGTGTTCTGTGAGAAAGCTCTACTCCAGCACTAATACGTTGCGGTACTGACCTGTTTGCAATGCTGATGCTTTGCTGACAGGCCAGGTTTTGACAGCTGATGATTAGGGGAAAGAAAGTGTTGTGGCTACTGTATGGCTAATCCGCGTGGATTAGCGTGATGTGCCAGTCAGACAGTTAACTAAGCTCGGGTCTCACTGGGAAGCACCCACCCCACACGCACACACACACACACACACACACACACACACACCCCCGCCGGCCGCACAGACAGGGCTACAGCTATCTACGTCGGCTGTGTTGATTTTGCATTGCTGTATGGAAGCGTCCCCGTCTGAAGACAGACGGTAATATGAGCCATCGGACTGTAGCTGGAGATGTATAGTACATATGCCCTGAGTCTTCTAAAATGTCCCGGGTACAATATTGTAAAGAACATCTAGACAGTATCTATCATTCTGAACATCAGCCCTGCAGTCACCTTATCGTAGCTGAAGCTGGATATATTCCGTGTGTAGGCTATATATCTGCCACGTTACAGGAGCTTTCAATAAATGTCTTGGATGACATAGAGTAAATCTGCACTGTATGTAATATTTTATATTGGTACTGTATATTGGAGCGTTCTCCCTGCAGACATCTTATATCCCTCCTGCATCAATAATAATAACAGTAAAAAATAATACATGACACTTATATAGCACTTTTCAAGGACCACGGGGAGGTCCAATCTCAATAAAGGTATAGTATTATCTGTGTCTACTAGGTAAACATGCATGTATCTTCTTGTCGAGTCCTAAAGTAATGACAGAATTATATAAACCTACAGCTAACACAGAGTTGTATAAACCTACAATAAAGACAGTGCTGTATAAACCTACAGTAAAGACAGAGCTGTATAAACCTACAGTAAAGATACAGCTGTATAAACCTACAGTAAAGACACAGCTGTATAAACCTACAGTAAAGATACAGCTGTAAAAACCTACAGTAAAGACACAGCTGCATAAACCTACAATAATGACAGAGCTGTATAAACCTACAATAAAGACTGTCATAAAGAACTACAGTAAAGACAGCTTTGTATTAACCTCCAGTAAAACCAATGTTGTACTATACTGTATAATATGTTTAGTAAAACCAGTGTTGTACTATACTGTAGATCAGGATTAAAACCAGTGTTGTACTGTACTGTAGATCTGTATTAAAACCAGTGTTGTACTATACTGTGGATCTGTATTAAAACCAGTGTTGTACTATACTGTAGATCTGTATTAAAACCAGTGGTGTACTATACTGTAGATCTGTATTAAAACCAGTGTTGTACTATACTGCAGATGTATAGTAAAACCAGCAATGTATAAAGCCACGTCGTGTAAGCAAACATCCAGGTGTGGATGATAAACGACAGGGTATAAACAGAGCCATGTTTCACAGACACACACGTCTGTCACACACATCTCAGCGTCTCAGCCATCATCAATCCCACTAAAGGAAGGTCAGCCGGCCGCGTGTCCGTTCATTACTGTCTAAGTAGTCCTATTTGCTCCATTAATTCACAACGAGGAGAACAAGAGCAGACCTCACCCTCACCTGAAGCATCCCACACCCCCCTGTCTCACACACACACACACACACACATCTCTTCTCACTCTCCATGTTTTTCCCTCAGTCATCACCTCCCTTAACCCCAACCCTGATAATATTGTTTCTCTGTCCCCCTTCATCCTCCTCTCTCCACCAACGTCCCATTCTTTCCGAGGTGTTTTTCTCCCTCACTAAGCGTATGGGTGCGTATCCTGCCCCCCCCCCCCCGCCCCCATCTCGTCCTTTCAGTCAACCCTAAGCTCTCGACCCTGTTGCAAATTGGCAACAAAAAAAAGAACCCCTAGCCAGGGACAAATTAGGAGAAATAGTCTTTAAAGAGAACCATTTATTTAAATCCCAACTGACAGAGTGGAATCTCTGATCCCGTTTCCCTCCTCCTTCAGAGGAGCAGAGGGACAAGGGAGGGGAGGAGTGGAGCGGCGTAGCAGGGGGAGGGATGGCATCAAGCATTTCCAAGCATTTAGATGAGTGGTCCCAGTACACTATCGCAAATATTGCTGAGAGAGCGAGAGATTGCTAAGAGAGATAGCAGACAGAGATAGAAAGAGAGAGAGAGAGAGAGCGAGAGAGAGAGAGAAAGAGAGAGAGAGAGAGAGCTGGGATCTCTATATAGAGGAACAAGGAGTCACAGGTAGTATTAAACAAAGAGTACAGTCTTCTAATAACCTTCTCTTATTCAACTCAGAGAAGTGTCAGCCTAGTTGCCGCTTCAAGGAAATAGACCAGAGGAAATAGATCAGAGCTTCTCCAACCCCTTTTCAGTACCTCGTATTGCCAAAATATATTCCATCTCTATCATTGCTTCTCTTTTATATGGCATCACAGATGCCATTTAGTGCCACGCTATAACGCTCTGCTCAATCATATTTATATATCATGGCGGAGTCAGGAGTCATGTGATACAGTATCTGTTCGTCTCTTTCTCAGTCTCTTTTTTTCCTGGTATTCCAGGAAATCTATCGGTCCATTTGAAACAAAAACCTGACCCTCCTTCAAGGTCCCAATTGCCTTGCTGAGGGGAAATGACTTGTGCCTGAATTACTTGAAACGTTTAACGTAGTTTGGGGGGGGGGTTGTAAAACGTGAATAAAACAGCAGTTCTTTTTTTTATTATGTCCAGGAACTTCCCTGTTTAGTTGGCTACTTTTGAACAGTGCTCATCAGTGAACAGTAGGCACCGTCTGCCATTTAGGGAGTCAACCTTACAGTAACACTAGATGGGGAGAGAGAGGTTATTCTGGTGCCTCCAACACTAGGTCAACCCTACCGCCTTTCAGCTCACACTAACTTTCAATCTCAATATATTTATCTCTCTTTCGCTCCGCCCCTCCCCCTTCTGCCCATCTCTGTCCACCTCCCCCTCTCTCACCCCACCTCCCCCTCTCTCGCTGTCCTGCTGTGCCATCATGAAGCCATGCTCCGTTCGCTTTAAGGTCGTTTTTTCGCCATCTAATTTTACCCTTGGGTACGCTCGAGTAGAGTTTATAAGAGCGGCCATCATTTTAAACACTTGTCTCAGGCGTCATTTCTCCCTGGGTTTATCGGTGCCTTTCGCTCTGCTGCTGTGATCGACTGTTATTAATGAAGAGACCGGGAGATGCAGAGAGGAGAAGGAGGCGTTCTGGAGGAGTCCTATGGCATGGCACCTCCTCCACGTAGGGTTCATTAGTGGAGAGTTAGTGGAACAGATACCTAAAGTCTGTTCATGCTAATTCATTTGATTGAAAGAGACAAATGTTTTGTCTCTTAACAGCTGAACCATTGTCCAGTGTATGTGACTTTCCTCCTCTTTCTGCCCCAATTAGGACATGGTTGGGAAAGGGTTTGGACACCGCCTCCCCTTATGGAGATCTACCCTCTTGTTGGATTTTTCTCCCACCTAACCGAACCCTGACTTACTAATTTTAGTAACCAGCAGCTTCACATGATGTAAGTTGAGTCTAGTACAGTATAATACATCAAGAAGCAAGGGTATTATATTATTGCGAGGGTAGTGTTTCGTGGACAGTATTGTTGCACTACAGTGTAGTAATCCTTAATCTGTCTGGACAAAGACAGAAAGAGCATAATACAGAGACCAGTCCTCTTCTGACTATGACCATTGATCTCCACCCCCCGCCCCCCCCAAACCCATGTACTGTTCTGCCCTAGTCTGCTTTTTTCCAGACATTCATTGTATTATAGCCACGTAATTATATCTGTATCAATTCAGCTTGTTTCCATTCCCGTCCCCTGTTCTGTCTTCATACTTCCGATGTGTAACTTCATCAGATGACAGTGACTCGAATAGAAAGAAAAAAATCCATAGCAGTAGATCAGTCGTCAAAACGTCTTACTGCAAGTGAATGTGGCTTCAGGAAACAGATGACATCCTCTTGTCACGTATATATGAACGAGGATTTCCCCCATCTCTGTACCCGTCCACAGTGGATGTCTGTGGGGATGAGAACACATGGACATTGCCACAGCAGTGGATGTCTGTGTGGATGAGAACACACGGACGTTCCCTCAGCAGTGGATGTCTGTGTGGATGAGAACACTCGGATGTTGCCACAACAGTGGATGTCTGTGTGGATGAGAACACTCGGACATTGCCACAGCAGTGGATGTCTGTGTGGATGAGAACACTCGGACGTTCCCACAGCAGTGGATGTCTGTGTGGATGAGAACCTTCAGACGTTCCCACAGCAGTGGATGCCTATGTGGATGAGAAAATGCAGACGTTCCCACAGCAGTGGATGTCTGTGGCGAATCTTTAATGCTCCCTGGTGGCGTGTGGAGTAACCCTGTGACACAAGCCTGTATGATCAGGGTTGTTTTGCTGTTCGGTCGTATCCACTGGCTGTTTCTGACACATCGATGACGTTGAAGTCAGTGGGAAGCCAATCGACAGATCAACACGTACAGGAGCAGGTGACAGAAGTTACAGAACCACCCACAGAGGGGGGTTCCTGTGAGAACACAGCTAGAGGAACCGCATTGGACAGGAGGGAACACTAGGCGCTGTATTCTCATGTCTGGGCTCCTATCACAGTTCTCCCATATCCTGACTTGTGCCTGCTTGATCTTCCCTCCGATTCAGCGTGGACAGGCAGAGTTGTCACATAGCCCTGTCGTATCTCCCACTCCGGAGAATCTGGCAGAACCCTGGGGCTTCACATGTTCTGTACCCTACCGATGTCAAGGCTTTCATCACCATAGGCAACGGTTGACAAGACGACAGACGAGGTCAGGGAGAGGTTGCTTGACTGGCTCCATACAAACTCCCTTGGTTTCTCCCTTATCTACCTCTTTACTCTTTATCTTTTACTCTCCCTAACCTCCCTCTACCTCTCTCTAACCTCCCTCTACCTCCCTCTACCTCCCTCCACCTCCCTCTAACCTCCCTCTACCTCTCTCTAACCTCCCTCTACCTCTCTCTAACCTCCCTCTACCTCTCTCTAACCTCCCTCTACCTCTCTATAACCTCTCTCTAACCTCCCTCTAACCTCCCTCTACCTACCTCTAACCTCCCTCTACCTCTCTCTAACCTCTCTCTAACCTTCCTCTACCTCCCTCTACCTCTCTCTTACCTCCCTCTACCTCCATCTACCTCTCTCTAACCTTTCTCTAACCTCCCTCTACCTCTCTCTAACCTCCCTCTACCTCTCTCTAACCTTTCTCTAACCTCCTTCTACCTCTCTCTAACCTTTCTCTAACCTCCCTCTACCTCTCTCTAACCTCTCTCTAACCTCTCTCCAACCTCCCTCTATCTCCATCTACCTCCCTCTACCTCCCTCTAAGTTCTTCTACCTCCCTCTTCCTATCTCTCCTTCTCTCTCCTCCCTCCTCCCTCGCCTGGCACCATGTCGTCTGTTGGAAAATGTACCAAAAGTAACCAACTCTAAGTGCTCCACTCTTCCTCACAGTGTTAGGAGGAAGAGGAGTAGGGTGTGTAGTGGGTGTGTCAGCCAGAGGCCTGTGTCCACAAGGACAGGTCTTTCTCCATACCTGTCTACGAGGATAAGTGGGCTTGTCACTGGCCAAGCCAATCTGACGTTACGCTCAGTCACACTTAATCCCCTAGTGGTGCCAGCTCTCCTCTTGTCCTTGAGTGCCTGCTAGCGCTGTTATCTGCTCACCGGCAGCACTTCGCTATCTACTCCGGACTCTGACACAAATGGCAGCCTATTTTCTAGACACTGCCTGTATTAATGAGTGTACTTAACCTTTTTTTGGTTAAGTACATTCTGGGCCCTGCTCAAATGTAGTACACCAAGAAGGGACAGTCTGTTAACACATCTGCTGTAGAGCTCAGATCAGTCTGTCATAATGGTTAGATCTGTTCTAGACCTATGATTTGTCCACTCTACCAGGTAGATCTGTTCTAGACCTATGATTTGTCCACTCTACCAGGTAGATCTGTTCTAGACCTTTTATTTGTCCACTCTACCAGGTAGGCCTATTCTGGAACTATGCTTTGTCCACGCTACTAGGTAGATCTGTTCGAGACCTATGATTTGTCCACTCTACCAGGTAGATCTGTTCTGGACCTATGATTTGTCCACTCTACCAGGTAGATCTGTTCTAGAGCTCTGATTAGTCCAACCTGTCAGTTAGACCTGCTCATATTTGTGCAGACAGCGGCAACGTAACATGTTTTGGTCAGAGGCGTTGGTGCGGCCACTTGTAGCCTTAAACCAGTAGTCAGTGTCAGGGGTGTTTTGTCTACTATATCTGTACCTGCTAGCCTTTAAAATGAGCTGTAATCTGCTGCACGGGAACGTTTAGTCAGAACATGAACCATTAGGTTAGGAGGACGAATAGTGGAGGAGCAGATTAGATGGAAGCATAAAGAACTACTTTATCTAAGGAAGGCATTAGCAAGGAGAATGAAAGAGAGAACAAGAAAAAGAGAGAGAGAGATCGAGAAAAGAGAGACCTATCAGAGGGAAATGATGGGAGATGGATTATAATTTGGACGGCACCTCGGAACACAAAGGAGGCTGTCTCATATCTAATCAGCATTCCATTCAACCGCTGCAAATGGCTCCCAAAAGCGTAGGGTAGCTCAGATATTAATCCCCTGTTATCAAACATTTAGAGTTCATTACACAGACCACATTGGCCATTGCGATTCATTCCGTTCATTGAAACTGAAATATACTGAAATTGATGGGGATCGTTCTGTTGTTAATTTGCAATTTGCATCATAATGGCGTGGCTGCTTCACTCTGGAAGGTCTGTTATCCATTGGTAGTGTCTATGAATCAATGTGGGCTGTCAGAAAGTCCTCTCACCCCTACCCTATTCTACTGCATAGGCCTTTTCATTTTAAACCTAAATCCACAGGTAATATATTAACAAAGTATTTATCCCTGCTCTTGATTTGGTTGAAAGTAAGGACTGAATGGGAGAAATGTAATCCCTCTCAGATTCACGGAGAGCTGTGAATGCGAGGCCGACCAGTCGCAATGTCAACGCTTAAGCTCCGAGGCTAGTGCTGTTTTTCATTTACCATGTCCACACACACGTATTGTTTTAAACACGATTCTAGCGGCGATTGCGTTATGATCGGGAAGCGAATGTACTGACGCGACAGACGTTTACGTTTTCATGGTACAAATACATGTGAGATCTATGAGAATTGTGCTGATTTTAGCTGGAGGAGTTGAGGTTGAGCAGATCCATGGAATGTTCCGGCTGGGACCTGTGGCCGGTTGGTAGATGTACCCACGTCAGGGGAGAACCTGATCTGGAGTCCACTGGCACACCTCGAGACTGTATGGATCGTGTCCCGTCGATTTTCATGCACCTGAGAGAAATCCATTCCCTTTCTGTTTGTCTTTTGTGTGGACGTGAATTATGGTATCAAATGAACACTGCCCATTTCTGTTAAAGCCATGAATTGTAATTTCTTGTGGAGTGTTGCAGGGGTCCATCCTGCTGGACGTGATGCGTCTATAATAACTTGTGTCTCTGCACCCCGCCCCCCCGCCCCCCTGTCCACTCCACAGCGAACCCAACGGGCCCAGCAGCGAAAGGCTACCCGGGTCCGTCGGAGGGGGTGTTCCGCGAGTCCAGCAGCACCACGGGCATGGTGGTGGGCATCGTGGCGGCGGCCGCCCTCTGCATCCTCATCCTGCTCTACGCCATGTACAAGTACCGCAACCGGGACGAGGGCTCCTACCAGGTGGACGAGAGCCGCAACTACATCAGCAATACGTCGCAGTCTAACGGGGCGGTGGTGAAGGAGAAACCGCCGAACGCCGCCAAGACCTCCGCTAAGAGCAAGAAGAACAAGGACAAGGAGTACTACGTGTGATCCACACTGTCCCTGGTCCTCGCCATTGGCCTGTCGCAGAGATCGGACCAATTATTCTGACTTTTATGACTCTAAAAAGGACGAATCACGAGCTCCGAAGACCAATACAAAGTGTATTATAGCGAACGAAATTTAACGAAAACACAAAAATAACATTTAGTCTTTCATTTTGCCTGAGGCAGGTGAGTGGTGGCGGTGGTGGCGAACGGGAAAGTTAAAAGGATTAAAAAAAACTACAAATATTCCTTTAGTTTCTTCAATCCAAGCACACTGGACTATAGGAAATAGCACCAGGGAGACAGCAGTACTGGACTATACTGATGATGAGAAGGAGGTTCTGGACTGTATGGCAAGCTTCGGAATCTGAAAATCAACCCAAACACCTATGAATCATGAACCAACAGACAAACTAGCCAATCGTTCTGCTTGTTACCAGGATATTTGTTGGCCCTCCACAAGTTTCAGGTAACAAGAGAGGACATTTATGAGGGGCAGATACAATATTTAAACAAACAACAAAAAAAGTGCTATGTTTTCATCAACATATCCTGTGTTTGTGTTTTCTGGGACCTTTTCTATGAGAAAAAGACTTGAACACAAAACACATCAATAAGGTAAATAAAGAAAACCCAACACTGAGCATATGCAGATGAGGAGTGAAAAGAAGAGATTGCATCATGGGGAAGACAGGCAACAATGAAAAAGGAAGTTAAAGGATTATGAAGCTACCTAAACTCCATGTTTGATAAATCAGCCAAAGTATTTGCACTTTTTAAAGTGGCAGTGAAGGCCAGAACACTGACTAAAACAAAAATGGCCACTCGATCTGTCAACAGTGCAAAGACAAAATGGCTTCTAATGAATCAAGATGTGTTCGCGGTAAATTTCTTGCCAATCAAGAAATCCAGATGCATTGGTTTTCAACATCAGTGTGGAATCTAAAGCAAAGTGTTTAACAGAACTCCTGAAGGAGAAGTCAGAACGTTCTGAACGTGATCATTCTGATACTGGAACACTCCATGCACGCAAAACGTATCTTATTACAGTTACAGTATGTTTATATACAGTACAATCACATCTATATGTGCTTTCTGGACTGTGATAAGTGGTGTTTTATAGCCTGTTGTATAGATGACGACGCAAACTATATCTGCTCCTCCTCCAACCAATTTTTGGAATAAAGAAAATAATTAGAAAAAATGACAAAAAATACCAAATTAAATGTTATTAAGTGTTGCTAGATATAGACGATTTTACGATGACATCAATGCGAAATGCAATTTTTTTTTAGTTGGATTATTTGATAATTTCTTCCCCGTTGAAATGTACGTTCCTGTTGACTGTTTATACTGACGCCAACCTGATCTATTAGATAATAGCTATGCTATATTAAAACAACCCGGCCCAGCCCAGTAGCAGACAGAACCTGTCCTAAAATGGTAGGAAGCGATGGTGGTAGTGGAGAGCGGGGGCTTGATGATGATGATGATGATAAAGTGCAGGATGAGGTCATTTCTCCAGGGTATCACTGCCTTTCTACCGATTCCTGCCACTCTCAATGCCTGGGGCAGTAATAGTAAATACTGCCTTTTTCCCCATACTTGCCCCACACCCATTTACCCCCAAACTGAGCCTATGTGAGAATGAAGACGTATATTACGAATGATGATGATGATGATGACGATGATGTATGTTTCGAAGATGTCCTAAAATATGATTGTTTAGTGTACACTTGGGATGATGCTAACAAACGGAAGATGACAAATTGGGACAAAAGCGACCATTTGAATCGTTTGGGTGTTTGAACTGTCATTCCACTGTCAAATCTATTCCGCTTTCCTGACAGCCTGATGTACTTGGAATGAGTGTAACAACTACTATGACCTATAAATAATGATGATTATAAATTCTTCTGTTTGTTTCTTTTTATTTCTACCCGTGCAATTTTTTCTACAGTATGTTCTGTTTGAATTGTGACAATTTCTTTATTATTGACCTCAAAGTAAAATTTATTATGAAAAAAATAGTTTTGAAAAATGAAATGAATAAATGAAATAAAATATTACCTAACTGAACTTCAGTCTGTCAATAACTTTATTAAAAATAACATGTTCTTCACATTCATTACAAAATAGTTATTTTGGTTACATTTGTATGTGTTTTTTGTAATCTGTAATTTCCTTTAATGTGTGTCTGCCTTTCATCGTAACTAATCTATGGATCTAATGAGAACCAAGCAGAAACGTATCGCACCTTTGGACTGACACAAATATATGAAGAAAGTTAGATTAGAACATCGGGGATCAAATATCATATATGTGACACATATCAATGGGCACTTTTTCAATGGTGTCTGCTCTATCAACTGGGCACCGTGGCGTGAATCTGCGGTATCAAACTCCGCCAGTGACTTCTCACCACATTTATTATTCTATAACTTTGCGAGCTACAACAAATTAGTTAAGCAGTTAATCTATCGAACAAATCAATGATGCGTGTAAATGTGTACGATATATACGTGTGTACGATTTGAAATTTATATTTGGCAAATTAGAAACTAACTTTTATGACTAATGCTTATTCAGAAGAAATTCCCCTAAATAACTCTGGCTTTTTTGTAGGCAAAGAGGCCTGACTTGTTACTAAATCTTTGTACTTATAAACTTCCCACAGAGTGTAAACCTCGAATACTCACTAATCATGGAACTCTGCAGGATCTTAAGCCAACTTCTGTTTTAATGTAACCATACTGATGTCATAATCTGAGTTTTCCTGATTCTCATTTTCTAGTCAGTGAGAGTAGTCTTTAATCTCCACAAGAAAAAATAATGGGCACTTCTCAATAACTCTCATGATTTCATACATTACAGTGCAGAAAATACTTTATATTTGAAATCTGCAGGATTGCTTAACCTTAAATAGTCTCTCCAGCAAAGGTAGAATAATTAAGTTACAGTCAGAATTCAAACACCAAATCTCCCTTTCTTTGATCTCCACTCCAAACAAAAAGCGTACTGAAACATGCATTACCTCATCCAAGGTCAGCATACACATAAGAGAGAAAAGTGCATAAAATTGGAATAATGTTCCATTTATGCGCACGTAACTCAGGGCGGAATGGGCCCCATAGAGGGGTAGGACAGGAGGAGGGAGGGGCCAAAGTGACAGTTGGTGACAAGGTCATGAATGATGATTGGGCCTGTGGAGGGTTGCTGATGAAACATGGACCACATATGCATCTCTATAAAGTGTGAGTGACTGAGGAGCTGAGGAAGGTTATTTCAGACATTATGATATGGGCAAAATGGAGATTACAGATTTCAACCGGGGTACATCTTTGAGGTAGGACGGGAGGGGGTACTATCTTTTGTAATGTATTTATCCCTTTTTTTTCTTCTCTTTCTCTTTTGTCTTTCTCTTCATAAAATCTTGTCTTTTCTTTCTCTTCTGTTTCTCTAATTTCTTCCATCTGGCACTCCCTTGTCTTTCTGTCCTCTGTCTATTTCCATCCCATGCTCTGGACTTTAATTTCACTATGGCTGTCATCCCTCCTCCTGTCATCCCTCCTCCCTCTTTCTTATCCCACTTCCCTCTCGTTCATCCCTTCCTCTCCCTCTGTGCCTTTTCTTTATCTATGCTGTATCTCTCCCTCCCTCCCTGTATCTCTCCCTCCCAGTATCTCTCCCTCCCAGTATTTCTCCCTCCCTATTTTTCTCAGTTTCTCCCTCATATCTCTCCCTCTCTCCCTATAACACTCTGTGTACCCCCCCCTCCCCCGTCCTTTCAATTCGGCGCACTCACGTGTTTCTCCTTTTCTGCATCAACCCCATATTCTCCTCTTACACTCACCCATCCCTTATTCAGCCACATCCCGGGGCTCCTGCTTTGGCTTGCAGGTGTAATTCCAAGTGTGCAAACCCATATACAGTATGATGTTTACATAGTTGTAACAAAAACGCATAAAACCATCTTTAGCCAATTGACTATACAGTACTGAGTGGAATATCCGACATGGGATTGACTGTGTGGTTAATAAGACAGTAAATCCCTAGTAGTGTTTCCACAGTAAACTCCGAGCCCTGACAAGCATCTGTCTTTTTTCCAGACAGAAGGTGGTACTGTAAACATAAGGGAAAGCTGAGGAAAACATAAGCGAAGCATCTTGTTTGGAACGACGGTGTGCAGCTTCCAGATTGGTATGGCGATGAGTACTGGTTAGTGCAGTAACAGTTGTGGACCTGTCTTGTCTTTCTTAATCCTCGTTGGTGCCGGATCTTAATGTGTTTTTCCTCCTGATTTTGTCATTGTCCAGGTTTCACGGTCAGATCACAATGCTCCTTTTTATCATTTACACCCGTTTATAAATATGGGTGCAATCAGAGTGTAGACGAGATTGGGATTGAGGACAACATGTTATCACTGGGTATAAACTGAGCTTTAGTCTATGGTGGAAGCCTGAATCTAGACAACAATGAACGATTCAGTACAAAACACACCTCTGTCCTCCATTTCCCCGTGATGTCACTTCCTTTGTGACATGGTGGATAAAATATGGAGGACGTCTGAGAATAACGCTGGAGGACGGGAGAAGATTTAATATTTACAGAGGTCCCATGAGTGCCTGGAGGCTTGCAACGCTCCTACAGTTTCAAAGGTAGAAGTCAGTATAGGTCCTATAACCACAGAAGTGATCAATTGTTTACACTCTGACTGCCATATTTCTGCATTGGGGGCTACGACAGGGTACCAACAAATATAGTGTCTCTAGAAAGTCTGAACCCCCCTTGAATATGTCAGAGTTTCATGCATTTAAACTATTCTATTTTTTCCCACTTATCTGTGTACCTCAATTCTCACTTTTAAAGGGATTTCTTTGAAAAAAGAAAATGATATATTATAAATACAAGTGTCTGGGGAGAGGGAAGTCTGGGCATCCCTGCTTAGACTGCTGCCCCCGCGACCCGGCCCCGGATGAAGCGGAAGAAGATGTATGTATGTATGTATATAAATACAATAATGGAACCTCATTATTGGATAAATCTTCTTACCGACTGAGTTAATAATTATTGAAAGCACTAAGCTGTGGGTCTGTCTGAATCTAAGCACCTACATATGGCAATATTTGAAGTGGGGAATATATATATATATTTATACATACAGACATATATATATATATTTATACATACAGACATATATATATATATATATATATTTATACATACAGACATATATATATATATATATATATATTTATACATACAGACATATATATATATATTTATACATACAGACATATATATATATATATATATTTATACATACAGACATATATATATATATATTTATACATACAGACATATATATATATATATTTATACATACAGACATATATATATATATTTATACATACAGACATATATATATATATATTTATACATACAGACATATATATATATATATTTATACATACAGACATATATATATATATATTTATACATACAGACATATATATATATATATTTATACATACAGACATATATATATATATATTTATACATACAGACATATATATATATATATATATCAGCAGTTTAAGTGGGGAACTGTCTGCACCATCTAAGTCATCAGGGAAGGCATACTGATTGATACAAATATATATTTTTTCAAATAAATATTACCATGTATTATTTACTTATTTTTCATTTAATTTCAACTTTTCAATTATTTAAATGATATTTTGATCATATAGTAAATTGAAAAGGGAAGAGTTAATACAAAATGCACTGTAAATTAAAAATACAAATATATGAGTTGGCAATGAAAGAAAGAGTGACTACTCTACTGTGATCTAATTGTTGTAATGTTGTCACACATTTTCCTACTCTAGAAATAAAGACCTTCAAAGATATTAGTATGAGATATTAGGGGCCCAATTTAGCTTGAACTCTCAAAAATGAAGGTTTGGCTCATTGATTAAAGGTTGACTAGTGAAAATGGGACACATACAAAGATCCCCATTAATGATCATATATGTAGCATATTCACAGTACTCACTCTATGTGTTGATATATAAAACATTTACTTCTGCATGTTTTTTTTTTTTTATTTCCCCAAAAAGTGAAAACAAACATTTTGCAATAAAGTCACTCAAGCAAAGCCAACACAACTTCCTTATCCACCTTCCCTCATCAAAGAGATATGTGTATTCTTTGAAATAATGCTTTATTAGCATAGTCTCCTATTCAGTGTGTTGAGGTAGTGGATTCATTCGAGGGACAATGTTGTCTGATGGAACAATGTCTGTCCCACAGGAATCTCTAGGTTGTCTCTTTTCTTTTTCTTCCTCTTCCTTTTCTCTCTTCTCTTCTCATCACAGACTCTGTTGTTGTCTTCCTCTTCCTCCTCTAAGGATATGGTGATGAAGGGAGATGAAGGTACATGGTTTTAACTTTGAAACTGAAAAAGAAGAAAGAAAGAAATGGAACTGTGCAGATAATCAAAACAATCCTATGAATAAAAATAAAGTAATACAGATCCAGTTTGTATTACAATAGGAATTTCATGACTGACATCATATCAGTGCTGGTGCTAAAAGCCGGGCTGTTACTCCCTTGATATCACTATATTTAAATGGAATGCCTTTTGATAGATGAAAATTGATGCGGGTTGACTTTTGATTCAAAACACATAATGCAACGCTTGTCAGATAATAGGGCAAAAAAAAAAAGAAGAACAACAGCAAAACACATCTGCCACTTTGAGCAAGCCAGAGCAATCACTCCAAGTATTTGAAAGATTTCAGATATTATTTGAACCCAGGCGTGCTCCTCTTCTCCCTGATCCCAGCATGGAGCTATAGGTCTGGAGCCCGCGGCCAGACCCAGCGTGTGACGGTGACCCTCAGGAGAGGGAGTCAATGTGCCAAGAGCACCAAGGGCACCAGACACATTCAGCAGGCATGGGTGCCATTCATCACGGTTGACAACCTGGGCCTCTCAGCGCCGTTTGGGTTTATTACCGGCACATTTCTGCCAACATAATGATGTTTTCCTGAGCACTTCCTGGTTCTCCCGAGACCAACCTCGATGAGAGACTGCAACGGCAACATCAAGGTGACAGGGGTTTGGGTTTGTTTTTTCATTTTTGGCAGCCATTTTATATTAAGTTTCGGGCCCAGTTTCATATGACTTCTAAGTGTTTGCGAAATGGGAGTGGAAAGATTTATAGAGGCCGAAGTACAGTTGATTGAAGATGAAGGGCATTAATGTCACCTTTCCTGCTGCACATTGCTGATGTTCAACAAGTCTTTCTAATATAGACGATGTTCTGAGGGAAACCACATTGTGTAAATTGTGAAACACACGCACAAAGGGGGAGGTAAAGAATTACAAATAATGTTGTCAAAGTAACTGAGTAGCCTTCTTTTTTTCTTTTTCATTTTTCAAATTGACGAATTGTACTTTTTCTTAAATCTTTTAAATGTTAAGGTGTTGTCCCTAACTTGTGCGCTGAATCGCAGGAAAGGCACAGACTCATCGTGTCATTCAGGCCTTACTCAGCCAGGGTGATGTAGGAGAGCCAGATCAGGATGGTCCCATCAGGCCAGCCTTGAACTGGCACATCTCGTTATAATCGACTTAACCTCATCAAATCCTTCAAATTAATTTTTAAAATGCCCCTTTACATTAGCAGATGTCACAAAGGCACTTTGGAATAATAATGAAACATCCCCCAAAGTATTGCTGCTGCAATCCTTCAGCCAAAGTTTAACGTTCAAGACCTTTAGGAGTGACCATGCATGCAGTTGTCATACGAGTTGGTAAACCTTTGTTCACCAGTAACCTTTGGAACATGGACACAATCAGAGATACTGGACACTCGTCAACCCCATGAACTTTCTACTTGTCTTTTGTACAGTACATAACACACAATACGTAAAGCAAGGCACAGAGTTATCTACATCTCCACATCTCACTTCAGAGTTTCTGAGAAAAGCAAGTGCAAAAGGTCTGTGTTCGGGGAAAAGTCAGTGATATGGTGAACTAAGTTGCTGAAGCGGAATCTGTTGATAAACGGTGTAAATGAAACTGTGTCTACCCTGTCTACCCGAAGCACGGTCTTGACACAGTGGCAGAGAGCGAGACACAGGAACAGAGGAGGAATTCAACCGATAAAGAGGATTTCTTCTAATCACTGAAGCAAGAGAGTCACCAGGTACAGGCAGGTCTGAATGGTACCTTGCCTGTGATCAGACGATATGGAGATGCCTCATTCCTTTGCGTACTTTAAGAAGCTGCTTAAAGCAACGGAACAAAGGTCCGCCATCCTCCGCCGTGCAAGCGTCTTTTTACTGGTGTTTAACTGCTCTTTGAAGAAAAGCAAACGGCATAAATTCGACATTGGAACTGAACCGCAAGTTCACAAAAAGGCGAAGGCATTTTAACTGGGAGTGTGTGAGTGGAATGTGGAATAATGGGAAGTGACTGCGGGAAAACCGTATTAAACAGTTACAAATAAAAAAGTCAGAACTCTTTGTGTAATTAAACCATGAAACATTGCAGCTAAGCTGAGATCTGGTCTGTGGTGAGGGTGCTTGAAGGTGAACTCCCTGTATGATAAACAGAAAGTGCTTTCAAACAATATAGAAGTACTCTGATCTATCCAAAGTGGTTCTTCTATAAGAATTCTGGCACTTAGACTATTATGTACTTATGCTTTGGGTATGTCATGGCATTGAAAAGCAGTAGCAAAACACAAAAATACTATATAGGCTTTTTTGAAGATGTTTTCATACAATGAAAATATGAAATGTTTTATTGCCCTAGAAATGTATGATTTTTCTCAGTGTTTTACAGATTATAAATATATTTGACTTAGTTCCAGTTTCAAATGTATTGAAATTTCAGTTGAGCTAAATCAGCTGATTGTCTCAGTGAATGTTTTTGTTTTCTAAGTAACTGCATTTTATTCAAAGTACTTTCAAACGAGAGAGTTTCCAGTGTCACATTTTTTACACCGGTAGTTTACTTCTACTTGAGTAAAATCTAATTGAAGTTACACTATTTGCACCTGAGACAGATTTATCAGTGCCCCTTCCATTCCATGTTTTTCCAATAACTCTAGACCTGTGTCTGTGCATCATCTAAGTATGATCATTAGGTTCAAGAACCTTCTACATTTTCATTATCCTCTGCCAGATGACGCTTATGGGGTTATGACGATAATGGTGATGATGACTACATCTGATTGATTTGTGCCAGTAGGTAGTATCACTGTTCACCACATTAAATATGCTCCTTTTGCTTAATGTAATTCACTTTCTGCCTCTAGGACCCATTAGAAATGCTAAAATCAATATTTCATATATACTAGATCAATGTCTCTGCCTGTTCACTGCACATCGCTCCTGTCAGCATTAAGGTGCCGTGAATGTGTTTTTATTATGTGAATCTCTGGCTGTTTCAGTTGCTCACCACCCAAGTGAATTATCAGAGGCCAGACACACAGGGATAGGCACGTGTTGTGTCCTGTGCTGGTCCTGTGGTCTAATCTGCTGTCTCTGTTAAACACCTACTGCTGCAGTGTGGGTTCAAATCCAGCCCCCTGCTCTTTGGGCAACGCCTTTCCCCACTGTCCCTACTCAATTAAAACCCACAAGCAAGCCTTCGGATGTATCTTGAAATAACAGACGCTTTATTTTCTGAATGTACTTTTCCACTGCACTGTGCAGTTTATCACTGTGCCGGGTTGTTCCGGTTGCCAGAGTGTTTTCATTGCGCCAGTGAGTGAATGGAGGCCAGGTGCTCAGAGAGATAGCTGCTTTGTTCCAACTCTGCGGGTGGTGACCAGTGGGATACACAGCCCACCGAGATACACCTACCCAGAAATGGGGGCAACAGCCACAACAGTCACAAGGTCCTCTGTTTGAAATATCTTTCCATCCGAAAAGTCCTCTCCTGTGACCAAAATATCAGACTTAGCTGTGCAGCCCCCCCCAGAGCCCCACCCCCGCAAAGGATTTGCTGCACACCTGAGAAAATTGTCCGTTGTGATTTGGTGGGTTTTATCTCTGAGACGGGATCATGTCATTTTTAAACAAGTTGAGATTATTTTCAATTCTTTCCTCTGACTGTTATTTTAGGGAATCCCTTCTGATTTATTTTTCCTAAAATTGCTACCCAGAGTCATTTAACACAAGGTGCATAGAATTAGCTGCCCCACAGCATGTTAGTTCCAGAGGATGCGTTGTCATAACTGACCTGGCAGTAACGTAAGCCACATTTCTGTGAAGTTTGAACTCAGGGTTGACTAAAGTTACCTTGTTAACTCTGACTGTCCTTCAGGTTGAACACTGTAAATGACATCCGTTTGCTTGGTCTTCATTTTGCCTGAATAAGAAACATTTATAAATGGGGGCCCCTGAATCTAATGGCAGAAATAATTACACAGGAAGTTTGAACAAACTGTGAATAGCTTATCTAAGCACAGCATAGCATGGCAGGGAGGACAGGTTCTAGTTTATTTGTCATTACACATTAACAGCAACGTTATTGGGAATGAAATGATTGGTTTCCAAATATAGTCCTCAGCAATGTTTGCATAAATAATACAAAGTAATAAAAACAAAATACCCCCCTATTCCACAAATGTCTTCATCATTAGGGTCTCCCAGCCTCTGTCATATTTTCCCTAAACACTTTGGGATTTGGTGATGTTATTTAGCAGAACCTAGGTGGGGCAGTAGCCCTCCTTCCAGCATGTAGTCAAGGACCGCTAGGTCGCTGGTGAAATTATATACTTTTTTTAGGACAAGGTCATATTTATTATTTATCTTGAATCTTGGAAACATGGCAGAACGCTGTGTGCTGGCTCACTGATTTTTTTCTTCCTTTCGTTCATTCTTTTTTTGCCTTCTTCCTTACTTCCTTCCTCCTTTTCTTTCCTTCCTCTGTTACTTTCCCATGGGCTAATTCAGCCATGCTAGATTTCCCTTCAGTTTCAGGGGTGATTTAAAGATAGATATGCATGACCACACTGCACGTCTGTAATCTGAGGGCTCATCCATTCTCTAGAAGTAATTGAATGAGAGAAAAGCAAGGACGTCCATTCGACAAATCAATCCAGTTCAAGTGGTATTTGAGGACTTGATCGTAAACACAAAGGTAAGCTGCTAATTTTCCTCCAGTCAAAGCACAGTATAACATGGTGATTTAGACTTGGAGTGGCTCAGCTAAGTTAGTAGTCATCTAGAGCTGTGCAAGCCACAGCTCTCTGTTAGCCCTGGCACCCAGCGTTTCAATTACATAGCACTTGCTTGCTGCGGGGAGGGCTGCTCCCACAACATTTCAGAGACTTCCTCACATTACTTTTAGAGCACAATGTTAATAGACCTATTTAGGGGCGTGGAAATTGAGTCTGGTTCTCTATTGGCTACTCCACAGATGTCGCTAAAGTGAAAGTTGGAATTAACTTCTAATAAGATCATTTGAAATGAAGCAGATGGGACCAAATAAACCGGACATCTGCATCAAAAAAGCAACAGCATCAAAGGACTGACAACAGAAGGAAGCACCAATATACTAGTAGCTTCTCGCGGACCTGGTATGAAAAAAGCACGGCTGTGTCGTTGCCCAATCCAGGGAGCTGTTTTCCCTGTGTTTTATTCCAATCCTCATAGCAGGCTTGGTGAATTGTTGTGGATAAAAACAGGCCTGAAATGTTTACCAAAGACAGCTTTCTAAATGCCTCTGATAGAATTAAGCAACACAGTGGAACACAGCAAGGAAAAGGCTACCATGCTAGTATTCTTAAACACAACCTGGAAGTTAATAGGAATGGGCACATCTTATTGAAGCTAATGGACTGTGTCAAATTCTATTTAGCTGGCACTTAGTGGACTTGACCAAACTGCAGGATAAAAAAAACACGAGTGTTGATTTTGTGCCATTGTGTAATGGAAGCCCAGTCCAAAACAAGATACTGGGCTGTATTGTAGCCAAAATATAAGGTAAAAAAAAACCTGAGTTTACTGTAACATTCATCAGTTATCCTTGATAAATGATCTCTGGAACAGAGAATTTGGTATAAACTCTGCCCAGGTTCGACTGGTTGTTAAAGTATTGCTGGCCATTACTTGAATCTACGTTTGCATTTTATATTTGCATTTTCATTATTTAGCAGACGTACAAACATAGAAGGGACATTTATTTCAAATTATGAGCATGTGATTTAACATTTATGAGAACTGTAATTCATTGCCATTATTGCCATTACTGTCTGGGTCAGGTATGAGGAATGTTTGACTGGGTGGGAGGGCTAAGGGGTGTTTCTACTGTACTCTTACTGTGCTGTGGATTTTGAAAGTGTTAAGAAATAGTGTTTAAAATACACTGCAATTCTGTTTTCTTTTGGACTAGAACAATCTGGAAATGGTTAAAGTGGGGAGGTCATCAGCAGGTTCATACCATCTAAAGACCTTTTTCTAAAATGGCAAATCTGGAAGATCTGGCGGGCTAAAGGAAATTCTCAAATAAGATTTGAACTCAGATGTTTTGGAAAATACTGTTGAAACGCTACAGAGGGCTTCATATACTCTTAACCAACAGGTTGATTCTATGTTACAAGAGGTGAGAAAACACACAAGGACTGGGTCCAAAATCTATTGCCATCTTCCTTTGTTTTCTCCAACAATTAAACAAAGAAACCAACACTCCCGCATTTACATTTTTATTCAATTAGTTTTACCCAAAACTAAATTCTTGGTCTTACTTTTCAATTATCTTTTGATATCCAGGGGAACATTTACTGGTAACAAAATATAAATTACAGTATACTCAAGATTACATTATTTCAGTTGATGTAGCGTAGGTTAGCACACGTTCATCTCTTACTGTTGATTATTATAATTCGCTAATTTGTCACAAAGCCACTCTCGCCAAACTCACGTTAGAAGTTCAGGACAAGAAAGTATATGTTGTGTAGAAATGATAACGCTCAAATTAGAAACTCATTACAGAAAATGTGTATTTCTCTGCCTATTTGAGGTGTTGATTGCATCTCATTCCAGTGTTCCAACATGTCTGTGTATTTGAATACCACTCTTCAGGTTATTTTCTTTAGGTATATTGCAAGGACCTGCTTGTGTATATGAAAGTTTTTACACATTTCCTCCTTAAACGTCAACATTATATCTAGGGTGAAGGCTAATGTGGGCCTGACAGAATCTTCTTCTGAGCTTTGCACACAAAACACATTGGACACACACACACAGATATGCAAAAATAGACAAAGTCACTGTGGAGCCGAAGCCCTGAGCCCAGTTTGTGCATTTCCATGGTTACGTGGAGACCAACCCTGTGATAACTAAGTTCTCATTACTGGTGTCATGGTTGATTTCCCTTGGAGACTGACCGAAAAATATCTGGCTGCAATAATTTATCATTTCTACGGACCACCAGAGTACCAGCTGCATTTAGGAAAAGTTATGTTCTACTTAGTGATACAATCAATCAATCAATCAATTGTATTTATAAAGCCCTTTTTACATCAGCAGTTGTCACAAAGTGCTTTTACAAAATACCCGGCCTTAAATCCCAAAGAGCAAACAGCAGTAGTGTTGAATTTCAGTGGCTAGGAAAAACTCCCTAAGAAGGCAGAAATTTAGGAAGAAACCTAGAGAGGACCCAGGCTCAGAGGGGTGACCAGTCCTCTTCTGGCTGTGCCGGGTGAACATATTAAGAGTACAAATTGTAATAATGAATAAATGCATGTGGGCTGAGTCCAGAGTCTATTTAAACTTAGTCCAGTTCTGAAGCATGACTAGATGGACAAGGACAGGGACAACACGGGGGAGGGGGAGGTGTCAGCACAGTGCCAGCTGAAATCGTCAGGTATCCTCTTGATCTGCAACACAACCAGGAGGACTTTGGGCAGGAACAGCAACGGGTCTTTCAAGCCAGGTACTCCTCAGGTGTGGGCCAGGACCTCATGTCCTCCTAAGTTTAAAACGGCAGGAGACAGGGAAAATATAGAAAATGCATTTCTTAGATCTCTGACCCTACTCCCACAGCACAATAATATAGCAGCGTAAGACCTTGGGGCTGAGACAAGGGGGGGTCCATTGACACTGTGCAATGTGTAATATAAAAACAGTTTACATCTTTATTTCACATAAACTGTATCAGAATAGACAAACCTGAAACACTGAAAGCATTTGAGAAAAGGACTAGTGGCTGGTGACATTCAAATTCACAGTGTCTTCTTCGGGGTCAGACAGAACAGCTTCTTGAACAAATATATCTAGATCCAGGAAAGATGCATCTGAGCCCTGATGAAAGGTTGACACGTCTGGGATCAGCAGGACCCAATCGGGGCCACATTCTCTCCTTTTCAAAGAATACAAAACCCTGCTCTGCTTGTCACACACACACTGTAACCACACATACACACACACACACACACACACACACACAGACACAAACACAGTCCCTGCCTCCACCTGCCTGTGCCTGTCTGAGAGCTGTGATCAGCGCTATCTCCTGAGAACAGAAGTGATAACACTGCATCGAGAGATTTGGAATCTCAGACAGGAGGATGAGAGACGAAGAGGATGAGAGATGTAGGGGATGAGAGAAGGAGAGGATGAGAGACAGAGAGAGCTAATAATATAACATTTGAAACCTTATTTATTTTAAACTTGTGAGTGCAAGTTGCGTTTGCATTTTCGTTCATTGTTTTTCCATCTTCCTTGGCCCCGTGATCATAAGTCTTCCATGTCAGGAGGAAGAATTGAATTGAAGAGAGAGATAGAATGACAGATGGAAAGAGTGAAAAAGTAAAACTTATTCGACCTTTTCTTCAAGTCATTTTTCACCATTTTCTTTTCAAGCACCTTTGGTGAGGCTAGGCCGTGGATGCGTTCGTTTTCTCAACAGGACCGCTACGAGGAGGGTTTGTTTTGACCCCATCATAAGAAGATGAAAACCACAAATCTACCTCAGAAGTGTATCACAGAAAACCCATTTTCATCCGTGCCTTACATCAAACATGACTCAACGTTGCTGTTGCTTGGACTGACTGCTGAGCAAGTCAATAGGAACAGGATATGTAATGAACAAAAGACGGATGTGTAATGACTGCCTTTCACGACAGCAACCACTGAAACATCCAGAGCCAATGCCTACCACAAAGGAGTCACATGCCGTTGGCACACCTGACAACGTGTCAACCCTGTTTCGACAGACTGCGCGATAACAGGGTTGACGCGTTTACAAAGGTAAACCTTTCTGTGTTTATATATGAAAGATCAACTTCACTGGTCGAATCAATATAGTATCTCAACGCTCTTCAAAGCAAAAGAATATTAATAACCTAACTTCGCTCTGTCGGTCAGGGATTTTATTGTAGGCGGAGCAAGAATGCAACAATATAAATGTGTAAGTCCTGAATCCTACAAAGATCTGTGCACCATAATCAATCAGAGCTATCGTAGAGCTAAATGCAGAGGTAACATTTGCCACATGGCCCATAGCAGTTATTGAACTGTGTTTAAAGGCAGTAGCAAAAGCTCAAATGTAGGTAATTGGCTAAAACGTGTTTGTTAAAGCCATATTGAACATTTTAGAGTATGCAGGTACTGGGGAGTTTTCTTACATTTGGAAACGTACCAGTATTGATCAAACGACTATTCAGTTAGGCTCTCTCCATGGGAAGCACCAACCAACCTACAGTGCGGTACTCAAGAACATCAACTAGCCAGAGTGATTATCAACAATTTATGGGGGAAAAGTAAATAAACCCTCAAAACTGTTTCATCTGGCCGTCAAATTTTGCTACTAACGAACCTGGTCACAATACAATAATACAAAAAATACTGGGAACGTGCTTGTCTGACCGCAGCTCCCGTTTCATCAATGCCAATTAATTTGATTGACAGGAGAAAAATGCTAACTGCGGATAACATTAGAAGTCCAATATAAACTAGCTAAGTACCTACTTCACCCATTTTATCAGAACTAGTGTATAACCCCCAATAGCTGGAGGTGGCAAAGATTTCTTACAATTACAACCTGATACCTATTTTTATTACTACCAAGCCAACTATGTTAATCATTTCTTGAACTGCATCCAAAAATGCCTAAATTTGTTGTGGAATGTTTAGTCAAATATACCCTGTTTTCCAAACCTCATATAAAGTGGATGTATAAATATTGCCATGATATGAGATGGATTTTACATCTTATTGTATTTGCTTCGTGTCTGAAACATGTTGATCTAATTGGGAGGCTTGATGTATTTTGAAGACAGGCTTGATTATATACTGTAAATGAATCAATAAGCAGAGGGTAGCCTACATTTTCTGTCTCTGTCTATTAATTGCATTGGATTTTAGTGCATTTTTATCTCGTATTTAGCCAATGTGTTACAGACCAAGTACAAAACCATGTTGGCTATAATGTGACAACATTTAATTGAATATACAGTGTCTCACAAAAGTGAGTACACCCCTCACATTCTTGCTAATATTTGATTATATCTTTTCATGTGACAACACTGAAGAAATGACACTTTGCTACAATGTAAAGTAGTGAGTGTACAGCTTGTATAACAGTGTACATTTGCTGTCCCCTTGAAATTACACAACACACAGCCATTAATGTCTAAACCGCTGGCAACAAAAGTGAGTACACCCCTAAGTGGAAATGTCCAAATTGGGCCCAATTGGCCATTTTCCCTCCCCAGTGTCATGTGACTCGTTAGTGTTACAAGGTGTGTTAGCATGTGTGTTAAATTTCAACATGGCACCTCATGGCAAAGAACTCTCTGAAGATCTGAAAAAAAAGAAGTGTTGCTCTACATAACGATGGCCTAGGCTATAAGAAGATTGCCAAGACCCTGTAACTGAGCTGCAGCACAGTGGCCAAGACCATACAGTGATTTAACAGGACAGGTTCCACTCAGAACAGGCCTCACCATGGTCGACCAAAGAAGTTGAGTGCACATGCTCAGCGTCATATCCATAGGTTGTCTTTTTGGAAATAGACTTATGAGTGCTGCCAGCAATGCTGCAGAGGTTGAAGGGGTGGGGGGTCAGCCTGTCAGTGCTCAGACCATACGCCGCACACTGCATCAAATTGGGCTATATGGCTGTCGTCCCAGAAGGAAGCCTCTTCTAAAGATGAAAGCCCACAAACAGTTGGCTGAAAACAAGCAGACTAAGGACATGGATTACTGGAACCATGTCCTGTGGTCTGATGAGACTAAGATAAACTTATTTGGTTTGGATGGTGTCAAGTGTGTGTGACAGCAACCAGGTGAGGAGTACAAAGACAAGTGTGTCTTGCCTACAGCCAAGTATGGTGGTGGGAGTGTCATGGTCTGGGGCTGCATGAGTGCTGCCGGTACTGGGGAGCTATAGTTCATTGAGGGAACCATGAATGACAACATGGCATACTGAAGCAGAGCATGATCCCCTCCCTTTGGAGACTGGGCCTCAGGGCAGTATTCCAATATGATAACGACCCCAAACACACCTCGAAGATGACCACTGCCTTGCTTAAGAAGCTGAGGGTAAAGGTGATGGACTGGCCAAGCATGTCTCCAGACCTAAACCCTATTGAGCATCTGTGGGGCATCCTCAAATGGAAGGTGGAGGAGCGCAAGGTCTCAAACATCCACCAGCTCCGTGATGTCGTCATGGAGGAGTGGAAGAGGACTCCAGCGGCAACCTGTGAAGCTATGGTGAACTCCATGCCCAAGAGGGTTAAGGCAGTGTTGGAAAATAAAGGTGGCCACACAAAATATTGATACTTTGGGCCCAATTTGGACATTTTCACTTTACTCACTTTTGTTGCCAGCGGTTTAGACATTAATGGCTGTGTGTTGTGTTATTATGAGGGGACAGCAAATGTACACTGTTATACAAGCTGTACACTCACTACTTTACATTGTAGCAAAGTGTCATTTCTTCAGTGTTGTCACATCAAAATATATAATACAATTTCTGCAAAAATGTGAGGGGTGTACTCACTTTTGTGAGATACTGTAGGCCTGCATTGAACACCACATAAGACTTCTGATAGCTATGTGTTTATTCTATTGCATTTTTATATTTTTCTTTTCACTGTAAATCACAGTGAATTGCTTCTATTTATGAATTGTGCTATATAAATAAACTTACTTGCTTGCTTACATAATTTAAATCAAAATCAACTTGAAGTGGGTACAGGCTCAATGATTGAAGTTGCACAACATCTTATAAAATGTTTAGTTTCCGCTCAGGAGACCAGAAATTTGAGGAAACATTGTTTGCCAGCTTTTGATTTGTTTTGGGATTTTTCATCAGTTATCCTTATAGTGTATCACCACCAAATTCTAAGATTTCTGCTGCAAATTCCTCTTACTGATTCTTAAATCGAGAAGGAAAATGAATAAAGGACAATCAAACCTGCTTCATGCCCTGTAACGTCACACTGCATTCTTATCTACTTCAGTTACTCTGTCAGTGGCAGGGGTGGCCAGCTTGAACCAAATGTCACCAGATGGCGCAGACAAGTGACAAGAGAAGGTGACCAGGCAATCAAGGAGCTCAACTGGAAAACACTGGATGACCCCTAAAAATGTCTAGAAAATAGTGTAAAAAGCGCTGTGGCTCCACAAAAACATGTTTGGATAAGCATCTCTCTCCACACTCTTCTCTGGTGTTGTCTGGCTGCTCAACTATCTCACTGCACTGCAGTATAGCCCAACAGCTACAGTCTGACCGGATTACTGGATCTTTCTAGGCAATCAGCGACAGGCAATTTGCCTTCAGTCGCCAGCTGCTCCTGGTGGTCATGCTCCGTTCACCTCATGACTTTTCCTGTCCTTTGACCTCCATCCCATCGCAATGCCCAGAATACCACATGCATATACCAAATGCTAGATGATCGCTACCTCCTATTCTCATGTAAGCCTGGGTTCTTGATCGGTCCTTCTATTGATTCTGAATCAACCCTCTAATCAGTGACCTACAGTAGAGCAGTGGTTCCATTCACCTTTTACTAGTACCCCTACGCAACTGACTGTTCAGTTTGCTCTCAGACCTCAAAGAAGCATACTGCGATCTCATGAATTGCATGTTAGAAATGTGCATGCTAGATATTCTTTGGTTGTTTTTTTTTGGGGGGGGCTATATTTCAGTATACATTTTCCCATCATAAGTTGTTCTGTTTATCCTGTACATTCATTGCATCGCTGGTTATTTCTTAATACGTTGTGTTTGATTATAAAATATCTGTTCTGTTCTCAGAGAATATAATGCTGTGTAATTAATAATTCACTACGCCTTCAGAAAATAAGAATATAATTAATAAACCTGAGTTTATATCTAGTATTAACTTATCCTCATTGGATGGGGCTGACTTACAAAAAACGTATACCTCCATATGTACTGTAGCCCATGAATACAGACTGAAACTGACTGAATTGTTACAGATTGTTATACTTTTTTAGATAAATCTACTGTATATAATTTATTTTAGATATTTTTACTGCAGGAAAAATGGGCAAGCGTGAGGATCTGAGTGACTTTGACAAGGGCCAAATTGTGATGGCTAGACGACTGGGTCAGAGCATCTCCAGAACTGCAGCCCTTGTGGGGTGTTCCCGGTCTGCAGTGGTCAGTACCTATCAAAAGTGGTCCAAAGAAGGAACAGCGGTGAACCGGTGACAGGCTCACCGATGTGGAGAGCGACGGCTGGCCTGTGTGGTCCAATCCAACAGACGAGCTACTGTTGCTGAAAAGGTTAATGGTACTGGTACTGATAGAAAGGTGTCAGAACACACAATGCATCCCAGTTTGTTTGCATATGCAGTACTGTATCCGCAGACCAGTCAGGGTGCCCATGCTGACCCCTGTCCACTGCCGAATAAGCCTACAATGGGCACATGAGCATCAGAACTGGACCACGGAGCAGTGGAAGAAGGTGGCCTGGTCTGATGAATCACGTTTTCTTTTACATCATGTGGATGGCCGGGTGCGTGTGCGTCGCTTACCTGGAGAACACATGGCACCAGGATGCACTATGGGAAGGAGGCAAGCTGGCGGAGGCAGTGTGATGCTTTGGGTAATGTTCTGCTGGGTCCTGCTGGGACCTTGGGTCCTGCCATTCATGTGGATGTTATTTTGACACATACAGTAACACCTACCTGAGCATTTTTGCAGACCATGTACACCCTTTCATGACCACGGTATTCCCTGATGGCATTGGCCTCTTTCAGCAGGATAATGCGCCCTGCCACAAAGCCTAAATTGTTCAGGAATTGTTTGAGGAACACAACAACGAGTTAAAGGTGTTGACTTGGCCTCGAAATTTCTCAGATCTCAATCCAATCGAGCATCTGTGGGATATGCTGGACAAACAGGTCCAATCCATGGAGGCCCCACCTTGCAACTTACAGGACTTAAAGGATCTGCTGCTAACGTCTTGGTGCCAAATACCACAGCACACCTTCAGAGGTCTAGTGGAGTCCATGCCTCTGACGGGTCAGGGCTGTTTTTGTGGCAAAATGGGAACTGTGAAACAAATCAAGAACACAAACGTATCTGTCATGTAAGAGCAACACTGTATCTGTATGCTCTTGGACTTCTCAGTGTCTAGAAAAATGGCAGTTTTCATCCTTTACCCTTATTTAGAATAATTCAGAAAATGTTTTACCATCATGTATATTTTTCAACTTGCACATTCATAGTTTGTCTGTTTATTTCTTAATAAATCATTTCTGTTCATTAAACAAAAATTCTCAGAGAATACTTTTCCATGTCATTCATAATTCACTATGCCTTCAGAAAGTGAGATGATAATTAATAAACCTGAATTCACATCCCTTAACATTATAGATTTTCTTATAGCCTCTAGGAAAATGTGGTTGCTCTTCTGTTATGAATGTTTAGTTACCAATGATGTTCATCACATGAATGAAGCCATATCCTATATTATATTGTTGATTCACAAGTAAGTAACCCTTTCTTGTTAGAGTAGTCCTTCAGAATGTGCTCTTTTTTTTAAACTCTTGTATTAACAGGTAGGAATGCTAAGAACAGATTGTTATTTAAATCAATAATAGAACCAGCAATATAGACCCAGCATCCATTCAGTTACTTGACCAGGGATGTTGAGCCGCCCACCATGGGACGACATAACCTGGGTGACAAGGTGCTGGTTAGGGATGTTGAAGGCCTGAAGATGCCTGCACATCACTGTGTGAACCAAACCAGCCCCACTCTCAGCTGTCTGCTGGTACACACATATCTGAACCAAGCCTTACATGCCCCCCCCCACCCAACATGTGAGTCACCCGTTTCAAGGGAGAGAGGAGAAAGTGAAGGGGGCTGTGATGTTGCATATTACATGACTCAAGCATCAGTTGGCCCTGCTTTGACACCCCCCCCCCCCCCCCCCCACACACACACACACACACACAAAATAAAGAGCCATGGGACAGGGGAGAAAGGTAAAGAAAAATAAAAAACATTCAAATTCACTCTATAAAAACAGCTTCCTCTGGCCCATCAGAGAGAATAACACAATCAAACTGTCATTTCATCTGAAAGCCTTTGCCCTTTGTTCGCTTATTACCGTCAGAACACCTCTCCTATCCTCACACCTCCATTCCCAAGAGCAGTTAACTATAATAATGACATCTTCCACTTGAACATGTTCTTTTCATCATCCAGAGGCTGTTTTGTGAATGGAGAGTAAGCTAATGACTACATTATATTAAGTATCCCCAATGAGAGGGGATGGTTTAGTGAAGAAGAAGAAATGCCTGAAACTGAAATTAATTGAAATGGATCGTTAGTTATTGTGTTATTAGTCATTGTGTAACATATTCCATGAGTTACCATTTTCTGTATTTTCTTTTTGTAACTTTTAACTTATTTAGAATGTGAAAAATTTAATTATACTTTATTAGATATTTTATTTAATTCTAATTCTAGTTTGAAATTTACCAGACATCATGCATACCAAAACATTACGAGGATAGAAATACAATCGATTCAAAAGACTTATGGTTTTCTTGGTAGTCAAGGTCAGTATGTCACGCACAAGGGATTAGATTCAATAACAACAACAATCGGCCATCTACCTTCAATTGCGAGATTTGTTTTTACTATTTCTTTAAATGCCAAACTGTCAGCCCAGCCATTGGTGTGTATTGCATTGTCATAGCCAGGGGGAGTGACAATAGGGGACGTGTGAGGGTTTTCAAATGCAATTTTATGCCTCGTCTACTTCGTCCTCCTTACAAGAACATACCGTCCTCTTTACACACTGTCCTGTCCTCCCCACAAGAACACATAATACTCCCACCTTGTCCTCCCCACAAGAACACATAATACTCCCACCTTGTCCTCCCCACAAGAACACATAATACTCCCACCTTGTCCTCCTCACAAGAACACATAATACTCCCACCTTGTCCTCCTTACAAGAACACATAATACTCCCACCTTGTCCTCCTCACAAGAACACATAATACTCCCACCTTGTCCTCCTCACAAGAACACATAATAATCCCACACATAATACTCCCACCTTGTCCTCCTCACAAGAACACATAATACTCCCACCTTGTCCTCCTCACAAGAACACATAATACTCCCACACATAGTACTCCCACCTTGTCCTCCTCACAAGAACACATAATACTCCCACCTTGTCCTCCTCACAAGAACACATAATACTCCCACCTTGTCCTCCTTACAAGAACACATAAAAACTCCCACCTTGTCCTTCTCACAAGAACACATAATACTCCCACCTTGTCCTCCTCACAAGAACACATAATACTCCCACCTTGTCCTCCTTACAAGAACATACCATCCTCTTTACACACTGTCCTATCCTCCTCACAAGAACATAGCGTATATAGCTCCTCACATGAACGCTAGCGTGCACACTGAGAAAGAGCCAATGTCTCATGTCGTCATATTTTGCACTGATGTGTGTGTGTGTGTGTCTGAATAATGAAAACAGATGCCCAGAGCTGCAACTGACAGACCTTTGCATCTTACACATCGGTTTGGCTTCTCTGAGGTCCAGAATGTGGTGAATGAATAGATGTGATATTCAACGGAACCAAGGCCAAACACACCATGTCCAAGGTCTTTGTTTTACAGGAGAGTGGGTAGTTGGGCCACAGGGTTACTGGAGCCACCCCTTGTTTCTTGGAAACCATAGACAAAATCAATCATGTTGCCAACAAAGATCAGTATAAGATTAATTTCCACAGAGTGAAATGAGTTTTCATGAGGTTTTGTGATGCATGTGTCTCAAACAGTGTAGGTCATTTGAAAACGTCGATATTAGTTGGGGTAAGTTTAGCCAATTGCCACTGTATTCTTAGTAATGTGCATATTTTTTAAATGTGTCATGCATATGAACTCAAGATGGTGCCTTTTCATTGTAACAGGGAAGTTAGCAGCCGAGGAATTGAGAAGAGATGAGGTCCATTGATGCCCCAGCAAGGAATGAAAAATAGATAGTAGGACACTGAAGAGGAACATTGCTAAAAAATTTAAGTTAGCCAAAATGCACTGTGGCTGTACCTCCGGGAAAGAGAGGAAATGAAAGAATAACAGAAACACACAGATATCTGATGACGGGTCGTTGAAAAAGAGGTCGATAAACATTTCAGTAATCTTGCAGACCATTTTCATGGGGCTAGTGGCCTCGAATGCAGAGCACTCGCCAACGGAATGGCAATTCCTGAAAAATGGAATGTTTTTCAATAAATGAAAAGGGAAGTGACCTTGTACATTGTGACACCGTGGTTACCCCATTCCTGTGCTTAACGAACCCCATATGAAGTCATACGACTCAATTTTGCGGTGTATTTCAACCCATTATGACCAGCTCAACTCCATGGCCGTTTATCCATTCCAAGTACGCTATGTTATGGAAATTACTTGAACTGATGTATTCTTACTGATTAAAGGACTGAGTCCCCATGTTTAGATAAGAAAGGGAATGTGGGAGTGGGGGATCTGGTGTTTGTCTAGGGGGCATCATTGACTTTTATCAGTATATTGGAGGGTTACTCGTAATCTGTATAACCCATCAGAGTCTATCTATTGTTTGTCCAGATGCTGTGAGTCCTCTTCAAGAATTGAGAAGGTTATCGATGTGGGGGAGGACAGCCTGCTCCTTGGGTGGAACCTGGGTAGTGATGGAACAAAGGGAATGAGTTTATTGACATCGGACAGCTGTCCAGCATCTTACCACACCTCTTTTTTCCCTTTAAATACTGTTGATTGTCCTGTATTAATTTAGGGACCATTCACCGTTACTTGGTAACTTGTGTACTCTCTTCTTGCACTCTCTCCATTTTTGTAAATCATTTGGACTAGAAATTGCCATCACAGCTAAGAACGTACTTGTGTCCTTCAGAAGAAATTTCTTGCCAAGCGTCCTTGAAAGTATGTTCTTGCAAGAACGTGAGGACAGAGAACCCACCTACCTAGATTGAGATGCATGTGTACCTGGCTAGTGCGCAATACTGTTTGCTTTTCCTGCTCTCCTGACATCTTGAAAACGAATTCTGAGATATGAGATGCGTTCTCGCTGAACAAGTCACCAACCCATGCATCCTCGATAAAAGAGGCGGATCAAGTACACATCCAGGCATTTTATGCGTTCTTGGTAACCTGCGTTCTTTGGAGTGGAACCGTACTTGGGCCAAGAAAGATGACGCCAAACGAGTTCACAAGAACACAAGTACGGACAAAAACTCGGATTGATAAATGGCCCATGTCTTTGTTAGAAGGAACTATAGACAGAAATAAATAGACATGCCCCCCCCACATCCAGGGGAAAACTATGATTCGTCCCCCCTAATATATCACTGTAAGCATAACTGTGTAATTTCAATTATATTATTATGACGCCATGAAAGCACATATGCGGATTATCGATACTTAATAGTGAGTATTTTAAGTTTCAAAATAGTGTGATCCCCCTTTGCCCCACAATGGTTTGATCTGCTGCCCCCCCCCCCTTCACTCAGTAAAATAAAACACATTTATAACCGTCACCAGCCTTCATTTTCACTACATTGAATTACAGGTCGCGCTTTATGTTAGCTAGCAGTTCGCTGACGTTTTCTAGCTAGCTACAATAAAATTAACCAGTGTTTGCAGTTGTTTGAATTCGAGTCAGTGAGAGAAGCTTGCATTGCAGTACAGTTCAATGCAGTGCAGTGTTCCTTAGCTGGCAAGGTGACAGTGTTTGTGTCTACCGTCTGAAAAACACTCAATGCACATAACTATTGTGAGGTTAATCCAGTAAGTTTGTTTTATGTTGGTAGGGTTCACACTCAAGATAGCTGAATTTGCAGTGCTACCGTAGTGCACAAACCGATGGCGCAAACTAAAACAGTATTACCGCACGACTTTTGGTGTCCCCCTCACTAATTGCTTTTGAGAAGATTTCATGTAATTATCCCCTCCAAAGCTGATATCAGACTTTTGCCCCTGGAAGGAACGCTTTGTCTCCCTCAACGTAGTGATGCTGAATGTCAAACAAATTGCTCAACTTACTCATTCACCTCCCATGGCCATTTTCCATGCCGATGTCAACCAACATGGACATTGCCAACATGTTAATAATTGATAGCTTCGAATTACACATTTTCCATTAAACCCTGGGATTAATATTGCTCTCAAACTGTGTAGCCAATGTAGCTGTGTTTGTACACGACTGTGCGTGATTGTGTATGCAAGTTTCTGTTTCTTGCTCACCTTCATATCTGTGCGTGTGTGTGTCTGTGTGTGTGAGATTAAAAATTAAATAGCAAATACACAGGCTAGGAGGTGCGTGGGTGCTACTGGATGGTATTTCAGTGATTCTATTTAAGTATAATAACTGATTCCACTTGGAATGCAGAGTCTGCACACAATTTTCCTACATTACAGTCGCAATTAAATGTCTACGAGCAACTATACATCTGGCAAACTGAAAGCACTTATGGAGCAAACTTATTAAGGGCTCAGCCCACTTTGCATGTCTTATTTCCGCAGTAGATTTGTTTTGCAATGGTCAAATAAACTCCCAGAATGGTCTGAGTTTTTCGACCAGCGCAAACCTCAACAGAATCCTTTTACTTTTCAGAGTGAATTTTGTAAGAAATGATGTGTTATGGGGGTATAAATTAAAGCCCACTTGATAAAGTTGAGAGGACAATGGCTTTGACGTCTTGAGTCAGATATTGTGTAAAAGACTATTCTGGTGTATCGACTTTAGATGTAGGGATGTATAATTAAATTTCACTCACACTAATGTTACCCTTAGATTTTAGAGGATGGTGTGTGTTGATTGTTGAGATTCTATCTGGTGTAAGAGAATGTCCTCTATTCCTTTGTTAATAGTGTAAATATTACGAAACCCAGCTGTTCAACTGTTTAATTCACGGTAGCTAGAACACAGGACATGGAGACCCATGGAAAAGCAAGGACTGATAAGAACCCTTGAACAGGAAATGTGGGTATAAAGTGAGTGTATATGCGTGTGTGTGTGTTGTTTGTTTGCTGGGGGGGCTACATGCTGTGATGTCTCCTTAATGATTCCCTCAATATGATAAAAATACTAGTCAAATCATAGCAGAAAGGAGGCACTTTGACCCAATAGTCATTGTATCATTTAAAATCCAAAGTAACTTAACACAAAGCAAAATAATAATAATGTCTTGTTTACACCCAAATTAAGGTACTTTCTTAAAATGATCACTCAATAGGGTTATAAAACCCACAGTGGATATAAAAAGTCCACACACCCCGGTTAAAATGCCAGGTTTTTGTGATGTAAAAGAATGAGACAAAGGTAAATAATGTCAGAACTTTTTTTCACTTTTAATGTGACCTATAATGTGAACAATTCATTAGAAAAAAAATAATATATATATATATATTTGTGGGGGATTTAAAAAAAATAAAAACCTTACAATAACCTGGTTGCAGAAGTGTGCACACCCGTAAACTAATACTTTGTTGAAGCACCTTTTGATTTTATTACAGCACTCAGTCTTTTTGGTTAGGAGTCTATTAGCATGGCACATCTTGACGTGGCAATATTTGCCCACTCTTCTTTGCAAAAGCGCTCCAAATCTGTCAGATTGCGAGGACATCTCCAGTGCGCAGCCCTCTTCAGATCACCCCATAGATGTTCAATTGGATTCAGGTCTGTGCTCTGGCTGGGCCATTCCTATTTGGCCATACAACCATGACAAACATTTAGCAAACATTTCAACCTTTAGTAACCTGCAATAATATTTCCACCCCCCCCCCCCCCCCCCCCCCGCCCGCCATTCTGTTTTAAAAAGGTAGCAAATATGTGAGCGTTACGAGCAGAAAAGCTGGAAGGTAGCCAGCACATAGTAGCCTTCCTGACTGGGAGAATGGCCCTGTGACATTGTCTAGTGAAATCCTGCCCTCTGTGAGTGAAAGGGCTGTGCACAATGACAGAGAATCCAACAGTCAAAAAGCATTCAGGTACAATGGCATATTTTGGAAATGTGCCATTGTCCTGCTTTTACTTAAACCACACTCTATGCAATTCTCAGTGCATTCCAATGCATTTCCAATTCAAAAATTGTCTCATATGCCCGTGGAATCAATGTTTCACCTACGTTCCGCCAATGTTCCAAGGTATTACAGCGTCACCGCTGGGCTCTTGTGGTGTGATAACGTTTTGGCAGGCGTTATAATACAAACCGAAGCTACGCAGTTTCCCAGATACTCCGCGGCATTCCCAATGGCAGGTCATATTTGTGATGATACATCTAGATAAGAGCAAATGTACCCACATCCCCCCCCCCGTCTCTGCAGTATCTGTAGCCAGCGTCTGTGAGCTGAGGCCGACATATGTGACCCTATCTATGGATACGCTGCATCAGGCTTCCCACAGGGTGTTAGATTAAGTCTGGATTAATTTGTACTCTCAGCAAGCTGAATACACATATTACACACTAAGATAGCAGGTGTCAACATGACTATAGTACCTTGTTTTTTGACATAACGGCAAATAAAGTCATTGAGGACACTTGCCCACGAGTAAAATCAATGCTGCACACGAAGGACTGTTGTTGTAATAAAAATGAATACACAAACGCAACTGAGGCACTAACTTACTCAAAATTAAATAAATATAGAGTTTCCCATAACTATTATATCATGAAAAATGAACCTGTTACAAGTAATTATTGTGAAGTCTATGGAAACCTCAACCCCAAGTTATTAAAAGACTTGTTATAAAAAGACTTGAACAAAGAAGGTATGTAAGAGAGCCTCCTGCCCATTCCAAGGTAGTCTAATTGATTAATTATATCTTCTATTAGAAATGATGAGCGGTAAATGACACCATGTCTAAGTCTGTGACTAAGTCTCTGTGAGTGCGTTTTTCTTCCTTGTGCATCTGGTTATCAGAATGGGCAAGTCAGAAATGCTTTGAAGTGCCTATCATTGACCATCACCACATAACCAAAAATGAAAGCTATACTACATTGTGACAACAGTGAAGCAAGCTATTTGTGGGTGTTCGAAAAATTTTGCTTTCTGCTCCAAGAATGTCTGTCCTGGCTTACGCCTGGCTTGAGCAAGCAGGGTAAAAAGAACAACAGAATGTCTTGGAAGTAAAGTTTCTGAGAACAATCTTACATTCTGTAAAGTACCTGACCTAACCTTGCCTCTAGCTGTAACTATAACCCTAAACTTATCCCTCCCTTAGTCTTATTCCTAACTCCAACAAGATTTTCCTGCGTGTCTCCCTCCTTTTTGATCACAGAGACTTTTCAACCAAAAGCTTGTTTATTCAATCACACTATTAACTGAAATCACAACAGAACCTAATCAAATTCCCATTAGAGCATTTAGCATTTTAAGTAATGATTGTTGCTACATTTATTGAAGAATCATCCAGCAGGATGTAGAGATTTTTCAGTTCAGAGTAGGTGACATGACTGTGATAATAACAGTCTGTTATTTGACATAGTGCTCCTGTACCTGAGCAATGTCAAGCTGTCTAATTAGAATCACATCGTTGAGCGTTCAGCCTTCAAATGTGTATAGAAATCCCTCATTTTCTCTTCTCCTTTTGGAACTTCTGAGACGGCTTGGTGTAAGTCTCAAATGACCCTCTAGGCCGTACACTTGTAACTAACACTAAAAGTGTTGCCTTACATACACTAGGGTTTAAGGAGGCCATTTGGGAGGCCCATGGTCTGCCCACACCATCTTGCAGTAGCTGGCTGGTGGCCAAGTGGTGAGAGCTACATCTCACTGGGACCTTGTGTGCAAACTGACAAATATCAACTTCCCATTTACTTAAAGGTTGTTGTTACCTATAGCTTGTTACCGAAGGACTGTGGGGCCTTTATTTCCTGACATTGTCATTATTTTCCCCTACTTTACAGCCAGACTGGTAACCAGGCAACGTAAACCCTTAGTTGGCTAGGAAACCAGCTCTGAGAGCTCAAGATGGCAATTTCTAAACTATAACTTTTTTATTAGTACCAGCCTCCTCTTTTCCCTCCCTCCTCGTCCTTTCAAAACCTACATTACTCCATCTTTCGCTTCTCTTCTCACATTGGCTAATATGTAATTGTTTTTTATGCACATTAATTTGATCCATTTTGCGTTGGCAGCGGGGTTAATTTCATACGCTCATCCAGACTGTTTCACAAGGGCCATATGCTCCTGGCAGAAGCCTACACAAATAATATTACAGCACAATGTGCCTATGAATCCAATCCATTCTCTTTACTTGCTGGCTGTTTGCGTTAAGATGTTCAAAAGTATACCGTAAATTGATACTATTTATTTTTTTACTAGAATGTATCATTAAAAAAAATATTTGAATCTTATAATCTTTTAAATGTTATGAGGACTATTTTGCCAGTGCTGGCTCCAACATCTTGAGGTAGAATACAGGACTGTTTGTCCCGGGCTACATTCCACTTTGGTTTATGGTGTCAGCATTGGTTCTGGAGCCAGAACTAAATTAGTTCCAAACCATAAAGTTCCATACACATTGACAGAGGAAATGAAATGCTTCCTCTCTCCATCTCTCCATCCAATCAGCTTGGATCTAACAGTCCTTGGTTCTGGATTTTATTGGTCCACACCACCGATCTGCAGGATAATCAATTGGGGTAAAAGCACAAAAAAAAATATATAATGAAAAGAAAAACAGTGACCTTGTCTGGATTAGGGATGGGGGAAAGGAGGTGCTAATGGTTGCACCCCCAAAGAACCAAAGGTTAACTGAGGAGAATAAACCTTCCTGTCTGGTTCCATACAGGGTCCAGATGGTGTCCATGGGTCCATAGAGACAGGGTCAGGTTGCTGTAATCCATGGGTCCATAGAGACAGGGTCAGGTTGCTGTAATCTATGGGTCCATAGAGACAGGGTCAGGTTGCTGTAATCCATGGGTCCATAGAGACAGGGTCAGGTTGCTGTAATCTATGGGTCCATAGAGACAGGGTCAGGTTGGTGTAATCCATGGGTCCATAGAGACAGGGTCAGGTTGGTGTAATCCATGGGTCCATAGAGACAGGGTCAGGTTGCTGTAATCTATGGGTCCATAGAGACAGGGTCAGGTTGGTGTAATCCATGGGTCCATAGAGACAGGGTCAGGTTGCTGTAATCTATGGGTCCATAGAGACAGGGTCAGGTTGGTGTAATCTATGGGTCCATAGAGACAGGGTCAGGTTGGTGTAATCTATGGGTCCATAGAGACAGGGTCAGGTTGGTGTAATCCATGGGTCCATAGAGACAGGGTCAGGTTGGTGTAATCCATGGGTCCATAGAGACAGGGTCAGGTTGCTGTAATCTATGGGTCCATAGAGACAGGGTCAGGTTGGTGTAATCCATGGGTCCATAGAGACAGGGTCAGGTTGGTGTAATCCATGGGTCCATAGAGACAGGGTCAGGTTGGTGTAATCCATGGGTCCATAGAGACAGGGTCAGGTTGCTGTAATCCATGGGTCCATAGAGACAGGGTCAGGTTGGTGTAATCTATGGGTCCATAGAGACAGGGTCAGGTTGCTGTAATCCATGGGTCCATAGAGACAGGGTCAGGTTGCTGTAATCTATGGGTTTCCTGGTAATTTTCCCGACGAAGGATGATGATAACCTGGTTGTGGTCTGTAGAATATCACTATTTCGTTATCCATGGGAAATAAACCACAGATACAAGGTACAGTGAGGGTGTGTCTATGTGTGTGTGTGTGTGTGTGTGTGTGCACGCGCATGAGATCCTGGTTTTACAGTACAGTCAGGGAAAGAAGTACCCACAATTTATTCCCCACATTTTTTTCACTGGAATAAAATATGTTTATTCCAGTTTAGGGTTTGGGTTTGGGCTAAAACAAACAATTTTAGTATATAGGTTAAGTGATTAAGATTAGGTTTGGGTTAAGTATTTGGTATTAGAGATTTGGAGCTAGGGAAATTAGGGGCACATTTTTCTGGTCCTTTTCGTAGGCTAAGCATTTTTTATACAGCATTGACAAGGTCACTGAACCATGAATTTACCACAATAATAATATTATTATGAATAATATTTTTTATTAATAATAATAAAGTTGTTGCAGAGTGATATGGACCGACAGTCTGTCTTTGACTTCACATATCTAATTCTGTCATCCGTTTATTTACCAAAGGGAACGTTTGTTTCTAGAGGACGTTGCGCCCCGAGACTGTACATGTAAGGAGGTTCATGTGTGTCCCTGCAGAACCACGGAAAGAAAATTAAACCAGGGTCGATCAGTTTGACAGACAAGTGCCAGAGGGCATACATGATGTATAGAGAGATTGACTTCACACATGGATCAATACATGTCGACTGTACAGAGGAAATGAAAAGGAATTCAAAGACTTTCGGTGTGCATCTCCAGATCCCTTTGATCCCAATAGGATGTGCATCTCCTCACACTCTTCACCGGAGCCGCGAACTGCAAAGAACTTTGTACATCGGAATGGGTCGGCGCCTTATAACAAAGTGTGTCGCCCGTGCCTGCCCTCATAGGCTGAGACAAATGAAGCTGACTCTAAACAGCTTTCAAGCCTATCCTGTCCTTTGCATTTCTGCTGACTTTTCATTCTCATTGCATGATCACAGGCCAAGTGCTCTAGCCTGCTCCTCTCCTCTTTCGTAAAAATGACCTACATTCTGGACTTCATCCCAAATGGCTGTACACTCTTTTCCCTTTGTAGTGAACTAGTTTTGACCACGGCCCATTGTGTTTAGTGCACTTTGTAAGACACGAGTGAGGAGTAGGATTTGATTCAGCACTGGGTCTGCCTCACAAAGAGAAGGGTCATTAAACTACATTTCCTGATATTACATTTCATTTTTAAGCTGCTAAGCAGTGAAGGGGAAATAACTTATCTGATTAAGAACTATGTACAACACTGGAAAAAAAAACTGAACGTCATTTGGGAAGGAAACAGATAAATTAGAAAGATTAAAACTCCAACATCTGCTTCCAAGTCAGATTATCACACCTGAATATGAAACAGCATACAACATGTGTTCCAAGAGCCTTCCTATTCCCTACACCTGAATCCCTACGTGATGCCCGTCTTTAGACATGAGCCCTGCGGACTCTGGGTGGAGGTAGTGTTCTAGGGAGGGAATAGGGTTGCATTTGGCCTGCCGTACTGCAGTTTCATCCTCTTTTGAAATCAGACGTTTCAATTTTTAAGCACACACTCCTGAAGTCTTCAATGGGCATTCATCTCTATCATCCTGCCTTTAAAAATAGCCTAGAAGCCTGGGAGTTGGCTACACTTTTATATGCTGAGATGTGTATTTCCAGAGTGAGGATCACGCATCTATTATTTGTTTTTTGCTGCACTGAAATGAAAAAAATATGCATAGTCAATATTACACAAACGTACAGCAATATGGAAGCCCGTTGTCTTCAGCTTAATGCCTGTTTGTGTCTCAATTAAATGCTGACATTAGAATTGAAGGGTTTCAAAATGCATGTTATGAAAGCTATAAGGAACGTATTGGATTAGACATGGAGCGAGGTGCTCATAAAACCTGATGACATGGTTGCACATGAGCTTAAAGAACACAACTGAAGGTTTGAACCTGGCAGGATTCATCCTGAGCGTTTGGTCTGGGGGGATTAACAGGTGGTGTGCGGGGGTGGGGGGGGGGGTCAATGAATATAATCAGTTGATTCAACGATATAATTACTTAGAAAGTCTTGATAGAGGACCTCAACAAAGATGACCTGTTTCCTCTGGTGTCTTTCTAATCAACACGCAAATTGCTTTGCACAATGGCCCCTTTACAGGCTCAGATTGGATCATCCTGGCAGACAAACGTGTGACAGCCAGTCAGCCTGTACTGTATCAAGCCCTCGCCCTCTTCCTTCTCTGGAAGTCCATGGGCAGCTTGCAGGTTCACTGCGCAGGGGGAATGCTTTATCGATCCACGCAGCTGTCTCAATCTCTCTTGTTTAGTCTGGGGATGATGGCTTTTTGACTGATGGCCTCATATAACCTATAACTTAATCTGCACACAGGCACTGGCGCTCATAAGAACAGACGTGTGCACGGAACACACACACACACCTGGGAATATTGTAAAAAGAACATTTTTAAATGCAAGTAAATCGACATCAAATGTATTCATAACAGCAAAATTATATCACAATTTCGATCATTCCATTGTTAAGCCTGAAGTGAGATTCCGTTATGAAGAGATTTGGGATGTCTATACATCATGTATAAACAGTAATCAAGTGAATGGGTTAGTTTGTCCAAACTTCAGACTTGTACCTTATACTGTGAGGGAAAAATTTATTTGATCCCCTGCTGATTTAAACGTTTGACAAAGAAATGATCAGTCTACAATTTTAATGGTAGGTTTATTTGAACAGTGAGAAACAGAATAACAACAGAAAAGTCCAGAAAACGCATGTAAAAAAAATATAAACTGATTTGCATATAAGTATTTGATCCCCTCTCATTCAGAAAAATGTCTGGCTCCCAGGTGTGTTTTATACAGGTAAAGAGCTGAGATTAGGAGCACACTCTTAAAGGACTCCTAATCTCAGCTCGTTACCTGTATAAAAGACACCTGTCCACAGAAGTAATCAATCAATCAGATTCCAAACTCTCCACCATGGCCAAGACCAAAGAGCTGTCCAAGGATGTCTGGGACAAGACACAAGGCTAGAATGGGCTACAAGACCATCGCCAAGCAGCTTGATGAGAAGGTGACAACAGTTGGTGTGATTATTCACAAATGGAAGAAACACAAAAGAACTGTCAATCTTCTTCGTTCTGGGGCTCCATGCAAGATCTCACCTCGTGGAGTTGCAATGATCATGAGAACAGTGAGGAATCAGACCAGAACTACACGGGAGGATCTTGTCAATGATCTCAAGGCAGCTGGGACCATAGTCACCAAGAAAACAATTGGTAACACACTACGCCTTGAAGGACTGAAATCCTGCAGTGCCCACAAGGTCCCCTTGCTCAAGAAAGCACATGTACAGATCCGTCTGAAGTTTGCCAATGAACATCTGAATGATTCAGAGGAGAACTGGGTGAAAGTGTTGTGGTCAGATGAGACCAGAACCGAGCTCTTTGGCATCAACTCAACTCGCTGTGTTTGGAGGAGAAGGAATGCTGCCTATGACCCCAAGAACACCATCCCCACTGTCAAACATGGAGGTGGAAACATTATGCTTTGGGGGTGTTTTTCTACTAACGGGACAGGACAACTTCACCGCATCGAATGGACGATGGACGGGGCCATGTATCGTCAAATCTTGAGCAAGAATTTCCCACTTTAGCCACGGCATTGAAAATGGGTCGTGGATGGGTATTCCAGCATGACAATGACCCAAAACACACAGCCAAGGCAACAAAGGAGTGGCTCAAGAAGCACATTAAGGTCCTGGAGTGGCCTAGCCAGTCTCCAGATCTTAATCCCATAAGAAATCTGTGGAGGGAGCTGAAGGTTCGAGTTGCCAAACGTCAGTCTCGAGACCTTAATGACTTGGAGAAGATCTGCAAAGAGGAGTGGGACAAAATCCCTCCTGAGATGTGTGCAAACCTGGTGGCCAACTACAAGAAACGTCTGACCTCTGTGATTGCCAACAAGGGTTTTACCACCAAGTACTAAGTCATGTTTTGCAGAGGGGTCGAATGCTTATTTCACTCATTAAAATGCAAATCAGTTTATAACATTTTTGACATGCGTTTTCCTGTTTTTTTGTTGTTGTGATTCTGTCTCTCACTGTTTAAATAAACCTACTATTAAAATGATAGACTGATCATTTCTTTGTCAGTGGGCAAACGTACAAAATCAGCAGGGGATCAAATACTTTTTCCCTCACTGTGAGTATGAGGTTTCCATGGATGTACAGTACATTTTTCCCCATTGTCCAGGTGTTGTTGTCACTGTCCTGAAAGACTGTTTCAATGATAAACCCACAATACAGTCAGTCAGAAAATGATCTCATCTAAATGCTGATCAGACCCCCTCCACCCCTCACCATGTATCGTTTTTCTATCCTTATGGGGTCCTGAGACAACTCACCCTGGCCCGGAAATCCATGTTCTCTTCATCTGGTCCCCACAAATACAGATCACTCGCATGCACCCACACACCCACACACACACACACACAGAGACTGCGGTAGAAAGTCAGAATGAAAGATGGAGAGAGAAAAGAGATGGACAGCATGGGAAACCAACTTGGCACTTCTACATCAGACAACAAAGTGTGCACAGTGGATACATTTAGATTTATCTGGGGACGAACCGAAAATCTTCAGGTCCTCTCGTCCTTTGGGAGGATCTCAGAGGTAAACACAATGACAAATGATCAGCTAGCAGCATCTGACCACCAGTAACCTCCAAACAGCTCCGTCACAGCAGCTGGTACCCTTGACCAAACCTGGAAACAGCCTAATGTAAACGCCTCCATTCTCCGTGGACCATTGTGACTATCCCCTGCAGTTTTACAGCATAATCATTAGAATGACTCCACAGCAAAGCCACACGGAAGGCCTTGGAACAAGCCTTTACAATTAAACAAGTACGACGCTGTTAAGTACAGCACTCATAGTAAATGTCCAGTTTTCATTGACACCGTGTAGCTCCATAATTCAACTCTGCTGTGGAGGCATTTAAATAAACTCTGCGAAGAGTCCGAAGATAGAAGATGGAAGCAGAACATGCAGCATGAAAGAGGTGGCTGGCTGTACAAATTATGTGTGACAGCTAGAAAACATTCCGGGTAAAAGCACATGCACTTGGTCAGTAATAACAGAATAGCCAGGCCTCAGGTTCGAAGCCATCAGAAGACTATGGGAGATACACTCTTTCTCTCCAATGAATTATTTTCATAGAAGCTAAAAGAGAAAAGACAGATAAAACCAAATTATCTAAAAACTATGTTCTGAATTATTCACTGACAGCAGACGGTGAGGCCGCTCAGGTCCTGTCTCCTGCATATGTATGTGTGGATGTGTGTGTATTTTGTTGAAGAGTTCATTTTAGCCCTCTGACAAGGTGGGATCAGACAGTTCCTCACTGTCTTCCAGGCCGTTATCCAAGCGCACTAAAACCTTTCCGGAATTTTTCAAGGATATTAGGCGATAAGCTTCTAGGAAAAATGCATTTGCAATACTTGCAGTTAGGTACTTTGGTTCCGTGCAGGTCTACAGTACTGTATCTAGCAGTATGATACGTTTGTGGTTTTTGAAGGATCAAATTTGCAATGTGATTTCGGCAGCGTTTTCCTTGTTTATTGTCACCATGGTGGAGTGCACATGCTGGCTAAAGCCTGCAAATCGAATCACAATGTATATTTAATTTACATAATTGCTTGCTACCAATAATAAGCAGTTATTAGTGAGGAGCTATTAGTATAACGCAATATACAATTACAAAATACCCTAAAGACCAAGGAATCAAAATGAAATACCAAGCACTTCAAATACTTCAATCATCTATTGGTATCTACAACTCCCTTTCCTAAAAATGATTGGGATGTTCCGCCAATGTTCCTAGGTATTACAACGCCACCGCTGGGCTCTTGTGGTGTGATAACGTTTGGCAGGAGTTATACAGTTTTTTACGATTGTTTACACACTAAAATTAAAATGTCCACACAATTAGCAAAATTTTACTCCAATGAGCAAAACACCTCCACAGATTTGCACAACATTACACACAATGTCCGCTTCACCCTTTTTGCAAAACATTACACACAGTGATTTGTAAAACTCTACACACATTTTCACACCTTAGACACAGATAAGGATCGTGAGGTTACTTCCTTGTAATTACAAAACACCGGATTGCCAATGACCACACTAATGAAGGAATTGGATAAACACATCTACCAGGTGTGGAAGCACACATGTGCTAATTTGAAAACGCAGCACTCAGGTGTGCTATAAAAGGCAGCAGGTGAGTTCACCTGTCTTCAATAAAAATGGAAGGAGTTAGAAGAAGAAGAAGAGTGAGAATGAGAGGGGGAGCTCAAAGAGGAGATGAAGGCGGTAGAGGAAGAGGAGAAGGAGGTAGAGGAAGAGGCATAGGTAGAGGAGAAGGAGGTAGAGGAAGAGGAGAAGAAGGAGATAGAGGAAGACACCTAGGTAGAGGAAGAGGTAGAGAAGGACTTGAAGAGTTGATAGAACCTGAACAAAGAAGACGAGGACCAAATTTGACTCGAGAAATCCGTGCAACACTTATTGACCATGTTATCAACCATGGACTGACACTGATGGAAGCTGGACAAAGAGTTCAACCAAATCTCAGCAGAAATACTGTTGCGTCAGTAATTCGGACATTTCATCGAGAAAACAGGTAAGCTAACCACACAGTATACATTGAAACTGAAGCTTGTATAATCAATATTGTTTACTGTGACATTTGACAGTAGGCTGCATATATATATATATATATATATATATATATATATATATATATATATATTTATTTATTTTTATCTTATTTTGTTTTTACATAGGATTGAGGGTCGAGGACACCAAGGTGGAAGTCATGCACAAGAGGCCGCCATTGTGAACATGGTTTTGGCCAATAATTGTATCAGGCTACGATAAATCCAAGCCAATATCATCAATGATGACAATATTTTCAATAACATCCAACGAGTCTCTCTGTCAACATTAGGTCGAATCCTAAAGAAATCAAATATACATGAAGCAACTGTATCGGGTACCATTTGACAGAAATTCAGAGAGAGTGAAACATCTGCGCAATGAGTATGTGGAGGTATGCATTGTTCATCTGACTATGGTGTGGTATCATGCACTGCTCATAATGTTCTGTCACCAAAAATATACTGTGCTATAGATATTGAATAGCATCCTATTTTCTTTAATGTGTTTCAGAGAGTCTTTCAAATGGATGCTGCTGAAATTCAACATGAATATATATATGTGGATGAGGCTGGATTTAACCTTGCAAAAACAAGAAGAAGAGGGAGAAATGTAATTGGGCACAGGGCAATCACCAATGTGCCAGGGCAGCGAGGGGGTAACATCACCCTTTGCGCTGCTATCACACAAAATGGGGTCCTCCACCACCATGCAAATCTGGGACCCTATAATGCAAATCTGATACTTGCATTTCTTGACCGATTGCATGAGATTGTCACAGCATTACACCAAGTGGACCAGATGCGGTACATTGACGTTTGGGACAATGTCTCATTTCATCGGGCTGCTCTGGTCCAGAACTGGTTCCATGATCACCCTGATTTTGAAGTTTTATACCTTCCCCCATACTCCCCCTTCCTGAATCCTATAGAATATTTTTTTTCAGCGTGGCGGTGGAAGGTATATGACCTGCGGCCTTATCACCGTTTGCCCCTCATTCAGGCCATGGAACAGGCATGTGATCTTATTGAAGCAGCTTCAGTGCAGGGGTGGATTCGTCACACAAGGCGATTCTTCCAACGGTGCCTTGCCAATGAAGACAGCCTGTGATGTGGATGAAATCTTATGGCCTGATCCAGCCAGACGGAGAGATGGATAGTTACAGTATTCTTGTTGCTTTTACAGTAGTTTTCTTTCATTTCTGTTTACTTTTACTTTACTTTTCTTCAGAGTCAAAGTGTATGTACTGTAATTCATGCAGTAATTTTTATTTGTCTACGGATTTTATTTGTTTACAGTAATTGATATCATTGTTGGTTGATTACTGTAACTGATTATGGTAAGAAATACTGTAAGTATTGAAATAAATACTTGAAATATTCAGTCTGCAGCATCAAGGGTTGTGCAGTGCTTGGTAAGGTTATAGTAGGCCTACAGTATTTGTCTACATTCTCCTTATATCTCAAAACAAATCATGAATAATGTTGTGAGTTTCTCACTATTTTTTGTCACCTAAATTATCTCTTACATATGTGTTTTTGTGTTTTTTATTTATCACAGCAGTGTGAAACTGGCTGCAATAGTGTATGATCATTGATGACTGTGTTGGTTAAATGAAAACAAATAGCATTTTCACAAATATGTGTATATGTTTTGACTGAAGTGTGTATGTTTTGACTGAAGTGTGTCATTTTGCAAACAATCTAGGAATTTTGCTAATTGATTGTGGTGTTTGGATAATTGTGATTATATTTTGACAAAAATAACTCTGTTTTCAAAATTGCGTGTAAACAATTGAAAAAAACTGTAATACAAACCGAAGCTACACAGTTTCCCAGATACTCCACGGCATTCCCAATGGCAGGTCATATTTGTGATGATACATCTAGAGCAAATGTACACACATCCCCCCCCCGTCTCTGCAGTATCTGTAGCCAGCGTCTGTGAGCTGAAGCCGACATAATGCAAATGAAAACAGAAAGCAATAATGTGCAAATCATTTATCCCTGTATTTAATTGAAAATGGTACTAAGAAAACATATCAAATGTTGAAACTGAGAAATGTTATTGTCTTTGGAAAAAGACATGCCTGTTTTGAATTTGAGGCCAGCAACACATTTCAAAAAAGTTGGGACAGAGGCATGTTTGCATTTGTGTCACCGCTTTTAACAATACTAAACAACTGAGGTAGTTTTGAAAGTGAAATGTATTCCCATTCTTGCTTGATATAGGATTTCAGCTGCTCAACATTTCAGGATCTCCTTTGTCATATGTTTTGTTTCATAACACGCCAAATGTTTTCAATGAGTGACAGGTCTGGACTGTAGACCCGGACTCTTTTACTTAGGAGCCATGCTGTTGTAATACATGCAGAATGTGGTTTGGCAGTGTCTAGCTGAAATAAGTAAGACTGTCCCTGAAAAATACGTTGTCTGGATGGCAGCATATGTTGCTGCAAAACCTGTATATATTGCTCAGCATTACTGGTGCCTTCCCAGATGTGCAAGTCACCCATGCCATCTGCACTAATGCTTCGCAATTCCATCACAAATGCTGGCTTTTGAACTCTGCACTGAACAAGCAGGATGGTCCCTCTCCTCTTTAGCCCAGAGGACACAGCGTCCATTATCCCAAAAAACTATTGTAGTATTTTGATTTGGTGCACCACAGGACAGTTTTCCATTTCACCTCAGTCCTTCGTAAAGGAGCTCAGGCCTGCATTTCGGGAATTGTGTCTGTTTTTAATGCAGTGCCACCTGAGGGACCGAAGATCACGGCCATCCAACATTGGTTTTCAGAGATTTCTCTGGATTCTTTGAATCTTTTAATGATAGCATGTACTGTAGTTGATCAGATCCCCAAACTCTTTGCAATTTTACATTGCGAAACCTTATTCTTAGATTGTTGCCCAATTTGCCTGCGCAGTCTTTCACAGAGTGGTGAACCCCACCCCATCTGTACTTGTAAAATACCCTTTTTATACCCAATCATGTTACTGACCTGTTGCCAAATAATATAATTAGTTGTGAAATGTTCCACCACCTTTCCAGTCTTTTGTTGCCCATGTCCCAGCTTTTATGAAACCTGTTGCTGGTATCAAATTCAAAGTCTGCATATATATTTCAAGGAGCAATAAAAAAAAAATCAGTTTCAACATTTGATATGTTGTCTTTGGACTATTTTCTGTTGAATAGAGGGTTTAAATTATATGCACATATTTGCATTCTGTTTTTATTTACATTTTACACATCCCTAATCTTTTGGAAATGGGGGTTGTAGTTCAGAAATGTACTGCATAGGAGCATCGGGGCACGCATTTCCAGACTCAAACACCGTTTTTTCCCTCAGGCCATAAGGCTCCTCAACACTGCTCTATGATCATACTGATCACACACAAACTTTCCAGATGCTCTGATCTCCTTTCAGGTACATTTAATGGGCATTAGAATATTCCTTTGCATGTATCATTCATAAGCATATTATACTCATATGTATCTATAATACTCAATGTTTCTACCGTACTGCTCATACCCATCCTCCTCCTTGAAGAATGTTGGCTAGTTTACACTGTATACATTGTTGTGTACATTACTGCCATACTTGCCATATTTATAATATTCAATGCTACTACAAACAGTGGCGTCGTTAGGCCTGGGCGTCCGGGGCTATAACGCATTATGACAATGTAAACGTGTAGGCCGCCAGAGCCTGTACTTTATGTCCCGGGTGGGCGGGGGTGTAGGCTAAGCCCTGAATGTGTTGTGATCCTAACGATGCCTCTGACTACAAATATTGCTGCTACTTTACAGTACTTTTTATTGAACTGCTGCTATGTACAGTGTTATGTATATTTTTGCTGTGTATACATATTTCTCTATGTAGTTGTAGTGTGCTATGCCACTATTCATATGCTTATTACACTCATATGTATCTATAATATTCAATAACTCTACCAATTGCTGCTAGTTTTCACTGTTATGTATATTACTGCCCTACTTGCCATGTCTACATGTTCAATAATACTACTCAGATTGCTGCTACTTTACAGTACTCTATGCTTTAAACTAATGCTACTTTACAGTACTCTATGCTTTAAACTAATGCTACTTTACAGTACTCTATGCTTTAAACTACTGCTACTTTACAGTTATCTGTGCTTTAAACTACTGCTACTTTACAGTACTCTGTGCTTGAAACTACTACTACTTTACAGTACTATATGCTTTAAACTACTGCTACTTTACAGTACTCTATGCTTTAAACTAATGCTACTTTACAGTACTCTATGCTTTAAATTACTGCTACTTTACAGTACTCTTTGCTTTAAACTACTGCTACTTTACAGTACTCTATGCTTTAAACTACTGCTACTTTACAGGTATCTGTGCTTTTAAACTACTGCTACTTTACAGTACTCTGTGCTTGAAACTACTACTACTTTACAGTACTATATGCTTTAAACTACTGCTACTTTACAGTACTCTATGCTTTAAACTACTGCTACTTTACAGTACTCTATGCTTTAAACTACTGCTACTTTACAGTACTCTATCCTTTTACTACTGCTACTTTACAGTACTCTATGCTTTAAACTACTGCTAGTGTACAGTGTTATGTATATTAATGCTTTATTTTATTACTTTTTTTGTCTGGCTATTTTTCTGCTTACATATTCCTCTTCTTAACTCTCCCTACGTAGAAAGAATTCCATTGTACAGGATGACGCTGTGTTGTCCAGTGCATTTGACAAATAAACCTTGAAACTGAAACATATACTGTAATTGGAAAATCAACAACATTCTCAGGATCAGTAAATTAAAAAGAAGATTATTATTTCTATAACTGTGATTTTTGGTTGTTTTTTATTGACTGCGCCGACTTTATGTTGCTCTGGAGCCTGGATACTAAATTACCAAAATATTAATGTACATGCAAAGATGAGAACTGCATTCTGGTTAATTATTAATTGTATTAAGTTTAAACCCTAAACAAGTCCTCATCTATATTAGAACGTTTGTATTTTGTAAAGATACAAAATACAGACCTTTGAAGTATCTTTGTTACAGAATACAGTGAACTACAGCTAAGACCATTTCAAAATACTCAAAACATGCAAAGAAATACTGTCCATTGCTGTAAAACAGAGGTTGAAGTGTCTCTGGTACTTTCTTCTGTAATGTTCAGAGCAAGAGGCATCAGTTTAACTATGCCAGACCGGAGATCATGAAATGAGTTAAACTGTAGGAAGTCATTTGCAGACCTAAGAAGTGAGAGAGCTAATTGAATTACCTGACCATGCCTATGCCCGTGTCATCAAGCAGATACTCAGTAAGGTTAACTGGAGGTTCACTTTCAATCTGAAAAGCTAGTAATTTAGCAGTGCTCTATCTGTCAGTAGAATTATTTCTCCAGCCGAAGTCTTTCTCCTTCCATCACAATGTCTTTGTCCCAAGCCTTTATACCATTTATGTAGCTGTCTCTGTCTTTCTCTTCTCCCCTCGTGCAGTGCTGGAAAGGCTTGTTTGTGACTCATGCATATTTTAAATCCCATCACAAAGAAGTGAAACCCAACTCTCTGGTCATACAAATACCTGGGTTGTGTTCCAAATAGCACCCTTTACCCTGACATAGTGCACTAGTTTTAAACAAAGGCCTGTAGGGCAAGGGTAGTGCATAGGGTGCTGTCTTATGGTGCCTGTGACTAGAGGTACATATTCTGGAATGAGCTGAAGAAAAACAAAGGTGGCAGGGCCTAATCACAAGGATCTAGGGTCTGATTCCGAGGTTTCCGTTGACAACACACATGCTTGTCTAAGATGAAGAGATTCCAGAATGACAGGGGAGATTCAAGTGGAGAAGGAATGGAAGACTCCACAATGTAGGTTTATAAATAGGGACAGAGTAGCATTAACCTGATAATATATACAGTGGGGCGAACAAGTATTTGATATACTGCCGATTTTGCAGGTTTTCCTACTTACAAAGCATGTAGAGATCTGTCATTTTTATCATAGGTACTCTTTAACTGTGAAAGACGGAATCTAAAACAAAATTCCAGAAAATCACATTGAATGCTTTTTAAGTAATGAATTTGCATGTTATATAAAATACTTTAAACATGGGTATTTGAACAGGACACACATTTTATAATCTGGGATTTGAACACGATTATGTTACCTGTGTAATTGTGTTGAGGATCTTGAGGAAGCAAGGAATGAAAGAGGAAGGAAGTAATGTGAAGGAAGAGACACACAGGCACCAAATAGATGGAGACGGGATTGCAGGAGAGCACCAGATACTGTGTCATAAGCAAAATAAAATGAAAAAATGCAGGAACGCAAATTAGACATTAGGTCCGACTATCATGTGAAGGCAATAAGATATATATTTTTTATATTTCTTGTAGATATGTAGGAGAGTGTTAAGATTATTTACACAGTAGCAAACACAAACCCCACATGAGCAAATGCCAACTTGTTATTTGATAAATAAATAAAATAAAATGTATCCTGCACTGAGGGCTTGCTTGTTACGCAGGACAATGCTAGTCTGGTTCCTAGCATCAGCACTTCCTATATAATAGAGGTTACAGCATTTGGCAGTGAAGTTCACAGCAATATTTAGAGAGATGGGCTCAACAATCCCACAGCAGCCATATAAACAAGGAGGCCGTGAAAGTGCTTACACACACCTGCACACACACACACACACACACACACACACACACACATGCACGCACACACACACACAGTCACACATTGCCATTTAAACAAGGAGCTATGATTACAACTAGTGTAATATTGTCACTGTCTAAATTTAGTTTTGAAATGTAAGTTTCCAAACTGTTATGACATGATCAAGTTAATGAACCGGTTATCAAAAACCTGGTTTCATGTCAGACAGTGTGAAATAAAGAATAGGTTTACTAGCTTGTGCAGTATTCAGCCTCTTGTTCATTTTAGCTTCCTGAATGTTTCTGGAATTAACACTGATTGAGAGACGTGTGAGTATGTGTTAATATACTGTTCAATCACACGCCACATATGCCTCCACATACACACACACAGAAACACACACACAAGACAGACACACACACACAGACACACACACACACAGACACTTGATATCCTGCTAAATCAGGTACTGAATAACTAATACTGTGATTGTTTTCACCCTCTGAGATGGTGAGGCAGATCAATCTGTTAATAAAGGATCAGTAGGGATGCTGAGGATGAGGGTAAAGGTATGAGACGGACAGACACTACGATATACAGAGAGAAAGACGGACAGACACTACGATATACAGAGAGAAAGACGGACAGACACTACGATATACAGAGAGAAAGACGGACAGACACTACGATATACAGAGAGAAAGACGGACAGACACTACGATATACAGAGAGAAAGACGGACAGACACTACGATATACAGAGAGAAAGACGGACAGACACTACGATATACAGAGAGAAAGACGGACAGAGGCACAGTAACCATTCTTTCAATGTGCAGGTGAGGAGAGGATGGTGGTTAAACCTTCCTTCGCACAGCCTGGTCACATCTACACATTGATTGGTTTTGTCTCTGGTTTTGGTCTCAAGAAAGGTCAATAAAAATAATTAACAATCGAATTCTGAAAACCGGACAGATTCCCAGTCCGGCCTGGATCCTCAAGACCTCCATTTTCCCAACGTCCTAATGACAAGAAGGTTCATGCTGAGAATGAAAACAAGACAAATTATGCCTAAACTTGTGTGATATCTTTGGTCAAATTAAAGTACGGTTTGTAAATGTTTCCACTCTGCCTCTGAAATCCGTCACTCTTCGCTTTTGTTAAATGCTGTTGTACATGAGAACGTGTTCTATCTGTTGTATAATCGCACATTGATTTTGTGTCAATGTATTCATGTTTTTATCATAGTTTAAAACAAATCAGACACAAGATACATCAGATCATTTCTGAGAGATGAGGTCGGGGGGGTGGACAGTGAAGTCTGCCATGAAGACACAGATGACCTAAATCCGCTGCATTTATGACAGTGACATTCCAGGATGAATAAATAACCAAAGGGCTCCAGCCCCATGAACCCGTCTCACTGAGGGTCCCTGCGAGGCTTGTGGGATATGTTTCACGAGGGCCCTGTCCCCTCCAGCCAATCAGCGGCCACCTGGCAGCCCGCTGGCGCGGGTGAGGATGCTTGGACATCCAGCACCTAGCAACCATAATAATGACAGGGAAAGACATTGTTGCGTTGCAACATGTTTCAAAACGAAAAAGTGATGTTACGCTGGGGGCGGCACATACAGTGAAGTGCGGACTGGCCGGCAGACCCTAACCTTCCCGTTAAGAGAACAGTAACACAGCGTGCTAGAGGTGGTCTGGCAGCCATATGCTGTTTTTGTTCTGGCTTCCATCCTGGCGGCACAAACGTGCACACGTGCACACACACACACACACACACACACACACAGGCAGATGCGCACACAGCCCAGTTGGGTTTCCCCAGAGTAGAAGACTCTGTAATGAATAATGAGACAGAGCCCCATGCATTAATGCAGTAGAGCTGTGCACCCTAAAGGTGTTTCGGTGTGTGTGTGTGTGTGTATGTGTGTGTGTGTGAATGTGTGAATGTGTGTGTGTGTTTCATTGTGTGTGTGTGTGTGTGTGTGTGGACCCAAAAGGCCCCTAAACGTGCCTTTTAATGTACTAGCACTTTGGCCCCTCAAGGTGCCTGTGTGAGCCTGTTAAAACAGGAGCTCTGAGGCCCCTCAAGGACCGCTGAAGGTGCTTCCGGTCTCTGTCTTAGCGGGATGTTGTTCCTGCCTCGGTGGGATTGTCAGCAAACATGCCCCCCAAACAGCATGCTGACACACACACACACACACACACACACACACACAGGCCTTCTTTCAACTGAATTTGTTCAGTTCCAGCATCCTCTCTTATCCATCCTCTGTCTCGTCTGACTAACAGTAAAAAGTCCTTGATGATGGGCAGTGAGGAGAAGGGGCTGGGATGGTCATGGGTTTCCTTGAAACGGTCATTCTCCTCTTGCACGCCACCAAGGAAACTCCATGTACAGACAGGACCGGCTCCGGGATAAAATGACCGCATAAGCGTTGCCGGCCAAGAAGAGCGAATGTCTCTTACAGAGTGAGTGACTGAGTGACTGACTGATACAGGCCAGATCACAACCCCTTGGGCAGTGAAGGAGTAGGGGTTTCCACGATTCTCTAGTCTTTCCACTTGACGAAAAAGTCATTTATCATCACCTATGTTAATAGTTAATGTATCCATGTCATTCACCAAAGCAAGAAAAACGAACGCTGTTGTGCCATGAAATGAAATTGCTTTGGCAGTGTGATCTTCAGTCTTGCTAGAAATTGTTCAGTTCTCAGGACTATTCCAAGTAGTAAGTTAGTAGATACTAGTAGGCCTATTATTGGCTAATAAGCTTTTAAAACGGCAATATGACAAGAGGCCTCCTGCTACAACTTCTTCCAGCTCTACATTGCATTACAGTGTTCAAAATGTGTAATGTTGGATAGATAAAAGCACTGAAATGAAAAGGACAATGAGAAAAATTGTTTGCCAATATGGATTTTATTGTAGTTCAAGAGATACAGTGGTATGAAAAAGTTTAGGCACCCCTCTGAGGCTGCATAATAATTTTCATCACAGAGGCATGCCATTCATTTTCTAATAAATGTTGAGTACTGGGGTATTTTCCAGACAACGAGTTTTAGTGTAGCAAAATTAAGTTGTATGAAATTAAATCAGATGTGAAAAATAGGCCATGCAAAAAATTTGGGCACCCTTGTCATTTTGTTGATTTGAATACCTGTAACTACTTTCGGGGATCTCTTGATACCAAGCCAAGGTCAAATTGACCAAGAAAGATTTCAGCCAAAAGTGCCAGAAGAATTGCTTGGGAAACAAAGAAAAACCCACAGGTAACCTCAGGAGAAATACAGGCTGCTCTGGAAAAAGACAGTGTGGTTGTTTCAAGGAGCACAATATGACGATGCTTGCTTAAAAAAATTTGCTGCATGGTCGAGTTGCGCCAATGCCACAAAAAAGCTTGGTTACAATATGCCCAACAACACCTTGACATGCCTCTTAGCTTCTGGCACGCTGTAATTTGGAGGGACAAGACCAAAATAGAGTTTTCAGGTCACAAACATAATCACTATGTTTGGAGAGGTATCAACAAGGCCTATAGTGAAAAGAATACCATCCCCACTGATGTTTTGGGGTTGTATGAGCTCTAAAGGGATGGGGTATCTTGTGAAAATTGATGGCAAGATGAATGCAGCATGTTGTCAGGAAATACTGGCAGACAATTTGCATTCTTCTGCATGAAAGCTGCTGACGGACTCTCTTGGACATTCCAGCACGACAAAGATGCCAAGTACAAGGCCAAGTTGACCCTCCAGTGTTTACAGCAGAAAAAGGTGAATGTTCTGGAGTGGCCATCACAGTCTCCTGACCTTAATATCATCAAGCCACTCTGGAGAGATCTCAAACGTGTGGTTCATGCAAGATGACCAAAAATTTTGCATGACCTGGAGGCATTTGGCCAAGATGAATGGGCAGCTATACCACCTGCAAGAATTCTGGGCCTCATACACAACTACTACAAAAGTCTGCATGCTGTCATTGATGCTAAAGGGGGCACTACACAGTATTAAGAACTAAGGGTATGCAGACTTTTGAACAGGGGTCAGTTAATTTTTTGTTTTATTATTATACCATTCTGTTATGGCCAAAGGTTGAATGTGAATCCCATAAGAAATAAATGTGTTTTGCCTGCTCACTCATGTTTTCTTTACAAATGGTACATACACTCACCTAAAGGATTATTAGGAACACCATACTAATACTGTGTTTGTGGCATTGATTCAACAAGGTGCTGAAAGCATTCTTTAGAAATGTTGGCCCTTAATGATAGGATAGCATCTTGCAATTGATGGAGATTTGTGGGATGCACATCCAGGGCACGAAGCTCCCATTCCACCACATCCCAAAGATGCTCTATTGGGTTGAGATCTGGTGACTGTGGGGGCCATTTCAGTACAGTGAACTCATTGTCATGTTCAAGAAACCAATTTGAAATGATTTGAGCTTTGTGACATGGTGCATTATCCTGCTGGAAGTAGCCATCAGAGGATGGGTACATGGTGGTCATAAAGGGATGGACATGGTCAGAAACAATGCTCAGGTAGGCCGTGGCATTTAAACGATGCCCAGTTGGCACTAAGGGGCCTAAAGTGTGCCAAGAAAACATCCCCCACACAATTACACCACCACCACCAGCCTGCACAGTGGTAACAAGGCATGATGGATCCATGTTCTCATTCTGTTTACGCCAAATTCTGACTCTACCATCTGAATGTCTCAACAGAAATCGAGACTCATCAGACCAGGCAACATTCTTCCAGTCTTCAACTGTCCAATTTTGGTGAGCTCGTGCAAATTATAGTCTCTTTTTCCTATTTGTAGTGGAGATGAGTGGTACCCGGTGGGGACTTCTGCTGTTGTAGCCCATCCGCCTCAAGGTTGTGCGTGTTATGGCTTCACAAATGCGTTGCTGCATACCTCGGTTGTAACGACTGAGACTGGTTGAATCTATGCCAAAGCGCAGATCAGCGGAGATCCTGAGACTGGTTGAATCTATGCCAAAGCGCAGATCAGCGGAGATCCTGAGACGGGTTGAATCTATGCCGAAGCGCAGATCAGCGGAGATCCTGAGACTGGTTGAATCTATGCCAAAGCGCAGATCAGCGGAGATCCTGAGACTGGTTGAATCTATGCCAAAGCGCAGATCAGCGGAGATCCTGAGACTGGTTGAATCTATGCCAAAGCGCATTGCCGTTCAGGACAGTGACAGCTTCCTGAAATGACCTTTGGTTTTCATTTAATCCAGTTCAATAAGGGGGAAAAAAATACAAAAGACCTTTGAGATTGACACTTTCATCATACCTCACTCTTTCAAAAACATACTAAACAACCTGAAATCTTTCCAAACTATAAATCTGTACACCACATAATTATTCCATAGGTGATGGCAGTGTTCTGGTGGGAGACAGTTCACTGAGTTCATTCTTGCAACCTATAGCTTTGGGCAACCTTTTTCTCTACACTTGAACTCTAAACTCACCTTCTGTTGCTGAAAATCTGTAAAAAGTCTATAAAGATTGACTGATGTAGCTCTCACTGCCTCAATCACAGGGAAACAGCCTGCCCACAAAGGCCATTCAGAAACAGCTGTAGTGCTCCATATAGAGCTGTTTCAGCACCACTCTCCAGCCGCCTGTCAATTGGCCAGACCATTACTCAACGTCGGTTGCAGCCCATAACAACTGGAATGGGCACATACATGTAATTGCATAATGATTTTCTGTAGGCTTTTTATTACAGCTGCTATGACAGTTGTCATAAATGTCCATCTTATATAACAGTGTGGTTCTACTGGAGTGTTACGTACTTTGTCTCGGTATGTGGGAATACTTCCGAAAAGGTCAAAGCTCTTTACTTTGTATTCACTCTATTCTGTACTTTAAAACTGTCTTTCTGCCTGCCTGTCTGTCTGTCATATATCTACGGTATTACTATCTACTGTATACATATCTATATCTTTCTGTCTCTCTCACTTTCTCTCTCTCTCTCTATCTCTTGAAAAGGAAAGTTTTGAGTGAGGAACGGAATTGTCCAATTTGCAGTGGTCTCATAATTTTAACCCTTCTGTTCCTCACTCAAAACCTTCCTTTTCGACTTTTTTGGAAAGGAAAGAAAAAGGTACAGTGGTGTCTTAATTCTTTCCGGAGCTATTATATATATATATATATAAAAGTGCAAAAGTCTTAGGCTATTTATTTAAATAGCGTTTCAATTAAATATATAACACAAAGTGTTTCAAATATATATTGCAAATAAACACTTACTATCTAAATGAATGATTTTAGTTCGACTTTTAGTAGCATACAGTAAGACATTTGCATAGTACTGTATATATTACAATGTTGAAAATGTCTATGTGATTTTGGGAGGAAGAACAATTAAATCACAGGATCATTACTTCTGATGCCCGAGGCCTAATTATTAATATTAATTAATAGTTATTTTTCTCTCTTTTCAGAGAGAAAAGAGACAGGCAGAGAGAATAGAGACAAGCAGAGAGAAAAGAGACATGCAGAGAGAAAAGAGAAAGGCAGAGAGAAAAGAGACAAGCAGAGAGAAAAGAGACAGGCAGAGAGAAAAGAGACAGGCAGAGAGAAAAGAGACAGGCAGAGAGAAAAGAGACAGGCAGAGAGAAAAGAGACAAGCAGAGAGAAAAGAGACAGGCAGTGAGAAAAGAGACAAGCAGAGAGAAAAGAGACAAGCAGAGAGAAAAGAGACAGGCAGAGAGAAAAGAGACAGGCAGAGAGAAAAGAGACAGGCAGAGAGAAAAGAGACAAGCAGAGAGAAAAGAGACAGGCAGTGAGAAAAGAGACAAGCAGAGAGAAAAGAGACAAGCAGAGAGAAAAGAGACAGGCAGAGAGAAAAGAGACAGGCAGAGAAAGGGGAAAATGGGCCTGTGATATTCTGCATTCTTATTAAAGCTTCTAATGTAAGTGTTCTCATTCCCCCCGTGCTTCCAGCTGTATCATGTATTAACAACCAACACTCTGCTTAACAAATGAGCATGGTCTGTTCACAGTATGCTTTCTGGTCTGCCCATTGCCTGTTATAATGATCCCCTACTCCCAACACGAAATGCTGACCACAGGGATATCACTAATCACGGACCTCAGTAATAGTTTGTCCACGCAGGTCCCCCGAACGTCGAACAATGACCTATTTGCACTCAACCACAAATATTTTAAAGACGTTTTTCTCGTATTTTCACAGGAGCAACAACCCATAAGAGCCAGAGTTGCTGGCTTTCAGGCATCGCCATCAACAACCCAGACTTTAAAACCAGATGAAAATGTCTCAAATGTTAGTCACCATGTTGTTTAAAGACTCACAAAACTAATTATACATTAATAAATGAATGACTGAATAAATAAAACCAAAAATAGGTCAAAAATAAACACTTGTCAACTCCAGTGAATCCGTGAGAGCCTGTTGATTGCCAAGGAGGTTTGAGAAAAAGCCTGATGATTATAGAACTTCAGAAGGACAACATGATGATGGTGGTTGAAGAAACTGGCTGCAGCTCAATGAGGGAGCCCTCTGCAAGTACTCTCTTTTTCTTCTGGTAATATTGACAGAAACCATTGGATTCAATAGGGTGAAATGAAATGGACTGAAATATCGGACTGCACCGGGAAAAACGGGACATCTGGTCACCCTAATACAGGATGACCAGAGAAATTATGCACATACATTTCGGAATAAAAGGTTAAATACATTTTAATACCTGAAGTGCATTTTGAACAAAGTGAAATGTATGTATACATGTCTAAATACATATAAGAATAAATGGTGATTACATATAAGAATAAATGGTATTTTGAATAAAATATTTATACATGTATATATTCGACATACATTCAACACGCATTTTGCATTGCAAAAATGCATTTATTTTCTATATGTGCACAGACTTCAAGCAGTCATTGCATGCAGAGGATATACAACCGAATACTAAACACAGTGCTTAGTAGGCACAGTAGGTGCCCTGAAATAGGTGGACTATCTCTAAAAAGTGCTAAAACTAATTTGCATCTTCAAAATAAAAGCTCAGAATCTGTAGTTTAACCTCACTTTCTTTTGTGCAAATTCCTTGTAGCGTAAAGCCAAAAGTTGAACAAATGCATCACTATCCTGTGCATGTCCATAAATGTCCTGAGCGTAGAAGAACATAATATGAAAATGTTAATGGGTGTGTGGACAAAAAGGCATATCATGGATTATTTGGCACATTATAACATTTTGGAGTTAACATTTGTTTTATAGTCAGTCCATGAAGAGTGCTCGAGGAATGTGTCATTCATAGTATGTGAAGGACTTACCATCACCTTTGACTGCTAGCTCCCAGAAGACATTTCTGAGGTACCTAATAGTTTTTTTGGGTCAGCTTTTCCAGGAAACCGGTTTTTGAAGGACATCATGCGGAAGATCACAAAAGAGAGGTGAGGATGAAAGATAATGACCTCTACTAGAAGTTTAGTCTGAAAGATGGCACTCTTTGTGGAGTGGAAAAACAGCCAATTATCGTACTTTAGTACCAAATGAATGGGTTCAGGGCCTTGGCAATATATTGGTGCATTCAAGTGTTTTTTGTTCTAACTGAATAAGTTAGTTTGAATAATATTTAAAAAAAGCTTTACCCTGGTGAGCTCAGGGTCATCATTTATCTTCTTTTGTATCCTTTGACTTACGGAGATAAATAATGCCGGATTCCATAAGCAGATTGTCCATCTTCCTTTGTTTCTCATATCTAGCAGTGTTTGCCTATCTACAGTATTTATTTTAAAATACTGTGCGGTCAAAACTATGCTGTTTCCATAGTATGAGGTTAAAATAACATGTAGGTATATAACACGGTATGATAATGCACCTTTTGTGTCAGTCTGTTTGTGTAGGAGATCAATATGAGCCAACCAAACATTGTCACTGGAATAGATAAATTATTACAGAATTTTCTTCTGGGTTATGGCATGGGCTGTGGTATGGAATATTCCATTAAGCTTTCATAATGAATACACAATAAGAATAAGCATTTTAGGGACCACAGAACAAGCCTCTGGGAACTATAATACTTACTAACTCCTTACATTTGTATACCAGTTGAAAATTGGTGGCAGATTTTGACACAGATAAGCATCTAAATTGCAACACAGTAGCTGTAATGTGCTATGCATCAACTTCACTACTGTATGCACAAAGTGAAGGCAACTTTTTCTATTGTTTTGTTTTCTTAGCTGTTTTGTTTTTCTTAGCTTGATGTGTTTTTAAAGTACTGTCTCTGGGGATTAGGGTGAGTATTGCGAAAATGGGATCATTATCAAAATGGGACATTCAAGCTTTTTAATGGAAATCTTTGAATGTGTCCCATTTCGACAGTTCTTGAAAAGTGTCCTGTTCACACAGTACTCACTCTATAACATAAACTTCCTATAGGCAGACCAAGCACCTGTCCAAACGACCACTTCACATTTCCACATCACAAACACATAACATAAATAGTGTAAATGTTTATGATCACTGAGGTTCTAGATAGAATTAGCCTGTGTTTGTATTTGGTAAAAAAAAAACTGTTGCCACAGAAAAATAACACTTGATCTACAGACTTTTAAAACACTGTAGTATCATATTTTTTAAATAAATTATTCATGCTGGCAGTGGACCAAGCTTTCAAACGATGGCCATCTGACCCAGAGCTATAATTGAATTGTGTAATTAGCTCCAGTATAACGGGTTAGGGTGGGAATGCAGAGTTGTGTTCTAAACCCAACAGTTACAAGCCTGCGGGCTATAACTCCTTATCAGTTCAGCCAGAGATCATCTTCTAGTTAAATATACAGTATCAATATAGTTAAGTATATTAAGGCCTTTTGCTGTAACCCTTAGTCAAATTTGGCTTACTGCCCAACATTTTCAAGCAGTATTATTAACATGTTACTAAATGTACCACCTTTATTTTCAGATTTTGCCATCTGGAAATGTTGCGAATATTACCGAAGTAAAGTGAGAGTGTTGGGTGAATTGTGCCATAACCACTGATCTACAAATGCAAACATAGCCCTAGGCAGGCAGGTAAATTCCCAGAAGAGGTTATAATCTGCCCTTTCCATCATAGTTTCATCAGCTAAATAAATATATATTCCAAATATATATTTTCAAACATTGCGGCAACAAGAATAATACATTTTTTGGTAAAAAGGGCAACATTTTGTCCAAGTGCATGTTTCTGCACTCTTGGCCACTCCTTGGCATTGGTACATGACACAGACAAGGATGTAAGCTGTAAAGACCTGACTGCTAAATATGGAAAAAGACTGACCATCTGACCACTAAACATGTAAAAAGACTGACCATCTGACCACTAAACATGGAAAAAGACTGACCATCTGACCACTAAACATGGAAAAAGACTGACCATCTGACCACTAAATATGGACAAAGACTGACCATCTGATTGCTAAATATGGAAAAAGACTGATCATCTGACGGCAAAATATGGAAAAAGTCCTGAAAAATAAACATGGGCAAATAAACCTGACAAATAAACATGGGGAAAGACTGGCAACCTGTGTACAAACATGGACAAAGACTGGCAACCTGTGTACTAAACATGGACAAACACTAGAGACCTGACAAATAAACATGGCCAAAGACTGGGAACCTGTGTACAAAACATGGACAAACACTAGCAACCTGACAAATAAACATGGCCAAAGACTGGCAACCTGTGTACTAAACATGGACAAAGATTGGAAACCTGTGTACTAATCATGGACAAAGACTGGCAACCTGACAAATCAACAAGGACAAAGACTGGCAACCTGACAAATAAACATGGACAAAGGGCTCTGACTCTATGAAGGCACAAAAGCGCCACCCGGCAGCCGTCATCAAACCCTGTTGCCCCTGAACACAGAAAGTCACTTAGAGTTCTTATATTATTTCTGTCCGCCATCCTATCAGCCGCCTACACCCTACGGTATCCTCGCTCAGTATCCTCGCCTAATCTGTAAATTATGTCTGATGAAAAATACATAATGTGCCTGTTCCATTAATAATTCATAATTCACTGAGCATAGGTCCCAGGCTCTTCCGTTTTGCACCAACTGTTCCAATTTTTTTTCTTCCACGCGCCAAATTAGAAGAGAGGGTAGTTTTAGGTGTGTGTGTGTGTGTGTGCATGTGTGTGTGTATGTCTTCTCTGTACAGTGAGAGGGCTAGCTGAAAGTGTTTGGAGCAGTTTGCCTGGTCTCTCGTGTGCTTTGCTTCCAGCCTGAGCCCAGAGTAGAGGCTGGTGTAGGGCAGAGTGAGAGGGAGAAGGAGAGTGGGTCTGCCGTAGAATGGTACATTTGGGAGGAAATTATCCTGCAAGGGATTGTAGCAATTAGATAGATAAATGACCATGGTTTTTAATTAGAACACCGGCTACACATTCCCCTTCATTATTCAATAAAACTCAAATCGTTCGGCAGCCTAACTGCAAATCAAATCAAAGTTTATTGGTCGCATACACAGACTAGCAGCTGTTATGGCAGGTGCAGTGGAATTCTCAGGTTAACTCCAAACGGTGCAGCAGAATGTCATGGGAGCACAATGCAAATACAGGAAAAAAAAAACTGGACAAAAACAAGAGCTGAAGAAATGTCAGGATGAATCCAAATGACCAATCAGAAACAGATAAATTAGATGATGAACTACAGCTTGCGGTGGATGTAATCAGCTAATCAACAGAAGATAACTGTATGTACAGCAGCAAGTGTTGTAGGGTGACCTATGTCCAGAATGCAGTTTACAGGGAGTAGAAACAGCACACTACACACAAGTGTGAGATAATGTTACAGTAGCACAATCAACCTTTAGATAAGAAAGTGCAATTGCTGAAGCTATTTAAGGAATGGTGAATTGAGGTGATGGTTTGAGAAAAATAGAGATGGCGTGAACCTTTAAAATATTAGACTAGGGAAGTCGCCAGACCTGGGCTTATAGGGCTCGAGAAGCAGCAATTTTAGGTTCAGCCCCTATCAATCAATCAATCTTTATTAAATGTATTTAATAAAGCCTCATTTACTTCATCAGTAGAAAGTGGAAAGTGCTTATACAGACACAAATAAATTACAGACTAGGAGGCGGGGGAAAAAAATCCAATGAAATTAAAAAGGAAATAGAAGAAAGAAATTGTAGTTTAATAGTTAAATTCTTAAAAGAAACTAAATGACAGAAAGAAATGGCAGATTAAAATTTCAGGAAAGAAACACTGTAGAAAAAAGGAAGAAATTACATAAAGAATAAGTAAGAAAGGAAAACATGAATAAAAGAAAGCCAACCAGCCAGTAAAAAATCCAGGCAGCATGCCAGCCATTCAGGCAGCCAGCAAGCCAACCTACCAGCTAAATGTTGATCTATCCAGGCAGCCCATGTGTGAAGATCACTGCAAAATGCAAGGCTGGTTCTACAGCATGCATGTCCCCCATTAACACTGTGACCCAAAGCTATGCATAAGTAATCTACAAAATGACTATACATGTCGTTCGCTATGCAGTAAAAGCCCAATGGCTCAGGCCTAAAGAAAGGCAATGATCATTTTACAGAATAATACACACACGCACACAGATCACTGAAAGAGTTAACATCTGTAGGTTTCCTAGAACAATGCGTTCCAACTGGTGTTTTCAAGCAAGTTAGCTTAAAATGTAGCGGTCGTGAACACCCCAAAGAGCTGATATATGTATTGAAAACCAGCCACTAGGCAAAAGGGTGAGTGATTTTACAGTTAATAGGCCAGAGGTTTGCAAGGGCTTTGTGGTCTAAAACATCTGATGGGCGTTTAACATAGACTCAGATGTTTGCGTGTTTTAAGTTGTCTTCTTTCTTGCATCATTTTCGAATTTAGATAATTTTGCGTAACTTTTGGTGGACTGTCCCTTTAATTTAAGCAGTACAACATTCCCTAAATGTATACCCATCTTAACATGGCCAGTTGGAATGTGTAACTAAACTTTAACAGGGGATTTCATAGAGCTCAAAAAAAGCAAACTAGCGTTTAGATTTTACAGACTTAAAAGAACAGTTCTAAAAAAAGCTATTTTGACATAGCTTACCTTCTTAACATATGAATTACAAAATTTGAAATTGTACATTTATGTGGTAAAAAAAACCTCCTCAACACCATCTAGTGAATTTTTATTTTGAGGTAGAATTGACTTCACCTATATGTCTCCGTATTCTTCAAATGTAGAGATCAATTGTTGAATAAAATATAAAGAATATTTAGAAGATTGATAAAAACACTGTAAAAAATGTCTGTATGGTATTCTATGTACAAAAGTGGTTGAAAAAAGTGTTATTTTATACTTTGTTTGCTTAGTGGATTACACATAAGCAACAGTACTCTAAACTCTGACATATTGTACAATGCAAGAATGTTACACCTTCGCAGTAATCCTGCTACAATTGCCAAAACACCCACGTTAACACATTTTTTTCTTCTTCTTCAATTCCAATTTAAATTTAACAATCAAAATCATGCTTTCTCAACTCTCAAACTCAATCTGGTCTTTTTCCAGTTTGTTGTGAAGTGAAGCTGAGACTTTAACATCTTGTTCGGTTCACTTGTCATTTTCTGTTGCCTCCGGCTATTATCACTACAGTTTAGAAATGTTATACGACCTTCACTGCTGTGTACCAGCAGCTCAGTGGCAATGACATTTTCAAGCAAGTCAAACACATGCGTGAAACCAACCAATGTGTGAGGTTTGAAAAAACAAACAAAGATTTAACGATGGCTTATGTTCTTGCCGGCTGACACATGCTATGCTATCGTCAAACTGAGGTATTTCATACGTAGCCAACGGATGTAAGGACGCTGGAGGAGCTGTAGCCCCTTCCACCCCCCCCGCTGTGATAGCCTCAGCACCCCCCTGACGGGATTCCAACATCCACTTCTAAATTGTAACTGCTGCCGCTGCATTGTGCGCAGTTCGTCTGTCCATCTGCCCAGCCGTTCGTTAGCGTGACACGCGTCCATACCGCGGATGGACACCCTTCATCTGTCTAACTGTTGAATACCGTCCCGCACTCAGACACTGTCAGTCCCTGATCAGACCGTGTTCCCGTGGCAATTAGTGCTCAAGCATCTAGTCTGTCGCAAGCCACAGGTTTCAACACAACAAATGTGCCAAAGTTTTCAGCAAACTAGAATAGGTGATACAAAAATAGAGCTTTGATGGAAATGGGGGGGGGGGGGGGGGCAAAAAAAAGCACCATGAACCAAATATTTTGATTCCTTCAACTTCTGATTTTAGATAGAGATGGAGGACTTTCCGGGTCTTCGCTACTTCAAGAAAACTGACTTCTGATTGCTCAGTTTTGTTTATTGATAATGAACACATTAATGAACCTCACTGACAACCTACACATGGCCTTGTATATTTGTGTTTAGCTGTGTAGATTCTGTGTTTTACACGTATTTCAGGGCACAATTCGTTTCCCCCCCCCCACTTTTTTCCCACGTCCCAGTTGACCATTAAGCCTGCCCGTTCCAACCATTACATTGTGTTCTGAGAATGAATTTGTAATGTGTAATTGGGGTACAAAGTAATGAAGGGTAGCATATGGTGTGAGTTCAAATAGCACCATTAAATATGCTGAGGATTCGCATTGTTCACCTCATTTTCTACAGACAACACCACTTTCTTTAATATCAACAGCAACATTAGTCTACAACACTGCTTGGTAATTAGGTGGGAGGCAGTTGATGGCTTTTTAATCACACTTCCGACTAAAGCAACACAGTGATGTGGAGCAATAAGGAAGGAGGAATGCTTGTTACGTTCCTGCAAACAGAGCACTCTATTAAGGTCATAGACACATACTGTAAGCTCTATGCTGGTGTAGTTCGAATCAGAGCTGAAGTATTCGTCACATTGTATTTCATTTATTTGGTATAGATTTGTTTCACATGTCAAACCGAAACCAAAATGAACGCGCCAAACTCTCCGCTGGGTCCATTTGATTACGTTACCATTAAGTCGTGATTGTCATGAAGGAGGCATAAATCGCACAGCCGAATAAAAATGGAAACCGTATCATTGTTAAAGAAATTACAAAAATAACTAAGTATTTTCGTGTGAAAACCACCCAGGGGCCTATAGGGCCCTCCTGAACAGCTTCACATACCCACATACGGCTTCACCATAGTGAGAGCACTATATGAGAAGTAGGACACATTTCCACAGGCTCAACCAGGGACTAGTCCCACTGTTCACCTGTCACTGTCAGATGTCCATCCTGTGTCTCAACCCACTTCCATCTAAAACCCCCCACCCCCCTGACTCATGTTCCCCCACAGCGTCCTGCCGGTGCTGTGTTGTGCTGACACCTACTCACTGTGTTTTCTGTCTGGGCTAAAAGACAACAACTAAAACATAACTACAGGGGGCAAAATGCTGAGTCTGCACTTCTCACCCTGGATTTTCTTGGGGGGGGGCGGGGGGTTCTTGGTTTCTTTTATATACCAAGGATGTATGGCTCTGGGGTATAAGCCAACGCCACGGCATAGTAAATTGCCTTTTCCAGTACAACAGCAATTACATCCATAGCACCCCCCCCCCCCCCCCCCCCCCACACACACACACCTACCCACACACCATCCCAAATTGTGAAGAAAGCCCAAACAGGTTAGTGTTTCACTGGGGAGCCAATTTATCGCAGCACCGTTACAGTTCTCTACCTCCATACATCACTTATCCCCCAGGTCAAGCTAAAGGCCTCTATAACCTGCAACAGACCAAAGGTTAGGGATGGTCTACAAACGACACGGCCAGGTGAAGGGAGGAAAGAAACGGGCATATTTAACAAGTCATTCAAAGACCACCAAACATTTTTTTTGGACAATATTACAATGTTTCAGTGTGCCTTGCAAATTGATGAGGTGCGAGATAATGGATCAACAGCATGAAACATACCACTGGAAAATAAAGATAACATTTGATACGATTTATAATGTAGATATATTTTAAACTTTAAACTGTCCTATTTATTAATTTACTGTATCTCCATTAGCCTGTTAATGCCGTTATCATGTCTAACTGCCGATAATATCCCCTCTGGTGGATGTAGTAATTCATAGATATAAAATGACTCCCATATACTCAATAAAAAAAATTCATAATTGTAATGATCTGCTTGCTTTGCCCTCACTAGTGTTCTAATATAGAAAACTCCATACATATAGCACATTTCAACTACTGTTAAGGGCTTGTATCCGTCATAGAGCTGATCACGTCTTTCTTTGTGAGTTTAAGCCCTCCATTGAAATCTTTATCGCATCCACAATTTGGAATCTACAGACATTTGTTTCATTTTTTAACACCTAACCTAGGCTATTGTGCATAGCGCCTTTTGAAGTCGGTCCCGGGTGAGATAAACATATATTGTGGAAGTGGTGATAAATTACTTATGACACTTGAGGCCTTGTTAGCTGCAAAAGATCAACAGAAAACTGTACTTGACTCAGTCAATCGAAGTGCACAGCAACATTCGCTTCATAGCCACCACTCAGGTTAGCTTAAGGCCTTAAAACAGAAAAAGCACCTAAGGTTAGATTCAAGTATTAAAACAAACAACCTCTCAGGTTAGCTTTAGGCATTAAAACAAATAACCTCTCAGGTTAGCTTTAGACATTAAAACAAACAACCTCTCAGATTAGCTTTAGGCATTAAAACAAAAAATCTTGCAGGTTTGCTTTAGGAATTACAAAAAAACTGTATTCAATTGCAATGATACATTTAATGAAACTGCGTTTCGGTTGATCTCCATTATAACCCAATGGGCAGAGCAGTATAGAATTATTGACCATGTTTTCAATCATGCAATTTCTATGAGAGAGGCTGGGAAGCCAGTCCAGCTCAACGTCTACTCTGCAGATCAACAGTGGCATCAATAATAACAATATTCAAGTATGACAATAGGTAAGTTAAAATGCTATACCACAGCATACAATACCGTATATGAGTAATACACATTTTTAACTGTTTTGTTTTTGAAGTTATTTGTTTGCTTGTTTTATTTTTTGTTCAGTGTATATACAGTAGGATATAGGATAAAATAGGATACAATGAAAAAAGGTAAAATATTGTATAACCTTTTGTTTATGGATATTTATGCTGAAACAGGACATTCTACATTGGTCATCTTTAGTAAAATAAAAAATAGCCCATGCTGAGATAATAGGATTACTTAACCTTTATACAGTATTTATTGAAAAAAACATGAAAATTATTTGATATCACAATGAAAGTGCATTTAGAGTTGTCGTGCATAAAATTGTGGGAAAATGTGGTTGTTTTGAATTATTTACTGTTTTGACTGTTTGGCATCCAAACAATTGGTGAAAAAAGATTTCACATGAATTTTATTGTAGAGAAAAAAAAATACTCCTAATTATTTACCCTTACTATTGTAGATGAGTCTGTGGGTGTCCTAGAGCAGATCCACTTTCTTGTTCCAGAGGCTCCACTTTTTATACCTCCAGCTTGTAATTCGTAAGGATAAAAAAAAGTAGTAGTTAAAAATAAAAAATGTATAATGACACCAGACGGATTTAGCAAAATCTAAGGTTCTGTGTGTCTGAGGGAAAATGGCAATGACCATTGAATTCCCTTGTTTTTCACCTTTTTAATGTATGTATGCCACACGGTTAAGTCACAAACAGGAATATATATATATATATATTTTTTTTTACAGGCATCTTGAAGTCTGTCCCATTGGGGCACCTCGTCTCTGCAAAAGGATTGCAAATGGTACATTCTGGTAATGCATTTCCCATAATGGCTAACAATTGTCTCGTTAGCGAGATTATGCAAAACACAGCTAGCACTAACGTAATGGAATGAGGTGACACATAATGCCATGAATCTCTTATAGATTCATATTTTGAGTGTTAGAGCATTTTGCATTAATTTTGTACTTTTGGCCAACAGTGTGCCAGTTTGGACCTGTGTGTTAACTGTTTTGAAAATGTGAATTCTGCATATACAAAAATGCTCAAGTAATCAAGCTAAACTATAAAACAGAAATCCACACCTAGATGAGGTAAAGGGAATAATAACAGAAAAAACAAGATGATTTAGCTTAGGCATTAATTGAAAATAGTTAGGTTTAAAACAAAAAATATAGCGTGTAGCGCAGGGAGCAATCACACATGTCTCAGTTCATCATTCTGTTTAATCATCCCCATTCATCATCCTCATTCATCATCCCCATTCTTCATCTACATTCTTCATCCCCATTGAAAAACAGCAAGCCAGAATCACAGTAGAATATTTTCAACATCTAATCCACAACAGTCAGACCAGCTAGCTGGCAAATGTGTTGTATTCTGCTGGGGACTCACAAATTAGCTCTGTTCATTCTCAGAGTAGACACAGATAAAAATTAAACACCCAGTAGTGAAGGTGGGATGGCTTTTACAATACATTTTATTGCTCTCTTTTTGCAGGAGTTTGTTTGCAGGGATGTTTTTTTTACGCCTGTTTTAGTGTGCAGTTTATTCCATCAGGCCTATTTTCTTCTGTGCTATGGATGTGGTTCCCAATAGTAAACAACAGTTTGTGGTTTCTGCAGGCTGAGGGGGAGAGAGAGAGAGAGAGAGAGAGAGAGACAGAAAGAGCGAGAGAGTGAGAGAGCAGAGGAAGATGAGATTGTGCTGTGATTTAGTGGGAGAACACTGTAACCGTATCCCAGGTTGCTGCATCAGTTTTAGTCCACCATTTGTCTTCCCGTAGAATAAGTACAGTCAATGTCTTTCTCCAACACATGCACAGCTTTACCATCTTCTAATGCATTCTCTTTATGCTCATTAGAAAGATTGATCCAGCGCAAAGTCACTAAGTGTGTCCCCATACAGATCACTGGGCCCATTCCCCTAAAATAATGCCTACTGTTAGGTTAATAAATAGCAATATTCACTGAAAGCTACTTTGTATTGTTACTAAAATGACTGAGATGGACAGTGTGGTTGTTCTGCCCACCTTGGTGTAATGCACTTTCTTTCAATAAAATGTAATGAAACGGTAAACACAACAGCAGCTGACCAGCCTGCAAACAAGGTGGCCACTTGCTCATAATAACAATGTTGACTATTAAACAAAGAGTATTGCAGGGTAGCCATGGAATATGCAACTACCGTCCGTCCGTCCCTCCGCCCCTCCGCCCCTCCGCCCCTCCGCCCCTCCGCCCCTCCGCCCCTCCGCCCCTCCGCCCCTCCGCCCCTCCGCCCCTCCGCCCCTCCGCCCCCATGCCCGACGTTCATCTTTTCCTGACTGCTGTCTAGGGGACGAAATGCATGAGGAGTGCGGGCAACTCCTTACCAATGAAAGTGTCTGCCGCAAAGACTTCCTTAAGGCACAGGCAATACACGTTTCATTTAACTGTATTATTACCCTGACACAATGCTACGACCGTGTTTGTAATTCCAACAGCGTCGTTAAAGGACCACACTTTCAGCAGAGCGATCCATCTAGAGTTCAGTCGTCCTGAGGCGTATTAAAGCCTGGGAAGGGTCGCCCGGCCAAGTTGTCGGTGTGAAGTTAAGCTTGTCCTGTCACACTCCAGGGCTAGTGAAAGGGTGAGTGTGGCCTCGAGGATACGTTTCCGCGGGAGCGGCGGTACCGGAGGCTGCAGGGAAAGTGTGGATTTCTTTTCCGACCTGGATCCAAACCTGTGCGTCTTCCAGGTATCCCTCTGCTCAGTGCCCAGCTGCCCCAGATGAGGATCCGACCGGTGGCTCACTGATTCCAGACATATGTGAGGGGCACTTCTACACCACTTTATTTATATATACATGCAGGGTTGTGGTTATGTTTAGGTGTTACCAGTTAGGTTGAGGGTTAGGGTTAAGCACTAGGGCTGGGATGCATTTAGGCAGAAATGTTAGGTTATTGGGTTTAGGGTTAAGGAGGGGTTATGGTTAGGGTAAGGTTTGGGGTTAGGATAAGTAGAAGTGGGAATTTATAAAAACTATTAATTTCTCCATTTAGACAGGGAAGCAATGTGTGTGTGTGTGTGTGTGTGTGTGTGTGTGTGTGTGTGTGTGTGTGTGTGTGTGTGTGTGCGTGTGTGTGTGTGCGTTCTGCACATAAATTCTACATTTAACATACTTGAGAATGCGGCAAAAATGAATTTATGCATCCCATGTTTCTAGACTGGGGGAGTGTAGAAAAGAATGAGTCAATGTTATATGATATTTTCTGCTTCAGAGACCCACCAAAGCCTCTGACCAATTTATCGTATTGAAGAATAAATGCAAAAAGTATTGGGAATAACCTTCGGGATTGTGTATGCATGAGAGGGATATCGAGTGTGTGTGTGCGTGTATGTGAGTGTGTGCGTGTGTGTGTGCGCGTGCGCACGTGTGTGTGTGTCTTGGAGCTCATCATTATTAAGTGTATTATCCTTATAGATGTATATTTTTTTTGCTTTCAGTGCCATGCTAATCAGACATTTAGTGGAAGAGAAATATCTCCGAGATGATGAAATAGATTGCAGTTCTCTGATGATGTTAATCAAGATAGGTCTTGGATCACATTTTCTTCACTATTCTAGACAATTGTGAGAGAGCCATAAAGGCAATAAAGAGTATGGTGTGCTGAAACTAAGAGATTGCTGTGGAGAGAGGGACAAACAGAATGAGGGAGTGAGGATGAGAGAGAAGGATTAGAGTGCAATTTAACAGAGATGAATTAAACTCAGCTGAATAAAACATTATTGTTTGTAACGCAGGCCGCACACGGCGATGTATGCTACAGGACTTTACACTGTAACGTCTCACTTTAGTACTCGACATTAGTTCAGGGCAGATGAACGTGAAGAGTTCTAGTGAAGAACACCTGTACTTTAGGGGAAGTAGATAAATGCACGTGGGTGAAGTGAAGACACGGCTCTAAAGGTTGAGTGGAGGATAAGACGATCAGGCGATGACTGGCGCAGGTTCAGGAAATTCCTAAAACAAAACAGTCAGCCAATACACCATTTCCCCTAGCGACTGTTCCTCATGTCGCATGCAGATGTTTGACCTCTTTCTCCCCGGTCCCTGGGCCCAGACCTCGGCTGACTGTGCGTCTTCGCTGGTCTACTGTCTTATGGATGTATCGGTGTAGGGTCTCTTTGCAGTTTCCTGTGCGTTTTTCTCGGTGTCTCGGTGTGTGTGTACAGTGTCTGTGGGTTTTGTGTGTGTGTGTTTCAGCGTGTGTATCAACCCTGCAGATGGAGCAAACAACCAGGCACGATGTAGCAGGGCAAATGGACCAGTGGGGTTGCTCCGGCACAATGTGCGTGTATCCTTAAACCCCACGGGCTTGTTTTATTACACTGTGATGTCATGGTCTATAATGAAGATCCGTGCTAGTGGTTTGCTATGAGCCTATAGCCTGAAGGGAGAGTAGGCCTGCATTCTAATGGCACTGTATTTCCTCTGAATTTGATACTCAGGTTATAAGGTGATGTATTTCATTTAAATGATATAAGGAGTCTCCTGACTCTCTCTCTCTTCCTCTCCTCTACTGACACTCTTTCTTCCTCTCCTCTACTGACACTCTCTTTCTTCCTCTCCTCTACTGACACTCTCTTCCTTCCTCTCCTAACTCTCTGCTAACCCACCCTTCCTTTCTCTCTTAACTCTCTACTGACTCTCCCGCTCTTTCCTAACTCTATCCTTCTCTCTCTCTCTCCCTCGTTACTCTTGCTCCCCCTCTACTGACTCTCTTTCGCGCTTACTCTCTCGTTCCTCTGTACTGAGCATCTGTGTTGTTTTAAAATGCAACAGGTACTTGTCCAGACATGCAGCCTTGTCACAGGTTCTGCTTTTCTCTACAATAAGCTAGGTGTTCCTGTCTCTATTCTAAACAGTTCCAAGGCTTTTCTCATTAAGCCTTTAATATTTTATTAGTTTTCAGGGGAGGAAAATAATAGTAAAGTAGTTAGCCTTACTGTATAGTCAATTTAGGGCCAAATAGTATTACATTTTGCATTGTGCTATGTTTCTCAATAGCAATGTTGTTTTGTTGTAACAGTTGTCATGTATTCTGATTGATTGGATGTTGTGGTCATGAGGTTTTCTTGTGTTAGAAAATGTTTGTTAATGGACCAAATGTATGAAGGGATTCATGATAATGATATGAGGGGGTGTGTTTAAATTGCCAAAGCAAGAGGATACAAATAAAGAAAGAAAAGTGAAATAATCAGAAGTACCAGTCATTGTACATTTTGTTTACATTATTGCAACAATGTGCACAGCCAACGCAGGAATAAGGCAAATAAGTTCAGCCAGAAAACACCATTGGGTTAACCATTTATTTTGGAGACAGGAACAACAGTTCTTGACACTGTGGCAACTCCCTGCCATCACATATATATGATATTAAAAATGACAACACATATTATGATCAACCCATAATATCACTAATAGCAATCCCCATTGGCAATGAGCAAGATACCCAGTACTGATCACCCACAAAAGGAAACACAGAACCAAACAGGTGGAGGCAGACCCAGGTGGTGGGTGGGTTTGTACTTGCATTCTAGTAATGCCAGTGCATATCAGAGTTAGTGAGTAACCTGATGATTAAATAGTCAGTATGAAAATTGACACTGTGATAGGAGGGATTCCTGGCATCAGCTGATACATCGCTGACCAATGACCACACAGGTTTCCGTTCTGAACTGGCTCTGCCAATTAAAGTGATGAATATTTGTTAAAATGTTGTTTGAACTTCACTAATTGGCCTTTTCTCATTTCCAATTTACTAAGTACAAAAAACATACAATCATACAGCCACAACTTCGATATACATTAACCCTTTCACATGGCAATACATGCACATAAAATATAACATTTAATATAATTTTATTCATATTTTGTCTTGGTAAAATCTATTTTACAAAATTTGACTGCTGTTTTGTTCTTAATCGACTGCTATTTTGTACTTAATTTGGCTGCTGTTTTGAGACCACTTTGGTAAACCTAGGGAACATAAATTGGTTTGACTGCTTTGAAAACTACATTTAAAAAATTTCTCTGCAAACTAGCAATGTAGAGACTCTAATGTACTTACGTACGTAAGTAATAGTAAATGCGAAATCAAATGTTAATTACAATATAATATAAGTAATATGTATTTTAGGTATATAAAATGTGAGATATGACAGACTCTAAGGTGGAATGTATATCCAAAATGGAGTTCCTCATGCCTTTTTGATGCTTTCCCGAAAGTCCATTTGCCAACATTGTCCTGGAATGCTATACAATATGTTATACTGTAGCACATAAATCACTTTCCGAAGTGTGGAATTGAATAGGTCTTTCCTGGATTTGTACCATTATGGATATGGATTATGGGATGGTCATAATCTCGCTCTGCGTTCCTCATTTGGGGGTTTGCATTGTACTTGTAGACCCTCGGTGGGGTGTTCCAGCCATTTAATTATTGGTTGCTTCGTGAATCCCAGACCTGAAAACTGGAGATGGTTTCCCTGTTTTTCTGTATGCCATGTTTCTGTTGAGAAGATGCTAAATATACAGTGACAATGTACTCTGCCCTACCTGCTAGCTGTCAGAGTGTGCCAGGTCTGTGGAGGAGAGAGGGGTGATGGCAAGTGAGGACAGGAGAGGGAGGAGAAAAAGATGGGGGAGGGAGGAGAAAAAGATGGAGGAGGGAGGACAGAGAGGAGAGGATGAGGTAGAGGGGAGGGTTCCCTTGGTGCACATCTTACGCACACTTCTAAAACAGACACACGCACTCTCTTTCAAGGCTTTTATGAAGATTGGTTTTCAGACTTTCTGTGTTTTGTTTTCCCCCCATGGAATAGACAGATTTTGGAGAATGTCTGGTTTTTAAAAACACATAAACAGAATTACAGTGACAAGGACAACCAAAGAGCAAAAATAGCTTCTTGCTGCATCAAAACGTCTTTCATGAAAACAGTTTAATTGGTTTTATCTGGCAGTAGTAATGGCTGTTCTACAGGAAGGATTCCCTTCTACTGAGGTCCAGTTGTCCTGACGGGTGTAAATCAGAGAACAGACAGGGCTGCCCTGGATCTCACTACTTCACTGTGTTTAAACTGGCCATGACTTTCATGCACTGATGATACAATAACAATACATGAAGACAAAACTGGCTGAAATTATTCATATTTTTTTCTCCTCTGTGAATGTATGATTTACCTCCATAGCAGGTGTGGGAGATTAAGGCCATGTATGTCTTTCCGAGCTTCATATCACATTGCTCACTCACATGTGCATTGGAAGAGAGCGCATTCCTCAGCCAACAACCACCCATCAGGTGCCAACAGGAGTTAGCATTAGTATGCTGCAACCAGGATTCAAACCCTTGACAGTAATGATTCAACTGAACTGTGAGACAATGTCTTAGACCACTATGCCGCTGGTTGGGGAACCCAAATTGACCAAATAGAACCAATAGTATTTGGACAAGAATTCGAGAAAAACAACCCGTAAAAAACTGCAGAAATTTGGCTGTCGGTGAAATGCTTTTGTCTCAAACTGTTCCAATCCAGAATGAGCACATCCCGGACAAGGCCGTGATGCTGGCCTACCAAGCACCAAGGGGAAGCTTCCCCTGACAGTTCTCAGTCAATGCTTAAACCCCACACCCACACCCCCACCCCATCTCTTTGTCCTGCCGCCTGTGATCTTGTGCTGTCCCCTCCCCTACAGGACAGCAGCTCCTGATCAGCCCAGTCAAAGCAGTTTTCTGTCCCTCGCACCGCACGAGTGGAGTCAGCCCGGGGGTGATGACTTCGTTCAGGGTAGTAACGCAGGAATTAGAAAGTGTCTGAACAGATAGCTGTCCTCCCAGACAGGCCAGTCTCACCAGGTAAGAGACAGTGTCATCTGTCTTGACCCCTATCTGTCTACTGTGCTTATCGGAGTGCCTGGCCATGGGGACTGACTCCTGCTGACACGTTCACACACACAAGGACACACACACCGGCACTCTGTCTCTCTACGTCTTTGTTTTTTTTTTGGTGTTTTTTTTTACACTAACATACGGTTTCCTGAAAGTTATCGAAGAACACTCAGGATGCTTAATTATTTTGTTTGAATATTCAAACTTGAAGAAATCGCTAACTTCTGAGGTGGCTTACGTCACTTTTTTTCTAAAGAACCGGCATTCATTTGAGAAAGTAACACTTAAAGTGAAATGAAAGTGAAGTGAATGATTTTTTTATAGCCTACATTTTGTGCCAATGAATTATACATTGTCAGATGTGTCAGTTAAAATGACTGCGTGTAGTGAAACCCTCGCTGTTAGATAATAGATCGCAAAACAGGACTTCAACTGAGCAAAAGGAAACAACAAGCTACACCCTCATCCACAGCCTGAACACGAATCTCAAATGTGCTTCTTGCATCAGCAGGCTGGGGGCATTTAGGTCCAGCGTGCATGCCTGAAATAATATGTACAATATGATCAAAACATCCTCAAATAAAATGTTATGGCAACAGACATAATACATTTTCAGAGTCAGTGTTGAGTTGTCAGCATATCTCGTTATCGACGGGAAACGATGAAATATATATTCAAGAACCTCCAGGCTTCCTTTTTAAGCGTTGATTTATTAGAGGGACCAAAAAGAATCACAGGGTTGGTTTGAAAAACTATGCATCCTGTCTGAATCATCCACTTGATTAACTGACATTCAGGTTTAATAATTACTAACCCAATGTAATTTAGTAATAATAGTCTGCTGCAATATAATGTAATACTTATTTTTTTCCAAAGGATAACTAGAGACATTTTGGATAAACAGCCCTAGTCAGGGAATAGCGTATAGGGTGAATGTAAGAGGTAGCATATGCTAATGTTAATATATGAAGAGGCATTGGCTGGTGTTAAGACATGAAGTAGCATAGGCTAGTGTTAAGACATGAAGTAGCATAGGCTACAGTTAAGACATGAAGTAGCATAGGCTAGTGTTAAGACATGAAGTAGCATAGGTCAGTGTTAAGACATGAAGTAGCATAGGCTAGAGTTAAGACCTGAAGTAGCATAGGCTAGTGTTAAGACATGAAGTAGCCTAGGTCAGTGTTAAGACATGAAGTAGCATAGGCTAGTGTTAAGAGATGAAGTAGCATAGGCCAGTTTAAGACATGAAGTAGCATAGGCCAGTTTAAGACATGAAGTAGCATAGGCCAGTTTAAGACATGAAGTAGCATAGGTCAGTGTTAAGACATGAAGTAGCATAGGCTAGAGTTAAGACCTGAAGTAGCATAGGCTAGTGTTAAGACATGAAGTAGCCTAGGTCAGTGTTAAGACATGAAGTAGCATAGGCTAGTGTTAAGATATGAAGTAGCATAGGCCAGTTTAAGACATGAAGTAGCATAGGCCAGTTTAAGACATGAAGTAGCCAATCCAACAGATGAGCTACTGTAGCTCAAATTGCTGAAAAAGTTATTGCTGGTACTGATAGAAAAGTGTCAGAAAACACAGTGCATAGCAGTTTGTTGCGTATGGGGGTGTGTAGCCGCAGACCAGTCAGGGTGCCCATGCTGACCGCTGTCCACTGCCGAAAGCGTCTACAATAGGCACGTGAGCATCAGAATTGGACCACAGTGCAATTTAAAAATGTGGCCTGGTCTGATGAATCACGTTTTCTTTAACATCGCGTTCATGGTCAGGTGCGTGTGTGTCGCTTGCCTGGAGAACACATGGCACCAGGATGCACAATGGGAAGGAGGCAAGCCTTTGACACGTACCACCTACTTGAGCATTATTGCAGACCATGTGCACCCTTCCATGGCAACAGTATTCCCTGATGGCACTGGCCTCAATTTTGCTTTGTGCACCTTGACACAAAGCAAAAATGGTTCAGGAATGTTTTGAGGAACACAACAAGGTCAAGGTGTTGACTTGGCCTCCAAATTCCCCAGATCATAATCCAATTCAGCATCTGTGGGTTGTGCTGGACAAACTAGTCAGATCCATGGAGGCTCCATCTTGCAACTTACAGGACATAAAGGATCTGCTGCTAACGTCTTGGTGCCAGATATCAAAACCTTCAGAGGTCTAGTGGAGTCCATGCCTCAACGGGTCAGGGCTGTTTTGGCGGCAAAAGGGGGACCAACACAATATTAGGCAGGTGGTCATAATGTTATGGCTGATCGGTGTATATGTGTAATACATTAATGTTTTCTTACTATGCAAATAAATGACTTTAGTTGAAATGTCAGGTGCCTGAGACTTCTGAATATTTTACATTTGCTATGTATGTATGTAGGCTGTGAAAAGACATCTGGACAGCGGACACTGACAAGCGGCCAGTCAAGTTTGTCAGAAGCACACATGCCTGTCATTTCTAATTCCATTGTCTATGTCTATCTTTCTCTCAACACAAAATGTTGTTTTTGTTTGTTGTTAAACAAAATACTAAAAACGCATATTGAACTATGGATAATATAATATGATGACGTCACATCATGCTTTGCGGCCACCTTTAAATTGGCCCAACACTCTTCACCACTAGGCTATTTGCTTCCCCAGACAACAAATTTTAAGGATCTGGAAGATTCTGTAGAGATGGTATAAGACACCTCCTGTGTTTATTAATTCATAATAAATGTGTTCAATATAATAGAGGTATGTGTAATTTTGACCAATACCTAATTCTATTAGCATAAAAATAAGAGAATTTTCTAATATTTGTGAACAGAATTAAAACAACTACATATCCAAACTAGGGTTAACATTTTCCCACCCAGACTTCTGGAAATAAACTCTTCATCTTCTTTGTAGTTGTTTTTCTCTTGTGGTGCTGACACAGCTAGCAGCAGAATGAGGAACCCCAGTTATCTTCCACTCTTTGAGATTACACAATGGCTCAGAGTTGCCATTCCTCCCTTTACCTAACCATTACTTTGTCTGAAAATTGAAAAGCAGAAGCTGGTGTGAATTTCGATTGGACCGTTGGTCCTCAGCACCCTGGATTCACACCGACTTGGGGTTTTTCAATTTTCAGAAACGCCAGGCACATATTGTGAATTTTCTGTCCCCCACTCAATGTCCGGAACATTCAATTAGTGTTGAGGTCGGCTCTCAAGGTTTGCTGCTGCCACACTGTATATTAACACTGGCGTGTTTTTATATCTCCCCAGTCCGGTTGGCAGAAGTTATGACTCTGAAATTGCTGTTCAGAAAGACAGACACAAAGAGAAACACGTATGCACCTGCGCTCGTGTGATACCTAGAATGTGTGAATAAGTTTTAGGGTTTATGATGTCAGGAGCCATTTTCTTCATTGCAAGGAGACCGTGTGACTCAGATAAAATGCATGGTTACAGTTTCCTGTGTAAGGTGTTTTGAATTTGAGTTTCTTCTTTTTGTTTTGGAGTGGACCAATACTTTTGTATTATATCGGGGCTTCCAGGGTGGGTCCATTGAGATGTACAAGCATGGATGGTTCCTACTGGTGGTGCCACTATATCTTTCGGTTGCTGAACTTTTAGGGTGATCTTGACCGCGCCCACAATGTTATATGTATTCATAAAAAAAGTTTTTGTCAAGTGTGATCGTTTCTATTCAGTGTGTTTTATTGTGGTGAAACAGATGTCAGCTGGAAAGACGCCCAGAGTCTCAGTCGGCTTTCATGTACAAATGAAGGGTTAATAATAGTTGGCCACATCAGCTACAGCTGGTACTGTACAAACCATGAAGTTGGCCACCTGTTTGAAGCAACTTGTTGTCGGTAAGCAACCGATATTACATTCACGCCAGCATGTTTTTAGCCCAGGTATCAACGTTAGCTAATGGGCTTGCATGGAAATATTGCTGACCATTAAATCAGCTCCCTCCTGGTGTTGTCAGCTACAGAGGTTATGTAATTAGCTTACTGTAGCTATCAGGTGGAACGTTTAAGTGCAGAGTAAGTGTACAACTCCACTTTGAAGTGAGCTTTGGCCCCTGGTGCCATGACTATATTTAGTGAGCACCTCTAAGAGCATTAATCAAGTTTTAAAAAAATGGAGGGACCACTGCACCTTTTTCTATCCTTTCCAAAAAGGTTGAAAAGGAAAGTTTTGAGTGAGGAACTGTTATGGACATTTTGATCTAAGGTACATTTGGGAAATGTCTGTCTTTCTATTGGCTGGTATGTAAATCTTTACTTTGATTGTGATACTTTGACCATGTTCTCCTGCCTAGACCAAGAAGGGTGTCTGTCCTTTTGTTCCTTAGGAATGTGGCCCTTGGGGGGGATGTAGGAGCAATTGGCTTGTTTAGGTAAACACAACAGTAAACATTATGGCAGGAAGGATAAGGTGGGGGGGACAGCCCTCCCTTTAGGTAAAACCTTTGTGACACAAGACAGATGGCCAGCAACTTACCACACCCCTTTTTCCTCTATAAATACGAACTGTTCATGTATTAAGTTAGCGCTTGACGCGTCTCTCTATTTGCAAATAAACTGTTAAATTGTGCCAAGAGAAGTTTGTCTCTGTTCTTACTCCTTTAGGAGTGTCGATCGATGGAATTGCCATCACACTTTGGGGTACTCCTTTAAGAGTGTCAATCGATGGAATTGCCATCACAGAACAGAAGTGTTCAATTTGCAGAGGTCTCTTAATTTTAACCCTTCTGTTCCTCACTCAAAACCGTCCTTTTCGACTTTTTTGGAAAGGACAGAAAAAGGTGCAGCGGTCTCTGCATTTTCTCAGGAGCTGTGTCTGATTGGGTTGACGTGTTGAGGCGTTACAAATTTGAACCAGATTATACCACATTTTTACTACATGTTTTCTACTTGATTTTGCCAGACCTAGAAACACCTTTTTTTATTTTAAGAAACCCTTCTCCAGTATACATTTGCCCACTTGCAAGTAAAGGAAAGAATATGAAAACAAAGAGACAACACTGAACGACAATCCGGATTTGTATTTTCATTGGTCAGTTTTTGGGGAGATCTGTCTTCCATTGGCATCGATGAATGCACCACTGTAGTGTTGTAAAACGTCACATCACAAATGGTTGAAAAATTATGTTTGTTCTGTTGTCCTTGTTACTGTCCTACGTTTTGGTACCTTGACATGTTATTTCAAGGAATAGTTTACCTACAGATTTTGTCATTGGCCGCAAAAGTCTTTTTAAAAACTTTTTCTTGCCACTATAGAAGAAGTAACCAAATGACACAACATATTCTCAGATTATGCGACTGAACTCTTTTATAGACAAACATGCTAAGCTTACTGAATTAATCCTGTTGATGAAGTTGTAAAGTTTAATGAGGGCAAGGACATAAGTAAAACGACATGTATTCCACATTGATAAGGACAGACCTTCACAGAAGACAACAGGCAACAAATCTATCAGTGATGATAATAAAGACTGGAGGAAATACTTGAAAACAAGAAAAGCAGCCAGGCAAGCCTAGTTCAGGCGGCCTGCGAATAAAAGGGAAGATTGTTGTTGCACTCACTGGATTCAAAGTCCACCAGAAATAGTCACAATATAACCATAAACAGTTTTATTTTAGGCTTACTATAACGTAGCTACTGAAGGTGGTGGCCAGCAAAATGTTTGTCTTTCCTGAACAAATCCTAAAGCATAATTTGCTTTGACAAGACCTGAACACTGGTCCCTTGAATGGGAGTCCATGTCTCTAACCACTACGCTATTCAACAACAACCAGTCAGGCAGTCAGTATGAGACAATCACTCTTTTTGGCTGGCTCCGCTTACGCGGTCCGACAAAAAATCTCGATTTTTCCTGGAGCTTGTGTATGCTTTTTTTTTTATCTCATAGGCCTCCAAACCATATAAACCAAATAATATTATTTAGAGTGAGACATTGTATTCCCTTAAAAATGTCTTACACACGTCCAAAATACTTTGTAAATATAAAATATATATTTCCATTTAGACTTTCACAGTTCATTGACTTCATTGTTTTGCCATGGCCGTCTAACTAGAGCAGGGTGTCCGCTTCAAAACACATCCGTTAAATCGTTTCTGTCCAATCAACCTAGCTGATGTAAAATAGCAGCAGTGTTGGTTGGACAAAGATTCCATTTGACCGGATGAATGACGAGTGTTAACCGCTTTGTAAGGTTTTTGGATGAAAGGCCATGCTGAGTGTTGAGGCCACAGCATTTGATGTTCATTCTGAGTGGTGTTGGATAGCGGGGGTACATTCAGCAGGGAATGGAGTGCGAAGGCAGTGATAAGTGGGAAGACAGCGAGGTTCAATTACATTTTTGCCCAGACCTAATCTCCTATAAGGTCTGTGTCAGGCTAATAAACATGTGTACATGTCAAGCTATAGCTCTACAAAAATGCACTGTAAGTAATACTGAATTAAAAAGGAATGACAGAGAGAAATACCCAAAGATGGATCACAATATTTAAGAGATAAGCATTTCAGTCTGATGACAGCCTTTTAAGAGCAACCACATTTATGAACACCCTGTGGCCAAGGGGCGTGTAAGTTGCACACATCCAGTACCGGGTCGTATCCATGCGGTCCATGCTGACGTGAAGGGCCTCACACAGTTGCCGCAGAGTGGACAGTGGTTCGAGCAGCCTGTTTTATCTCATTCTGAAGATGATCAATTGGATTAGGGCCTGGGGACATCGCTGGCAACTCAAGTGAACTAAACTGGGATTCGTTGGAGCAGGCCATGTTTTTTCCGCTCTTCGCTGATCTGGTGGTGTTGATTCAGTGTTGGCGACCACTGGAACCTCCTCTTCATCTTGTTTTCTGCTGATCGGAGTGGAACCGCGTGTGGTCGTCTACTGCAATAGCCCGTCTATGACAAGAACCAATGAGGACTCACGTTTTGGCAGTGCCAATAATCGTTTTTGAGAGAAAATGATGCATGCACAGTAGGTACTCCGTGTGGGTACTCTGTGTAGGTACTCTGTGTGGGTACTCTGTGTGGGTACTCTGTGTGGGTAGTCTGTGTGGGTAGTCTGTGTGGGTACTCTGTGTAGGTACTCTGTGTGGGTAGTCTGTGTAGGTACTCTGTGTGGGTACTCTGTGTGAGTATTCTGTGTAGGTACTCTGTGTGGGTACTCTGTGTGGGTACTCTGTGTAGGTACTCTGTGTGGGTAGTCTGTGTAGGTACTCTGTGTGGGTACTCTGTGTGAGTATTCTGTGTAGGTACACTGTGTAGGTACTCTGTGTGGGTACTCTGTGTTGGTACTCTGTGTAGGTACTCTGTGTGGGTACTCTGTGTAGGTACTCTGTGTAGGTACTCTGTGTAGGTACTCTGGGTAGGTATTCTGTGTAGGTACTCTGTGTGGGTACTCTGTGTAGGTACTCTGTGTAGGTACTCTGTGTGGGTACTCTGTGTAGGTACTCTGTGTAGTTACTCTGTGTAGGTACTCTGTGTAGGTACTCTGTGTAGGTACTCTGTGTAGGTACTCTGTGCGTATCCGTGTGTAGTATGTACGCACAATATTTGCATGTACAATGTAGTAACAGCAGGATCTGACTTTCCTTAGGAAAGCATGACGACATAAAAACACGCTGTGACTGAATCTCACATGTTGCTAATGAAGTCACTTGGAGGGATAAAGGCCCACGCACCCCGCGGGATGATCTGGACATGACGGCTAAAGGCCCACGCACCCCGCGGGATGATCTGGACATGACGGCTAAAGGCCCACGCACCCCGCGGGATGATCTGGACATGACGGCTAAAGGCCCACGCACCCCGCGGGATGATCTGGACATGACGGCTAAAGGCCCACGCACCCCGCGGGATGATCTGGACATGACGGCTAAAGGCCCACGCACCCCGCGGGATGATCTGGACATGACGGCTAAAGGCCCACGCACCCCGCGGGATGATCTGGACATGACGGCTAAAGGCCCACGCACCCCGCGGGATGATCTGGACATGACGGCTAAAGGCCCACCCACCCCGCGGTGGCTCGTCAGTGACGGGATGATCTGGACATGACGGCTAAAGGCCCACGCACCCCGCGGTGGCTCGTCAGTGACGGGATAATCTGGACATGACGGCTTGGATCCCTAAACGGCGTCCCCGGGCCCTGGGTCAAACTCAGTTCACTATATAGGGAAGAGGGAGCTATCTGGGATGATGTGGATGAGTATACGCAGGGTATCTCTCTGGCCACCTGCTGCCTGCACTGCTGATCAACGTGTGTTAGTGGTAATGTGTGTGTGTGTGTGTGTGTGCACTGGTTTCAGGCATCCAAAGCCCAGAGTACCTAATGAAATCTGACGGGTGGGAGATGACAACTCTGTGACAGGGATCCAGAGGAGGGGGGGGGGGGGGGTGACAGGAAGGCAGCAGAACAGGACTCAGACATTATCACACCTGTGCACCCCTGGTCCTTTGTTTCAAGGTGAGATGGAGGAGAGAGTGGGTGCGGGGGAGGGAGGGAGGGAGGGAGGGATGGGCGGCCCTCGGGAGAGTGAAAAGTGTAAGAGAGAGGGAGAGGTGTGTGAGAGAGAGGCGAGAAAGAGCAAGTCAGGCACGACTGTCAGGAAGATCATCAGGAAAACTGTGTGTGTGTGTGTGTGTGTGTGAAAGAGAGAGAGGGAAGGAGGGGGGGGCGGTGATATAGAGTAGACAGGTGATACATCATTCAGCAGTCAGTTGTGTCAGTCCACAGAGGAAGAGCCTTCAGCCTAAATAATGACAGGCCGTGATGACAGTCACTTGGAATAACCGCTTGGTGTTAATGTAATAATACTGGGTACCCTTTGACCTGAGCCAGTCCCTATAGGAAACAGCTGGACACAGGGGTCAGTGTTGACGCAGTCATTCTAATCCTCGGTGTCACTGCCACAGCGGCTTGTCTTTCCTCTGTTCCCATCTTCCTAGATCTATCGGCTGCCTTTGACTCTGGGAGCCGTCAGATCCTCCTCTCCATCCTCTCAGGACCCAGCACGTCTCAGGCTCTGAACACTCGTGGGTTGCGTCCTACATGGCAGGCCCGCTCATACCAGGCGACGTGGAGCGGTTCTGTGTCTGCTCCCCGGGTGTCCCCCAGGGCTCTGATCTAGGCCCGCTGCGCGATGGAGAATCAGCAAGTCGAAAATGTGACACCCTTTGGAATCAGGACATATCAGCTGGGCTAGCGACGGAAAGCTTCTGGCAGGGGAATAACCCCGAACCGCCTGCTTTTGGATATGTGGCAATCTCCGCCCTCGGGATGTGTATGGCCAATCATAGGATTTTACTATGGCCGATGGTCTTGGCACTGCGCTCATGGGATGACCAAGCCTTTTTGTAAACTGAGGGATTGCCTGGATAGTGAAACGTTGGAACCTGTCCGGCCGACTTGGGTCGGTGCCGCCTTCTGAGTGGTCAGCGTAGCTCTTGCATCTTCCTAGTGATGGAGTCGGAAGGCCTACGGAAGGCCTACGGAAGGCCTACGGAAGGCCGAGGTTGTACCCACTGTACACTGACCTGGGCCACAGACAAAGAATAGAAGACCAAAGGAGCGGCGGGTTGAGGTCGGTTGAGGTTGGCTGCATTTCACTGATCGGCCCAGTTGAAAGGCATGCATTGTGAAATCGACTGCATTAACCTTCTTCTGTATGCACAGTCAGTCTACAGCAATGGTGCTTAACTTATCTTGCATAAAGTGCATGTGCGTCGTACAGCAAATTCATGAAGTGTGTGTGTGTGTTCTGGAGCCTACCTGTGGGTTTTCGTAGAACGGTACTCCTCTTAATTGTTTTCTTTATTCATTATTGATCTGTGTCTGTCCTCTGCTCATCCTGTCACACCCGGCTCCTCTGAACAAGGTGTCACTCACAGATACTCCCACAATTACTGTACCTGGATAGGAATCAATACAGGGAGTGGAGTAAGCAATGCCTGGGGTCCTTCAAAATCATGGTCAAGACTGATAGATTTCTCTGGATAGTTGAATTTCTATCTGAAAAAAAACAAAGTTCAATGGGAGGTTTTGTTGTTTTCCTCCCTTTGAAATGCTTTACTTTATCTTCATGAATACACTCACATACTGTAAGGCCTTATCACCAAAGGCGGAAAAACGTGAAGCCGACTTCTTTCTTTTTGCCATTATTTTTTAGATGAAAAAGACATTGTATTTTCTTCCCGGGCTGCAAATAAATGTTGGGGACAGGACAACTAGATCAGTGTAATTTTTTCCAATGTGCTTTTCAAAACAATAGAGGACCAGTCATAATGCTGTGCTGTTGAGAGGAAACTCACCATCTGTTCTTGTGTTCCTGCAGACAGAAAGAGAATTGCGCACTGTGCATAACATTGCATAAGATTTACGTTATTGAACAGAAATGAGAATTTATAGCATCTCATCTTTTTATTGCTTGGCAGCTGATGTGTCCTTAAACCCATGGTCTTGGAAAGGATGGTAAAATGTACAGATGCAGTATATGAATAACTCTTAATAAAAAGCGGTTTAGGAACTTAGCACCGTGCCTCAACAGAAACAAAACAGCTTTTAATATGAGAACAACCGAGCAAAACAGAATGTTTCGTTTTTTTGTCTCATTAAACCTCTGCTCCAAAGACCCTACCTGGCTTGAAGGACCTGATCCGTCATGAAAGAACAATTTCATGCGATTTTGTTCAACATCAATGCCATTGTTAGACGTCTCTCTGGTCTGTCCTGGCAGTCATTTTTTATCCCGCAGTCAAAGCGGATCAGACCAGTATGTCCCGGGCAGCTGCCTAGTGGGTATACAGAGACACCCCATTCTCACTTTACTTAGATTCTGAGAAGAAACATCTTGCTCTCAAGTCACCTTGACGATAGTACACAACACTGCCACTCTGCAGAAGAGCTACGCTACCGTGTCTGAGGGAACTGGGAACCATCAAAGGCAAGGAGACGATGGATAGATGGGGAGAAGGCGAAAGAGATGAACAGAAGGAAGAGAGAACTGAAAGTACTAAACGGTAACAAACACTGGAACACAATAAAGAGGCTGAAGACTGTGTGTTTTGCTGAAAAAACATCTACAGTATTTATAATGTTTGTTAAAAAAAAAACATGTCTATGAAAATCTGGTTAATATTAAAGTCCTCGATCTGTCACAAGCTCATGAAAATGGCAAATGCAAAATTCTAAAACACCACCTTCCGCCAGAATGTAAACATTTTCAATATATTGAATGCTGCCATGGAATTCTAAGCCAGGCGTTTACAGTTGAAGGAGCCCTCATCTAAAGCCACCACACCAGGCCTGCACTTTCCATTTTTCCAGCTTCATCCTTCAGGTTTTAACTGAACACAGACCAGGCACAGCAGGTACATTAAGCACTAGTCATTTAATAGGCCTCGGACAGCCCCATACTATTGTCCTATAAGAGAACATTGTGTTATCCCCAACCACCATCCTCCTCAAGATGCAGTGAATACACCATGTTTACCTGCTTCCCAAAATGGCACCCTGATCCCGACATAGTGTTCTATTTTCCTCCAGACCCCTTTGTGGTGACAAACTAGAAAGGGAATAGGGTACCATTTGGGATGGGCTGCTAGATGGAGCAAGTGGCAACGACAGCCCTTGGAAACTATAAAAGAGTGGAAAAGGGATGATTCATTACATTTACAGGGAAAAACTTTTAATTTGAATGAAGATGGAGGCAGAGGAGGCTGGGGGCAGTAATTCTAGTGGTGTTAAAGAAGCACTGCTCAGGGGCAAGCATAGCCTTTTAGACAATGCCCCATCTCACAAATGTATTGTTGTATTTTCTGTCTTCCCTATGATGCCAAATAGAAAGGATACATTTAAGATTTCTTTCCTCAAATGCCGCCATGATGTTTAGAGAACATTTTGATGTTTTTAAGTATTTTCTCTCAAATGGAAAACATTGTTTTCCTTGGGGTGAAGAGAACATTTCCTGCAATCATATAAAAAATGCATAGCTGATGGGGCTAATTTATGGACCATCACTGACAACAGAAACCTGCTGAAGCCCTATTTAAGAAATAAAAATAATAACCCCATATTCAAACACTTTTGGGTTTGAAAATGCTCAAGCTGGGCTCAGATTGCTCTTCAATTGAAAAAAATTATATTTCTCCAACCCTGTTTTTGCCACAAACATGCAACTACAATAAGTAGAATCTCTCTGCCAAGTTAATATCTGTGTCTAAAACAAACCAGTTGTCCCAGACCATTGCCTGGTTGGTTTCATCTGTCTCGACTGTATATACGACTGAACATTTCTCAGTCAAAGTGAAAAAAAAGTCTAAATAAATGTTAAACTAAGTTTCACCCCCCTTGTCTTAGGGGTCACAGAGCAGTTCATTGGAATTGGTGGTACAGCATTTATGGATAAATTGTTCTTCTCTGTAGCTGCGGGCAAACCAACCAAAATGCTATTGGGTAACCCTAACATTTTAGACTGGACCGGAACACTGCATTCAGAACACTTATTGTGTCCCTCTCTGAAAACTTGTTATAGCCTTCTCTTGAAATGAGCTCTACCATATTCCTCTCTCCTTCCCTGTGGAGAACTAATTGGGCTGAGCCTACTAGACAAAGACAGTCAACAGGGAGATGGAAAATCATTTCCAGGGGTGGTCTACTGTTTACATTGCGTGCCCACTCAGGGTGACTGCAGCTTGCCTGACAGCTCACACTGGACATAATTCCGCTGCTTTATTGATTTCTACACACATTCAGTCTGAAATCGCCAGACTAGAAGTTGTTTGTGCAACTTTAAAATGAGTGGGTTGTACAAAATAAATAAAATGAACAAATCTAATGTTATTTGTCAAATGGCTCATAAACAACAGGTATACAGTGATTGCTTACGGACGAGCACTTCAGCAGTGCATTTAAATGTAAGAAAAAGAGATAGGAACAGTCCCATGTAGAGCATGGCCCATGACCTAAAGTGTAGCATTGTGCATGCCACCACAACATTTTGGGTTCCATTCCCCAGGGGGGCCAGTACAAAAAAACTATCAGTACTTGTCTATTCAATTACTTAAATGTAAGTAAATTGGCAGTATGCAAAAGATAGAACACTTACTCAAATAAGCAGTTTGAAACCAAAACAATTAAAATAACAATTTTGGCTGACAGTAACATGGCTATCTGCTGGCAGCAGGGGCACTGAGGCATTATGCATGGGTAAGAGGTAGTTGTGTTTTATGTGCCTGTAACTGACTGAAAGGTCACCAAACAACACAATAGATCGTCAACAGTAAGGCCAGTGTATGTGTTGAGTGTAACTGTATGTGTGTGTGTGTGTGTATGTGTGTGTTCATTGTGATTCCATGAAGTCTGTCCTAAAGTGTTAACACACAAAGGGGAACATATAGTCGTTATTATAGTAGCCTGACAAGCCACAGGATACAGAATGGCTTATGACTTGCTTGGTTGGTGCTTTTGACAGTTTTAAAAGCCTTCCTCTGATGCCTGGTGTTGGGTTCCTAGATGGCCCGGAGCTGGGAGATGAACACTGCCTCGCAGTGCCATACCAATCCTGTCGAGACGCTCCCGATGGTGCAGCCATTTTATCTGAGGGCCATTGGCAATTCTTTGCAGCCACCTATGTATGGTGGACGAGGTGTTGATTTCTTCTCAACTGTCTGGGTGTTTGTGGACCATGTTTACTCGCGATGAGGACAGTGACGAATTTGAAGCGTTCTACCCACTCCGCTCCAGGCCCGTCGATGTGAATGGGGGGCAGACTGTCCCCTCCCTTTCCCGAAGTCCATGATCCGTTCCTACGTGCTGCTGGCATTGAGGGAAAACTTGTTCCTGCAGCGTCCAAGTCCGATCTTCTACACATAGTCCTTCTTGTCATTGGTGAGCCAGTCTAAACCCCATTGTTGCCACCAGCAGAATTGATGATGGTGTAGTTGACAAAAACTGCCTCAAGATGAAATACTAACTGACCAAAGCACAGTGTAAAGAGTTGATGATGGCGTTCTAGGAATCGTCACAGAGCGATGCAAATCCGGTGGCCGTTAACGATGCGGATGGCCTGCCAGGCAAGATGGATCTCAAAGGATTTCACTCTGGACGGTATAATGAGCACCACACGTTTGAATTGGGGGGGAAGACATCCGCAACACCTCAGATCAGACTGTCAATGTGTCGGTAAACCAAGAGGGAGAGAGAGACTCCATGGGGTTTGGTTATACAGGAGACGGACTCTGGGTGAACCATACCGAAATCATACCAGGATCATGCTGGAATCTTTACGACAGTCTCTGAAAGGCCACAGTGCTGTGTTATTTCACAATGGAGAGTGTGACGGCGAACTCACTGGCTACTGGCAGCAGGGGTGAGCACTACCCTACAAACACTACAATCAGTTTCCCTCTGGTTAGCTAACTGCCTATGTGGGTGCACAAACATGTTGTTAGCGATAGATTACAAACACTCATTTCGCGATGCAGTCACTGTACTCTGTGTGTAGGGAGCACACACACACACACACACACACACACACTACAAATGTCCAGACAGTGTATTTTTACTAGCCTGTGTTTCTGGTGCGTTGTGCCAGCGGTTCTTTTCCTCTGTGTGACCCAGGACTTCCGGATTTGTCTGGTCAGAGGACTCAAACTGAAGTTCTGGGGGTGCCTTTATAGCGCCTGGGCAGCGCACCACGCAAAAGGATTCTGCCCAAATAAATAGGTTTCTTTTATGTAAAATGGGATTCATGGTTTACAAAGATTGTGTTGGATTGCTAAAATAGGGGTATTTACTAGCCCTGTAATTGGGAGGTGTATGATGTGAACTAGTCACATTCGGTTAGCAGGAATATTAGAGTTGGTCTGCTCTGAGGGGGTGGGGTGATACCTAGATTAAAGGGGCCTCTGATGAGAGGAAGGGAGTCTGATGCTGGCTTCTGAGCAGGCAATAGAGGCCCTGGAGTAGCAGAGAGGCTGTAACTGAATAACAGTGAGTGAACCGGCTGTTGGTCTAATTCTGCATTTGGTAACTGTTTGCTATTCTGAAATCTGTTTTTTACTTGAAAGTATTTTCTGAATTCTTTGGGACCCTGATATAAAAACACCTTGCACTTAAGTGCTGTCTGTGGCTGTGGCATCCATACTATTATGTTTTTGGAGTCCATGTGACATTTCTGGGGATCCACATGACAGAGAGACGCACAGTAAGAAAATAATGTGAAAGGAGAAATGTGAGCTTACAGCACTTCCCTTTTCACCTTGACATAAATTCTGCTTTTTAAGAGAGAAGATTATTCACAGGACAAAAGCACCCAAGCATTGCTACTTAGTTTGGCAATTCCAATACACAGAGGATTCTGAGCTGGAATGAATAGGGAGTTAAGGCATGAATATGGCTAAGAAACCACGCTAAGGGCTGTTTTTATGCACAGTGAAATTCATAGTTGCTATTAGTTTATTGTTTATTGCTATTACTACTTCGAACTGGTTGCCAATGTTTTTATTATTGTCATGCCCATTGTATAAGTAAGCAAAAAGGTGTGGGGGTAGTGGTGTATGGCCAGTATTCCATGGCTAAGAGTTGTTCTTAGACACAACGAATCGTGGGGTGCTTGGACTCATAAACCAGTTACCAATATAAATTGAGCAGTAAAAACAGATGTGATGCCATACCGTTGATGTACTATCTCCCAAACCACAGCTATCAGCCAATCAGCAATTAGGATTCAAGCCACCTGGTTTATAGGGTCTGATATACCACAGCTATTAGCCAGTCAGCATTCAGGGCTTAAACTACCCATTTTATAAATAGGGCTTAGTATGTACAAGCCATAAAAACATTTAAAAAATAAAAGGGGCCGGAATCATACCTACTTATAATGAGTCTTTAGTGCAGGGCTATAGGCCCTTGTCTAGTGTACTATATAGAACATAATGTAGGGGGCCATTTAGAACACAGGCTGTGTCTCTTTAGCTATAAAAGGATTAATTGTTACTTGCTCGATACTTGAACAACATTTCATTATCAAACAATGAGGAAGCAGATCTGCTGTGAGGTTATGTTGATGCAGAAAGCTTACCTTTGTCTTTTCTTTATTATCTATTTGTAGATTTTGCAGAGTAGTCCAAGACACTGCATTTCTGTCTGTGTTCCAAGGATATGTAGAAAAAAAGTGAAGGATTGAATATTTCTATGTAGGCGTTTTTCGTTCTTTATCCTTTCTCAAACTCACTTTACGGGGGGTCATGAAGCAAAGTGTTATTGCATCTGACAGGGCAGTGACGAAATTAGTGCCTGAGATTATACATGTAATTGCTTTATCATGTCCTGATTTCACAATTTTGAAAAGCTGGAATCAAGAGCCAGGAGATGGGAGAGTGTAATTGCAAGGACACTAGGCACTGTTCTAAGTTAAGACTGTACATTTTAAAGCTGGGATGTCTACCTTCCTCCGGTATCAGCAAACGACAGAGGTGGCTTCACATGGGCCTTACTGATGTGGCAAAGAAAAAATAAACTTCTGGGGCCCCCAGTTTTTCCTGGTCTGTTAACCTAACCAGGCAAAACTCTGGACCTTGGTGTTATTCTGTTGTTAAATGGTTAAATAATGGCTGTGACAACACGTTTATCTAATCAGGTCATATTGTGTAAAATACAAACCTTGGCTTTCAGGTGGATGAAAACCCTGTCAAACAGCAGAAGATAAATAGACTAAGAGCACATTCACTTTTACAGCAACAAAGTGGGAACATGTACGGAAGATAGATTTTTCTCCTCATCTGCGCTGGTATTTTGTTCTAGCAAACTGGCAGTTAGTGGTCAGATGCTCTAACTGCTGTGCAACATTTCATATACTTTTTTTGTTAAAGATATATCAATAGAGAGTAAACTGTTAGGTTACCAATACACTGAAAGACAAAGCAACATGATTGGAAAATGTGCTGGGCTGAGGTTGCTTTGTGTAGGTTGCCATCATTTAGCCCTGTCGTTAGAAATGTGGGCCTAATAGAAAAATTTGAAGCAGCGGTTGGGTTTAGTGATCCATTCCAGTGAACAATTTTGGATCGAACATGTCCAGATGTAAACAGATTACTTCTAACTAATCCTTGGAAATCCTTTAAAACTTTGAAAACAATTCAGTGTAATATTATTATTCAAAAATGTTTTTGTTCACAACCCCATAATGCACTGGTTCATTCAGCAGCTCACAGCAATGCACCTCTTTCCGTGCCAGAGGGACAGTGAACATGGGTTTTATAGACTGGACGATTACAGCTGCTGTAGCAGACTGCAGTACATCAAACTAAGCAAATCACCTCACTTGTGTCTGATCACGTATGCTCAGGTGTAGGCTGCTACATTTAAGAGGGTGTTTTTCCCAGGTAGGGATTCATGTGTGATCAGACTTTGCTAAATACGTTTTCTACTGGAGAAGAATGGGGAGAATTCCTTGAGCTGTGTGTATTGAGCTCAGCCAGCGTGACCGGCGGTTCTGGTGAATCTGACTGGTCAACACACCCATATTGTAGAACCGGAGGCAGCGCTCAGACGTGAAGGACAGAGAAACTGTCCGCAAGGTGAGAAAGCATGACGCAAGTTGTTTTAAAAAAAAAAGTATGAAAACAGACGACACTTTTTGACTGCTTTGTTTCCGGAGAATTTTATTAAAGATAATCAAAAGTGACTGAAAAGTGCTCTTGCAAATGTGGGTCACCCAGCAGCTCTGTGGTGACAGATGGACAGCAGGGGCAGGTTAACAACAACAGGCCAGCAGATTAAAAGCACTAGATATGACTTTCTTAAAACAAGTTTCCCAATAGGACAGTGGAAGTATTCACTGTGATACGAAAGCCCTGGCGTGGGACATTTGCCAGGCCAGAAGGACAGATTAAATCCCGACGTCTTGAGTCTTTTAAGACCTGTGGACGAGCACACTTGACACCCCTGTTTCGTCACTGCCAGCGAGACTCTCGCCGGAAAATGCGTGCCACCATTCCCGCGCGCATGCCAGCGTGCGCGCGTGCACGCACTTCTGTCTGTGTCATTGCCGCCGAGCAAGCAGTGATCCGTATAGCTCATGCTACGCAGCTTATCAAAAGTGCAATCGAGTGTACAAGGGCTGTTAACTGTGAAATTAAGCGTTATTAATTGCCAATAGAAATCAGAGGGACAAGCCGTAATCTATTGTAACAGCGGTCGGTGGAGGCTACTGCATTTGCCTCTGTGAGGGTAAACAGTAATCAACTTGTAGAGGAGTGTGATGGAGGGAGGGAGGGTTGGTAATTAGACATGGCTTCAAATAATCTTTTACATTTTCAAATTCTTTAGCCTGTCTGCCTGTCTGCCAATAAGCCTAGATAGGGCACAGTTGTTTTAAAGGGCTGTTGTAATCTTCCACTAAGCAAGACAAACTCATTTCAGCACCAGTAAGGGATCTTAGACTTACCTGATTGTAGAAATAATGCTCTGGAGTTTGAGGTCTGACTAAGCAGAGAGACAAGAACTCTCAACAGTCTCGTCCACAGTGTCTTTTTTTTTTTAAAGGGGAATGGACAAACTCCTGTCTTAGTTTGAAGTGGGAAGATGAAAAATCCTGAATGCTGTCATTACAAAATGGAAAAGGGAAGTCATTTTGGGACCACGAGGACGTCAAGGTTAGGGTTAGAACATCTGACAAGAGAGCAAAAGGTCGAAAAATCTGTTGTTCGGTTCTAGAGCAAGACAGCTAAACCTCATGGCTACTGTGTGTCGCTCTGGAACATACCTGTGATCAGGGCTAGTTCCAAGAATAAGAGACATAAATGGCTGCTTAGGTCACCCCGACTGCTAGTGTGCCCTCGATAGGGGAGAGGGTACCCCAAATCAAATTTTGCTTAGGGCCCCCAAAAGGCTGCCTTTAATGAAAATCATGTGATGCATACACTAATGTGTGAATTCAATAAGTCAGATCTGGCATTGGACCACCTCTGCCCAATCACAGCAGCGTCATATTAGAATTCTTCCTGAGTCCTTGCAAATGTTTTGTTGATATTTTAGCCTTGGGGGTATTGCACTCCTCTGATCTGTTACCGTGATCATGCTGTAAGCATAACGAAAGGAAAATTTCGTTTTTTCTAAGAATTTCTTTATACCTTACAGTTTTGAAAATAAAACAAATTTTTAACTTGTTCCTTGGCACAACTTAGAATGAGTATTATAAACAACCTGTTGTTAACTCAATGCCTTGCACTTTGCCTGGGGGGAAAAAAATACTTCCACAGCTTGTCAGTGGCATATTCATTATCCCATAGCTGTAAGTAAGCATTTTTATGCCAAGCTTAGTAACAATGCTAATAGTGGCCCTGAGTGAACTGAGGTATTTTCTTTATCGTTATTTCGCCAGGTGAACACAACAACAACAACCTGGGAGCAAATTACTGTCTTGTTTAGGGACAGAACAACAGGATTTGTTGGCTTGGGGATTAGAACCAACAACCTTTCGTTTTCCGGCCCAAAACTGATGATTGCTAGGCTACACTGCTGCACCTGTCCCCTCATATACAAAATTCCAAAAAATTCAAACCCTAACCCTAATGTATCTTTTACCTTAAACCTAAGGGCTGGAAGGGCAAACACGGACAAATGTAACGTTTTACAGTCCTTGTGGTGATTTTTGGTTCCTAGAAGACATATTGTGAACTCAGACACACCCACAGAGTAGTGGTGATCAGGGTGAGAGATGTGTGACACGTCTCCCCTAACACAAGGTCATGCAATTATGATTCAGGCTAACAATGAAACAACTGAACTGACTGGCTGGTTAAAATGGCTTGAACATGAACATGAACGGAGTCAGAATACATGGTCAAAATGAGTCATGGTAATCCAAGGGTCTCAGTCAGTCCTGTGAAGCTGAACAGACTCTTATCCAGTGGCCCAGCAAATGAACAATAATATAATGAGCACTTCCTGTTTTGATGATAGATTTGTCACTAAAACACTGGAGATGTTTCACTCTGAGTTTATGCCGCCTACACGAATCAACGATCCATTTTAATAAGAGGTTTGAAGCAACATCATTTTTGAGAAGATATCTGAGGGTAGCCTCCAGCTAGCACACTCCACAGCAGGGATTTTCGTACATATCCTGACCCTGTCTGTCACCAATTTATTAAATCCCTCCCCTTTCTCTTTTCGCCACCGTCACTTTGCTTGATGTTGAGTCTTGGAGGACTCTTTCGATCATCAGGGATTCAGGGCATTAGGCTACACAGGATCCAAGGATGCCTCCCATATGGAACCATCATATGGAAGTTTAAGAGTCCACAAAAACGAAGCCGGGTTAGTGAAAGCTTCCTTTTACACGACTGGAAACTGCAGCAAACAGACTTAACTGAACCTGTCCAATAGACTTTCATTATTATTTCAAAAGGAATATGTTTCTTTAGTAAGCACAGACTTTGTTCAAACACATTCAACACAGATTATGGGGGAACAAGTCAGTCAACACAGATTAAGGGGGAACAAGACAGTAACACAGATTATGGGGGAACAAGACAGTCAATAATCTCAGCTCTCCTGTCATGCATGTGCTGTGGTTGGAAAATCAATTGTCATTCTGCTTTCTTTTGTAACAAATATTTGATGCTTCTGAAAGAGTATTGTTTCAACTAGCTCACGCAGGGATTGAAAGAGCAGTCATCCGAATACATCAATAACGATCAGCTACATATCACCGCCATCGCTCCACAAGACATATGCCTTTGCAAAGAAAGAAGCACATCTAATTCAAGGTCTCGGAGTGAGAGAAGTCACTGACTTGACTGGTGCCAACACGCTAGCCATTACACACCACACCGATAACTGGCTAGCCGTTTCTCCCAGGTTACACTTTGGCACGTGGCACCACACTCCTCTTCCTGATGCGTGGTTGTCTGCTACATCCAAGATCTTCCAACCTAGTCGCTAGACCTGTTGCCATCTCCACAGCCAGGGTTCAAAGTTGTGTGTTGATGAGACAGACAATTTATTCTCCACCCGACAGGAAGAATATAGTTCTGGATGACTATCCCTCAAAATTCTGTCAGACACACACACACACATACACATTGATCTCACACAGTCATACAGTATATACACACACACACAGCGCAGGCATAGACACAGGTACACAGACAGGCACACCAAGTACAGGCATATGTACACACACTTACAGAGAGAGACACACACATCCATCAGCTTCCTGTCAAACTGTTGAAGACACTGCTTGATGAATCGTTGGGTGACAGGAAAAGTGGCCCATTATTGAGCCACGTGGCAAACACAAATAGGACCGGGTCAAAAAAGAACCACAATCCCTGAGTAGCACAGTGTTTTGGACCAGGGCAAAAGGCGTTCATGATACAGAAGTCTGCAGGACGTCATGCTGCTTCAGAAAGCGTCAACCTCGTTTCTCCTTTTTCTTTTCCCTCCTGAGTCATTTCTAGTGAAAGGATATGTTCTGTAACAGCCACTGTATAATGTTGTATTGCAAGTTTTTCTAATTTTGAAGGAGTGATATAATTTATGCCAAGGATAAAAACACAGGAAAAAATTGTTTTCCTTTTTATGTTTCCCTTGACTGTAACGATTATAATGAGGTTGGGGCTTCATTAGCTAAAATGACAGCACTAAGATCTATAAAGTTTACATAAGTCTGTCTCCTATTGCATCAGGCTAGGGGTTGGAGAACACTCAATCAACATTTAAAGGCAGCTATTAAAGCTACTATCTGGTATTCACTTCGTACAACCACTTTACAAAATTGAGAGAAATGCATCCAGAGTCATAGATGTAGACATGATGCAAGCAGGGACCATTCATGAGCTCCACCTGATAGATTTAACAACAGTGAGGGTCTCTTTAGCTTAACTGTTAGCTGTGGAAATCACAGAATGGCACTTTAAGTATGAAATTAGCTCTTCAAAGGCTAATTCATAATCCCCAAAGCTTTTTTCCTCTTTCATTACATCTCTCTCTCTTCATATTCTTTTTATTTTCTCCTCTTCTTCCCATTACAACCGAGGGCTTAATTCAAACGCAAGCAAGCCAACTGAACATTGGTGGCTACAAATGCGAACCAATTTGTAAGCAGATCCTTTTTCATTGTAAAATGTCAATAACAGCAACAGAAATGCGAGGCAAATCCATTGCTTTAGGGCGGCTAGCCTTATGAATATTCATGGTTGCAAATAGTCACTAACGTTTTGAGATTAAAGGATTCAAATTGTGCCGAAAACAAACAAAAACTATTGCAACTTGGCTGGGTGCTGGGTGAGTGTTATGAACAAATTGATGATTGCAGACTTCAGTGTCAGTGTGTATGTAATTGGCATGACGTAATTTGAACACGCACGCACGCACACACAGATCACCAAGGCTTGAATGGTTTGTTATTCATTTACACTGGATGAAAGTCCTCCATCCTCGCTGGGGCGTGGGAGGGGGGACTTAGTGAGGAGTCCCTTGCTTGATTTGGCCCCATTGTGGACATACCCGTGTCCTTTGGGACACACTCAGCCATCCCCTGTCAGATTCACTGACCTGCAAAATCCCAACAAAAAAAAAGAATAACAGCCACTGAAGTCAACAAAATCATCCTCTTCAAAAGTGACATATTACTGAAAAATTCATTGGAGTTAGAGGGGGGAAATGGACTACCAAAAGTAGAGCAGAATTCAGAATCTTGGAAAGTATGCATTTCTGTTTGAAGCTCTTTGACAAACAAGTTCTAAAATGTGCTTCACCCTTGCATGTCGCACTGTTTAAGCTTATTATTAAGCAGAGTGTGAAAAATTTCCCCTAATGCATTTCCTCCATCTGAATTTTTTTTTTGTTTCATCCCAGATCCAAAAAAGTTTCAATAGCACTTTACTGGCCTCATGTTGAATATAATCAGCATTCATGTCACTCTCAGAGCCTTAACTTCACTTCCCTACCCCTTTTTCTACCTCTCTATATTTCCCTGTATCCCTCTCTCCATATACTCTCCCACTCTCTTTCATCTGTCTCTCACCAATCCATTATGGAGAGTTGTTTTCCAGATTAACGTAGTGTTGGTGGTAGGATGCTGGAGGTCACTGGCTGCTGAGGGGCTCAGGGCCCCCTGCCATCTCCCTTCTGTCTCCCATCCTTCCTGTCCCTGGTTGCCGGAGGGTCTCCCCTCCCCACATTCCCCCGCTCCCCTGTCCCCCCAGACTGTGAACATAGGTTCTGCCAAGTAGATTTGGGGAGACATGGGACTACAGTTGACAGTTGACCTTTTTAAGTGATGTCATTAACATAGATGATTCCACAACATCTAAAAGGTAACCTTCCTGAAGCAAAACGGTGTGCTTGGCTTCAGCTGGGTTTTATGGCAGTGGGAGAATGTTGGGAAATATGAATTAGAATATAATATGACTTTAAGAGTGTTCTATGTATATTTCAGAGTGATCCTTGATCTTGAGAGTTGCCTTCATTAATCAACAGAAGGCTGCAGTGTGTGGTTAGAAGTGCGTAGACAGAAGAAGACATCTACAGGGTGCATCCCTTCCATCCCATCACTTATACTCATACACTGTGGGCACCCATGTTCCACTTATTTAAAACCCCACAGAACCCTCTATCTCTCTCTCTGTTTTGGTTCTTTCCAGCTGGTTTTCCATTTCTAAGTGTTGTGATTTGTTTATTTTTCTGAAATTGCAGAACTTTACTTGGGGTTATTGAAAAGTGTTATATTGTATGAGACCCGGAGATCAGATTCTACATTTGTAACATTGTCCAGCTATGAGAAAGTGCATGATATAACAACATTAAGTGGAGCAAAACTAATTATCTTCCCTTTCTTTCGTCTCCATTCCCCTACTTTTAGTCTGACAAACTTGTTTAAGATATTACACTCCAAAAAAAATAAAAAAAATCCAAGGTGATGTTGAAATGCAAGTCCCGAAACCCTCCTTGCAATGGTCAGTAAATACCGTAAAGCTGGACAATACTGCATTGTGTTTGTTTAAGCACGTTTTCGTCCTCGCAATTTAAATGAGGCCAGCTCTAAATAAATTGTCATGCAAAGTAGGGCAGAGCAGTGTGCCGTAAACAAAACACAGTGCAGTGGGAGATGCCTGTAAGTACAAATAACACAGACTAGAATGCAAACTTTCTCCTTTCTCATGCATTAAATCTCATGTTATTTAACTGAAGGATTGATGTACTCAACAATAGCCCGTAAGTAAGCTCGCGGAGCCCTTTAGACAATCATAATTGTCTGCATCGTGGCGGTGAAATTGTGCAGCAGTAACAGCTCGCTATTGTCAAGAGCAGAATTAGAAAATTGTCTGAAAATAACATATTTACACCGTCAGCCCATTCAGTCATTCAACGGGTGTTGAATAAAATTGTAAAGCCTTCATGTATCTTTGACCACGCATCCTAAATGGCAGCCATGTCCCCTATAAAGTGCGCCACCTCTGACCAGAGTCCCATGGTGATTGGGTCAAATGAAGTGCACTCTGACAAACCCAATGGTATGCCGTTTGGAATGCACGGCTGACATCTGTTTCTGGATGAATAAAATAAAATGGACAGCCGTGATTGGAGTTTGGGATGCGCTTCCTCGGTGCGGCATGGGGGTCTTTGTTGTAGTCCGTATGCCCACCCGCAGGGTATTAATACACACGTCCTGTACTCGGGAGGGGTTAACTGAATCTGCTTCCCGGAGGTTCTTCAATGTGTTGAAATCGTTTGGAAAATTAAACATTATACATTTTTTAAACAATTTATTTCAAAGTTTCTCTGTAATGTTATGTAACGTGCATAGCACACTCCAGCATAGGGAGGCTAATAGCATACAGACGAAATGCAATATTTATCATTCAAGACAATGATAAATAAGAGGTTGCTTCAGAAACAGGAAAGTGGATATTGCTATATTCAGCAGAAAGAACGGAACTTGATCTCTCAAGTCAACCAGATAAACCGCGAGCTCGCTGGCAGGAGAGAAGAGAAGAAAAGGAATAAAAGAGAAAGCGAGGGAGTCGGAGGGAGCGAGGAGTAGAGATAGAGAAAGAGACAGAAACTTAAGAAATGCACGAAAAGTCTATATCTGTAAAGATGCCAGCAGACGTAATAAATAAATAAGTGGAAATAAATGCATTATTTATGCAGAGGGTGATTTCTGCAGTGGGAGTGAGAAGAGGTTTAGAATGGATGGAAAAGTAACTAGAGTGGCTGCAGTTTGGCTAGTTAACTACAGTTTATATCGCTCCTTTCCCATCACACTGGATGGGAGAAGACGAGGATGCCCTAATAACACACGACCGAAACTCAGGTTCGGACTGGGTGTGAGTCTCAAATGATTGCCTATTCCCTAGGTAGGGGGATTACATTAACGGGTTTGCGATGAGGACCGCGAGATGTGCTTCAATCGGTATAGGCAGACAAACCCTGCACGCAACACTGACAAATTGCTGGATATAGCTGGCAGTTAATGGGGCACTTCACCCTGGCAGGACCATAGGTGGCGTGTATCAGGTTTGAGAGATTTCTGGGGAGGTGGGATCTCACACATAATTGTCCCGGAAGGAGCGCGGAAATGGCTTTTTGCGCACCAAACGACACACCAGTATGTCACATGTGTATGTGTATTGAAGGACGAGTGAGATGAAAGTAGATGTACTCGTTTTTTTTGTTACATTTTGCAAAGCTTTCATGCTATACCAATCACGCTTTAAGTACATTTGTGTATAGTTGTCCTTTCATCTGACCTCAACCCTGTAAAGATGGTTTGAGATGGCTGCAGAGTGAAGCAGCCAACAAGGGCTCAGCATATGTGGGAACTCAGTGATTACCTCATGAAGCTGCATGAGAGAATGCCCAGAGTGTGCAAAGCTGTCTAAAATATGAATGTATTTAATTTGTTTAGCATTTCTTTTGTTACTACATGATTCCAAATGTGTTATTTTGTAGTTTAGATGTCTTCATTATTATTCTACAAGGTAAAAAATAAACCCTTTGAATCAGTAGGTGTGTCCAAACTTTTGACTGATATTTGTGTCTGTGTGTCGCCTGTATGTGTGAGCCTGTGTGTGTGTGTGTGCATGTGTACTTATTGTACACACATGTGTGTGTCAACAGAATGGTTTGTAGATTCGGGAAAGCAGACTCTGACATCTTCATCCACGTTACTATGGTTACCTAAATCATAGGCCTCCACTTATGTGGCGGCCTCCTCACACCTCCTAATCCTAAAAAGAGGTGAGAGGAGGAGAGACTCCAGGTGGGAGCTGTGTGTCAGCGTCAGAGAGGAACTGATTCAACAAAGACAGAACAGCAATCCCTCTGTCAGTCCCCCAGTCAGTCCCTCTGTCAGTCCCCCAGTCAGTCCCTCTGTCAGTCCCTCTGTCAGTCCCCCAGTCAGTCCCTCTGTCAGTCCCTCTGTCAGTCCCCCAGTCAGTCCCTCTGTCAGTCCCTCTGTCAGTCCCCCAGTCAGTCCCTCTGTCAGTCCCCCAGTCAGTCCCTCTGTCAGTCAGCCAGTCCCTCTGTCAGTCCCCCAGTCAGTCAGTCAGTCCCCCAGCCAGTCCCTCAGTCAGTCCCTCTGTCAGTCAGCCAGTCCCTCTGTCAGTCAGCCAGTCCCTCTGTCAGTCAGCCAGTCCCTCTGTCAGTCCCCCAGTCAGTCAGTCAGCCAGTCCCTCAGTCAGTCCCTCTGTAAGTCAGTCAGTCCCACTGTTAGTCCCTCTGTCAGTCAGTCAGTCCCTCTGTCAGACCCTCTGTCAGTCAGTCAGTCCATCAGTCAGTCCTTCTGTGAGTCAGTCAGTCAGTCCCTCTGTCAGTCAGTCAGTCCCTCTGTCAGTCCCCCAGTCCCTCTGTCAGTCAGTCAGTCCCACAGTCAGTCCCACTGTCAGTGCCTCAGTCAGTCCCTCTGTCAGTCGGTCAGTCCCTATGTCAGTCAGTCAGTCCCCCAGTCCCTCAGTTAGTCCCTCAGTCAGTCCAACTGTCACTTCCTCAGTCAGTCCCCCAGTCAGTCCGTCCCTCAGTCAGTCCCTCAGTCAGTCAGTCCCCCAGTCAGTCAGTCAGTGCCCCAGTCAGTCAGTCCCTCTGTCAGTGAGTCTTTCAGTCAGTCAGCCAGTCCCCCATTCAGTCTGTCAGTCCCCCAGTTAGTCAGTCCTTCAGTCAGTCAGTCCCCCAGTCAGTCAGTCAGACCCCAGTCAGTCAGTCAGTCAGACCCCAGTCAGTCAGTCAGCAGTCTAACTTTCAGTCTGTCACTCTATCACTTGGTTTGCCCAGTCAGATTCTCTCTCATCTCTCTCCCTTGCCTCTCTCTCTCTCTCTCTCTCTCTCTCTCTCTCTCTCTCTCTATCTATCTATCTCTCTGTGTTTCTCACATCCTACACATTGGCAATAATAGTCATTGGTATTAGACCAAATATTATTTACATTGGGAAAAACTAAATAGCGAAAACATTGCTCACAGCCAGGATATTGCACCTACAGTGGATATAAAAAGTCTACACACCCCTGTGAAAATGCCAGGTTCTTGTGATGTAAAAGAATGAGACAAAGATAAATCATGTCAGAATTTCTTCCACCTTTAATGTGACCTATAATGTGAACAATTCAATTGAAAAGCAAACTGAAATCTTTGAGGGGGAAAAATAAAGAACTCAATAACCACAATAACCTGGTTGCATGAGTGTGCATGCCTTTAAACTAGAACTTTGTTGAAGGACCTTTTGATTTTATTACAGGCATGGCACATATTGACGTGAAAATATTTGCCCACTCTTCTTTGCAAAAGCGCTCCAAATCTGTCAGATTGTGAGGACATCTCCCGTGCACAGCCCTCTTCAAATCACCCCATAGATGTTAAATTGGATTCAGGTCTGGGCTCTAGCTGGGCCATTCCAAAACATTAATCTTCTTCTGGTGAAGCCATGCTTTTGTGGATTTGGATGTGTGCTTTGTGTTGTTGTCGTGCTGAAAAGTGTCTTCAGCTTTCTAACGGATGCCTGAAGGTTTTGTGCCAAAAGTGCCTGGTATTTGAAACTGTTCATAATTCCCTCCAACCTGACTAAGGCCCTGGTTCCAGCTGAAGAAAAGCAGCCCCAAAGCATGATGCTGCCACCACCATGCTTCACTGTGGGTATTGTGTTATTTGGGTGATGTGCAGTGTTGTTTTTTCGCCAAACATACCTTTTGGAATTATGGCCAAAAAGATCAACCTTGGTTTCATCAGACCATAACACATTTTCCTACATGCTTTTGGGGGACTTGATGTTTGTTTTTGCAAACTTCAGCCGGGCTTGGATGTTTTTCTTTGTAAGAAAAGGCTTACCCCATAGCCCATTCATATGAAGAATACGGGAGATTGTTGTCACATGTAGCACACAGTCAGTACTTGCCAGAAATTCCTGAAGTTCCTTTAATGCTGCTGTAGGCCTCTTGGAAGCCTCCCTGACCAGTTTTATTCTCATCTTTTCATCCATTTTGGAGGGACACCAGTTCTTGGTAATGTCTCTGTTGTGCCATATTTTCTCCACTTGATGATGACTCTCTTCACTGTGTCTCATGGTAAATCTAATGCTTTGGATTTTTTTTTGTACCCTTCTCCTGTCTGATGTCTTTCAACAATGAGATTCCTCTGATGCTTTGGAAGCTCTCTGCGGACCATGGCTTTTGCTCTGAGATGCAACTAAGAAAATGTCAGGAAAATCCTACTAGAACAGCTGAACTTTATTTGTGATTAATCAGAGTCACTTTAAATGATGGCAGGTGGGTAATGACTTCTATTTAACATGAGTTTGAATGTGATTGGTTAATAATGAACACAGCCACATCCCCAGTTATAAGAAGGTGTGCACATTTATGCAAGCAGTTTATTGCAAGATTTTTATTTTTTATTTTTACCCCTCAAAGATTTCAGTTTATTTTTCAATTAAATTGTGCACATTATAGGTCTCCTTAAAAGACAAAAACATTTCGCCCATGATTTATCTTTTTCTCATTCTTTTATATCACAAAAACCTGGCATTTTAACAGGGGTGTGTAGACTTTTTATATCCACTGTATAATATAGCACACCTGAGTGTTCCACTGAGGTTTAAAAAAAATCTATTGAAATGAATCATTTATTTATTCTTTTTGTGGAAAAGAATGCTTGGATGTGGAACTGAATGGGACTGCTGCCTGTGAAGAACCACAGGGGAGATCATTTAACTGTAAAATCCACAGATGTTGCTTGGTCATGTTTGATCTTCAAAAATGTACAGTGCTGTGCTACTGCTCTTCACTTGCATATAATTCAGTTTCCACTGAATTAAGGGAATATAAATGACATATTGTTTACTTCAAAGAACTATCTAGATAACTAATATCCCCCCTCTTTGTTAATGGATCAAGTAACTACGCTCAACTAACTGTTGACAGAGAGACTACAGTGGGGAGAACAAGTATTTGATTCACTGCTGATTTTGCAGGTTTTCCCACTTACAAAGCGTGTAGAAGCCTGTACTTTTTATCATAGGTACTCTTCAACAGTGAGTGACGGAATCCAAAACAAAAATACAGAAAATATAATTGTATGATTTTTAAGTAATTAATTTGCATTTTATTGCATGACATAAGTATTTGATACATCAGAAAAGCAGAACTTAATATTTGGTACGGAAACCTTTGTTTGCAATTACAGAGATCATAAGTTTCCTGTAGTTCTTGGCCAGTTTTGCACACACTGCAGTAGGGATTGTGGCCCACTCCTCCATACAGACCTTCTCCAGGTTTCGGCACTGTCGCTGGGCAATACGGACTTTCAGCTCCCTCCAAAAGATTTTCTATCGGGTTCAGGTCTGGAGACTGGCTAGGCCACTCCAGGACCATGAGATGCTTCTTACGGAGCCACTCCTTAGTTGCCCTGGCTGTTTGTTTCGGGTCGTTGTGATGCTGGAAGACCCAGCCATGACCCATCTTCAATTGCTCTTACTGAGGGAAGAAAGATGTTGGCCAAGATCTCGCCTCAATATGGTGCAGTCGTCCTATCCCCTTTGCAGAAAAGCATCCCCAAAGAATGATGTTTCCACTTCCTTGCTTCACGGTTGGGATGGTGTTCTTGGGGTTGTACTTATCCTTCTTCTTCCTCCAAACACGGCGAGTGGAGTTTAGACCAAAAAGCTCTATTTCTGTCTCATCAGACCACATGACCTTCTCCCATTCCTCCTCTGGATCATCCAGATGGTCATTGGCAAACTTCAGACGGGCCTGGACATGCACTGGCTTGAGCAGGGGGACCTTGCGTGCACTGCAGGATTTTAATCCATGACGGCGTTGTGTGTTACTAATGGTTTTCTTTGAGACTGTGGTCCCAGCTCTCTTCAGGTCATTGACCAGGTCCAGCCATGTATTTCTGGGCTGAACCCTCATTTTGCTCATGATCATTAATGCCCCACGAGGTGAGATCTTGCATGGAGCCCCAGACCGAGGGAGATTGACCGTCATCTTGAACTTCTTACATTTTCTAATAATTGCACCAACAGTTGTTGCCTTCTTGTCCTGTAGCCCATCCCAGCCTTGTGCAGGTCTACAATTGTATCCCTGATGTCTTTACACAGCTCTCTGGTCTTGGCCATTGTGGAGAGGTTGGAGTCTGTTTGGTTGAGTGTGTGGACAGGTGTCTTTTATACAGGTAACGAGTTCAAACAGGTGCAGTTAATACAGGTAATGAGTGGAGAACAGGAGGGCTTCTTAAAGAAAAACTAACAGGTTTGTGAAAGCCAGAATTCTTACTGTTTGGTAGGTGATCAAATACTATAGACCTGTAACTTTTACTCCACCTCATTCATCTATATATTAGTTAACAAAGTTCTTCTCCCCCATTTTTCACCGACATACTGACCAATGAAACCTATGTCATGTGGACACCCCTCTCTCGACACTGAGGGGAGAAATACATTGTTATTACAACTCCAAGATCTAACTACGTTTTATGTCATGTCCCCAAATAATCAAACCTAAAAGCATTTGGGAGTATGTTGGGTTTAACATTGGGTCTGCATGTCTAGATTTGTAAACACATACAGAAAACCCATCCTAATTAGTTTAAACCTTTGTTTATAATGCAGCATTTTAAATCATAGAATAAGTCAAAAAACATCCTGCTTACTGTCAATATAGCCTATCATAACCATTTTGATTTATTCATAATTTTTCTTATAGAGACTGTGGAGAATATTTAGCCTAAATTGGGAACAACCGTTTTACAAATGTTATCGTGAATGTAGCACACATTTTCTTTCTCTATTTTTTATCATTGATGTCATTAACTTGTAAATCACCAAATATCCAGACATATAGAACAAATAGCACAAATAAGCAGGTTTGCTGTTCATTGTTCGTTTTGTTAAGCATGCAGTTTGCAACATTTGGACATAACACAAACACTTAACATAAACTTACAAACACAAAATATTTAACATTGGCCAGTTAATTCTAACTTAATGCAAATCTTGGTCGTGTTTCATAATTTAGATGAGCTCATAATTTAGAAATTGCCAGTCCTGCAATTTCGAGTATACAGAGTTCTCCAATTGGAATTGGAAAGCAACCCCAGACGACCCTCATCTCAAATAGTGCAATATTTCCTTCAGACTCAAATCTTAATTTAGAACTGTCACACATTCAGGTATTAGCAAACAGTGAAATCGTAGTAAGTTAAAACAATTGACAATTTTGTGGCTCCTGCCTTTAGTCTATTTGAATATTTTATAGTACCCGAATGGGAATGACCCATAACCAATGAGGCTCTATTAATAAACATAACCCAGTCCTATTTTGGCTACACTTCAACAGAGAATGGAAATGCATTGTATAGATATATTCAGTTAATTTGTATTGCCTGTATTATTACATAATTTGGGCGAGTGCCTTGTGCTTGGCACCGATCTTCCTTTAGTTCATTTTTGAAGTGTGTCCCTTGATCAGGTATGAAACATTTCTGGTACACCAAACCTTGGTATGACCTCTTACATTAAACATTTCAAAACAGTCTTTGCATTATTGTTTCGTATTGGTAAAGGGTCCAACCAACTTGGAAATATGTATTTTATTACCAAGAAATATCGTTTGTCTCCAGCCCTCTGTCATTTCAATAAATTGTATTTGTAAATGTACAAACGCACCATGTGGTGGGGGTGTTTTACCTTGTTTTACAGGGCATTCCCTTCAGATGTTTGACATGCTTTTAAGTCCTGGAGCAAATCAAAGTCTGCCTATATTAGCTATAATTCCACCTTTTTCCATGTGGCACACTCTATGGGCCACTTGGAAAGACTGGGCAGAAGTGAAACTGATGCAACGGGTTTACCGGACAGGTGTCTAAAGATCCCGTCGGTACCAGTTGCACAGCCAGCTGTCACCCAGGTTTGTTTGTCAGCAACAGAGTTCTGCAGGTGATGGATATGGTCAACAGTGTAACCTGGACACAGATTGACATGTTTAGTAGCAGAACGAGTTACAGCAGCAATAAGAGGCATCTGAGCAGCCTCCTACGCCGCATTGTCTGCCATGGAGTTACCTATGGACACCCTGTCATTACCACCTGTATGCGCGGGGCATTTGATCATCGCAAGATGTAAGCTTCTAGCAAGTTATAGCTTCTATAAAGTCTCTGTAGAGTCATATGGGTACCAGGAGAGTTAAGTGTATGGACCTGGTACCCCTTCTACCCTGTGGAATGTTTTGTTCAACTAAATGATCTAGACAAGAGAGCTAATGACAAAGGCTGTACAGGCTTGGACTAGTTCTGATAACCTTTGCAGAGTATTTTTAACTTATTATTTTGTCAAGAATATGTCAAGTAATAATAGTCACATACATTTCTTGTCAATAATACTCAAAATAAATGACACGTTTCAAATAATATCACTTATTAATAAAGCAGTGGACAATAACTGTCCAAATAACCACAAATAAAAATATTGTGTCCGCGTGAGAATCACCAGCATACTTGGCACGTCATTTGCTATGGCTGTATCAGTGCTTGAAATGTCTTCGAAAAAGTTTCTATTTACTCCAATTACAACAATCTTTGGTATCTGCCTGTTGCTGCTGTTCTCTAACAAAACACAGATAATAGAAATAAAACACAAGTACGGTGGTGTCTTTGCAATAGTTTCACACATGGATTCCCCCATGACAGTTATGTAAGTTCTTCACCAATACACACACAATCCTAAGCGTCACTGTATTGAGCACACACATATTTCTCTCACTCACTCATTCAAACACACATTCAATGCCAGCCATTCATACTTCTGTTAACAGTGTAGAGATTTCAGCCCCCTCACCTAATGTTCTTGGGTATCCTCAACATAGGGTTTTTATGTTGTTACAGTCCAATTAATCTCTTTTTTTGTTCTTTAAGTTCTTATCGAAAGGATTTTCTCTATTTTTTCTTTTAGTAACATAACATTATGACAATGAAACAACAATAAAACCTCTACCATCAATAATCAACTCTTATTTTATATGTAATAAATCGGACATTGTCACTCCTGGCTCCGGTGAAAAAAATTCAACTCTCAAAACAGACTGATGTGAACTCTTGCAAATTTTGTCAAGTAGGTTTCACTTACCTATTTATGATGCGCACAGTTCAGTCAGCTGGAGATAGTTGAAAAGCAAACACCATTGTCATGAAGATATTGAAGTCCCATCTGGGGTGCAAAATTGTGGAAGATGGAAAATGTTTGCGATTTATTAAAATAAAAACTCCTCAGAGTCTGGTATAACAGTTGATTATTTCAAGTTTAATTACGTGGATCCACGGGAACAACCATCATGACAAAAAGAGTACAAGTACAGAGACCCACACAGAGTAAGTCATGACAGATTGTTCTGAATAGGCATGTCAAGTTTCAAGCTTATATTCTCTTCCAACAGTACAGATGACGGAATTAGCATTTGCAGAATATACATACAAGGAACAGTAGCCACTCTGAGGTGGTCTAAAAATACAAGGTTACACAAATGCTCCAGGAGACACAGAAGATCATAGAATGTCGGTTGCCCAGACAACCCAGTCAAAGACTGAGATATATCAATCTGGACATTTACTATATGGGGACTTTAGTTAACTATGCTCTTCCCAATAAGGAATAGAGCTCTGTTCACCTGTAGGATGTAAGTAATAATAACCCCCTGCAGTATAAGAGCTTCCTCCTAGAGAACAGTTTCTTATGGCAGGGGCCTTGGGCCTTGGCATGTCGTTGAGATCCTTAAAGTCTGCCCTCTGTTGATCTGCTCGGCATTAGCTGGCCTGGACCAAGGTGTCCTTTCTTTGAGATGTAGAGCTGTCATGTTGTCCATTCAGGCCAACTGCACCAGCTTGTAGTCAGTCAGTGGTTGCTTCCTTCACTGGAACCTCAATCAGTTATCTTTTCTGCTGTTTTCCTGGTCAGCAAGACTTGGCTGGGGCCTCCCAACGGAATCCTTCCATTTCCTCCAGTAGACATTTGTTTCAGGCACTCAATGCATCTTTACACCTCCCATCCCAATGCTAGCTTTAATATTAGTTAAGCTAATATGTTTTACAAGTTACAAGTTTTGACCTCCCGCTCCACTTTGATCTAGTATAAAACAACCTCTATACCAATGCATGTCAAAGTCTCAATTTAAGTGTGAAGTAACTCCCCAGTCCTCTCCCTTTACTTGGCACATTGTCCTGTTGTTGTCCTCGTCCGTATCGACCCAAAGGCCTCTCTGCCTTAATCGTGATGTTGTAGAAACTATGACAGAAACACAGTGTCCTCTTCTTTTGTAGCGAGCCTCTCTGTGCCCCAAGTCTGTTGCTTTGAGCACAAGGCTCAAGGTTCAATTCCAAGTTGTGTTGTTCTGTCTCACTGTTGATTGGAGATGTGTTCCAGACTTAACAAGGAAGTCAGGCCTTCCGCCTTTTCCCCAGCAAAATGACCATTGTGCCATGAATCTGGTTCTGGAACTCAGAAGGTGCCAAAGGGAAAGGTTGCAGGTGGTTTCACTTCACATGATTGTTCCCAATTCGTTTCCATGCATTGAGCTAGAGGTTCGCCACACAGTCCTTACAGGAGAAAGGAGAAGACAAAACAATGCCTCAGTTTACCTATTCTCCTTCCCCCTGACACTCCCTCCTCCTGTCTCTCTCTTTCTCCCTCCTCCTGTCTCTCTCTTTCTCCCTCTCCCTGTCTCTCTCTCTCTCTCTCCCTCCCCCTGTCCCTGTCTTTCTCCCTCGCCCTGTCTCTCTCCCTCCACTTGCACCTCCCTCCTCCTGTCCCTCTCTCCCTCCCTCCCTCCCCTATCCCACTCTCCCTCCCTCTCTCCTTCCCCCTGCCTCTCTCTTTTGGTCCATCCCTTTTGTCCCACTCTCCCTCCCTCTCTCCCTCCCCATGTCCTTCTCTCCCTCTCCTTCTCTAAGTCCATCCCTCTGACCTTCTCTCCCTCCCCTTGTCCCTCCCTTCTCATGTCCCTCCCTCCCTCCCTCCATAACCTCTCTCAGTCCTTACAAGGACGTTAATCACTCGATTTGTTCATTTCATTATTTGTACATTTATTTATACATAGACTGTACACTGCAGTTCAGTGTTGTAGACCGAGAAGCTACACCTTTCAAATGGACAGTACAGTAAAGATATATTGAACTACTTCCCCCACAGTGCACTGGGAAGGTAATGGGGTAGGATCAGGGATGCTCGCCAAGTCTGAAACCTGTTGTATCTTCTGTCCTTTCACAAACCCACACACAAATGAAACCCCTCTTCAACCAAGTGCAGCAGTATTATTTAAAGACTCCCCGGTCTTTCCATTCCTGTCCCTAATACGCACAATGAATGCATGGCTGCCTCTGTCACAATGAGACCTTGGGATCCATTACCAGCCAACAGGCCTTGTTAAGTCATCAAGTGGTTTTCTCTGGCCTCGTTCTCTTCCTCTCCTTCAAGCTCCGAGTGTTTTCTCACCTCCTCCATTTTACTAAAAGGATCTGTGGCCTCACTCTGTCACCCCTCTCTCAGCTCATTTATTAGAACCAGGAGAAAGAGCATCCCTCCAGGCGTCCCATACAACTACAGTAGTCCTTCATCTGTTGGAAAGAAAGGCCAGAAAAGGACATCCCTCTCCATCCCTTCTTTATCTGTTTATCTGTTGGTCTCCAGTTCCTGGGCAGTAACACATCCTTTTCATAAGTTGTCATAGAGGGTCTCTTTGGCCCCCACAGGCCCAGGTTCTGTCCATATCCATAGGGCCATTGTGACAGATGAATGAACCAAACACTCTAACTCTATACTCTACAGTATATCTCTCTACACTACATGTTCCTGTGATACTGTATATTTCTCTACAGTATATCTCTCTACAGTACATCTCCCTGTGGTCCTGTATATTTCTCTACAGTATATCTCTCTACAGTATATCACCCTGGATATATTTCTCTACAGTATATCTCTCTACAGTACATCTCCCTGGATATATTTCTCTACAGTATATCTCTCTACAGTACATCTCCCTGTGGTCCTGTATATTTCTCTACAGTATATCTCTCTACAGTACATCTCCCTGGATATATTTCTCTACAGTATATCTTTCTACAGTACATCTCCCTGTGGTACTGTATATGTCTCAACAGTATATCACCCTACACTATATCTCCCTACAGTATATCTCTCTACAGTATATCTCTCTACAGTATAACTCTCTTCTGGCCAGTATAGACTGGTCACATGGTGTCATCCTCACTGTCTCTCTTTGTCTCTCTTAATGTCCCCTTCTCTCACTGTTTTCCATCTCATATCCATTTCCCTGTTTAATATCATATTCTCTCTCATCTCGTCTTCTCCCTCTTTACCTATGAATGTAATTTCCCTCACCATTTCTATCTCCTAGTCTTTCTCTTTTCTCTTTCTACTCTGTTGTTTGTCTGTGTTTATATTTCAGACATAATCAGACTGCACGATTGGAAGTGCTTATGTGCAAATGTCTCCAGCCTGATGGGACCGCTCCGCTTTGTGTTTTCTGTTTTTCCTTGACTTGTCTTGTCCTTGTATGGTCCTTCCTGTTCTTGTTTCAGTTTATCAGTCTATTCCTTTCACCTGCGTTTAGCCCCCACCTGTTTCTGTTCTCCTCGTTAGCCTGTGTATTTAGTTCAGCCGTGTTCTCCCGGTCCTGGTCGGTCATTGTGTCATGAGTGTGTTTTGTAGTGCTGGGCACTGCGGTTTTTGTTTTGTTCTCATTAAGACACCTCAACCTCTGCGCCCGCCTCCGTCTCCCTCCTTGTGAGTCGTGACAATAGCTCTGCAGACAGCTGCTGAATCATGCTTGTACATTGACTAATCAGTGTTGTTACAGGTCTGTAAGTTGTCATGGTCTTTTAGTGAAAACGAACATGTTTAGGTGACTAATGCCTTTGCAACTCATGGGGAATACATTTTGTCTGAGGATCCTTTGGTTTTGGGTCCCGCCTCTCCATGTCATCCTATGCATTTTGATCAGGAGTTGGACCCAAAATAATTGTACAAGTATTATTGTGAAGTGCAAGAGTTGAAAAAGATGAGGCAAAAAGGAAAACAACAACACGACGATAACAGAGCTTTGGGATTTGTCTTAGTTTATATAGAAATGGCACCACACGGTTCTTCGACAAAGGACCGACAGTCCATACAGAAGAGACTCATACAGAACTAAACAGGTGACTGGGAGCAGGTGTGTCTGTCGGGTGTCCTGTCTGCGGTTAGTACGCCGGAGAGATGGAGCGCCGGAGAGATGGAGCGCCGGAGAGATGGAGCGCCGGAGAGATGGAGCGCCAGAGAGGGAGAGGGAGAGGGAGAGGGATAGTGAGAGGGAGAGTGCTGCACAAGGTCAAGCGGAGCAGGTGTTGCAAATATGTTCTTAACAGAGCTACCTTTTTATTTTTTTGTTCTGTCCCACTGCTCAAAAAAGCAAAAAATAACGTTCTGAACCAGAAAATGAAAAATAAAAACCATGTTCTACCTCAGAGTACTGGTTTATTTCGTTCCTTTTTGTTCAATTGTTTTTTAGTTTTTTTTTTATGAGAAAATGTTTTTTTTTAACATCTAATTATATTACTCCTATCAGTGCAGGTGACGCAGCTTGTCAGATATGAAGCACAAGTAGCCAGGAATTAGAGGAGGACACTGATAATTGAGACGGGTTTTCGGGGACCATGACTGAAATGTGGACCGTTTTGGAACATAGCCAAGACAAGGGATTGTCAGGGGATTTTCTAGTAAACACATGTTTACTATCATGTCAGGACCCCTGTTCAGGCCTGTCCCAAATGAAGCCCTACGTAGTGCAGTGTCCCAGTGACTGCTCGGGTGCATGGGTATTTGAGCTTAAGGCCAAATGATATGGTTCAACCCTGGACCTTCAACATCACTTCCAGCAGCATCTGTTCTTCTGTCCAGGGACCATTCAGGATTGGACCTGCTTAACTACAGATGTTACCCAGCATCAGGGTGCAGGGTGGTGTGCTTCCAGCGTACTAATAAAGTGTTTATTGCACCATCTGTTTAATGCACCATCAGACCACTTCAATTACTGCTCAAAACAAAAACAAAACGTTGTTGACTAAGATATTTGGTTGCCAAGAGATCTCTAAAGCGTCCACCTCAAAGAAGGTCCTGCGAAAAACAAATAATGTAATACAACTCGGTGGGTAGAACCCAGTGCTTTCAGCGAGTCTGGGTTGGAGTTCCCATGGAGTGTCTGCTAAATTACTCCACTGTACATTTAAATGTAGTTCTCAAGCAGCGTTGAATGTCATTTGGGACAACGAGGGCCCGTTCTGTAAGAATTCAGTATATAACCAATTCAATCTCTAGCTCACATGTTGGAGTTCCTAAACGTTGTTGTTTCTGGAACTTCAACTTCTAACTCAAACAAAAGAGGCATCAGACCCCTGCGTTGGAAATGATTGACACTGGCTGATTTGTCCATTAACCGTGGAGAAAACAGGAAGCCCAGTGTGGGTGTGGCTGTTTGAGTTCCACCATTGCATTTGGCCATTTAATGGTGTGTGCAGTGTTTTCTTAACAAAGTGTCTTTACTTGCTTGTTTTTTCTTTGTCTAATTATTCTTTACTGTGAACATTGTCTAAGAATGTTACTATATAGCTAGGACATAACTTTTATACATAGATCACACTGCTAGCTTTAAGTACTTAATGGATTTACTTGTTGTAAAATAATATATGTGTACATATAAAAACAAAACCTAGCTATTTGGTTCTAAGAAATATAGTCTGTAACCAAAGGACTGGGCTGGTGGAGCATCTCAAATCACACCCTATACACAATATAGTGGGTTCTAGTGCACTGTGTTTTGGGACATATGAGGTGTAAATCCTTACATTGCTAGGGACACATGCCTCCACGGAGCGCAGAGATGGCTAACACACATAGAGGCAGGCTAAAAGGAAGGAACACAAATAGAGGCAGGCTAACAGAAAGGAACTCAGACATAGAGGCAGGCTAATGGAAAAAACACAAATAGAGGCAGGCTTGCAGGAAGGAACACACATAGAGGCAGGCTAACTTAAGGAACACACAGAGGCAGGCTAACTGAAGGAACACACAGAGGCAGGCTAACTGAAGGAACACACAGAGGCAGGCTAACTGAAGGAACACACATAGAGACAGGCTAACAGAAGGAACACATATAGAGGCAGGCTAACAGAAGGAATGCAAACATAGAGACAGGCTAACAGGAAGGAACACACAGATGCGAGGATGGAACACATGCTCACACACATACACACAGATACAGGCGATCAATCACGGACACAGGCACACAACACATTTCCAGGTGTTGGCATGCAATCAAAAGACAGAAATGGAGAGGGTGTATGGCAGGGAACTGGAAAAAGGAAGTTCCCTTACATATGGTCAAGTCTTGGCACTGATTACTGCTTTCCACATTTGTTTAATGATACAGTAAGCTCAGAGACACAGTCTGTGTTCTGAAGGGCACCCCATTCCCTATAAAGGGCACGGTCATTATCAGGGCACATAGAACTGTGCAGGGCTGTGCCACATTATGGCATTTGGGACGCATCTATATAATGATTAGCCAGTCTGAGGACCAATCGGAATCTAATAGTTGGAGCTCAATACCAATCAGCTAGCTCATCTCTCTCCAACCTAAGGCTGGTAACTAGTGAACCAGGTGGTTGGGGTGCCCCTACAGGTTATCTGTACCTCTCTCTATCTTAAAGGCCTAGTGCGAGAGTCAGATGAACTCAAGCACATTGTTTCGAAAGTGAATTGAAGGCAGTTGTTGATGTTACTCATTAGCATTATTATAGTGGCAGAAATAGGGACCGATAGCATGCATCGCTGCTTTAATGGAATTGTACTCATTGTACTAATGTTAGTTAGCATTGGCTAGTCAAATTGCCTCAAAGTTATTCTATACTGCTGGCAGATAGTGTACATTAACATGGTATCCACAATGAAGCAGGGTGCCTACAGTACAGTGGTGGTTTCCCCTGAAGCAGGGTTTCTACGGTACAATAACTGTTTCCTCTGAAGCAGGGTGTCTAAAGTACAATAACTGTTTCCTCTGAAGCAGGGTGCCTACAGTACAGCAGCCATTTCTGTCCTCTCTTTACCTATTTAACATTACCGGCTTCTGTTTTCACTGAGTTCTCTTTGGAGCCAGGAGATGAGATTTTGCTCTCCACTCTCCCACTTCAGATAATTTGAGTAAATAAATAAACACCACCTGGCATGAATACAGGCCAATTTATCCTCTTGCAACATAGAGCTTTAGAACTGAAAAGCCCCATGAATATTTATTTAATAGCCAGATTATTGAAGTACAATTGCAAAACCCATGTCAAGAACTTGCAATATACTCCCTTCATCACCAGATTACAAGAATATCCCTATTTTTTATTGTTTTATTTTTTTCTCGCACCTAGTCATTCCAATACAGGTGTGCAATTAGTTCTTTTTTGGCATACTACAGTAATACCCCAAAAATGTATGTCTTTCAAATTCAAATTATTGGATTGATTGGAATCTGACAAAGAAAGAGAACCACAACAATGTGGTTTTGTCCAACCATTCTGTAGCAAGTTTTCCATAATACAGTGTTGAGTTATCAGAGTATGTGTTCGTCTTTTGTACTTTGTGAATGAATTCCATCGATAGGAACTATTTTAGAAGTAAGTACAGAGACAACATTCTATTGACACAATCAACAGTTTATTTGCAAATAGAGAGACGCGTCAAAAGCTTACAGAATAATCCTCTGAGGAATCTCTGAGGTAGATACATGAACAGTCAGTATTTATCACAGTTGATTGGGGTGTGGTAAGATGCTGCCCAGCTGTCCTGTGTCAATAAAACACATTCCCTTTGTTCTATCACTACCTATGTTTTAACCAAAGGGCAGGCTGTCTTTCCCCACATGGGTAGCCTCTTCAACTCTGAAGAGGTCTTACATCATTTGAACAAACAATTTCCATAACAACTTCAAACAACAAGTATGTACGTTTAGGCTTCAAACTTTGAACAATCTAATTTATTCCTCTAGGGGAGGTAATTCCACAATAATGGGATTTGTACTGGAGAAAAGGTAAAGTATTTGATTTTTCAGAGTCAGATTCACCTCATACAGTGGGGAGAACAAATATTTGATACCCTGCCGATTTTTCAGATTTTTAAATAATTAATTTGCATTTTATTGCATGACATAAGTACCTACCAACCAGTAAGAATTCCGGCTCTCACAGACCTGTTAGTTTTTCTTTAAGAAGCCCTCCTGTTCTCCACTCATTACCTGTATTAACTGCACCTGTTTGAACTCGTTACCTGTATGAAAGACATCTGTCCACACACTCAATCAAACAGACTCCAACCTCTCCACAATGGCCAATACCAGAGAGCTGTGTAAGCACATCAGGGATACAATTGTAGACCTGCACAAGGCTGGGATGGGCTACAGGACAAGAAGGCAACAACTGTTGGCGCAATTATTAGAAAATGTAAGAAGTTCAAGATGACGGTCAATTTCCCTCGGTCTGGGGCTCCATGCAAGATCTTACCTCGTGGGGCATCAATGATCGGGAGGAAGGTGAGGGATCAGCCCAGAACTATACAGCAGGACCTGGTCAATGACCTGAAGAGAGCTGGGACCACAGTCTCAAAGAAAACCATTAGTAACACACAACGCCGTCATGGATTAAAATCCTGCAGCGCACGCAAGGTCCCCCTGCTCAAGCCAGCGCATGTCCAGGCCCGTCTGAGGAATGGGAGAAGGTCATGTGGTCTGATGAGACAAAAATAGAGCTTTTTGGTCTAAACTCCACTCGATGTGTTTGGAGGAAGAAGAAGGATGAGTACAACCCTAAGAACACCATCCCAACCGTGAAGCATGGAGGTGGAAACATCATTCTTTGGGGATGCTTTTCTGCAATGGGGACAGGACGAATGCACCGTATTGAGGGGAGGATGGTTGGGGCCATGTATCGTGAGATCTTGGCCAACAACCTCCATCCCTCAGTAAGAGCATTGAAGATGGGTCGTGGCTGGGTCTTCCAGCATGACAATAAAATACAAATGAATTATTTAAAAATCATACAATGTGATTTTCTGGATTCCGTCACTCACAGTTGAAGAGTACCTATGATAAAAATTATAGACTTCTACATGCTTTGTAAGTGGGAAAACCTGCAAAATCGGCGGTGTATCAAATACTTGATCTCCCCACTGTAAGTACATTCACTCATACTCAGATAATACTTGGTGTATAGATTCTGCCTGTTTTGGACAGAATACACAAAATGTACAAAAAGTTGATATACATTATTGTATATACAAAGGTGTTGAGCTTAATATGCTCTTCACCCACAATACAATGGATTATGAGCCATGAGTGTAGTTATACACTCATGTACACGTATACAGATTTACAGTTCCTGTATATATACATCTATTTCTCAAACAAAACACTGAGCATTTAACCCATCCCTTTAACTTTAAATGCAGTAATATTACATGAAAACAAGCTTTGCTTTGATTTATACTTCGTCTTGTTTGTGAGTTGTTGGTCTTGTAGTTATCTTCTACCTAAACGCAAGGCAGGTCTGGTCTGGAGCTATGGCTCTAACTCGGTCTTCAGAAGGCAAAATAAATAGACAGAAGAAAGTCATGACATTATATTAGTCTTCAACCAGAGCAACACCAGCCTGGTTTGACACGATACTGTACTAACCCAGGAAAGTATGTAATGTAGCTGAGGATTTAATAAAATTATGTTACCGTAGTTGGTTAACTGTAGGGTAGCTACACTTCATCAGTCAATCTCATTTATTTATAAAGCCCTTTTTACATCAACAGTTGTCACAAACTGCTTTTCCAAAACACCTGGCCTTAAACCCCAAGGAGCAAACAACAGTAGTGTTGAATTTCAGTGGCTAGGAAAAACTCCCTAAGGAGGCCAAAATTTAGGAAGAAACCTAGAGAGGACCCAGGCTCAGAGGGGTGACCAGTCCCCTTCTGGCTGTGCCGGGTGAACATATTAAAAGTACAATTTTAATAATTAATAAATGTATGTGGACTGAGTCCAGAGTCTATTTAAACTTAGTCCAGTTCGGAAGCATGACCAGATGGACAAGGAAAGGGACAACACAGGGGAGGGGGAGGTTGTCAGGTATCGTCTTGATCAGCAACACAACCAGGAGGACTTTGGACAGGGACAGCAACGGGCCCCCCAAACCAGGTACTCCGCAGGTGTGGGCCAGGACCTCATGTCCTCCTAAGTTAAAAATGGGAGGAGACTGGGAATATTCAGAAAATGCATTCATCATATCAACAAATATTTGTAGTGGAGAATAAGAACTTAGTGAAGAAGGAGAACTGACCCTACTCCCCCAGCACAATAATATAGCAGCGTAAGACCTTGGGACTGAGACAAAGGGGGGTCCGGCGACACTTTGGGGGATCTGGGGGAGGTCCCTGACAGGGCCCAACAGGCAGGAAATTAATCCACCCACATGGCCAAGCATCAACCAAAGGGACACACACCAACCGCAACCATCCTGAATGAGGGCCGAGTATTGCCAGCAGCGTACAGCCCAATTGCACCAGTGCACAACAGAGAGACAACAACAAGCCAGTGAGGGAGGGCATCCCAGTGGCGATGAGAGCCCATCTGGCAAGACAGCAAGGGTGTACAGTATCAAGCCTTTATAAGGGATATGTTCGTGTAAATCTGTAAATGTCAGATTAAATTAGTCAAGAAGTGAAAGAAAAAAAATGCTGGCAATTCAAAGTAAAAGGTTGATTTATAGTGGCTAACAGCCTCCCATTACACACCTGCACTCAGGAATATTATGCATCCAAAGGGTAGTTTAATCAAGCAAATGGTTCCTGCTCAATTAGATGTGGTGTATATATACAATTTTGAATTTAGGAATAAGCATCACTATTTAGGATGAATTAGGCAGCAAAGACTGGAAAAATTAACATTGTGATGTGTGTTTGAAAAATAATTGCATACTCAACATAATACCGAAACATTTTAAGAAGGTATAAAAACAGTATATTATAATATCTATGGACATTACTTGTGAGTCACAAAATGAAAAAAAAAAGAATTGGGGAGGGATTCTACATTTTTCCCCTGGAGTGTATATTAAAACAAATATTAATGAGATGTAGTGGTGCTAAAAAGCTGTCAGTTCCTGTTTAATATTTGAGGCAACGAAGAGGAGGTAGTAGGTCGTGACTCATTAGTGAATTGGATTAAAGCTTCATCTTAATTGTCTACCATAAAGTATTCCCTTTCTGCGTGTTTTGTGTGTGTATGTTGGAGGGGACATTTTAGATTTGAAGGCTTGAGAAGGCCAATGTTATTATTGCGAAAATCTTACCTGTCCCTATAAAAAGGGAATTTTGTGGGCGGCATTTCAATGATTGTTTAAAAACCAAAATCACGCTTTTTCTGAAACTACAGACAATGCAGAAATTGCTGGATTTTCACAATTGAAAATAACTCTAGAAGCTGTATTTTAACATTTCAGCTTTACAAAAATGATTTAACTGGAAAGACATTCATCTAGGAGATATACAGTGGCTAGGCCTATAGCTAATCCTTCCCACCACCAATGGGATAAGGGAAGAACTAAGATGGATTGTTCAATCTCTTTTCGCCTGATGCTAAAGCACCTTACTTATAATATTTTGACATCCAACGATGAGTGAATACATTCACATACACGTCCCTGACTGGTAAATAAGATGATCTAGAAGTGTGGACACAATTCCGCAATTGGACCAGAACACAACACATTGAAGTGGCCTCCACAGAGGTAAATGGTTTAATAATGTCAGTCCATAGATCCTAGAAGGAAGCGTGACCTCTGGGCATAACAGCGGCCCACAGACAGTCTTCAGGCCTATTGCCCAGGCGACTATGGCCAGTGTTGTAATGACAGCAGAGTGTGAAACAAGGTCATTGATATGTGGTTACCCTCCTAACGCTCTAGACCTCTTCGTGAACCCCACTGAGTGGGGTCAACAGGGAAAGGGATGTGATCAAATTAATCTCAAAAGACGATACATGGTGATCCTCCCAATGCTCTAGAACACTCCGGAACCCACTGAGCGGGCTCAACTGGAAATAAATGTAATAAAATCAGTCTCAAAAGACGATACATGGTGATCCTCCCAATGCTATAGAACACTCCGGAACCCACTGAGCGGGCTCAACTGGAAAGAAATTTTATAAAATCAGTCTCAAAAGACGATACATGGTGATCCTCCCAATGCTATAGAACCTTCCGGAACCCATTGAAAGGACTCAACTGGAAAGGAATGTGATAAAATGAGCCTCGAAAGACGAGGCTTCAGTGGGAATACTTTTGCCCCAATGGGCCCAAAAACAGGATCAGAAGTGACGTGAACAGGAGACAGAAATGGAGATGGATTGGACACACTTAGAAAATAGACTAAGCTAAACTAATGGACTATAACTCACATGAAGATAAAAAAAAAAAAAAACTACGCTAAATAAATAACAAATACAGAACTCGACACAAAGGCAACTAAGATCCTTACAAGAGGATACACTAAAAGATGGAAGACAAAGCACAATACTGTTGTTACTACATTACTACAGGTGTCCTTTGAAAGGTTATTTCAAGGCCTAAAATCCAAATACTCTTGCCCTAAGTTCCATTCGAGTTCAAGCATGTATGTATAGGATATACAAAGTATTACCCACCAAGGACATACTTACCTGCAACCTCCCTCCGACAATGCTGCAGAAAAGATAGTGATAACATGAAATAAATAAAAGTCTGTGTTCGTGAGCGTTGAGCAGAGTCATCACGTGTGCTTGAAAGCATTTAAGACTCTGAGCTGGCCACCACAGACACAGTCTGCATGTCTGTCTGTGATAGGCTGAGTTCAAGTGGACTGGGGTGTATTCCCAACTTCCTCAAGTCAATAAAACCTTTTTCTGTTGGCCTACCTGGTTCAGCTGACCTTGAGGGAGAGCTTGTTGTCCTGGCACCGCGATGCCTGTTCGATTTTCTCCTCCCCCCGTCGAGCAAACTTGACGCTGTTCATTCTAAGCCAATTTGATAATGGAGTTCAGGCCCACCCAGCTGTGGGTGAACAGAGAGTGCAGGCGGAGGGCCGAGAACGCACCCCTGGGGGGCCCCAGTGTTAAGAACCAGTCAGAAAGTGTTGTTGCCAGTTCCCCCAGCCTTGCGTCTGTCCCTAAGGAAGTCCAGTATCCAGTCCATTGGTGGTGTCCACACGCAGTGTTCTGTGCTTGGCTACATGTTTTGGTGGGAACAATGTGATACTGGAACAAGTGTAAAATGCTGGTGAAATTAACAGCAGTCCCACATACAGTAGACCTCACTCTTCTTTAGGTGTTAGGCCTGGAAATTGTCAATTCCATGGTCCTGTTAGACCGGTAGGCTAACGGAAGTGAGTCCAGTGATACTGGCATACTGGTCTTGACCTGGACCATGACAACCCCAATGATGCATTTCATGAAGACAGGAGTGGCTGTGACGGGTCAATAGTCATCTAGGCGTGTTACCTTGTTTTTTTTGGGGGGGGGCACTGGGATGATTTGTGGTCTCCTAGCAGGAAGACTGGGACTAGGACATATTGAAGATGTCAATGAAAAAGCCTGCCAGCTGGTTGGCACACATTCTGAAGACATGACCAGGCGTGCCATCTGGTCAGGTGGCTTTGTGAGAACTCAATCTGTTGAGATTCTCCCGAACATCCGCCTTGGACAGGGAAAGCACCTGGACACATGGAGCAGCAAAAGCCTCTTGGTTGGCTCAACCTCTCTCTTCCACTCTCTCTTTCACTCTCTCTCCCTCTCTCCCTCCCTCTCTCCCTCCCTCTCTCCATTCTCTTTTTGCCCTAAAGGGTCACTCTCCGGGTTGCAGTGCTTCAATCAGAATGTCTTCGCATGATAATAGTTCTTCTTGCTCTCTCCCTCACTATTCAATTTGCAATTTAAAGGCTTTATTTATTGGCACTGGAAACTTTGGTTTACACTGGAAAAGCAAATGGAAAATAATAATAATAAAAAGCCATGACAACATAAATTACATAAGTATACATAAAACACAAAAGTGAAGTCATTTTAGTAGACACCACTGGCCTTGACAGGAAAAGGGGCATTTCTCTCTCCACGTCTTTTTGTCTTTCCCTTTGGCTCTCTCCGTGTCCCTGCTTCTCTCAGTCTCTTTCGATCTTGCCCTCAACCTATTTCTCTGTCTCTTGCTCGCTCTCCCACTTTCATATTCTCACTCTCTCCCCCCTCTGCTCTCTCTCTCTCTCTCTTTTGCTTTCCCATTTTCTTTCATTAATGAGTGTGGACCTGACGATCAATACAGTGTTGTCTTGTCTCCTGATGGGTTTCACTACAGGTTCACGCGGGGTCAGAGGATGAGGTTCTTAACACTGACAGTCACTCACACACACACAAATTCGAACATACACACCATCCTTCGGCTCAAGGTTAGTAATTGACATTTGTCCATAACCATCTATAGGTGAGCTAAGAGTAAACTTGTAAAGGTGAAGTTGAAAAATCGAGGGTTAAAGTTGTCGTTAGGTATTTATTCCCAGTTGTTAAGGTAAGGGTTAAAGTAGGTGACAGGCTTATAACAAAGACTATATTAAATTTAGAAGTGACAGCACATTCTGTATACAGTGCCTTTGGAAAGCATTGTCTATATAAGGTCCCACATGTCAGAGCAAAAGTTGGTTTAATTCAAAAGTCCAAGGAACTCTCCATAGACCTCTGAGATTTAAGTCGAGGCATAGATCTGGGGATGGTTAGAAAGAATTGCTAAATCATAGAAAGTTCCCAGGAGCTGACAGTGGTCTCCATCATTGTGAATTGGAAGAAGTTTGGAACCAACAATACTCTTCATAGAGCTTCATAAAAATGGGTCAGTGAGGTGACTGAGAACTCAGCGGACACCAACACACCTTCAGCGTTCCTCTACACAGATGAACTTGACAGAAACCTGCCAGAAGGACAACCACAAGGTGTGTGACATGCCACATGAAGGACTGAGAGCACAACAAACAAATGTATCAGGTCGGGTAAAACCAGAATTATACGAGTTCACTGTTGCCCCTAGTGATAGAGCCACGAATCATACAAGTACACAGACAGACAGACAGACAGACACTAACAGAATCTTTGTTCTGATGGATGAACGGTTCCTTTCAACCAGTACATGGGTCATTCACTAGGGCTGAATCCTAAATGCCACCCTAATACCTGTGTAGTGCATTACTTTGGACCAGAGCTGTATAACAAGCAGTACACTCGGACAAAGGGCTCCATTAAGGACGTTCACTGAGTCATACCAACCCTATAGTCAAGAAGGAGCACAGAAAAAGTAGCACTTCCCACATTCCTCTCAAACACATCATGTCAGAGTCAAAGAAGAAAATGTCTGAAAGTCACCTCCAACCACAAACATTGCTAACGGAAGAATTGCTGGCCTTGGCAAAACAAACAGATGCCAATTCTTACATTTTAAATGGCACTAGATGTTGACTCTATGATGTTTCAAGTCACGTCCTCCTACTAGCTCTCTTAAATGGCGTTGGGTGTCTTGGGGTGTCTACGTAGCATCCAGTTCTCTGTCTCGACGGAGCCGACGCTGAAGGAATAATATGTGATGCCATTTCAGAGTCTTTGTGGGCGGATGTGACTTCAGACATCGTACTAAGACTTTAGGTGGTGTTCAGGAAAAACATCTGTGTTCAAAATAAAGAAACGCACACCTGTTTAAGGGGGTAGCTAGAACAAGTAGAAGAACAATTTGAAGAGGAAAGCAATGCTGCTCGCTCTAGGAGTTGTAACAAAGGAACACATTCTTTACCAACGTTTTGACAGACAAGCTCTCAGTGTGGCTTTTGCTTTACTTAAAAAAAGAAATCTAATCAATAAAACTAAAAGTGAACTCAAACAGAATTTGCAGAATTTACCATTAAGGATTGGTTGAGTCTTCCTACATAACAATATTTTTGAACCACATTTGCAAACACGTCCATAAAGATGCAAGGATCACTGTCAAATATGTTCTCGGGGGAAAAAAATCTCTTTCATCTATAAGGTGAATATGGTCAAAATAATTCTCAATATGATCCTCATTTCTTTTGAGTTTTTCAGTTTCACAAGAAACAAAATGTGATTTTATGGTGAAAGATTATAACACATTTATACACAATACACAAGTATTGCAATGAGCTGTGAATGGAATTACATCTTTCTCAGGCTGTTAAAAAGATCACATCATGTCAGGAATATATTGTACTTGGTTGTGGACAGAGAAAATGTCAACAAAGCCTACAAGAAGATAATCTGTTTTTAAATAAGACAAAAGAAAGTATAACTGACTTCCTACATAATATTGGTACAGCTGATTTCATTTTTGTAATGGGATCCTTTCAAATGCGCTTCAGAGGCCATACAACTCAATACTGATTAACTGTAGTTACATCTGAATTTACTTATCTACATAAGGAATAGGGTTGTTTTCTCTAGACTGCTAATTCTTAAAATTACATGAGCATTAACATTTTACTTAATTTGAAACAGTAAACTAAACAAAAGTAAACATCCGTACTTATGTAACATTTATATATTTGGTAATTAATATGAAAGCAGTACATTTCTCCCAAAAAATCTCAGTCGCACACATTTTTACATATCTGGTTACAGTTTTATTTTGTCCTCCTGAAAAAATTAAACAAATACAAATATTATTGTTAAACTCAAACATATTAAACAAAATAACAACAAATCTTATTTTTCTCCCCTCCATAACAGCAGTCTGTCAATTTCTGCTGACCATGTGCAAAACCTTTGCTAGTTGTTTTGTGTTGTTTTTAGACAGACATATCTGTAATCCAAAGGCCACATACTGTCAGCCTGGGGGTAGGGTTAGAACTAACAAACACCAGGCAAGTCTGCACCCATACCCAAGTTAATCTAGGCATGTCACAAGATGCGGGTATTTTAGGACCAAAGTCTACTCCAAACACACACACGCACACGCACGCGCACACTCCACAACAAGCATTCATCAATCGTTATTTAAATCGGCGGTTTGATGCTTCGAGTGTTTTAATTTTTTTGACAGTGATGATTGAATGACTGGTTCACCTCCGACAATTTCTTTTTCTCTCGTCTCCGAGCCCGCAATCTGCGGCCGGGCCCGAAAAAGAACACAGAGCAACCCGTGATGCCCGCACATCACCTCTGAGTTGCCATGGAAACGCCCTGGCTTTAAAAATAGAGGTGGAAGAATACTGCAGCCTAGGATGTTGCCTAATGGGTACGGCTGGCTGAGGGCCGGGAACGTGAAGGATAATCTCTTTATGCTTCCAGGGAGGAGTGGTGTCTGAGGGTGCATGATACTGCTGCAGGATCTGGGAAGGTTAGCACACGGCGACGGACGTTTCAGCATCCATGGCCTCCGTTTGGGAGGTATGACGGCGGGCTCAGTGGACGGCGTACCCCGTGACACACCGGAAACACGCTATACGGCAAAAGAAGGGAGAGCGCAGTTCCGCCTAACGTGAACCCGTCTGTGCTTGTCTGTTGCGTTCTTAGGCGTTTGGGTGCGTCTCACTTCAATATCCCACAGGATCTGTATTATTTGTTTTAGAAAACATTTGGCCATGTTTTGCTGCTCATCCAGTGTCAGGAGCAGAGCGTCGGGCTCAAGTAGGAAGGATGCCCAGAGGTTGTTTACCAGGTTCAGCGTATGAAATGAAGCTAAACACAGCGAGAAAGAGAGAGAGAGAGAGAGAGGGAGGGAGGGAGGGAGATGGGGAGATGGGGAGATGGGGAGATGGGGAGATGGGGAGATGGGGGTGCGGTAAGTTCCCTGTTAAGGGAGAGAGTGTGTACGGAAGTTGGATAGCAGACAACAGCCTGTAGTCATTTACATTTTACATGTAAGACATTTAGCCGATACTCTAAGCCAGAGCTTCATAAAGAACCTTTTTCTGACTTTTTCACACTGATTGGAGACAAGCCCACAACCGTGGCACTGCCAGCCAAGTGTGGTGACTGAATACATGCGTATACAACATGGATTATGTGATCCCATTGCACAGATACTGAAAGATAAAGTGCAATCAGGATCACAGTTCTGTTCTTAACAACAGCTGACTGCATGCAGGGTGACTATCCAGAGGAAAATGTTAAAAGCTGGTGGCATTCCTAACAAGCACGTCGTCACGGCCTTTCAGACACTCTCAGAGATTCTCTTGGCCTGGTTGACACCTTTGGCACCCAGGTTTTATTTCATTTTGAAACTGTTTTATGAATAGGCCTAGGTAGGCCGACTGGCCAAACATCTGGACTCTTATCAAGTCCTTTCCTGCTTCTTTGTAACTGGGTGATGCTTATTGATTTCTCAAAAATGCAATCACAGGAAATAGTTTTGAATATATTGAATGTTTTTAAATTGGTGGGACTGGAAGGAAACAAGATAATCCCTTTCATCCTAATGCATGTACTGCAGGCCTATCTATAGCCCAATCACATTTCTGGCAGGCAGAGAGATGTTAGAATTTCCACAGATGTGGAAAACACTTAGCAGGGTCCTACAATCACAGCAAACACACTGTCTTGAAAGTATCCACTGGGCACAGCCCCAAAACACCCCCACATAAATTCAATTACAAAAGCAATTCTACATCATTCGGTATTATTAGAATAGCTTTGACTACTTCACAAATGACCCAAAAAAAAAAACGGGAGCTTTTAAAAGCTTGAATGCAAACAACAGCCCGCACCAATCAAGAGACTCATAACTATACAACGTTGAGCAACAGCAGATTTCTACACCTTTCAGGGGCACGGAAAGTTGCCGTTTCGTCACTGAGCTCTAGCAACTCCTTGCGGTATCCGGCGCACCGGCGAGCTCGGTCACGGTTGTTGGCCGGAAATTGTCTTCCTCTAGCACGGGGGAGCTCACAGGAACTGTTCGCGGCAGTTCTTGGTTAAGCCAGCAGCGGCACCAAACGCAGAGCAGTATCGGATGTGTCCCAGCTTCGACTCTCTCTCCTCTGCTAGGCATTGCCGCCATGAAATGATTGTGTTTAGAAGTTTGGAAAATTCACAGCAGGCAACAATAGAAATATAATGCATAAGTATATAATCCATAGACTTCACGTCCCATTCAGATCGGGACTACCAGCCATTGCCAGTTTACCCATTAGGTCAACAGTGAAATTGTGAAACAGTGGAAGAGTTGTTTCCAAAATCCTTCTTTGGATTATGGCCACAATGCAACAAGCTGTTCTATATTTGGCATGTGCGACCCGATTGGCCCTTCCTGACTGTGTGAATGTGATAATGCATAATCCACAGATTATTTTTTTTTGTAGCTATTGATCTGTGTAGAAATTTTGCTCTCTGGTGTAACATTTTGAGTGATTATTTGTCTGTTCCGACAAGAGAAAATATTTCTGGGTTCTGGAAGTTAAAAAAAATTGCCATGGATTATGTTCTTATGCTATCTGAGTGACTGAAATATTATAACAACATTAATGGGGCCAATCCCATGACATTTTGAGAAGGTCTAGTTTTTATTTTGTAATAGAATGTGCTAAAAATGAAACAGGCAAACCACAGTGATCTATTAAATAAGAGATTCAGTGATGAGTAATGCATGGAAGGATCAATCTATGTAAACCCCCCCCCCCCCCAAAAAATGTAATCCAATTAATATTAAAAATAATAATAATAATAGTCCTAGTTCTATTTCAATATCTCAAATTAGATAATATACAATAATATGTACTGGTGCTCCCTTCTAAATAAATATATTCTTCATTGACCTGATCAATGACCAGACCAATTCAATTTAGAAAAACCAATCCTACCAAATCCTAACCCATCCTAATCCCTACTGCTATAAGGAGTATACCATCCCACAGTTCACATTGGCATGCAATTTAAAAAAAAATTCTCTCCTGAAAGTAAGCCAAAAATCCTAGTGCCTGCATCCTCAACCTGTAGGCTATACAACAGCTCTGCACCACTGCATTGTGGGAAGGAGACAGGAGGGGCGGAGGGCAAGCAAACAATGCTAGGAGCTTGTTAGACTCCCCTTCCTGCCCTGTGACATGTTGCGATTGTCCCTTTGATCTTGAAAGCGCATGAAAGGGTGAAAACTATGAAAGGGTAATGACGTTTTCTTGGACGAGCAACAATTTGTCAGTGGCAAGCCACTGCTACTGAGTGAACAAAGGGGAAACACTGAGGAGTGAGACAGGCAGCCTGGAAACCAAATGGGAGTCAGAGAACAAACCTGGATGTCAGGACCTCTCTGTGGTATTACTGCCCCAGGCCCAAACTGCCGTTCCCCAGGAGAGCTTAGAGGGAATCTAGTCTTGCTTGGTAACCACATTAGCAGACTGTGAAATATGGCTTGATATGGTCTGAGCTCGGCTGGCTACAGTAATTTTCCTCTGTACTGTAGAGTATAGTGCTTCTGTTTCCTTGGAGCATAATAAGATAATGTGTAATATTCTTAACATTGCTTAAAGGTGCGATCTGAGTCCCTTTGTTGTTGTTTGAATTCTTAACTGACCCTTTTAACAGTTTCTGTATTCTTGGTCCCAACCAGGACCATAGGGTTCTGCTCCACCCCGGCTGACAACACCACAGCCCTGCCAGAGCCACGGTCATCTCTGTAGCACTGAGAACACCACAGCCCTGCCAGAGCCACGGTCATCTCTGTAGCACTGAGAACACCACAGCCCTGCCAGAGCCACGGTCATCTCTGTAGCACTGAGAACACCACAGCTCTGCCAGAGCCACGGTCATCTCTGTAGCACTGAGAACACCACAGCCCTGCCAGAGCCACGGTCATCTCTGTAGCACTGAGAACACCACAGCCCTGCCAGAGCCACGGTCATCTCTGTAGCACTGAGAACACCACAGCCCTGCCAGAGCCACGGTCATCTCTGTAGCACTGAGAACACCACAGCCCTGCCAGAGCCACGGTCATCTCTGTAGCACTGAGAACACCACAGCCCTGCCAGAGCCACGGTCATCTCTGTAGCACTGAGAACACTGACCCAAACAGACATTTCCCCCATTCAAGCCTTGTCTCCCTAAACCAATACAATGGGATCTGACGAGTATACACGAGTTTCCCCGAATTCTGTGAATTCCTCACAAGCTATAGAAACAGTGAGTGTTGTGAATATGGTAAAACATTTACATTTTTCATTCATCTCTTTGCTTATAGCCTACAACCCAATTGATGCTGTGCTGGCGTGTGTGGTAAAGGTGTCCGACAGACACTGTAGTCATAGAAACGCTTTTGCGAAGAGATCCTTAGATGACATCTCTAGTAATGTAATGTTTTAAGTAGGCATGTGCGCTATAATACATGCCAGCTTGCATACCCATAGAGACTTACATTACAGTGAGTGAATACTGTATTAGTATGTGTGTGTGTATGTGTATGATCCCTGAGGGAACTGACCAGCGATTTTGGCGTAGCTCAACCATAACTGACTGACAGAGGATTTTGTGGTTAACCCAGAGTCACGGGTGGTAATCCGTGAAGGTCATCCATGGTGCTGTTAACGTAAACCACCATCGCATCATCTAGTTAGCATATACAGTAAATAAACGACTGACACACTGTAATGAAGCCATACTGTACAGGAGCAGGAAATTAGGATGCATGGCATATGATAATGTGAGTGCGTGTGTGTGTGTGTGTTTGTGTGTGTGTGTGTGTTTGTGTGTATGTTTGAGGGCGTGTGTGTGTGTGTTTTTGAGGGTGTGTGTGTATGTTTGACGGTGTGTGTGTGTTTGAGGGTGCGTGTGTGTGTGTATATGTTTGAGGGTGTGTGTTTGTGTGTGTGTGCGTGTGTGTGTGTGTGTGCATGTGTTTGTATGTTTGAGGGTGTTTGTGTGTGTATGTTTGAGGGTGTGTGTGTGCGTGTGTGTGTGTGTTTGTGTGTGTGCATGTGTATGTTTGAGTGTGTGTGTGTGTGCGTGTGTGTGTGTCTGTTTGAATGTTTGAGGGTGTGTGTGTGTGTGTGTGTTTGTGTGTGTGTGTGTTTGAGGGTGTGTGTGTGTGTGTGTGTGTTTGAGGGTGCGTGTGATTGATGCGAAGGAGATCAATGTAATGGTTGCTCAGGTAAATGATGTGGTCCCTCCGTCTCTGCCTCTGGTACTGTCATGATGAGCCTCCAGGAACACTCAGCGCACAGACTGAATAATTCTGTGGGGAACTGCTTGGTTTTTTATTCAGACGTCAAATTAATATGATGGACCAGTATGATGAGGACTGAGGTGGGTGATGTTTATTCTGGCAATGCAGCAGGGAGAACGTGTTTAAGAATATGTTAGCGAATGTGAAATAAAGCAGGAAAGGCTAATTGAACTGATAAGGATGTTTTCGTTTCATCAATACGCATTGATTCATTTGGTTGCCGTTCAACAGAAAGGTTGACAGTTAGTGTGTAATCACATAGAGTGACTGAAGCGCGCTGGCCTAAGTGAGGAGTCCCCAAATGAGAAGTCTGTAAACAAATGGAAAAAAAATAAGCAGGTAATTCTAATTGCACTGATAAAGAATGCATTTTGTTTAATCAATACGCATTAAGGCTAGCAATTACCATTATGTAGTTTCATAGTGCAGTGTTTGTTAGCACACAAGCAGGCAAAACTAAGTCGGAATATGTATGGCTGGTATTACATCTGATTGCATGTTGTAAAGCATGCTGCGTTCACAATCCTTATCAGATTGGTACACAGAGGTATGCGTTCCGCAATATTACCTATAACTCTGATTTGTCAGCGGTCCAGCTCTGTGACAGAATCCAAGTGAACAACAGGATATAATTGTTAACATGTTGTGGCCACCTGGCCTGGAAAACACGAAATAAAAGGAAGAAACAGAGTGCTAGATAGAGAGAGAATGAGAGAGAATGACAGAAAGAGAAATCAAGAGAGAGAAAGAGGGAAACTGCACAAGAGAACCAAGCACAGACAGACTGAGCGGCCTCCTTGTAATGTTGTTGATAAAGCTGGGAGGTGTAAATATCGACCGGAACGTTAGGCTCCTTCACAGTCCAGTGAGTTGGCCCTTCTGCTCCCCTCCGCTGCTCCCCTCCACTGCTCCCCTTCGTTCTGTCCCAGGGTCCCAGCCCGCCCTGACACCACCATCAAATCTATCAGCTTGGCTAATTAAGCGCATCCAAATGAGGCGTCCTCCTCGTCCCACTCTTCTCCTCCATTCTCTTTTTCCATGCCACCGTCTTCTCTCCTGTCCACTCACCTCCCCTCCTCTATCTGTCTACCCTTCCTTATCTTCCAGGCTATAGGGTTAGTCTTTTAGGCCGACCTGACCTCACTCAACCACATGAAATAATGGATGGCTGAAGGAGGCATAAGGTAAGAACCGCTACAGGTTATCTGGTCATGGTATGCACTGGCTTACTGCAGTTCCAGTGGACTACCCCTAACCCTAACCCCTAACCCTAACCCCTAACCTCTAACCCTAACCCTAACCCCTAACCCTAACCCCTAACCCCTAACCCCTAACCCCTAACCCTAACCCCTGCAAGACTAACCAACAACAGACAACAGGCGGACGACTCAGGCCCGTCAGTTCGATTGACCCATGTGGATGACAGAAGGCAGATAGATGACACACCCTGATGTGGTCACGTGACACCATAACTCCTCGTAGGCCACCAAAATGTGTGTTGGCTGTGGTGGACTCCGGTACGTCTGTGACTGGATGTACAATGTGGTGGATGGGGTTGTTTTATTCAGGACTATGATGATGTTGCATTATGATACACCAGTCTCTCCAGATAGGGTTCCAGGCCTCTCTCTCTCTCTCTCTCTACCTCGCTCTCTCACCACAGTGTCAACATCAGGCAATACTGTAGCTGACACATGTGTGTCTGTCTCCATAAGCAATTGTGCATGAAACATTTCTCTCTCTTTGAGAGCTGATAAAGCAGGGAGGCTCAGTAGTGTACAGCTGCTTATCCGTGCAAACGCCTCAACCACCCACCTCCCCCACTTTCTAGCCTCATCCCCCTTTTTCCTCCACTCCTCACTCTCAATATCCTCTAGTACTATCTCTGTTCGTCTGCTTCACACCTTTCTCTCCTTTTCTTCTTATTTTCTCTCTGTATCCTCCTCTCGGTAGGTTTCCCTCACCCAGTATTTTTTCTCTGTTCGTGTTCCTGCCCTCTCTGTATCTATTCCCTCTGTAACCTTTCTTTCTGTACACTTCTCTCTGCATCTTCCTCTCCGCGTATCTTTTCTCCCTCCGCATCTTTTGTGCTTTCCGTCCGTGGTTGGGGTTGAGGCGGCGAGGCGACAGCAGCTACACAGTTCTGCCCTCAGGGCACACGGAGAGGCACCAGATGTGCTTCTCTAGCTCTGACAGCCTCAGCCGGAGGAAGATAACACATCATCCGGCATTCATCCGCAGACGGGCCTGAGCTACACCTCTTCTTCACTTCTCTTTACTCCTCCTTCAGTCAGTTTTATCTGGGTGCAATCACATCCCATTGAGTACGGATGAGCGGTCGAATGGCCCGGGAAGACAGTGTCGTCGCTTAGCGTTCCGTCACAAACATGGCAGCCCAGTCACTCCCGTTCACACATTCACACGGAACTCCAGCCTTGTGCGAATACTTCAAGGATCTCAAATCACTGTGTCTATCGGGGGTGGTGGGGGCGGGTGGAGTGTTTGATCAGATATTAATTGAATGCAGATGAAAAGTGAAGCAGTGGAGATATGCTTGATGGCTCATATTAGCTTCTGGATCCCACTGAAAGTGGTAGATTGTGAGAGTTGAGATTCCGAAGAGGAGGGGTGCAGAACAGGATTGGGGGATTAAAGCAAAAAACGCTGAGATAGAGATAACAAACCTGATGAAGTATAGTACGCTGTGACAAAGGTCTCTTTGGACCGACATTGGAGGGTCCTTAGGTGTCTGTCGCTGGCAGCCGTGGTCTCATTTATAAATTATCACATCTTCAAGGAATATTCCGATGCATCTCCAGAGAAAATGCAGGTTATTCATTAGCAGTGTTGTGGTCTCTCTCACTGCCTCGACACGCACTTGTTAGGTTCCACTGTTCTGCCGGGGCCCCAAGCCATTACTCCAGTACCAAATTCTTGTTTCTTTAACACATAACCCCTTACCACTTTCCTCTGACCCCTAAACTGAGTTGTAACCATTACCCTAAATCTAACCCATAAGCTGGAAATAACTGTTTCCTAACACTCTGTGTTACTATCCTTGTGGGGATTTTTGATCCTCGCAGCTGTAGGAAAGGGACCCACACAGCATCTGGCTAAAAATATTCAGGACCATGCTGCCAGGCTTTTAACCCACAGCTCTCAGCTCCTACTGCGGGTTTCAGGAATCGGATGTCTACCAACATGTCTTTGTCCTTCTGGAAAATGATAATCCAGTTCAGGTCTAATAGCTACCTCTACTCAGTTGGCAACGGTCTCTTAGCTGATCAGTAAAGGCGCCTAAACACCATTTTACCTCTGCTTGGTCTGGCAACTATTTGCTTGAAGATGCATTGAAAGATCACATGTTGCTTTACTCACCAAAAACAACAATCATTGTTGTTTACCCACCGTTTTTCTTTAACACCACGTAGTTGGTACCTTGCTATTAAATGGAACACTGCTTTAATGCTGGAAAGAGGCCCTTTGGGTCATTCCAACTTTGTGGTGCCATTTCTGTCCACGGAAAATATCTTGTTGATTTAGTGGAAAATTGTGGAAATAAAAACTCTAAATTCCTTAAAAACTACTATCAGAAACTTAAGGCATAAAATTATAAAATATGAAAAATCTTTCTTCAATATTTTATGGTTCTAGTTAAAATCTCTACTGTTATTATCATATATTTAATACTCTGTCCTTGAAATTACTTTCTACACTGTTAAGTAGTAACAGGTTAATTTAAAAGCTCATTTCACAATACAAGTTTAACAGTCACACTTGATCTGATACCATAAGAAACACCATTGCAAAGACCCCACCACAGTTACAACGCCTAAAAATGGAAAAGACTCCACCACAGTTACAAGCCTAAAAATGGCAAAGACCCCACCACAGTTAAAACCGCTCAAAATGGCTGATTTGTTATTGACATTTTGTTTTATGTACAGTATGTGCCGCTTTAATTGGTTGGAAATGCGTGATGGTTCTGTATATTACCTTTTAGAGTCAACTGGGGGAGAACAGGAGCAAGTCCTGTACACACACACACACACACAGTGTGGCTAAGGGACATATCGACTGCATCCACCAGATGGTTAGGGCCGAAGAACAACCCAGTGGGAATGCGAAGGCGCTGGAAACACATGGACCACTCGACACGTATGCAGGGACTGCGGCGCCCACACTCCCACTGACAGGATCAGATCCATCTTGGGGTGACAGGTGCATCCCAAGATGCCCGGATCCTGAATTGAGGGTGATGACATCATTTACATGGCATGACCCAACATGTCCCTTCTCCACTGCCTGGGTGCTGTCTGGGAAGTCGAAGCTGTAAGGCATTAGGTTTTTCGACGAAAACTAGTGAGAGAAACATCATTTGATTCTGTGCTTGTGGTGACTTTAAACACACCAACACACACACACACGTGCATGCATGCCACAAGGTGTTCATTTTAGAAAATCGTAACTATCCTCAAGCAAAACAAAAAGTATTTCAAAACAAGGAATGTTTCAATGTGAAGGGACTTTTTATGGTCCCATGAAGAAAAGGCAATTTTAGGCTTGGGGTTATGTTATGGTTGGGGTTATGTTATGGTTGGGGTTATGTTATGGTTGGGTTTAGGGTTAGGGTTAGGAATACGGTTACGGTTAGGGTTTCTGGGGTTAGGATTAGGGTTAGGTTTAGGGTTTTACTGAAAATACGAAGAAACCAAATCAAATTATACACAGTTAGATGGATTTTTATATATTACTAGGCTATATCATTTAAAATGTTGACAGCTGATTACATCGTCTGAGATTCTTCTCCCGGAGCAACTGTGTCAGCCTGAAAGGTAAATGATTAACACTTTAACAAACTACAGCGCTCATGGATAAAGAACATCCGAGTAAACAATGACATGCATGAAAACTATGAATAACCAATGCACCCAGCAAATTCCCGCCTTGAAATCACAGATGGAGATGGTAAATGATGAGAGAGAAACACTCGCTGTTTCTGGAAAATGAAAGCGACATTTCACATTTTTATTTTCACATCAGCTGAAGTCTACAACATCAGCTGAAGTCTTTGTGCTGCATACGCCTCCTGATGAAACAGTGTGGCGAATGACTCCCAATGTACCTCTAACAACCCCTGTCTATGCTAGGTTGAACGCGGTGCGGTGGAAAGTCTCCAAGGTTTTCACTGCATGCATGTGAGTCACTCTCGTCCCTGTGATGTGACGCGCTGTAGCGTATCGGTACCACAAAACCTCTGCTTGCGAAAGACGAAGCTCTGCTATCCACCGACTCGGCTGTATCAAACAACCCTGTGCCCTAAACAACTCTTAACACGCCGTTGAATATTACAACAGGGAGATTTGTTCAATCTGCCCCGTAATACCTTGACACGTGTGTGCGGAGGACCGTGGGCCTCGCTCTCCACGGAATTAGATGCATTAGACTCAGCACCTATAACAAGGAATTGGTAACCTCTGCTGCCTTGATGAAACTCTCCCCACAGCGCTGCGTTCCTGAGTTGAATTCAGAAAGTGAGAGAAATTGGAAGGAGATTGAAAAGTGAGAGAGAAATAAAAGCAGAGTATAAAGCAGATGTTTTTTTTCTCCACGCGAGAGTGGCCATGTCCACACACCTCAAGGGAGACTCTTCAGGGAAATGGTTGGACGAGCATTTCATTGTATTGTGTATATGTTCCTGTATCATGTGGCATATAAACTTGGATGTGAATTGTGATTCACAGCCATTCAGGCATATTGTAAACAACATTTCTGTCATTTCTGAGCCCTCACCCACCAGATAAGAATGTTGCAGTGAATCTCTGACCTGTTACAAAGTCCCACCAGTAAATTGAATGTCCACTGGACACAAACTAATTAAATCAACTTCGTTTTTACATAATTTGACAAAGCACATATACATTAATTCTATGTCTGAAACATACACTGCTTCAAAAAATGTAATCAACCAGCGCGAACACTGACATTTCGATTTAAATTTGGACCAATGGAGGGGGGGAATGAGAATCAGAGGGGGAGGAAGTGTGAGAGGTAGAGGTAGAGCTGGTAGAGGAGTTCATGGCCAAAGAAGACAACAACTTTCAAATGAAATTAGAGCAACCTTAGTTGATCATGTCATCAACCATGGGCTGACATTGCGAGAGGCTGGACAGAGAGTGCAGCCCAACTTGAGCCGTTTTACTGTCGCCTGTGTCATCCGGACATTTAGACTGGAGTACAGGTATGTAACCAACATGTCTTTCACACTATGTAGTACACCCCATGTCATAGTGTATCAGTTGGGTGACACCTGTTTACTTCATGAATGGCTGATGTCATACACTAACTGTATACGTTTCCTGTACAATTTACTCTACTGTTGGGGAAATCTCTTTAGGCTGCATTGTCCAAGCCCTATATGTTTGTGTTTTTTGTTTTTCTAAAGGACTGAGAGATGCAACCATGGTGGAGGAAGGAGCCAAATGTTCACCGGGTACAGGAAGCTGCCATTGTAAACTTGGTTTTGGAATATAATGAAATCAGATTGAGAAATTCAAAGCCACATCATCCAAGACAACATCATATTCAACAACATTCAATGAGTCAGTCTGTCCACATTGGCTCGCATTCTCAAGCAAAACCTAATCAGAATGAAACAACTTCATAAGGTGCCGTATGAGAGAAACTCTCAAAGAAAAAAAGAGGTCAGATGAGCACATGTGGATGTAAGTACCATATTGACTGCAGTACATTACAAGCAACATTGTTTCCCAGTGTACCCCAGTGTATCTTTATAGATGAGGTTGGGTTCAACCTAGCAAAGACCAGAAGAAGGGAGAAACGTCATTGGCCACAGAGTCATTATAGATGTTCCTGGCCAACGTGGTGGGAACATCACAATGTGCGCTGCCTTCTCCAATACGTATGGTGTCCTCCACCGTCATGCCAACCTTGGACCCAGCCCATATTCACCATACAACACAGCCCATATTCCACAACATTCTCATACCACCAGAGCGTATGAATGATGCAGACCATCAAAGAAACTGGTACGTTGTAGTATGGGACAATGTGAGCTTTCATCGTGCAGCCCCAGTCCAAAACTGGTTTGCTGACCACCCACCATTTCTCATGCAATACCTTCCACCATATTCACCATTTCTGAACCCCATAGAAGAGTTATTTTCGGCATGGCGTGGAAGGTTTACGACCGGCAGTCCTTTGTGCACATGCTTCTTGGGCAGGCTATGGAATAGGCATGTGATGAGATTGATGTGGGTGCGATTCAGGGATGGATAAAGCACTCTAGGTGCTTCTTCCCTCGATGTCTGGCAAGGGAAGATATTGCCTGTGATGTGGACGAGGTGTTGTGGCCAGACCCAGCTGTGCGGCAAAATGCTGCCTAATTATTTTTCTCGCCTCTTTTTTTCTATATTTATTATTATGTTTCACAATTTCATTTTTCAGTTTACTGTCTTTTTAGCATATTTTTGTTCAGTCCAATGTAAATATATCTGCTGTGCATATGTTGCACTGACTTGTTTGGTGAAAAATAAAATGTTTCAACAGCATGTGTGTGTATCTGCAAATATTTCTGTGCAAGTGAACAATCTGACGAATTTTCTAAAATTTGAACTATTTTAGTATTATGGCAAAACATACTAAAGTCAGAGTGCTTTTCATGCCCAACAGTGTGTAGTTGGTTAGACAAAAATCTGGTAATATGAATGAAGTTTGATTTTGATAATGCTATATGTAGTTTTGGTTGCAGTGTTTCCTTTTGCAGGATATATGAGGTATTTTGCAGTTTGGGTGTGTGGTTTTGTGAATTGTGATTTAGCAATTGGAAAAAACTGTAATATGCCATCATTTTACAAACACTGCATGAAATGTGTTTAACTTGAAACTTTGACACACCTTCTATGTGGGACGCCAGCATGTCGGAGTCATTGTGGGGCGCCCAGTTCCCCTGGTGCTGTCTCATGCTTTAATGCTAATAAATCAGACTGTTGTAGCAATGATGGAATCCCTGAGTGATGAGGAGCTTGCTACAATAGTACATAAACTGGCCTTCTAGGCAGAGTGGCAAAGAAAAAGACATCTCAGACTGGCCAATAAAAAGGAAAGATTAAGATGGGCAAGAGAACACATACACTGGACTGAGGAAGATTGGGAAAAAGGGCCAGTATCCCAGAGTCAACCCCTTCACCGTTGATGTTGAGACTGGTGATAATGGGCCTAGACATTCCATTAAAAATAGTATAAATAGTCATTTACAACATTGACAATGTCTACACTGTATTTCTGATCAATCTGATGTCATTTTAATGGACAAAATGTGATTTTCTTCCAAGAACAAGGACTTCTCTAAGTGTCCATAAACTTTTGAATGGTAGTGTGTATACAGCACAATGGTGGCCTGTGTGAGGGGAGCTTTACAATGAATCAAGTGCACTGTGTGCATTTAATAGAAACCCAATAGCATTCCAGGTTATTTCATTGTGCTACCAGATAAAGCACAGTTATGAAAGTTGTTGCATTGTATTCCCACTGTAACTGTTTTTGTGCTCTTAAGTGCAGTGATGACAGATTTAATGACAACACACACACACACACATACACACAGGTGTATAATTGTTCTGATTGGCCGGCTCACACCTGTGCCTCTGCAACATCACCATCATCATCATCATCATTATCACACTGGATAATTAATCTATTAGGCCTCCCTGCAGGTGCAATTAGGCCAATAAGACTGAATCTGCTCTGCGGGAGAAATGGCACCTTCATCTCAGGGCTTCTGTTTGGCATCTGTCTGTCGAAGTGAAAACGGGGGGCGGGGCTATTTCATGAAACAGAATATACAGTGCCCATATTAGGACATCTGTGTGTGTGTGTAATATTGTGTGTACATATTGGGACATCTTCAGGCTCAAGGAGTGTGTGCGTTGCCTCAGAGGCTACATTGACGTAGACCGACCAATTCAGATATTGTTCAGTAATTGGCCGTTTGACCAATCAGATTGGCTCTGAAAAGATATCTTGTCGTAAGATCTGATGTGATTCTTCAAACACCAATTAGTATGAAATTTTGCAGAACTGGTCTGCCTTGGTGGAGACAGCCATGCAACTCTGAGGCTTTCCAAAATGGACACATGCGGGCAGTAGTTTTACTTGCACAAACATACTAGAGGAAGATCTGCCCTTAAGGCAGATATTAATGTGATTGCTTGTCTCTCTGGTGAAGGCAGACCTTGCATTTTAAATGGCCTGACTGCGTAGAGAGGACATTTAACCAAGGTTATTGATTGTACCCAACCTGAATCCTAATGTTAACCCCAACCCTAACCCTTTTCCTGACTAATCTAACCCGCCATCTACATTGTTTTAATGTGTGATATTTTTACTTTTACTAAAGTGATGTACATATTCAAAACTTAAGTCACTTTAGATTTGGGACTTAAGTTCCATCTTTTCTGCCAATCCGATCAATTTCTTCCTTCTGGGCAGAAGGAACATTTCTGGGTGGACTCTAAAATGCATATGGTGTATTGAAGAAGGAGCTGTGTGTGGTATGGAGAAGGAGCTGTGTGTGGTGTGGAGAAGGAGCTGTGTGGTGTGGATAAGCAGCTGTGTGTGGTGTGGAGAAGGAGCTGTGTGTGGTGTGGAGAAGGAGCTATGTGGTGTGGAGAAGGAGCTGTGTGTGGTGTGGATAAGGAGCTGTGTGTGGTGTGGATAAGGAGCTATGTGGTGTGGAGAAGGAGCTGTGTGTGGTGTGGAGAAGGAGCTGTGTGTGGTGTGGATAAGGAGCTGTGTGGATAAGGAGCTGTGTGTGGTGTGGATAAGGAGCTGTGTGGTGTGGAGAAGGAGCTATGTGGTGTGGAGAAGGAGCTGTGTGTGGTGTGGATAAGGAGCTGTGTGTGGTGTGGATAAGAAGCTGTGTGTGGTGTGAAGAAGGAGCTGTGTGTGGTGTGGAGAAGGAGCTGTGTGGTGTGGAGAAGGAGCTGTGTGTGGTGTGGAGAAGGAGCTGTGTGTGGTGTGGAGAAGGAGCTGTGTGTGGTGTGGATAAGGAGCTGTGTGTGGTGTGGAGGGTGGCTACAGACACAGTCGGTGGAGCAAGGAGAAAGGGAACACAATAAGGGAACACAATAAGGAAACACAATAAGGGAACACAATAAGGAAACCACCAGATTCGTTGACGAGTCAAGATAAATGACCTGGGTCACTTATTTGGCCAGTCAATTATATCAGACATTTCCATCTCACTCCAGCCTCCTCTGACATTCTCTCAATCCCTATTTCAACTTAAAGATCAGATCATTTGGAATTGCATTTATATGCCTTCATGAGTCAGCTATTGTATCCTGAAATAACTGTATATGGCTTCATTACATCAGTCTCTCCCCTTCTCTGTCTCATGAAATATAAAACAGCCTTTATCATGACCAGCTGCCAATGCCCTTGATGTCTTTTCAAATATGTATCAGCACTTATTGGTAAGACAACGCTTTAATTCTCTTTTCAGGAAACATGAATGGGAGCTGAGATCTCTCCAGCATGCCTGTGTCACAAATATAAACCTACTCTCAAGTGCACTACTTTCGAGCAGAGCAGATTGTGTAATTTAGAACACATCCATTGACATTTAGAACGCATCCATCGACACAAGGGGAGACAATGTATATTTCACGTTTGCCATAAATACAACAGGGAAAAAGCTGTGTGTGTATAATGAATAGCCCATTTAAACTTGAAAGTAGTCAGAAAACCCAGTGTTTAGCTAGCCCTTTTTGTAACGGCTGTAGTGCAAAATGGTAGTGGGGTGACCGTCGTGACAGTATAGTTAAGAAATTGTGTGAACATCCTGTTCATTTAAGTTTGCCTGGTACGAAAAGTCATGACAAAAGAAAAAAGTTAGATACCAGCAGGCTGTGGAATATGGCAGTTGTATTCTTTCAGTGTAACAGTATTATCCGAATATGTCTTTCTTTCAAGTTTGTTCATACATAAAATTATAGATTGAGCATCTTTGGTACAGTCACCTGGTCTTCTAAGTAACGTCTCATTTGCATTTTATCTCTGTGAGGGGTTTCTAGAAGAAGTTCCATCTGCATTCTGTCTCTGTGGGGGGTTTCTAGAAGAAGTTCCATCTGCATTCTGTCTCTGTGAGGGGTTTCTAGAAGAAGTTCCATCTTCATTCTATCTCTGTTAAGGGTTTCTAGAAGAAGTTCCATCTGCATTCTATCTCTGTGAGGGGTTTCTAGAAGACGATCCATCGGCATTCTGTCTGTCATGAGTTTCTAGAAGAAGTTCCATCGGCATTCTATCTCTGTGAGGGGTTTTCTGGAAGGGTTCCATCTGCATTCTGTCTCTGTGAGGGGTTTCTAGTAGAAGTTCCATCTGCATTCTGTCTCTGTGAGGGGTTTCTAGTAGAAGTTCCATCTGCATTCTGTCTCTGTGAGGGGTTTCTAGTAGAAATTCCATCTGAATTCTATTTCTGTGAGGGGTTTTTACGAAGAAGTTCCAACGGCATCCTGTCTCTGTCATGAGTGTCTAGAAGAAGTTCCATCTGCATTCAATCTCTGTGAGGGGATTCTATGGTTGACAGTAGATTTTTGTTAGTCCATTGCTTATCTGGACTAACGCTGTTAATATTGAAAATCTAATGCCACCCTAAAAGTAGAGTGTGTTCCAGTCATTCTGAACAGTGGTTAATGTCTGTGTAGTCTAAATGACTCTACAGCTCTAATATACCATGCATTAAGTTTCAATTTACATTGCATCCAATTAGTAGTATCTTCAGTTGGAAATCCAACTTCAATTTCTGGAATCTTTCATGTCACATGAAATGTAATGTATTTCTCTCAACTTTTGCGCACACATTTCTTTACATTCTGTTTTTGCCTAGATAATCCATCCACAAGACAGGTCTGTCATTTCAAGAAGCCGACAAAATAACATTACACAGGTGCACATTGTGCTGGGGACAATAAAAGGCAATAAAATGTGTGGTTTTGTCACAACACAATGCCACAGATGTGTTGAGAGAACACACAATTGTCATCCTGGCTGCAGGAATGTCCAAGAGAGCTGTTGCCAGGTAATTGAATGTTCACTTCTGTACTTTGTTCTGAAAATGTAGCAGCACCCAACCATGCTATGTTGAACCATATCAGTATAAGAATCTGGCTCCGCATCTGGCTCCTTAGTCTGTGGAACTGTCTGAGGTCACCAGCCACCCCAACAGCTGAAAGCAGAACAAAAGACTGACATGGTACCTCTTCTGGTTGCTCTTCATTTTCACCAGGGTCTTAACCAGACACCAGTTTGTTGTCGTAACCAACTTGGTAGTATACTCTTCACGTTGTCAAATGTACTGTACTGGGAATATGTCAGACAGCTTGTATGGCATCAGGAGGCCTAGAATATGTCCCTCCCAATGCTCGTAAATTTGTTTAGAGTAATAAAACTTTAACAAAGTTGACATTAAACACATTAAATGTATTTAAATAATTTCCAATTAAGCCCATTTTAGGACATGAATATTAAAATGCCTCTGCTTAGGAGCTTAGCCAGACATTATAATGTTTTGGCCGAAGGATAATGGAGTTGGCTGTATCAGTGTAGAGACTGTGAAGGCGATCCCTTGTGATGCATCATCTTCTGCAGATTAGCGACAGATGCTAGGTGGGTTTTAGGCTTCACAGCATCAGAGCTGTCAATTAGCACTACTGAACACAGCTCCATGCATTGGGCTTGATACAATAAAGGCGTAAACAGGAAAGAAGGAAGGAAGTTCTATGTGTATATGCTGTCGAACACAGGAATACAGAGGGTGAACCCTCTTCATACCGCCGAGACAGAGCGAACCGAATAATTAATGGGCAACACAAGTGAACAGGAGTAGGTGAAGCGCGGCAGGGGGGACAGCGATATGGGGGGGAGAAATGCGTTCTGCGCGACCCATGCGGTTCCGGTCGCACGCTGTATGCAGTACATCCCTCTCATCATGTCGTCACCATTCCACTGTTGAATGCTACAATGCGGCCTTCTCAGTGGGTGATTGAATGGCTTCTAATGGTCCGTGTTCGTGGCCAAAAACGCGCAGACACATTGGCGCTCCAGTGCCGGTGCGCTGCAACACCCATGCGACATACTTTCACGCGCAGCATGATGCTTATTCCGCACGTTCATACCTGCATCCCATTTGCCCTAAACGAGCCTCTGATGAAGAAAGAGAGCATGGCAGATTCAAGGCACAGCTAATTAAAACCCGGGCTGCACCTATTGGTTTAAAGCTAAATTGTAATTACTCAATTCAGGTCAGTTAATGTCCGAGGCCCAGGCACACTAAAGTTAATTTGTCTGGGCTGTTAATGTCTCGTTTGGGTGTAGGGGTACTGGTGTGCGCATGGGTGTGTGTGGGTGTGCATCTGAGCACAATAAATCTAGGTTTGTGCACATGTAATTTAGCATGTATCTGTATGTGTGTGTGTGTGTGTATGTCCGTGTGTGCTGGCGAGCGCTAGCTGGTGATTCTGTGACAATCAAGCAAGTAATTACTCGTGAGGAGCCAGCCAAGCGCAGACAGAGAGACCCAACATCATTAACACCCACGATCCACCTCAGCGAATATGGAGGTTGTCATTATTTTCTATTATTATGGGGGAAGAGCGGCGCATTTTGGGACACACCACACGCGCGCACGTGTCTACGGTCTGATGTCCAAACCGCCCACGGACACGGTTGCCGGAGCATGTAGAAGACAGCTAAACCTTGGTGTGGTAGAACCGGGCCAGGCCAAGAGGCTAATATGGCCTGAAGAATCACAGCTAAACCTTGTTGTGGTAGAAACGGCCCAGGCCATGAGGCAAAAATGGCCTAAAGAATCACAGTTAAACCTTGGTGAGGTAGAACTGGGCCAGGCCAAAAGGCTAATATGGCCTGAAGAATCACAGCTAAACCTAATATGGCCTGAAGAATCACACTAAATTCATTATAGCTGCTAATGCCTCCATGACATTAATGATAAATCCCCATTGGTTTGCTAAAGGGAAGGGGAGGCATTGAGGAGAGGAGTGCGTAAGAGGATTAAATGGCTGTGAATGGTTGACTGTAAAATGGGGTCAGTTGGTAGAAAATCACAACCGCAGTTTGATACGCCTGGAGTCGACAGACCAGCGTTTTACATGTCGTCGTCTTATTCCATAGCTTAATATTCAAAATGTTGTCTTTCGGGATTCTGGACGCTGACCTCGAACTATGATTATTTTCTAAGAAACAGTTCAGTGATTTCAGTCGTCCGTTGTTCGCTGACTGATCTCATGACAGATAAGTGTTCATTTAAAATGCTGGAGTGAGCACCCTCGGGGCATTGTGCTAAACAGCCCTGCTCCCTGTTTTGTTTCTGGTGCTTCACACAGGTGTCTGGTTCAGTGCCAGCAGGGGGGGCTTGGGCTGAAAACAATGTATTGTGGTAGGACATGGACCTGCTCTGAGTGTTGGCAATCCAAGCATACCTACATCAAGGAGAATCATATATTTGTACAGCAGTACTGAGAAATGGAGAAAGAAACAGATATAGAAACAGACCAGAGAGAGGAAGGGAAGAAGGGAGACAGAGGGAAAGAGAGAAAGGGAGAGAGATATGGGGTGTTACCAAACCAATAACTAGCCTACTTTCTGTTGCACTTGTTGTGTCTAGAGGTCAATGGCCCATCTAGATGCTCTGCAACGTGACTGAGTGTATCTATGTGAGAGATTGATTGCATTTTTTGCATTGATGGATTGCATTTTCCTCGGCAAGCAGGAACTTAGCGAATTCAGGGACAACTATGTCTGGAACTCTTGGTCGGCAATTTCAGACGGTGATAAAAACTGTTCAGATGGTGATAAAGACTGTTCAGATGGCAATAAAGACTGATCAATGGCGATAAAGACTGATCAGATGGGGACAAAGACTGATCAGATGGGGACAAAGACTGTTCAGATGGTGATAAAGACTGATCAGATGGGGACAAAGACTGTTCATATGGTGATAGAGACTGTTCAGATGGTGATAAAGACTGTTCAGATGGTGATAAGGACTGTTCACATGGTGATAAAGGCTGTTCAGATGGTGATAAAGACTGTTCAGATGGTAATAAAGACTGTTCAGATGGTGATAAAGGCTGTTCAGATGGTAATAAAGACTGTTCAGATGGTGATAAAGGCTGTTCAGATGGTGGTAAAGGCTGTTCAGATGGTAATAAAGATAAAGACTGTTTTCAATTGTGACAAAACATGAATATGTGAAACTACAGAGTGTTGCAATAAAGATTAGCTTGTAGACTAATGCCAGTGGAACTCTTTAAAACCCACCTGCACAGCTGATCGTCATTGGTCATTATGTTTAGTTCTGATGGCAACCAATACTTTTTAAGCTTGGTGGGTATTATGATCAAAACATTTTAGAATGAAAAATTGTATATATTTGAAAATAAGTATTATTTTTAAAAAGGGGGAGGGACATATTCTTAACTGTAGGGTATACTTTTGAAACTGAGTTGTTTTTGTGTTGTATTTCGAATGAAAGATGTAGCAATATTATAATGGTAATTACGTTATGCTTTGTAATACTTAGTAATTAAATATTTTGAACGTACAGTTCTGCAGCAATAAGGCCAGTAAACCTATTGTGGCATATTACTTTAGTTAAGAAATGTGGTGGGGTGAGAATCCTTGTATAATTTGGAAGTTGTTATCAAAGGAAACATTCACACTTCTTGGTTTGATGATTGTATTTAAATTGTGTATCACATGTGTTGTTGTAAAACTTTAATTGAATTCCTAAAAAGCTGAAATAATTGTATTTGCTTAGAAGAGTGTGCTTCAGTGTGAGCTTAATATGGCTCAGTATTTGCAATTAAAAGGTATCTAAATAATTGTATTCTTCAGACACCATCTCTTGTGGAATAATTTTGTATAATTTGTATCTTGTAATATTCATCCATTAATCTTTTTCGTACTTTGGTTTTCTTGTTGTTTCTGCTGAGATGTGTTTTCATTGAGGTGAGACTCTGTGACCTTTTCTTGTGTCATCTCAAAGAGGGGGTGCAGCTGGTCCACACAGTTATAACAGTTATTTGTTGTCGCAATTAAGATTATTTGATCTTTTAAGCTTTGTGTTCCGAAATCCACACTAACCTCCATATAATATTTCATATCTTTGATGCATTCCCCTAAAATAAACTACCCCCCCAAAAATACAAAGCCATTAAAACTGAAAAAGGGAGTCATGGACACCAACAGGACCCCAGCAACCCCACTGCTCTCCAACAGGCACTGGGGCGATCCATCCCCCTAATTGGCTTCTCCTAATGTGCTTTTCAAGTCATAACTGGACCCTGCTGCTGCCCCCTGGAGGATGGAGTGTGAAAGTATTTCTTAGATAACGTGTCCAGCTAGCCCTTACCTTCCTTGCCCAGCAGGAGAAAGACAGAGGGAAAGCTAAATGGCTTGCCAATGTAGTTTGAAAGGAAAAGTGTGGAGGATAATAGAGAGGAGGATGGAAAGAGTATGATAGGAAGACAGAGACAAAAATAGAGAAGAATGGGGAAAGGATAAAGAGAGCTGAAGAGAGAACGACAGAAGGAAAATAGAGAGGGAATTATATAGAGAAAAGAACGGAGAGGAAAAAGGAGGGAGTGAAAAGGGGAGAGACAAGGAGAGAAAGGCAAAGGTTTTATTAACAGTAAGAAACAACACCTACAATGATTCACTGACCAGGTTTCTCGCCAGGCCCAAATCTTCCCTCAAAGACCACCAGATTCTCCTTAACTTGATCAAATGTGGTGCACCGGATGGAGAATAGGGACTTATTTGAGTATGTGTCTGCACATGCACATGTGTGTGCGTGTTCAAGACCATTACACGGAGCAGAAATTAGCATATGCCAGTCTGGTCTTATCTACAGAACATTCTGCCTCCTTGTGACCAGACTGCTCCTGGGACTAACTTACCTCTGTGTTCCGGAGCCCAGCTTGTTGTCATGGTAACTGAGGACTGAGAAGGTGGGCATTGTTTCTAGCTTTAAAAAACATGGTATCCACTCAATGGTAGCAGAGCAGACATACACACACACACACACACACACACCCAGACAGACACACACACACACACACACAGAGACAAACTCAAAGCTTTTACCCTGTATGATTGTCCAACTGCCTAGCAGTAAGGCTGACTGCTTGGCTGGCTGAATGTTTATCTTTTTCCGCTACCTCTATGATGTCTGCGTCTTTCACAATTTAGTGGTTTACACATATTTTCTAAATTTATTTACAGTCTTTAGTTAATGTAGGCACAATTTAGCTAAACTCGTCACAAAAACCTGTCATCGCAATTTCAAGGTCATAAACCTTTGGTGAATTCTGCGTTTCACTCAAATGTTCTAAAAGTATTGTATTCACGTGTCAAGACATCTGGGTTGGTAAGGCAGCTAACTTAAATTATGTTACAAGAAGCACTTACAATACATTACTGAAAAACACCTACAAAAACTATCAATGAGCACATACCCAGAGTAGCGAGGGAGTGTTTATTTATATTTTTGGGTGAGGAGATCCTTCTGAATTTTCTTTGGTATTCAAGCCCCCCCAAAGCTAGTGAGTGGTTGGATACATCTTGACCAGTTTTAGCAGAGCATGGCTGACCCCTGCTGGTGGTTTTGGACACATTTGCTGGGGTTGCCTCAGAGAAGCCAAAATCTCCGTAATTGCGGGTAGCCAAGCAATGAAGCCTCAGTCCAGCGGTGTCAAACTCAATTCCTGGTGGTTTGCGTTTCTGCTGGTTCGCTTTATGTGTTTTTTCTATTCAATTCTAATTACCCAGGTAAAGGGAAATCCTAACTAATTAACTTTAAATCATTAATCAAGTCCAAGTGAGTGGACTTGCAAGAGCGCGCCAGAACAGGCTCAGAGGAGCAGGAGCCCACGTCCTGAGGCAGCTTGATGCAGCTTACAAATGCCCCCCTGGACAACACAATCTATTATCACCCCAGTCTCCTTAATACTGAGTGCTAAGCAGAGACTTGTCAGGTTCCATTATTACAGTGTTTGATATGACTCAGGGGGAGTTAACTTCCAGTCAGGCCAGACACCCCAATCACGGGGATACTGTGTAAAACCCTGTAGAGCCCTGCCGTAACTCAGCCAAACGCCACTGCGCATACAAAGCTGGAGAATCCTGTACGCCTCATGGTTGAAGCCACTTGGCCTCCGGCCTTGTGTCTCCTCACGCCCCTCAGGTGTGTGGTTATTCCCTGGCAACGCACGGACTGTCGTGTGTTAACGCCTACGTGATTGTGGACATTGTGATAAGCTTACAATGGTCTCCCGACACGAGGCACAAAGGATTGTAAAAATGTGAAGACGCTGGCAAAAGCATGAATATAAGCGCAAAGAAACAGTGAATGTCTTGTGTGGGTATTGGCAGGACTATGTGTGAAGTGAAAAACATGCCATCTAACATAAGAAAAAATAAAACTGCTGATACAATGCATTCCAGGGAGTAGAGAAATGTAATATCTGCTAGGCAAATTGGAGAAAATAAATATTGTATTCAACTGCTCTTGGAGTGCTACTTATAAATGTTTCACTTAATCATCTTTTTATATATACTTTGTTGATCAGCTTGCGCAACTTTTGCTGTCGTCTCTTGGTTTTCTCACTGTCTCTTTCTCCTTTTTCTTTTTCTATTATCCATCCATCGCTCCCTTATTTCTCTCTCACACACACTCAGCCAAACAAGCACAGGCTCAATCCTCTTAGTGAACTTAATCAGATCCATTGATAATTTGCACTTTAATTCGTTGAGGGAGGCCCAGAGTGATTAACTTGCAGAATGCACAGCACAGCCTATGCACGCACACGCATCCACGCAAACACACACACACACAACCGCACGCATGCACGCACCCACACGCCCACACCACCACCACCACCACACACCCACTTGTGCTCACTGCAAATATAGATCATTGCACACACACACACACAAAAGGAAAATCTTTTGACATCATTGGGATGTTGTCAGATTTACCTTAGGTGTAGCTTTAACATTAGCTAGGTAAAAGTGTGGGCAACATAGCAATTTCTTCCCAGGTTATGTTGCCATCTCTAGGTATTGTGTCACGTATGTTTCCATGGACAAGCTAAGGGCAACATTGCCATGTGTCTGAAGAAAACACGCCAACACAATAATGATGACAATTGCATGGGAATGTGAACGAGGTGGGACCCAAACTGGGAGAAGCTGAACTTTGGCAACATCGAGCTTTCAGAGTCACTACCACTAGTTATTCCACCTCATGTTTATTTAATCAGTAAAGGGTCAGCCTGAGCTGCCTCAATTAAAATATTGATCAGACTGATTATCAGAATGCATACAGCAGACCTGATAATGAATACATGTTTTTAAATACTTAATTCTCTGTATTATAGCTTTATTATTAATAATATTAAGTATTTCAATGTTTGGATGTTTAGGAAAGAGGTTGGATGGGACAAGAAATATAGACAAGGAACCTGGTCAGTTTGGTGTTACCTGTACAGGCGTATGCAAAATTTACCAATTAAGTGAGGAGATCTCAGAGGACATCAGGAAAAGAGTAGTGAAAACACATGAGTCTGGGAAAGGCTATACAACCATTTCAAAAAGATTCGATCTCCATCAGACTACTGTGAGGCAAATAGTTTACAAATGGAGAGTATTTTACATGACAGCAACTCCCCCTAGAAGTTGAAGAAAAATAACAAATCAGGTAAATGCCAACCCAAACATAAAATCCAGAGATTCCCCCACCTCCTTGTCTGCATCTCAGGTTATTGTGCACGCTACGACAAGAAGAACACTGAATCAAACTGGCATTCATGGGAAGGTTGCTAGGAAAAAGCCTCTGCTGTCACAAAAGAACCAAACTGCCTGTTTCAACTTTGTCAGAGAACACCTATGTTTACATATGCTTGGCGAAAACCCAACACTCCCAATCACATAAAAGAACATTAGTAACCGTCTAAGCGTGGTGGTGCGGGAATGTCAAGATCTGAAGCATATATTACTTATAAAGCACATCTAAATAGATTTCCAAATGTCTTGTAATTCACATGAATTTATGGGTGTTCCCATTTACTTATGTGTAGGTCTGGGCTCACCATCCAGAGGTTTATATATAATTATATACGTATATCATTGTGTCATCATGTTTATCACTAGTCTCAACTGGCGTGATTAAAAGGGAGCACTGTCTCCGGATAATCCATGATGAGTCTCCAGAGACCCAATTTGTTGTTTACGTATGAGACGTACCGTAGATGAGAAGGGAGGTGAGAACTAAGAATGAACAGAGGGAGACGCGCGCGTACACAAACACACCAAAGAAGGAGAAGACGGAGAGAAGAAACACCCGGGCCGAGTGGGAGAGCTGTGTCTCTCCCCTGCACATTTGGATAATCACATTGCACATCACGAAGAGTGGGCTGGATGACACGCAGCTGGGAGCTGGGTTCCCACCGACATCTCGATTCTGTGCTCAAACCGCAGACACAAAACGCGCACGCACGCGCGCGCTAAGGCTGTTGAATGGCACTCTAACTTGCAAGACTTTGACAAACTAGCCCAGAGACGCACGCGGTATTTCCAACTGTCTTCTCCTAACGTCCACAGATCAGACTCCGACTCGTAGTAGGAGCATGGACAACAAGCTTAACAAGACAGCACGGAGAAGCTGAGTTGACAGAGGAAAAGGGTACGTCAGCGAAGCTACAAACCATGAAAGGCCTGTATCAGAGAAGCTCAATTAAACCAACCCAAGAATTAAGTCGCACAAAAAGAGTGCAGATAGGCACTGTACGTGTGTATGTTGTCCGAGTGCCGAATTCATAATTAATTCACGCCAAGTCTATCTAATTCATGCATGGGTAGCATTCAAATGGTGGACAGGAAGGCTGTCCACCATTTGATTGTCCAGCCGACTGATCCAATCAATCACATTTCATTTAAGTGCATTTTTTACTCCAGCAGTCATTTTGAAGACTCATTAAGAGAGTCAGGGCATTTAGGTTTATGAGCGTTATAATGGCTTTTTCACTGCATCCCAGGTTTGCGGGGGAACTGCCCTTTAACTCGAAGCATCTCCCTTTCCCCGCCGCCCGGGTTGCCTCTCAAGCTAAACAGGTCCTGGTCCGTCCCTGGATGGCAAACCAGATGTAGACTGAATGTGCATTTAAGATAATGCTCTAATAACCGAGTTCCATGAGAGGCAATATCTCAAAACCGCTGGGGTAAAAGTAAAGTAGAGCAGGCACAACAAAGCGTTGGATATGCACGATAGCCTACAAATATACCTTCAATTGAAGAAAGCGCTAATCTAGACCTGTCGGAGAGCCGAGACGTTATTGACCCGGGCAGTAAAGGTGAAAGCTGGAGAGGGATGGAACCGCAAACGTGTTCTCAAAACATGCCCTGAAATGTGCCACTCCCCTGTGGAGTGTGCTCCAGATCAACATAGCCACGACGGAGACCGTGCTCTCCAGACCCGTCGGAGCTGATAATTAAAGACAACTAACTAATGACAGTGTCTGCCACTGGGTTGCTAGCAGTGCAATCGATCCTCGCCGGACGATATACGTGGGGAGGAGTGTGTGTGTGTGAGAGAGAGAGAGAGAGAGAGCGAGTGTGTTAGTGTGTATTCGGCACTCCGGATATTTAAAGGGGTCATAGGAACATTGATTGCCGGATGCTGTGGAGACGCTGCAACCAGCGGATCATTTATGAGATGGATTCAGACCTTATTTATGCAAGTCAGGAGACATGTTCCTCTTCGTCTTTCATAGTTATCTGATCAAATCCTGTCTCTTTCCACCTTCGGTCAAATCCACTGGCAGGTCTCTCTCCATCTTTGTAGCTAACAGTGCTTTGCTATATTGTACAATATAGTATTAGTATCATCAACTTCAACCCAGCAGTGTCAGATCATTACACAACATATATCTACTGATGGTACTAAATGTTTTATCCAGTGAGGGAGAGTGGGAACAACAAGGCCTTTAATAATTAATCGTGAAGAGAGTGTATGTGGAAATGTTTTGGTATAATTACCCTGACAGAGATTCTCAACAAAGACATTTCGTTTCCTAGAATCACATCAAAGTTAATTACATTATTTAAGATGTGTGTTTATATGTGTGCGCGTGTGTGTGTGTGTGTTTGCATGCATGTGTGCAATTGTTTGTGTGCGTTTTAATCCCGCAACATCTGGCCTGGAGAGAGAATCTGGTTTCTTTAGGATTTTTCCCCTGCATACAATACAAGCAATAAACAAACAAACAAACAAACAAACAAACAATCTCAACCACAGTTGTGTTGCTCAAAGTGACAAGCGTTGACTTGAAGGTGTAAGGGTGTGTTGTATGTCTTGTGGTAAAGGGTTAAGGGGTGAAACGTGTTATGAGAGTGAAGAGGAAAGGGGGGTGGGGGGGGGGGTAAATCAGTGAGACAGCTTGGGGAAGAGGGATGATTGACAGACATGAGATAAAGTTAATTGGATATGTGAGTTATGAGTTATGGAGAAATGTTTGGGCCATGGTTTAGTCGGAGTGGTGCATCAAGATTTAATCCTGCAAAGAAAAGGAGTAGTTTCTGAGCAATCTTATTATAGTTAGTATGTAATCTTATGGACAGCAACAGATTAGGCAGCATCAGATTTGGTTGCCCTATTTTCGGATTTTTTTATTTTTTATTGTTACAATAGGATTTTTCTAAAAATAGTTGCACACTTTCAGGCAAATCATCATTCAGTTAATTTCTGCTTTTGTTATATTAATATCTTAAGACCTTCTCGCTACACAGAAATCTACTACCTGTTCCCACTACACAAAAGTAGGAATCCTTGAATCATTCACTATATTCACAGTCCATTACAGCCTGCTTGATGGTAACACAAAGTGAGAGAACAGTATTGTATTGCACTTAATATAGGTAATGATGAGACAGAAATCAATATCCAGCGGGCCAACTATTCATTCTCCTATAGAGACCCCACTTAGCCTAAGTCCAAATAGATCTGTTTGTGTTGCCATGATGACCTCAGAGTTAGAGACACAGAACAAACAGATAAATGTCCACCAGCCCTCCATTTTTACACCTCACATCTTTGTATTTTCACTTTTACTACACGAAAAGGGCTGTGTTAAAATGCTGCCTCTCCGGTCGTTTCCCAATGGCTCTGTGACATCTGTGCACGTGATGCTAACTGAGCTAGATGAACAGTGCTGGCGAAACACAGGCACATGTCTCCCACCCTCCCTTCATTCCCTACAGCGCAATCAGCAGCAGAATTATGTTCCGCGTCGCGAAATTATTACTAAATACACTGTTTTAAAAAGGACTCCTATAGCAGCCGTCAGGGAATTTGGAGTTAACCCAGCAGCCTGCCCCCCCCCCCATATATTTTCTCTAGTCGGATTGTTGTTGAAGTAGCCCAGTTTTGGAGCAATGAAGCAACATAATAACGCTGTATCTCGGCCCTGTGCAACTGGACTGACAGCTCACATTTGAATTGCAAGTGTGCAATCGTGTGAAACTGCAGTCAAAACAGCTCTGTCAACATATGTTTACATGGAAAACAAGGACATTTCTAAGTGACCCCAAACTTTTGAAGGATAGTGTGTAAATACACTTATATATATATATATATATACACAGTATCTCATAAAAGTGAGTACAAACCTCACATCTTTTCAGCTAATGTACACTGTTATACAATCTGTACATTACATTGTAGCAAAGTGTCATTTCTTCAGTGTTGTCACGTGAAAAGATATACTCAAATATTTACAAAAATGTGAGGGGGGTACTCACTTTTGTGAGATACTGTATTATTAATATCACACATAGATGTGTAATTTTGTGGAGCTATTTTGTTTTCAAAGGCCCTGGGAACCTGGTGAGAACACAAAGCATCATGGAGTCTGTCAAGTGCAATGAGATTTTCTCTCTGCCAGAAGGATAAAACGGGCTTGTTGTTCAATTTTGAAGCAGGTCAATCAAATCAATCAATCAAATCTATTTATAATAATTTCACATTAGCAGTTGTCACAAAGTGCTTTTACAAAAAACCCAGCCTGAAACACCAAGGAACAAGCAACAAAACCAAAAAGATTCCTCCAGGTCCAAATAAAAATGTCTTTCTGACAACAGAAAGAAGATTTGCAAAGGCCATCCCAGTCCCCTTACCTCAACTCTACTGAAAACTGGTGCAGGAAGCTGGATAGGAGATTCCACAAGGGAGGACCAGTGACTCTGGAGGATCTATAGAGATTCTGCATGGATGAATAGTTGTAGATCCCTTGCCATGTACTACATCCATGGGTGCTGGCATGATTAACTAACGGGCAGAGCCTGGGACTAAAGTGATCTCCTCCAGCATGATGGTTGCAATGAGCTCCAATCCAATTTGTGACAGTGTCATTATTGAGGGGACAACCCTCCACTGCTGATCCTTGTGTGATGTCAATTTTGTCATTGGCTAGCAAATGTCAGCAAGAATAGATTGCAATGCAAATGTTGGCTAGTTAAAATTCAGTGGACTCGTCAAAATGACAATAAAAGGTTATCAAAAAGAAAGTGAGGACGTGTACTAAACCGCAGGAAAGCATGAGTCTTTACAGACGTCTTTGACCTCTCCCTGACCAAGTCCCTAACACCATATTAGCTTCAAGCGGACCACCAACGTCTCTGGGCACCAGAATGCAAAGGCAATCTGCCTAAATGACTAACCAAAGTAGCACTCATATCTCTGGATGTGAAATGCTTTGAAAGACTGTCCTGGCTCACATCAATAGCCTCATCTTGCACATTCTGGCCCCAGTCAAATTCACATAGCGCCCCACCCGATCCACACACAACTTCATCTTGATTGAACTCCACACTGCACTTGAAACTCCATTAATGGGATCTCTACGAGGAAGTTGGGCACTGAGTGTATGAATACAGTTTAATGTCCTGGTGGGGACCATAAACAGCAAGGAGAGTAAAAAAAAAGGAACACTTTTCGCCAGTCCCTTTGATGACAAGAAGCGATTTGGGGTTAAGATTAGGGTGAAAGTTAGGATTTAGGGATAGGGATGCATTTTTGGGGTTAACGTTTTGGGACAGGCACCCTAGGATAGTGAACATTTTAAAGTGACCAAGAAACTAGACATATGTTTTGAATGAGATGAGGTCAGCATTGGCATCCATCAATAGATGGAGGGATTGTACTGCCAGCAAGTTAGTAATGATCAAAATGTGATTGGTCTTTGTGTATGTGGATGGTTAGACAGATGTGATTGGTCTTTGTGTATGTGGATGGTTAGACAGATGTGATTGGTCTTTGTGTATGTGGATGTATAGACACATGTGATTGGTCTTTGTGTATGTGGATGGTTAGACACGTGATTGGTCTTTGTGGATGTGGATGTATAGACACATGTGATTGGTCTTTGTGTATGTGGATGGTTAGACACATGTGATTGGTCTTTGTGTATGTGGATGGTTAGACACGTGATTGGTCTTTGTGGATGTGGATGTATAGACACATGTGATTGGTCTTTGTGTATGTGGATGGTTAGACACATGTGATTGGTCTTTGTGTATGTGGATGGTTAGACACATGTGATTGGTCTTTGTGTATGTGGATGGTTAGACACATGTGATTGGTCTTTGTGTATGTGGCTGGTTAGACAATTTTGGGCAATTATTTGCCCTGATGAGAGGAATATTTTGGCATCCAAATAAATAAGTGGCTTAATGTCCCCTTCCTCCAAGTACTCCCCCTTTTTAGCTACATTAGGAGAGGAAAATGTTTCCTGATTGAATAAGCCTACAGTGGCTGGTCCAAGATCAGTTTGGGCTGTCTTGGCAAGTAAGCAAGAACCTGGGATCAGGCAAACCTACGGCACACATAATCTGAATCCGGTCATACCTCTACTCTGAGGACTGCAATCACACCTAGTTACCAAATAATATTTTTTCTTTCTTTCAAATATTTGCCTGGGTTCAGGGGAAGAGTGGGATTTGAGCATATGGGACAGTTGACGTCTCAGTTTAGAGTAGTGTGTGTGTGTGTGTGTGTGTGCGCGTGTGTGTTTTTGTCTGTGTTTGGAATACAAATTTCCCCAGACTGCATTTAAACCAGGAACATCTGATGAATGGAGACATTTTCTCTGTCCCCAATTTTTGGAGGACAGAGCTTGGTAGGGAAGATATCCAGCGTCAGTTGATGTCTATCGCAGACTTTATTATTGGATGCAAAGAATACATGACCAAGTATTACATATGACTTACATAATTACTCTCATCTAGACAAGACATGTCACCACAGAACCCAGGGGGAAACCCATGGGTTGTCTTCCAAGCAGGTTCATCACAGCTTCAGCTGACTTAAATCAGGCTTGTAGCCATTTTATTTTTAGATGTATCTATAGCCATTGACATGTGTATGAAGGTCAACAACCTTTGGTCTTATCTTTTATATTTATACCCCCAGTGAAAACATGGTCTTGGATGACCATCAGGGTTCATATTGTATATACAGCACATATCAAGGGGAAGATACAACTATTACTGTAGATTTTGTTCATGACTATTGGGGTGCCAGTAGTCATGACCTGTTTTTGAGTAGAAAAAACATTATTAATTAAGAACTGTGAATTAAATATTATATTTTTTCATTATATTTTTTCCTCATATTCACTAATAAAACTCTATAATTTGTATTACAATAATTTTCTTTCTCTTTTATGTTATTTATTTTGGTTTGGAAATAACCTTTTATTTTTTGTGTCAAGTTAGTCACTGAATATCTTTTAAAAATGTTTCATCCTCTTAGAATGTTTAAATATCACTTCTTTGACACCGACATTAAAGAAGGCATGTGGAACAAAATGGTGGAGGACGGTTGTTCAAACATTGACTCAGTTGTCATGTCTGTCAGTGCATCGGTAAGTGCGTCTGCAACCAAAGAGACATGCTAAACAGGAGATGTATAAAAAAAACAACTTTTTAAGCACACTCAATTTTATGTGCCTTGCTTTGTCTGTCAGCCAAGTTATTGATGATTTAACCACAATAATGCTCATTGAGTTCAAGTTGCTTGACAAAGGCATTTTGAAGAGATGTCAGTCAAGGAGAGCTTAAGTGTATACATATATATATATATATATATATATATATATATATATATATATTATATATGCTTGCCGTTCAATCAGCCTGACTTTTCAGAATTCCTGGAGGTTAACCATAACATATATTTCTAAATCTTTAAGTATTTGTATAAGAACAGCCTTTAGAAGTGTCATCGCTTAAGGACTAACTATAGTTAGCTAGCTAAGTAACCTAACTCTCTCCACTTTTGCAAATGGACAGGATCTACTGGATGTAACTATCTGCTTCGTGTCATAGCCTCGCCCAATGTTGTTCTAAGCAGCACAGCAAGACATATATAAAAAATAGATCAAACTACTGGATAATGGCTTGTGTCACTTTCAGTAGATAAAGAACTGTAGCCAGCTAGCTAGTTAATATTAGCTAGATTAGTTTAGACAACTTGTAATAATATTACATGAATTTGCTAACAAGAAAGATAGCCACTTACAAGACTGTGTACCCACCCAAAAGCTGTTGAACATATTCATCCTCTTCACTGTAGCTGCAGGAAGATGTTAAAATTATAATGCACCTGAAGCCCAATAAACTATCAATGTCCACAGGAGCAGATACTTTATCAGTTACAGAATCAGAATCAATAATCTTAATCTACAGTGACTTTTTCTGGCCACCCTAGGCACCCAGGACATCGAATTGAGTGCAGATGAACAAAATAATTTTTTTCCCTCACACAAGAGATACAGTGTCGTCCAGAATTATTGGACCACTTGGAAAGAATAAGCTAAGAAAGGCTATGAAAAATTTTCAGCTTGAACTTACATTCATAATGAGATCAATTTAACCTTTAAATGAGGTAAAATTGGTTAAAGAAAAACATTAATAAATGGGATAGAACTGTGATAGCATTTGCAACTCTCTTGGCCAGACGCATTGTTTTATTAAAATGGAAGGATAAGACTCCACCTGTATTTAAACACTGGATCAACAATGTTATGCACTATTTAACTCTTGAACAAATTAATTTTTGTTTACAAGGTAATACTATTAAATTCAATAATATCTGGCAACCTGTTCTTATATTGGTCGAACAGATGGACTCTAATGACATTGTATGATGTGAATGTTGTTGTCCGCCTTTTTTTTTTTTTCTTTTTTTCTTTATATTTTTTAACAGTCCTCTTTTCTTTGTAGCAGTGGTGCAATGTGGGTGGGTGGGATATGGGTTGTTATGTATCTGTTGTTTGTTGTATATGAAAATAAAATAAAAATACTTTGATAAAAAATATAAATATTATTATAGAATAAATACATATTATTCTAAAAGCGTGACACGCTTATTTTCAAACAGGATTTTTTATGAACCAAATTAAATAAAAGCATTTTCCCATTCATACACTGTGTATATACAGTTAGGCCCGGAAATATTTGGACACTCACATAGTTTTCATAATCTTGGCTCTGTATGCCACCACAATGGATTTGAAATTAAACAACCAAGACACAATTAAAGTGCAGACTTTCAGCTTAAATTCAAGGGGTTGAACAAAAATATCATATGAAACGTTGAGGAATTGCAACTATTTTCATACACAGTCCCCTTATTTTAGGGGCTCAAATGTAATTGGACAAATTAACACAATCATTTGTGCAGGCAATGACTTTGCAGGAAATTACTGCTTGAAGTCTGGAACACATGGACATCTCCAAACGCTGGGTTTCTTCCTTTGTGGTGCCTTTACTGCAGCTGCCTTCAGCTGTCGCATGGTGTTGAGATCAGTTGATTGACTCGGCCATTGCAGAATATTTCACTTCTTTGCCTTAAAAAACACATGGGTTGCTTTCGCAGTACGTTTTGGGGCATTTTGTGGTCCATCTGTAAAGTGAAGCGTCGCCCAATCGACTTTGCTGAATTCGGCTGAATCTGAGCAGACAATACAGCTGTGCTCATAAGTTTGCGTACTAGTGGCGTCGTTAGGCCTGGGCATATGGGGCTATAGCTGCGGTCTTTTATGAATAGCCCCGATTTCAAATTGACCAAAATGTATAAATAAAAATAGCCCCTGATCTATTCATCTATAATTCCAATCACGCATTATGACAGTGTAGAAGTGTCGGCCGCTAGCTTGTACATCGACAGTTTCCTTATGCACATTAAAAACCGGAAAAGTATCGTGATGCTAGCGACACCTCTGTTGCATACCCTGGCTGGATTTCTTAGAATTTGGCATTGTTTTTGAAAATATGATGGATTGTGCAAAAAAAAATATGTTTTACTTAAGGATAGTGATCATATGAAGCCATTTATTATCACATAGTTGTTTGTCTCCTTTTTTAATAAGAATGATCACAGAAAATACCCAAATGGCCCTGTTCAAAAGTTGACATACCCTTGTATGTTTGGCCTTGTTACAGACACACAGGTGAAAATAGCAATTAAAGGTGAATTTCCCACACCTGTGGCTTTTTAAATTGCAATTAGTATCTGTGTATAAATAGTCAATGAGTTTGTTAAGCACAAGGCCAAGTTGACCCTCCAGTGGTTACAGCAGAAAAAGGTGAAGGCTCTGGAGTGGCCATCACAGTCTCCTGACCTTAATATCATCGAGCCACTCTGGGGAGATCTCAAACATGTGGTTCATACAAGACGACCAAAGACTTTGCATGACCCGGAGGCATCTGGCCAAGACAAATGGACAGCTATACCACCTGCAAGAATTCAGGGCCTCATAGACAACTACTACAAATTTCTGCATGCTGTCATTGGTGCTAAAGAGGGCAATACACAGTATTAAGAACTAAGGGTATGCAGACTTTTGAACAGGGGTCAGTCCTTTTTTTTTCTTGACATGTTTTTTTTATGACTGTGCCATTCTGTTATGATCTACATTTGAATGTGAATTCCATAAGAAATAAAAGACGTGTTTTGCCTGCTCACTAATGTTTTCTTTACAAATGCCACATATATTACCAATTCTCCAAGGGTATGCAAGCTTTCGAGCACAACTGTATATCCCTATACACTTCAGAATTCATCTGGCTGCTGTCTTCTGTCACATCATCAATAAACACTAGTGACCCAGTGCCACTGGAAGCCATGCAAGACTATGGCATGGCACCATGTTTTACAGATGATGTGGTGTGCTTCAGATCATGAGCCTTTCCAAGCTTACTCCATACTTTTTTTCTTCCCATCATTTTGGTACCATTGATGAAGAAATAAAAAAGGAATAGCCCACAATTGTCCATGAACAAGCATTTGACTCAACTGACCAATTACTTTAGGTCCCTTGAAAAAGCGGGGCCTGCATATTAAAGAGCTGTTCTTCCTAAATCCTTCCTCCAATTTGGATATGAGAGGCTGCAATTTAAGCCCATATTCATTATTTAACTCTAACTTGAATATATTTTGGCTTAATTACCAAACTTGTGTCGGTGTCCATTAATTTCCAGACCTAACTGTATATTTCATTAGTAACTCTTAAGTTGTCATCATCACTGGGGTAAAAATATGAGGTGGCACAGTGCCAAACTCCCATCTATCAACATCGGGAAGCTCAGAGAAAACACAAATAAAATGAGAAAAATGTTATTAGGCAATGGCTATCAATAAAAAAAAAAAATTTTAGTTAGTTAGTTAGCTGTCTTTATTATCCCCAATGGGCAAATTGTTGCACAGACAGCAGTACATTCAATTATCAACACAATTAACACATTTCATTCCCCAAACACCACACAATTCACACACAAAAAAACAACAAGAACATAGAATTACTTTATGTAATTCAGAAGGCCAATAGCAGTGGGGACAAAATTATTCTTAAATCTGTTGGTCCTACATCTTGGTAGGATGTATCTGCTACCAGATGGAAGCAACCTGAACTCTCTGAACAAGGGGTGACTAAGGTGAGTATGGATTGACTGGGTCTTCTCGGTCACTCTGTCTTTATACAATCGGGAGAGGTCATTTAGATTTATGCCTGCAATTTTACTGCACAATCTAACAATTCCCTCCAACTTATTTATATTTTTCACAGACAATGACCCAAACCAGCAAGGAAAGGAGAAGGTTAAAATACACTCAAAAAAATATAAATAAAATAGCTACATGCTTAAATATAAATTAACTGAAGCTGCATTGAACCTGGAAGACAACCCAAAGTGTATTTTTCCGCTTGGCAGAGTGAGTAGGATGGTTAGAGACATAAAACATTATCCAGGAATCACAGTTGGAGAATTAAAGAATTTGGTTGAGTCTTAGGGTCACCAAGTCTTCCAAACTACAATTGGAGATCACCTTGATATCAACAAAGCCTTGACTCTCATCAAGACGTTGGCATCTGGAGTTGACTAAACGACATTGGAACGCTGATTGGAACTGGATTATATGGTCAAATAATACAAATATAGGCGAGACGTCTGGGATTCGGTTTAAAAAGAAGAATGGTCACGCAGAAAATACTGTGAAGTATGGCAGCCGATATGTGATGTTACTGGGCAATTTTGCTACCAAACGCTTAGTCTGGATTATGTAGGTGTTTGTTGTAGGCTAGACTGTGCTCACATCACCCACTGAAATTCCCACATGGGGCCGATGCTGTTATGTTTGCTGGAACAATGTCTGTTGACACCATCATTCTCCATCTGGGGGGTTTAGTAGAGTGGCATCCAGCTAGCAAAGAAAAACGTTAAACGAACCATACAATATGTTCCCTGGAGCTTGGTTATAATGTGCTTTCCATGTGTTTTCCTCCCACAACTTGGCAAAACTTTCCAGTCAGGAAAGACTTAAACCCCGAAAAATACTCCATTCTCGTAACTTCCAAGGAAGCAGATGTGATAGCTGGGCATGATGCAAGCTAAAACATCCACTGCTGTAATGGTGATGGAGTCCTGTGATGATGCTATTGATTGTAGGATAACAGGTAGTCAGTCTGCCTGAATACCCACTCAGGGAAAATCCACTTTGACACACGCACAAACAAACAAACAAACACACACACACACACACAATGATTCCCAGCACCGTCCATATCCACTTCGACAGATTGCTTTAAAGAGTCAATGGACCGTCCACTGAATTCCTCACTGTCAGAAGCACTTCAGTGAAAGAGCCTGTGTGAGTCCCAAATGGAACTATTCCCTATATAGAGTATTAGTTGGAGCTGAGCTCTAGGCGCAATTCAGGACAGTTACTGTCAATTGGCACCTCATTGACTGGGCCTGAAAGAGAGTGGCTGTATCAGACAAGCACAGACAATGTGAGGCGGGAGAAGAGAGTGACATTGGCTTTTGGAAGTCACTGTGTTTGGAAACTCCCACTCAATCTCCTGAAACATCCTCTTCAAGACTTAGTGTTTAGAAAATAGGGGAAACTCCATAATTCTGTCTTGGAGAGAAGTTAGATGTTCTGGGTCCCTGAACCAGATTTTTTTTCAAATCCAAAGCATACATTTGTATAACTTCTTCATACTGTTTGTGTATTTGTTCAGCTTTAGTCAAGAATTCACCTGACATGGGGACTTTTTGTAACATGGACGACTCATGCAAGGACATGTTACTTGTCTAGATTGCCTAGAAGAGGAATTTTTCTTGGGTAGTTTATCAGTTGATGCTTACCACACGGTAGACGTTCCACACCATGTTAACTGCTGTGTCAAACATAGCTCACTCTTCAATGTGTCCATCCAAATGATTCACGGCATAACATTCATTGAGTCAATGGAAATGATTCACAATGAGTCTTAGACACACCAGCTCAACAGCAAAGTGTGGCAAGGTGGCCTAGTGGTTCTGGGCGTCCGAAAGGTCCCTGGTTGTAATTCCCCTACAGCCAAGTTGAAAACTACGCCGTTCTGTGCCTCAGCAAGACAAGGAATTGATGCTTCTCCCCTTGTAACATTCCCCCTATTTTGTTGCAGTAAATACAAATTGGTTCTTAATAAACTTGCCTTGTTAAATATCAGTGAAAATGAAAACGTACAGTGAATCAATATGAATGATTCACAGCTCAATGTTCAGTCAGTCCATATGAATTACTCACAGTTCAACAATCAACAAATCTATACGTATGATTCACTTTCAAATTTCAGTGATTCTATACAGACACAGTTCAGTGTCTTGATTAGCGAAGGGGTGGGGAACAGAGTGGAGACGGGAATCTCCTCACATCATTCTGTAATTAGTCCGCTAGTGTCCTCAGACAGGGAGCAGTAAACAAGCTTGTGTCCCATTTCCACACCATTTATTATTCTCATAGCACAGGATTCACAATAATTAATAAGTTATCAAAAGACAGACCATCTGTTAGGCTGCTCTCTCCATGGGAATCCAACACCAGGACCCATATTTATAAAGTCTCTCACGGTGAGTGTTAATCTAGGATCAGTGTTGACATTCGGATCATGATGGCTAGTACTTAACGGACAGGGAGGACCTGAGCACTCCAGCAGTACACCAGAAGCTGGTGTGACCGTCACATTACAGAGTGTATACTGCCCTCTGTTGTCCAGATAGTGAAACTACAACACAGAAGAAACAAATAAGGCGTGTTTTCACATGAAGTCCAGTTGTGAAATACACCTCAGAAAGCTTGGATGAGGCCATCGTTGCAAACTCCATTCCAGTTCTAATGAATGACAAGGGACGTTTGCATTGCTACGTTCTCCATACTCACTTTTACTATACCTTTCAGAGAGTCGACTTGGTTGTACACTTGTCAAGCTGAAGCTGACCAAGTCCACCAGCTTCAGAGCTTTTGCCATGGCAACAATTCCTTGACAATATAAACGGGAAGAATTACAACATTTTAGTCTAGTTAGTAAACAGGGTTTTCATTAGACAGCCTCAATATGTCTGTAGTAATTTTAGTGATTTACTCATTAACTTTATAATACAACCCTGTTTGTATTAGGGACACTGTGATGCGGTGTAAAATGTAAAGGAAAAGCTGTGACATGGGCAACAAAAGACTGGAAAAGTTGTGTAATGCTAAAAACAAAACCTGGCGGAGCATCTCACAATCTCTAATTAGGTTAATTGGCCACAGGTCAGTAACATGATTCGGTATAAAAAGAGCATCCCAGAGAGGATGAGTCTTTCAGAAGTAAAGATGGGGAGGGGTTCACCACTCTGTGAAAGACTGCGCAGGCAAATATTGCAACAATATTAGAATGAAAGAATAAAGTTTCTCAAATTGCAAAACATTTGGGGGTCTCATCATCTAGAGTAGATAATATAATTAAAAGATTTGGAGAATCCAGAGGAATTTCTGTACACAAGGGACAAGGCCGAAAACCAATGTTGGATGGCTGTGATCTTTGGTTCCCTCAGGTGGAACTGCATTAAAAACAAACACGATTCTGTCGTGGAAATCACTGCATGGGCTCAGGAACACTTCCCGAAAACCATTGTCTGTGAACACACACAGTACGTCGCTGCATCCACAAATATAAGTTAAAACTCTACCTGCAAAGAAGAAACCAGATATAAAGAGGATCCAGAAATGACACTGCCTTCTCGGGGCCAAAGCATATTTAAGATGGACTGAGGCCAAGTGGAAAACTGTCCTGTGATTTGACAAATCAATATTTGAAATACTTTTTGTGAATCATGGATGCCGCGTCCTCCAGGCTAAAGAGGAGAGGGACCATCCGGCTTCTTATCAGCAAATACACAGTTCAAAAGCCAGCATCCATAATGGTATGGGGGTGCATTAGTGCACATGGCATGGGTGGCTTGCAATTCTGTGAAAGCACCAATAATGATGAACAATACATATTTTGGGTTTTGGAACAACAGATTTTGGACCAACATATGCTGCCATCCAGACAACATGTTTTTCAGGGAAGACCTTGCTTATTTCAGCAAGACAATGCCAAGCCACATTCTGCATGTATTACAGCATGGCTCCATAGTAAAAGAGTCTGAGTGCAAAACTGGCCTGCCTGTAATCCAGACCTGTCACCCATTGAAAACATTTGGCGCATTATGAAACAAAAAATATGACAAAAGAGACCACGAACGGCTGCGCAACTGAAATCATTTACAAATCAAGAATGGGGAAAAATTACACTTTCAAAACTACCGCAATTGGTTTCAACTTTGTTGAAATGCTTTGCTGGCAGCACATTGAAAATTTCTCAGTTTCAACATTTGATATGTTGTCTTTGTACTATTTTCAAATAAATATAGGGATGATTGATTCGCACATCATTGCATTCTGTTTTTATTTGCATTTGAAGAAACGTTTTTGGAAACAGGGTTGTATCTTAATTGAGAATTAATTAGTACGTTTTCAGTCAAATTAATATGTTCACATTGTACAGACTCTACCTTCTGTGTTTGATATTAAATGGGATAGTTCACACATAATATTACAAATTGGTGTATTGGTTTTGTTACATGTAATCAAATGCTTCTTTTTATGTGTGGCATTATTTTGTTGCATTATGGGTGGGAGATCCAAGGACTATTCTTGCGTTCCTAACGCGATAAGTTGTCGGCAGCTTTTCTCCCAACCTCTGAGCAGAGCACTGGAGCAAACATACAGTCATCCACTCACCAATCCATATACACACACACTCATTCACTCACCAATCTACCCACACACTCATCCCCTCACTGAAACACACACAATTAACCACTCACTAATTCACACACATACAATCATCCACTCTCCAATCCACACACACATTCAAACACACACACATAGTATGGAGATCTGAGACTTAATCCTAACCCAGAAAATCCATGTTTAAACCTAAACCTTACCCTTACCTTAACCCAACCACAAACCAAACCGACAATGTCGGAAGACAGATGAAGGGTGACAGAGAGGGAGACAGAAGACAAAGAGACAGAGAGAGGGAGACAGAAGACAGAGAGACAGAGAGAGGGAGACAGAAGACAAAGAGACAAAGAGAGGGAGACAGAAGACAAAGAGAGGGAGACAATATACAGACGAAGGGAGGCAGAAAGGGAGACAGAAGAGAGAGAGGGGGTGAAAGGGAATTATTAGAAGGCATATGTAGATGATGACAAACTGTCTGAATATGTTTGACAAGAGGGAGACTAAGAGTAAAAAGAGTAAAAATGTCTGTGTGTACATGCATTTGTTGACTGTGTGTGTGTGTGTGTGTGTGTGTGTGTACCATGTCTTTCCTATCTCGCCCATCTCTTGCCTTGAAACTTCCTTCCTTCCTGCATGGTCCTTGGAAGAGCACAGGCAGGATGCATCCAGCAATAGACAAACACATAGAAGTGGATAGAAGCCTTGAGTGGCTTCATCACCACTGAGGGCTTCCACCAACCAGGTGGGAATGCCACCGCCATTTTCAGTAGTATCGTGTGTCTGGGTTCTCGGGAACGAACGGCCGACGAATAAATTATAATTGTTTCCATACATAATAAATACTTTTCCTGATTTGCTCAAATCTTACCATCCATAAATGTTTTTTTTCTAAAATCAGGACATTGAGTTACAGAACTTCTAGGTTTTAATTGTAAGGTACTTTTTCCAAAACAACACAATTTCACTGAACAGATTTCAGTGTTTAAGTGGGACTACTTCTTTTATCAATGTTCTTAAAGTTGAGGTACACACACACACACTCAAGTAGACAGCCATTGTTAAAGCTTTAGGCGCTCTAAAACAAGTGGTCTCCCAACATCTAATTAAACGGGTTGACCATCATAGGCTCAATTTCCAATTCCACTGAAAAGGGGAAAATCCTTTCTCTGGGGACAGGTGGTTAAGAAAAGCCAACATCCTCCTCTACAGTTCTTGTGCCAGTGCCGAGCCTACAATGCTCCAAGGTCTGGGATATCCAAGACTATATTAATCTCCGCACTGATGAAAGTACGGATAACAATTGGCCACTGTCTCTATGTCCTCGGTCTTCAGATTACTGGCAGTATATTATACAGTGTGTTTTAGCATGCCCTGCTTATGTAACTCCCCTGTTCAGCTGTCCGTTTCCTGTGTTGGAGGGCTGCAAAATCCAATTATCACTGACATCTTGTTGGATTCACTGTTTCATTTTAAACCGTGGACTCATTCCCACTGAGAGAGTATATTATCAGGTGTGGCCCTTTGGTCGTGCTTGTTTTTCCCTGGGTGAAAGTTGATTGCATTCAGTTTGGATGTAAGCTTGCTTCCAGACGTGAGCCAGGGGCTCGTTTCAAATTGCCATATTTAAAACAACTCAGAACTAGAAACCGTCCAGCTTTTTATCTGGTAAATTGACATCTTTGCTCTTAAAACAATTGGAAACACAGGATAGTAAATAACTCCAACTGGGGAAAATATTTTCAGTGCTGACCCAAAACAAAAAAACACTGACAATGTTATTTGACCTCTTGTGATAATTTGATCAATGCATGATTGAGGCTTCTAGCTTGATAATCTACGCAAACAGAGCTGACGGAGCTGGTTGCAGTGTCGCTTTTCATCGTGAAATGGGTGGCTCCTGACGTGGTTGGTTCCAGACTGTTAGCTAATCAGCTTGAACATACTGCAGCCAAAACCTTATCTCCCTGCATCTAGACAGATGCATATAGTGAAGCTGCACATCTGTAAATATGTACATCAACTGTAGATGATTGTGTAAGATACAATGTGCGTTATTGGGTGGTTGAATTCAAACGAATGTCAACTCTAGGTCGATTTTGTGTTTTCTGCCCATATTCATGGATTAACTTCGTTACCATGGTCACTAACATTTTATAGATGCTGCAGTCATATTGATGACCAAAAGTTGAAAGGAAGCCAATAAACAGGGGATAATTACTGTTTCATCTAAGTTACTCTGTAGGGGCTTGGAAATATGACTGTGCTAAAGTAGGCTTATATTTAGTAGAAACCATCATTTCCATTATTATCATATTATTATAATCCTCTACTGTACTTTGACAGGTTGCAAAATTGTCATTAGCAAAGTGAACTAAGAAAAGCTAGTGATGCTAAAGTTAGCTAGCTAAAATTCAGCGGAACTCCCCTCAATATTAACTAGCAAGTTAATGTTAGGCCACATCTAAAATCTTAGATTCTGATAGGTGGACAAACCTTACTTACTGAAGACAGGTAATTTGCAGCTACTTATCCCTGGTATTGAGCGGTAGGCGATTGGGGTCAACTGCCCTGTGTCAATACACAACTTGAGCACACCCTCTCCAGCCTCCTCCAGCCTCCTTCACCTCCTTCACCTCCTTCCAAGTATTACCAACCACTTTTTTCTGGGTGCTTGTGACCTAGCGTTAACAAGTGAGCCACACAGGACCATGGAGTACTAAACACTAAAGGGGGCCTCCCTGGTCTCCAAGTGAGCAGGTCTCCTCAGCCTCCTTCACCCCACACACATATTTCTTTAACCCCACCGGTGTCATACTGACATGTCAACAGCCATCTAATCAGAGCCATGTCATGAGCTCTATAAAAAAGCATCCTGCATCGTCATGTTTCTTACGTGTAGTCCAGAAATAATAACAATAAAGTGATATACAGTACCAGTTAAATGTTTGGACCCACTCACTCATTCACTTAAGCTGGACATACATAGCATGTACAATGGGGAGAACAAGTATTTGATACACTGCTGATTTTGCAGGTTTTCCTACTTACAAAGCATGTAGAGTTCTGTCATTTTTATCATAGGTACTCTTCAACTGTGAGAGACGGAATCTAAAACAAAAATCCAGAAAATCTCATTGTATGATTTTTAAATAATTAATTTGCATTTTATTTCATGACATAAGTATTTGATCACCTACCAACCAGTAAGAATTCCGGCTCTCACAGACCTGTTAGTTTTTCTTTAAGAAGCCCTCCTGTTCTCCACTCATTACCTGTATTAACTGCACCTGTTCACACATTCAATCAAACAGACTCCAACCTCTCCACAATGGTCAAGACCAGAGAGCTGTGTAAGGACATCAGGGATACAATTGTAGACTTGCACAAGGCTCGGATGGGCTACAGGACAATAGGCAAGCAGCTTGGTGAGAAGGCAACAACTGTTGGCGCAATTATTAGAAAATGGAAGAAGTTCAAGATGACGGTCAATCTCCCTCGGTCATGGGCTCCATGCAAGATCTCACCTCGTGGGCCATCAATGATCATGAGGAAGATGAGGGATCAGCCCAGAAATACACGGCAGGACCTGCTCAATGACCTGAAGAGAGCTGGGACCACAGTCTCAAGGAAAACCATTAGTAACACACAACGCCGTCATGAATTAAAATCCTGCAGCGCACGCAAGGTCCCCCTGCTCAAGCCAGTGCATGTCCAGGCCCATCTGAAGTTTGCCAATGACCATCTGGATGATCCAGAGGAGGATTGGGAGAAAGTCATGTGGGTCATGTGAGCCTTTTGGTCTAAACTCCACTCGCCGTGTTTGGAGGAAGAAGTACAACCCCAAGATCACCATCCCAACCATGAAGCATGGAGGTGGAAACATCATTCTTTGGGGATGCTATTCTGCAAAGGGGACAGGATGACTGCACTGTATTGAGGGGAGGATGGACGGGGCAATGTATAGCGAGATCTCTTCCCTCAGTAAGAGCATTTAAGATGGGTCGTGGCTGGGTTTTCCAGGATGACAACAACCCGAAACACACAGCCAGGGCCACTAAGGAGTGACTCCGTAAGAAGCATCTCAAGGTCCTGGAGTGGCCTAGCCAGTCTCCAGACCTGAACCCAATAGAAAATCTTTGGAGGGAGCTGAAAGTCTGTATTGCCCAGCGACAGCCCCTAAACCTGAAGGATCTGGAGAAGGTCTGTATGGAGTGGGCCACAATCCCTACTGCAGTGTGTGCAAACCTGGTCAAGAACTACAGGAAATGTATGATCTCTGTAATTGCAAACAAAGGTTTCTGTACAAAATATTAGGTTCTGCTTTTCTGATGTATCAAATACTTATGTCATGCAATAAAATGCAAATTAATTACTTAAAGATCATACAATGTGATTTTCTGGGTTTTTGTTTTAGATTCAGTCACTCACAGTTGAAGAGTACCTATGATAAAAATTACAGACTTCTACACACTTTGTAAGTGGGGAAACCTGAAAAATCTGCAGTATATCAAATACTTGTTCTCCCCACTGTACATATTCTTTTTACTTTTTTGTTTTTACAAAAAGTTAACAGTATTAGCCATAATATTACATTACTTTGTTGCCTTGAAGGATATAGAATAATATTTGAGCTGGGGCTGCTCTGACGTCTTGCTGCCCTTTTGAGCCAGCTACTCACAAAGGCACTGAATTACACACTCAATAGCACATCACACGGAAAGGGAAGAGCAGTTGGATCCACAGCAGAAGACGGAGGAAATGCAGTCCAGACAACCAGCACAATGGCAACAGGAGGGCTACTCCTAAGTCTTTTTCTCTTCATTCCTTGTTTTCTCTCGGGCTCTCTTTGTCCGGCACAAAGTTGACTGTATACTCTCTGAACTAGACATAAGTCTGGGAACCATGGGGATCTTGAAAAAACCCACAGAGTCCCAAAAAGCAAACCATTGCTAGTCAGTAGTTCATATCCACCCCTTCTGCAAGTTGAGGGGGTTCTAGAAGGAACCATTCATGGTTAAACATAGCAAAAGCTCCCTGGAAGAACACTGGTGTATATGTGGGGTTAGGAGAGGCTATGCATGAAGATATACAAAAGTAAGTACACTACGTATTTGGACACAAACACTACATTAATTGATAAAGGTAAACCAATTTATTAAATCCCATGAAATGCAATTTCCTATTGAGGAAAAGGTTAGCACACCCCTACATTTACAATCACATAAAATGAACATGACATTACCTTTGAGCAGAAGATCCACATACCAACCAGAAAGCACTGAAGCAGTGGCATCATGGTTTTGGGCTAATTTACTCCCTCATTACTGAGTCAGACATGAGTTTCATATTGTATAAGAAAATTCCTGAGGAGAATGTGAGGCCACCTGTCAAAAAGCTGACATGAATTATGGTGGGTGCGTATCTGTGTGTGTGTGTGTGTGTCTGTGTGCGTGTCTGTGTGTGTGTGTGCGAAAGGGGGGGGGGGGGGTCCGAGTCATCATTAAGGAATCATTTCGCAGCAATTGCTAAAGACAAAATACCCTAAATTGTTTTTTTAACCCCAACCATGTAAGCTACAAAAAAGTGTTACACAGAATATGAAAGCAGGAACTAAACCTAGTTACTATCAGTGGATTGTTAGGAACATGGAGGTGTTGGGATATGCACAAGCTTCAGAAAAGCCATTTGAACATAGGCCTCTTTTTTCAAATAGAGGATTAAATTAATGGAAATAGAAATATTGTAAACATTTAAGTGCAGTGGATTATTACCTCACATAAACACTGTGATCAGTTTTTATAGATATTTCAATATTTGCCATTAATAAATGATATATAAAACCTGGTTTTATAGGAATGATCATTAATTTCCCATATCTATTTTCAATTGTTTGAGGGGATACTTACAGGTTTTTTTACAATTCCAAAGTAAGTTACATATATTAGGTTTGTACAAATTGGAAATTAACAGAATTGAGGGTTGTTGGTCAGTAATTTTGAATTCCAAAATACAGGTTTGGACTTCACATGAAAACACAATACAAGGTGTCAGGTTTATTGAGGTTAGGGTTTTAATAGTCCTTAAAATCTTTTAATAAACCTTGTGGTGGGGTTAATAATAAAAAGGGTAGTTCAGAAATAAAAAACACATTCAACATCTTCTTAGAGATAGAAAAGGTGTTATTAGACCTCAAAGGCCCTAAAGGGATTCCCTTTCCATTTTGAAGAAATAACTCCATGAACCTTTTCTGTGAGTGGCACTGTTTGTCAGAAATGAAGGCTAAATCAATTCAGCACTAAGGGTGATATAGCTACACAGCTGCCTCTCCAAGGTTTTCAAAAGCCCTCATAAAATGAAACTTCACATTTCTTAATTTAATGGACAAAACATTGAAACAGTGCCATGCTGAAAATCAAAGTACCTTTGGTGGAGAAATTAAGTAACTTGATTTGTATTAAGACAAGCCAAAACTCCACAAAGCAGTAACTCCACTGGAACTACTAAATTACGTTTGCCCATTGCATATTGTAGTTTTGTTTGGATTGAAGTCCATCTAGTCGTGGAGACTCAAAGGATTAGAGCGGTTGTTGTGACCCTGTCAGGCGTAGACGCCAAACTAGCACTTGGGGAAAGCTGAGTGAATGAGTGACGCACGGAAGGAAGATGCATGAGTACAGGGTAGGTGGAAATATAACCAACTAGCCCTCTCTTCAACTTCACTTCAGTTGGCTTTGTCAAGTAGGCTACACAGATTAATCTACCCGAGGATGATTTAATTGTTTTATCTCTTGAGAAACTGACAGTCCGGGAAAAGTATTCAACGAAGTAACGAGGAACACTGATGGCACCCGCGCTGCAGAAGGTGTCTTTTTTTCTCGGACTGTGTTGTGTCCTAAATGCGCGCTTCTCGTGGACTTTCACATGTCCGTCGATTTGCGAATGTTCTATGAAAATGGATACATGTTCCACAGAAACAGAACAGAAATTCAGCTGCACGAGGGAAACACAATTGAGGTCCCAAGAAACGAAAGTCTCAAAGCAGGTTCCAAGAAATTCCCAAGCCTTGATGTAAGCCGAATATTTCATTCCATTTTTAAAGGGAGACTTTGCAGATATTGTTAAATAATTGCCTAAATATCTATACATTGTTTATGATGGATTTTGGGGAGCTGATTATGTTTTATGTGTTTATTTAAATTTCTTTATCTTCATTTATTTCTAATTATTTCCTTTATTTCAAATTGTCAATGAACAATCATTGTTTACAATGACAGGTCGGTGTGTAGTAAAGTAAACCTACATGTAGTGTTGAATGAAACGCGCTGTTTCCTTGTATTCTTTTTTAGAAGACTGTTACATCTGCCGTTGAAAGACGTTCCAAGAAATGCTTTCAAAGGTCTGATCAACGTGTCCAGAATGTGAGTGTCAGTCCGTCGCTGTTGTATAATTAAGATAGCGCTAGACCAACATTGTCGTACCGGCAGCTCGGGTTCACCGATGTTCCTTTGCATGGCCGCGGGAAGATATTTTCAGTGGGGGGTGCTTTGGAACTGGACGGATATCGAACGCACAAAGTCGCGTGCCCGTCGGCCATAACGATACCGCGAAATGACGAGCGTCTATCCGAACGACTACCGGACCACCGGAAAAGCTGTGACATTTTGGAATAGTGACTTTAGAAGAGATCCCTAAGTATAGCGTTAATAGCCTAAATATTTCTGAAAGAATTTAATCAAACTGTTTGTTCAAATATTGTTGGTTAATATTAGGAAAATAACGATAAGCAAGGCAGATGTTGTCCCCTAGTCTTTTTCTAAATGCAAACAAAAAAAGCTTTGTGCTTAAACAGATCCTGATAATGGCAGTTGCTGCCTACAGAGTTAACGACAATAAGGTGCCACACTCACCATATCAAATTACTGTACTTTATCTAGTTAGAGGTATAAACCATTGTTATGTCACATTCAGCCATGACCCTCATTAGGTGTTAGTCCAGAATAAGGAACCATTTGGGATGATGCCATTGACGTCCATGAGCTACAGTTGAAAAGATATGTTACAAAATGTATTGCATACCTATTCACTGTACATGTGAACACAAAAACTGAGCGGTTTGTAGAGCAGAATGTTGGTATGGATATGAGTCGTAATGTGCACAAAAAAGAATCGGACAGCTATTTAGCATTTAGAATTAGACATTTTTCTTATGCAATTGAAGTTCTTAACCACTATGTTTGTAAATGATTAGGTACCAAACTGTCAATGAACAAGGCTGTGTTCCACACAAGGCTGTTTCTAAATCCCAAATGAAACCATTTCCCTTCCTCTCTGCCCTTGGCCCTCCATCTATGAGTTAACCCACGCCTCTGCATTTGCACAGCTGTCCCAAAGCTAAAACAGTGAAAATTATCACGGACGTACAGGCTAATTAGACTCACCAGTGGAGTCCTATAAAGGTACCAGGTTTTTGAGTTTTGCAGAATTTCACACAAGGGAATGGATAGGCGTGTCTGATTACAAGACACATGCATTTGTTCATGTGTGATTTCCAGACATCAGGTGCGTAAAATATGAAATGCCTGTTAAAATAAATGTTTAACAGTCACTCAGGATCATTTCTTCTAAAACAAAAGGATGGATTTGAACATAAATTGCAACATTCTGTCACATGTGTCCCGAAGTTGATGAGTTTATTGATCTCCTTGCAAGTCGCCCCTCTCTGGAAGTCAGCCTAGGAGTTTCGTCAACAAGTGACAATTCAGGGCCCTCAGATCTAGTGCAGATAGGGTTGAGGGTCTGGTTTGGGATTCATAGTGTGTTAGCACACGGGAACCAAACAATTCGCTGAACCACCTTTCTTACTTTAGCTAGGTGGAACCATGGAGGAAAGCAATGCTTATGGAATAGTAGTCATTGGGAGATACCAAAAAGATGCAAAGAGAACATTACTTTTACAGCAGCTAAGTCAGGACAGGGTAACCAGAGGGTAAACCTGTGAGTCAGACGTACTCACTGATCAGCGGCATGACGTTTTACTGCTGCTGTGACCTGGATTGGCGGTTTCGCTCAGGCAACAGTCTGTCAAGATACATTGATGGTTTGAGGAACAAGCCTGTTCTGTTTTGCATGTTGGAGGCATTCTCACATGCTTAAATCAGCAGCCTTTCAAGGATAAATACACTAATGTGGTGGCTGTTGAGAAACACTCTTAAAAAACATGGCCCTAATTTGTATGTTTCTGTTATAATGTGATGTGACTAATCTACTAATAATCTCGAGTGACAGTGACCCTCACTGACATGGTTCATAGGTAACCTATCAACCGATCAATAGCAAACCTCAAGTTTGTGATGAACCAGTAAGTGTTTCTTCCCTTTCACTAACTTATGCAATATATGTACAGTATACAGCACGCACCAGAATTAGTTGCCCTTTTGGTAAAGACGAGCAAAAAAGGCTAAAAAAACATAATATTGTTATTCGGCTTGATCTTTCATGAAATAAAAATGAAAGAAATATAACATTTAATTTCAGCTAAATTTTCAAACCCTTAATGACATTTTATTTTCTAATTGTTAAACTTAGTTTTACAAGTGTTACAATTAGTAGCACCCATAGAAATCCTTATTCTTCCCGAATGATCAATGAGTTTATCGGATCAACTCGTTAAAATGGACATTTGTTTGCAAAGGAAAGACTGGGATAAACCTCCTGCGCGTAGGCATGGTTCATTCGACTTGATCTACCAACCAATCGCCTCCCACAGCACGGCTACCGGACCACCTAACCCTCCCTTACACATTTTCCATGTGTGTCCTGCCTCTGAGTCACACCTCGCAGTTTGTTGAAACAAAATCATGAAATACTTTATCTCAAGCAACACAGCATGTGCCACGCTCAATAGACAGGGGTTGTTGTCTATGAGGTTGTGTCATGGATGACACACATTTCATGGAAATCATGGCTAAGTCTCTCCTCTGCGGAGGATGATGCTTCAAAATGAAATTGCTTTTTAATCGTTTCTCAAAAGTAATTAAGATGTCGTACAACAAATTAAGTGGACAGGTGCCAGACTCAAAACAAACACAATCGCGAAAAAAAACTATAAGCAGAGTCGGTCGCTAAGTTTAATTATTCTTCGGTTCAATTTGGAATCCAAATGTCTATCTAAAGAAAAGTGTTGGGTAATTACATACCAGGAGGAGCTACAGTAAAGAGTGAAATAGAGGGAGTCTAGAATGAAAGCATAATCACTAAAAAGAAGGGGGGTGAATGATTGGAGGATGGGACATTGGATCGGGATGGTTTGGAGGGTGGCAGGGCCATCATAAGGAAGACAGGAAATAGTCAAGGGTATGTCACTAGTGCTTCCCACACTGCGTCTGTTTGTTGTATAATGTTTTTCTTCCTCTCTTAGTCTACTCACATTGGTCTTATGTGAATTCTTCTCATTTAACTTTAGCAATACATTTTCAGTCTTCTCTGCACATATTATCTACATTCTACATGATTAAGAAGTTATTTGAAAAATGTTTTAGAATATGTATTGACATTGTGCCTTGTTTTTCTGTCACAGTGAGATCTCTCAGAGTGACTGCATCAAGAACATAAAAAGTTATGCATTCTTCTCCCTTCACAGCGTCGCCGAAATGTAAGTGTCCCACACACCCCCTATTACAGAACTGTCATCTCCAAGTTCTCAAGGTTTCTGTTGGTTGGAGAGATAACGCTGTGTCCCATTGGAGGCCATGGTTTTGACTATTTACATTTTCGTAGTGTTTGTCTCCTTCTGCCCAGATAGGTTCCGATAAGGAAGTGTACAGACAGGTTAATGTCAACATCTTGTTTTGGGTCACTGCAGTGTAAAAGATAGATGATCCAGAAGCATATATAGTTCCTGTGGGGCCCCCACAGTTAAGACTGACTTGAAAGGTTTCTGCCACAAATGAAGTTTAATATATTCAGTAGTTCAATAATTAAGTAGTTGAGTTTTCATAAAAAGTGTTCAAGAATGATGGAAATTGAGGAAAATATTTCAACAGACGAAATACATTCTTATTTCGTCTGTTGAACCATTAATTAAAATCATTAGCAATAAAAACATTTATACAGTGGATATAAAAAGTCTACACACCCCTTTTAAAATGCCAGGTTTTTGTGATGTGAAACAATGAGACAAAGATAAATCATGTCAGAACCTTTTCCACTTTTAATGTGACCTATAATGTGAACAATTCAATTGAAAAACAAACTGAAATCTTTGAGGGGGAAAAATGAAAAATAAAAACCTTACAATAACCTGGTTGCATAAGTTTGCACACCCTCTTATAACTGGGAATGTGGCTGTGTTCAGAATTAACCAATCACATTTAAACTCATGTTAAATTACAAGTAATTACACACCAGCCATCATATAAAGTGTCTCTGATTAATCACAAATAAAGTTCAGCTGTTCTTGTAGGATTTTCATGACATTGTCTTAGTTGCATCTCAAAGCAAAAGCCAGAGAGCTTCCAAAGCATCAGAGGGATCTCATTGTTGAAAGATATCAGTCAGGAGAAGGGTACAAAATCATTTACAAAGAATTAGATATACCATGGAACACAGTGAAGACAGTCATCATCAAGAGGAGAAAATATGGCACAACAGAGACATTACCAAGAACTGGACAATCTCTCCAAAAGTGATGAAAAGATGAGAAGAAAACTGGTCAGGGAGGCATCCAAGAGGCCTACAGCAACATTAAAGGATCTGCAGGAATTTCTGGCAAGTACTGGCTGTGTGCTACATGTGACAACAATCTCCCGTATTCTTCATGTGAATGGGGTAGGATGGCAAGACGGAATCCTTTTCCTAAAAAGAAAAACATCCAAGCCCAGCTGAAGTTTGCAAAAACAAACATCTCCCAAAAGCACATGGGAAAATGTGTTATGGTCTGATGAAACCAAGGTTTAACCTTTTGGCCATAATTCCAAAAGGTATGTTTGGCGCAAAAACTGCACTGCACATCACCCAAAGAACACCATACCCACAGTGAAGCATGGTGGTGGCAGCATCATGCTTTGGGGGTGTTTTTCTTCAGCTGGAATCAGGGCCTTAGTCAGGGTGAAGGGAATTATGAACAGTTCTAAATACCAGGCAATTTTGGCACAAAACCTTCAGGCGTCCGTTAGAAAGCTGAAGATGAAGAGGAACTTCACCTTTCAGCATGGCAACGACCCAAAGCACACATCCAAACCCACAAAAGCATTGCTTCACCAGAAGAAGATTAACGGTTTGGAATGGCCCAGCCAGAGCCCAGACCTGAATCCAATTGAACATCTGTGGGGTGATCTGTAGAGGGCTGTGCACAGGAGATGTCCTCGTAATCTGACAGATTTGGAGTGCTTTTGCAAAGAATGGGCAAATATTGCCATGCCAAGATGTTCCATGCTAATAGACTCCTACCAAAAAAGACTGAGTGCTGTAATAAAATCAAAAGGTGCTTCAACAAAGCATTAGTTTAAGGGTGTGCACACTTATGCAACCAGGTTGGGAGTTTTTATTAAAAAAAAATTCTCAAAATTTCAGTTTGCTTCTCAATTGAATTGTTCATGTTATAGGTTACATTAAAGGAGGACAAAGTTCTGACATTATTTATCTTTGTCAATTTTTTTTACATCACAAACATCTGGCATTTTAACAGGGGTGTGTTGACTTTTTATATCCATTGTATCTAGATAGGAAGCCAAGCCAGATTTAAGTCCTCCTGACTTCAAAGTCTGGAAAGGGTCCTGTAACCTTGTCTATGCTGCATCGAAAATGAAAATTATTTTCTAGGTTTTGACCCATAGTAACGTACAGTAATGACTGCATACAGTTTCATACCATTTTTGTAACAGCCCCATGGGAATCAAAATCACAACCCTGTTGCAAGCAAGCACCAAGCTGTCCAACTGCTCAGCCCCCCAGAAAAAAAACAAAAATGTGACAGAACCAATCCAAAGATCCTTGCCAACTTCAGAGTGGCCTAGTAATGTCTCGTGCATTAAGCACATGGGATGAGATTTGTCCTGTCCTGCTCTCTGTACTGCGTGAGTCACATGCGCTAGGCAGAATTTCCAACAGAAATATGAATGCTGAATGCTGAATTTTTGGATAAGTTGTACGATAACCACAATCTGTGTTCTTTACATGATACAAATCGTAATTTTAGAAGGGATGAATGATCACAGTCAGAGTTTGGTAAGAAATGTTTGTACTAAACAGTGTACTAAACGTTTTACAAATACATATATTTTTTTTATTGTGATGTTCTCTTGTGTTCCTTAGACAGATACAGAACATGAAAAATCTGCTGGTTATAGAAAAGGGGGCCTTTACTGATCTACCCAGGCTGAAGTACTTGTAAGCATTCACTTCACTGATATTGTCAGGTGGCCTACTACAGTAATTCCGTAACGTGCAACACAGTTTGTCAGTGTTCAGTGTTGGCATTTTATTTCATTGATGAAAAGCCTCTACAACCACTTTGTGGTTTACTGTACCTCATTTGTCCATCTCTTCACCTGCTCTTTGTTTTATCCTTCCCTTTACCACCCGTAATCCTCGTTCCAGGAGTATCTCTAACACAGGGATCACATGCTTTCCTGACTTCTCCACCATCTCATCTCTGGCGATACTAGAGTACTTCATTCTGTACGTATTAGTTTTTAATGTTAATGTAGGCCTGCTTTTTTAAAGATAATATACTGTCCAGGGATAAGACAGCTATACTGATGTTAAAAGAATAGCTACATAACCCACTAGACCTGTGTAGAGATAATAATACTACTGCGTAGATGTCGTGTCACAACAATTTAATTTAGAATGACGCTATGTTATTCAGTCCATAAAAGACTATATACTGCACTAGACCAATGTTAAGATTATAGGTATATACCACACTAGACCGATGTTAAGATTATAAGTATATACCACACTAGACCAATGTTAAGATTATAAGTATATACCACACTAGACCGATGTTAAGATTATAAGTATATACCACACTAGACCGATGTTAAGATTATAGGTATATACCACACTAGACCAATGTTGAGATAATAGGTATATACCACACTAGACCGATGTTGAGATAATAGGTATATACCACACTAGACCGATGTTAAGATTATAGGTATATACCACACTAGACCGATGTTAAGATTATAGGTATATACCACACTAGACCGATGTTGAGATAATAGGTACATTCTACACTAGACCGATGTTGAGATAATAGGTATATACCACACTAGATCGATGTTGAGATTATTGGTATATATACCACACTAGACCAATGTTGAGATAATAAGTATATACCACACTAGACCGATGTTGAGATAATAGGTATATACCACACTAGACCGATGTTGAGATTATTGGTATATATACCACACTAGACCAATGTTAAGATTATAAGTATATACCACACTAGACCAATGTTAAGATTATAAGTATATACCACACTAGACCGATGTTAAGATTATAGGTATATACCACACTAGACCAATGTTAAGATTATAAGTATATATACCACACTAGACCAATGTTAAGATTATAAGTATATACCACACTAGACCAATGTTAAGATTATAAGTATATACCACACTAGACCGATGTTGAGATAATAAGTATATACCACACTAGACCGATGTTGAGCCTGGCCTATGACACAACATTCTCAGCATCCAAGTATTGATATTTAGTATCTCTTTCATTCTCTTCACACTTCTTTTTTCCTATCCAATATCCTATATCTGTTCCTTTCATTTCCTAATTCTCTTCTGTCTTCCTCATATCTCTTCTCCTATTTTCTCCCCTCTCCTGGGGGCAGTGAGCTAGGAGACAACATGCAGCTTGACAGCATACCTGCCAACGCCTTCCAAGGCATCACAAAGGAGAATCTGTACATGTAAGTATTAGACCACTATCATTTGTTTTTTGGAGCCATTGTTCCTGCATCCAGAATACAGGATCCCCAGTCTTATCAAGCAAATTGCTCCTTTTGCAGGCTTTCATTTTGTCTCGGCACACTGATTCTAGAGAGTTCTCTCATCATGTAAAAAATAAAAACAACTAATCTCACTGCTGATTACATTAAATCTTATCTAACTGATTGTGAAAACCATTATAATTTTCATCTGATCCAGAGGTTAGATGCAAATGCAATTTGTAGCAAATGCAATTCTTTCATCAATTTCTTTTGTATGTAAAGCAATTGTGAATCAGTCAACCTGACACTGACAACAATTTAAAAACGTGTGCAAAATCTGTTTCTTACAGGAAAATTATAAAAAATGGATTCAAGGAAATCCAGTCGCATGCTTTCAATGGAACTAAGCTGGATAAACTGTATGTATTCCCCTGAAACAATCAACGTATTCCTTCACTGAGTTCACATTCTCAAAACAAAGTCCCTGAATAGTACACACACACACACACACATCAATATGTGCATGAGTTGCTTGTAGATTTTGTAAGAGTTTCTTGCTGTTATTGTGAGAAATGTATCGAAGGTTTGTAGTTAATCCAAAAATCTCAATGTACCATCGAATCAGTGTCTTGTGAGACAAAGCATTGATTGGGTTCCACATTGTTTACTTTACGTTGTTCTGCGTTCAGCCTGGGTGAGGCGGCTTCTTGGTCCCTTAAAAACCGCCCTCAATGAGTCTAAATAAACAAAGCCAACTCCGGCAGCTTCTCTGTCACTCTGTAGACTAAACCTGGGCCTTTTCTCATTCGGGGAAAAAGTCACTCATCCAAATTTCCTCCTCTGTCCCCTCTGTCCTCTATTGCCTGGAAATTGATAAATGATGTAGACCTTAGTGTTTCATCAATTTGTTTAGCTGTCTTCATTCCTCTCTCCTTCATGTTTCATCTGAGACCAAGTCTAAGCAGATCTAATGTCACATTCTTGACTTGTTCCTTTTCTGTAGGATTCTGAAAGACAACAGGTTTCTGAGGAACATCCATGACAATGCCTTTTTGGGAGCCTCAGGGCCAACAGTGCTGTAAGTACAGTAAATAAACATAAACTATAAACATCCTCGCCTGTCACACTGACCTCCACAGAACCCCCATATTTGCTGTTTCACAATCTATAACTAGGAACATCGAAGATACCCAATATGTTCACACATAAATATCACAGTGACAGTAGATCTGACTGGTTGTAACCTTATCAAGTTGACCTTTTGGATTGTGGCAGAGGAACTTCTTAGACACTGATAATTAATCCGTATTCAACAATACAAAATGGATGCATGTTGACACAGACATGATTTAATCTATATTTAATTTTGCGTCCAGGTCTACATCAATATTTGTCATAATTATGATCAAATGTACGGTATGTTGTGTAGTCTAGTTGCATTGTTTGTTTTTTTCATCCAGCTTGACCTTGTTAAAATTATAACAAAAGAAAGTGTTAAAGTTTGTAGGATGAAAAGTTAGTGTCCGAGCTTTATGTAGTTGGACCAGCTTTCACAACAGGCACCAGGTAAATTGTGTATATAAATAAAATAGCACATGCATTTTTACATGAGATATTTATTTTTTTCTATACAGAGCTGCATGAATTAGCAGTGCTATTTAGAAGACACTGTGGTCTCAAAGTGGAGGGCTTGCCAACATGGCACAAGAAGAATATGGAATTGTTGACAATCAGTTCTGACATGGTGTAAAATCTGTTGTTTTGTTTTGACCTTCCGCAACCCGAATGGCTTCTATTAGTATCTCTGGATCGATTGGATAAATGACTAAAATGTAATAATTCCTTTTTTGTGTTGTCCAGTGACGTCTCCTCCACAGCTCTCCGGACCCTCCCCCGTCACGGCTTACGACATTTGAAGGTCTTGATTGCCCGTTCTGCACCCTACCTAAAGACTCTACCCCCTCTGGAAAGCCTAATAGACTTGGAGGTGGCGCAGATCACCTACCCCAGCCTCTGCTGTGCCTTCCACACCTGGCGACGTAAACATAGGTAGGTGGTCATCTGACAAGCGGGTGGACACTTGGGTTGGCACCCAACAGTGGACTCCAACCTTACCGTGTCTTTTCCATTCAAAGGGAAAAGGTTGTCCTTGCCCTCTCCCCCAACCTCAGAAGGCTGTGCGACGGCAACTATGAAATCACGTAAGCGAGTTATTCCTCCACGCATCAAAGGAAAGTTCTGCTCACATCCAGCTTCCCGCACCTCGATTGTCCAGTTCCACCCTCTTGCTGGTCTCAACCGCTCCGCTTAACGCCCACGCGCGCGTCCGTGTCGTGTTCCACCCGTGTTCTACAGGGACACATCGGGAGAGAATCTAACGGACCTGTACGACATCAACCTGCAGTACCCGGACCTGCAGCTCAGCCTTTGTCCCGGACCCTTCCAGTGCAGCCCGGAACCTGACGCCTTCAACCCCTGTGAGGACATGCTTGGGTTCTCCGTGCTCCGCTCGATCACCTGGTTAATCACGGTGTTCTCGGTGGCCGGGAACGTGGCCGTGCTGGCCATACTGATCACCAGGTGAATACAAGTGTGTCATTCAGAACGCTGCTGCTAGAATGTTAACCAGGACCAAGAGAACGGAGCACATCACTCTGGTTCTTAAATCTTTGCATTGGCTTCCAGTCAGTTACAGAATAGATTTCAAAGTGGTGCTTTTAGTTTATAAATCTCTTTATAAACTAAATAAATGTATTCGGGTTTAGGACCCGAATACATTTCTGATATGTTTGAAGAATATTAACTGAGCAGGGCTCTTAGATCCATGAACACAGGTCAGCTAGTAGAGCCCAGATTCCAAACTAAACATGGAGAAGCTGCGTTTAGCACTTATGCTGTACACAACTGGAATAAACTACCAGAAGATCTTAGACGAGCCCCAAAATTATACATTTTGAAATCCAGGATAAAAACACTTCTCTTTTCACGTGCCTATGACTGAGCACTTAAACTTAATCGCCCTGTTTAGCCTTATAGCTTCCTATCTTTTCAGCCCATTTTTAATCTTTATATGTTTTCTTATTGTATTTTTTTATCATTATTATGTTTTCATTTGTTTTGATGTTTTCATTTGAGTATTTGTTTTTATGTTATTGTACTTTCATATATTTTTCTTTGTAAAGCACATTGAATTGCTTCGATGTATGAATTGTGCTATATAAATAAACCTGCTTGTTTGCTTGCTAATAATCGCGGCCCTCATGGCCGGGGGACGAATTCCAAAATACATGCCCTTATCACTCTTATATAAAGTTAAATAAAAAAAACACTTGATGAAAACGATGCTTTAGTGGGACATTGCACATGATACATTTATGTGTATTTTATTGTGTTTCTCCACACCAGACACAAGAAGCTCAGTGTGTCCTGCTTCCTGATGTGTAACCTGGCCTTCGCAGACCTCTGCATGGGCCTCTACTTGCTCCTCATTGCAGCAATGGACTACCACTCACGCAAGGTGTGTAAACCAGAGGCTCACCGTGAGCCTTAGACCAGCCCCACGACGATACGAAGTGGCTGGGAGTGCCCTCCATTGTCCCGAGCGCAGGACGAAACTCAGGTGGAGGCTTCTTGGGAGCGTTAAGGGGATTTAAAACCCGTCGACTTTGGCGCACAGTTTGACTTGTATACTTTTATGTACTGAAACAAGCACGAAATTCAAATCCCACCTGATATTGTAGAAGACATACACCTATTTTGCGCATCTCGCGGTTAGAAACAAACGAATGCAGGTGTCATATAATTACAGGCGCTTATCCGATATTGTGTGAAACTGTGCAAAGCTCCAAATGAACGTGCTGCCCTTAACCCACTCTGGCTTGTTGCGGTGCTGTTGTTGTTGTTAGCGATTGTTAGCTGTTGTTGTTGTTAGCAACAAAACACTGGGCGGAGTCTAGGAGGCCTGAGATGGTTTCAGGAGGGCTTCTTGTTTCCATTCAGCAAATCACTATGTTGGGACATTGCCCTTGGAGGAGGCACAACCAAACCCTCCCTAACTGTCCCTAAATAAGCATCTCACTGCTGAAGGCTAAAAGATGTGCTGGTATTCCAGGAGTACTATAACCACGCCACGGACTGGCAGACGGGGCCTGGCTGTGCCATGGCGGGCTTCCTGACCGTGTTCGCCAGCGAGCTGTCGGTCTACACGTTAACCGTGATAACACTGGAGAGGTGGCACACCATCACCAACGCCATGCATGTCGACCGGCGGCTGCGTCTGAGGCACGTGGTGGCCATGATGGCAGGGGGGTGGGGCTTCGCCCTGTTGGCCGCCCTGCTTCCTGTCCTTGGCATCAGCAGTTACAGTAAGGTCAGAAGAGTATGTTTTGATTCATTTCTGCTGATAAAACATAGTAATCGTATAAGGGACCATTTCCCGGGTGCAGATTAAGTCTAGTCCTGGACTATAAAGCACTTTAAGGACCAAGACTCCCCACAGAGCAATTATTTATTTGTCCTGGACTAGGCTTAATCTGTGTCTGCAAAACCACCACGGTCAATATTTAAACATACTTTTTAGTCCATGACTTTTTTTAAACAGGACATTCATTTTCACACACATCAGGGATGGTTTTTGTTCTACCATAGTACATGAACATTCACATATCTTCTGCTGTAAAGTGGGCTTAATTAGCAGTGTTTCGTCCTCAACTTTTGCCCTCCAGGTGTCAATCTGCCTACCGATGGACATAGAGTCCCTAGCCTCTCAGGTGTACGTCGTAACCATCCTTCTTCTCAACATCACTGCGTTCTTCGTTGTCTGCTATGGCTACGTCGGGATCTACCTGTCCGTCCGCAACCCCAACCTAGCAACACGCCACGGCGACACCAAGATCGCCAAGCGCATGGCCGTCCTCATCTTCACCGACTTCCTCTGCATGGCGCCCATCTCTTTCTTCGCCATCTCGGCGGCGCTCCGCGTGCCCCTCATCACTGTGTCCCACTCGAAGATCCTCCTCGTCCTGTTCTACCCAATCAACTCCCTCTGTAACCCTTTCCTCTACACCATCTTCACGCGGGCTTTTCGCAAAGATGTGTACCTGTTACTGAGTCGCTGCAGCTGTTCTCCAACAGAGTTCCACCGGGCGAAGGACGCGGCAGCGCACGCCGTGCCAACCGAGGGCAGGAAGTCATCCCCCGGAAAGCCTCGCTCCCTCAGGTTCTACGCGTTCCACATTAAGATGCAGGGATGCTTCCTCAGCAAGGGCGCTGGGACCACGTGACCAGTAGTCTCCATGAAGTCCTGATCGAACAAAAACAGTTAGGTCATACAGGAAACACAACATGTCTGGCTTTTGTATTGTGCATCTGAAAGAAGGTTAACAATGATGCACGTATACTTTCAGCGTTTTTTGAGTGTCTTCTCAAAGCCTTGCTTTAGATTAGCGTACTGTTCAGTTGGTTTATTTGTACCGTAAACTGTGTCACACTACAGAGACAGGAGATAGGCTCAAGCTCTCTATGAATCATTGGCAGATTAGCAGCTTGTTTAGCTTCCTCAGGTGCACTGTACGTCCGTGATGTTGACCTGTTGCTCCTTTAGTCTTCATCCCCTTTATATTTTACCGAAACTCTTAATAAAATATATTTTTGTAACTCCAGAGTTTGTGTTGTGTGTTACCTGGCTTTGTACCCGGCTGAAGTTTCCATTGCCTGATGCCCTTTTATTGGTCTTACATAATGGAAATTTCCTTTCCGCTATTAGCTCAATGTCCTGCTGATGTTTGGCTTTCAATGACGAAAGCGGAGCACACACTCAAGCTAATAAATGTTTGATGTCATGAACCGGTTTGCCAACACGTGCTACATTCCAAATGACAACACACTGTATTCCCTATAGGACTTGAAACTAATTCACTACATATACAAAGCAACAGACAAGTCTGGGGTACAGCTTTCTGCAAAGCATTGGTTAACCCAAATTGCACAACTTAACCTTTCCCTTCATTCCTACTAACTGGGAGTAATTGGACTCCCTAATTGGGCCCAATTACAACACCCACAATGCATGTGACCTTAACGCTAACACCACCACTTATTCATGGAGTTTGTCCTTAATGTCATTTTAATTACACTTTCTACAAAACACACAGGAAATTATACAATAATCAAAGGTGCACTTTTGTTTTCTTATATACAGCTTCGGAATTTTTTTTTCACCTTTTTCTTTCCTTTTGAGTGAGGAACAGAAGCGCTCAATTTGCAAAGGTCTCTTAATTTGAACCCTTCTGGACAATAAAGAGATGTCATCAGGACAAAACATTACAGGATGTTTGACTAGAAGTAAAATAACATTGGAGACCCAAACCTCCCTCCAGTTCAGGAGCACAGACAACTTTTTCCCTAGGCAACGTGTTTTATGGTGACCACTACATTAATTGATAACAGTTCAGTGGTTCATCCATAGGAATTCGTTATGAATATATAGGTGCTGGTCATATAATTAGAATATCATCAAAAAGTTGATTCATGTCAGTCCATTCAAAAAGTGAAACTTAGACTGTTATATTTCAAATGTTTATTTCTTTTAATTGTGATGATTATAACTGACAACTAATGAAAATCCCAAATTCAGTATCTCCGAAAATTAGAATATTACTTAAGACCAATACAAAAAAAAAGATTTTTAGAAATGTTGGCCAACTGAAAAGTATGAACATGAAAAGTATGAGCATGTACAGCACTCAATACTTAGTTGGGGCTCCTTTTGCCTGAATTACTGCAGCAATGTGGCGTGGCATGGAGTCGATCAGTCTGTGGCACTGCTCAGGTGTTATGAGAGCCCAGGTTGCTTTGATAGTGGCCTTCAGCTCTTATGCATTGTTGGGTCTGGCGTATCGCATCTTCCTCTTCACAATACCCCATAGATTTTCTATAGGGTTAAGGTCAGGCAAGTTTGTTGGCCAATTAAGTAAACCAGGAACTGGTAGCTTTGGCACTGTGTGCAGGTGGGAAATGAAATCTGCATCTCCATAAAGTTGGTCAGCAGCAGGAAGCATGAAGTGTTCTAAAACTTCCTGGTAGACGGCTGCGTTGACCTTGCACCTCAGAAAACACAGTGGACCAACACCAGCAGATGACATGGCACCCCAAACCATCACTGACTGTGGAAACTTTACACTGGACTTCAAGCAACGTGGATTCTGTGCCTCTCCTCTCTTCCTCCAGACTCTGGGACCTTCATTTCCAAAGGAAATGCAAAATTTACTTTCATCAGAGAACATAACTTTGGACCAATCAGCAGCAGTCCAGTCCTTTTTGTTCTTTAGCCCAGACGAGACGCTTCTGACGCTGTGTCTTGTTCAAGAGTGGCTTGACAAAAGGAATGCGACAGCTGAAACCCATGTCTTGCATACATCTGTTGGTGGTTCTTGAAGCACTGACTCCAGCTGCAGTCCACTCTTTGTGAATCTCCCCCACATTTTTGAATGGGTTTTGTTTCACAATCCTCTCCAGGGGGCAGTTATCCCTATTGCTTGTACACTTTTTCTACCACATCTTTTCCTTCCCTTAGCCTTTATATTAATGTGCTTGGACACAGAGCTCTGTGAACAGCCAGCCTCTTTAGCAATGACCTTTTGTGTCTTGCCCTCCTTGTGCAAGGTGTCAATGGTCGTCTTTTGGACAGCTGTCAAGTCAGCAGTCTTCCCCATGATTGTGTAGCTTACAGAACTAGACTGAGAGACCATTTAAAGGCATTTGTAGGTGTTTTGGGTTAATTAGCTGATTAGAGTGTGGCACCAGGTGTCTTCAAAATTGAACCTTTTCACAATATTCAAATTTTCTGAGATACTGAATTTGGGGTTTTCATTAGTTGTCAGTTATAATCATCAAAATTTAAATAAATAAACACTTGAAATATATCAGTCTGTGTGGAATTAATGTATACAGGTTTCACTTTTTGATTGGAATTACTGAAATAAATCAACTTTTTGATGATATTCTAATTATATGACCGGCACCTGTAGGGATATGCTGGAATAGGCAGATATTTTAAACATCAGTGCAGTTGTGTGTTTCACTAAAACTGTATTATTCTTTACATTTTGCAAAGTACAATTAGTGTCATGTTGCTCTTTGCTCTTCAAAAACAACAACAGCAGAATCTATATTGATGCTTATACAATATTTAATTGACAGTAGAAACTCCACATTTCTAAGGATTCAAACAAGGCCACCAAAAAAAAAAGAAAAACATTCTCTAACAGTCCTGAGACATTGTTAAAAAAATAAAATAAACATAATTAAAAAAGGTATAAGCTCTACTTTGGCCTCCTAAACAAATGCATTCTGGGTGCTTTCATGGAATTACATAAAATAATAGCTAAATAAATAAACTATAAAACATACTGCACATCGATGGTTTAATTGGATATTCTGTAGGTCCCACATGGCAGCTTATCTCCTACATAGTGTGCTACTTTTGACTAGGGCCCTAGGGAATAGGACACATTCTAGGCTTTAGGGAGTCATTTGGAAAGGACACATTGTCATCAATACATTTGTATTCACATTAGAAAGTCTTTATAGATTCTAACTGTCTTTTTCTAGCTCAATGGACACTTCTGTTTTTCCCATTAAATTCAAATGATATCATCCTCTCGATGTGACTGTTTCCCACCCTCCATTGGAGACGTTTATTACCACAAAACCAGGAAGTGTATTTATTATTCCGTCTCTCACTAGGACACTCAGTGTCGTCACGTTACAATATCACGCGCGCTACTTGGGAGGAAGCAATGTCAAATGCGTTTCAAAAACCCACTTATCCTCTCAACTAAACCAGTATGGACACGGGAACACAGGCTTGAACCCAGTCACCACTCTGCCTCTCCGACAGCCTTGGAGAAAACATAGTCCTTTCCCCCGTAACACATCACACCGTCTTTCAGATAGAACTTCCAGCGGTTCTTACTCCGGTGAATCTGCAAACATACACACGTCATTACACACAGTCCTTAGAAAACCCGCTGATCAATAAAACCAATCAATAATGGGAAAAAAAATGAAAAGCCCTGCACACACTGGCTACAAAGCACAACGGCCAATAACAGAATGGCCCGATGCCAATAAACATTGCTCATTGGAAAGGTGGCACCAGTTGAAGAGGCCTTTCTACCGAGGCTCCAGAATCACTGGGAACCGAGACAATGGGAACCGAATCACTGGGAACCGAATCACTGGGAACCGAATCACTGGGAACCGAGTCAATGGGAACGTGCACGACGCCAGGAAGCTGTAACTCACCTTATCATACTGGCACACTATCACATTGTTGGTGTCAAAGAGATCAGGGACGTCTTGCTCGCTCACGTCATCCCCAGAGTTCAAAGGGTCCTAAAGATGGTGGGACAGAGGAAGAGAGAGAGAAAAGGGAGAACGAATAAGAGAACGAGAGAGAACGAGAGCACGTGATGGGACACTTTATGCTCATTATTAGCGGCAAGGTTGTGGGTTCAAGTGCAGAGATCACATACTCAGAATCTAGACTTGTTAAAAATGTTGACACTTTTATCGCTTTTAATAAAAGCGTCAGTTTTGTTTTCTTGACTTATCTAAAAAGTAGAACTAACCTTGCCTTCCATGGCGTCACCCTCAATCCTGGGCCCAGACTAATTTAAAGTGATCTTTTTTTTGTTGTTTATAGCATTCAAATCCGGGCCACCCAAATGGCACAGTGGTCTTATGTGTCTTTTTATATTCTAGAATCTGGCCTTGACAGCGTGACCAGCAGACGAGTGGCTTGAATTCTGTCTTTGTGCTCTAATACTTTGGATTTTAAATTATAAAACGACCAGACTGTGAGCTTTGCGGCATTTTGATCCATATCAGAATAACCATTTAGAATGGTTAGATTTCTCACATATTTAGTGTCAAGCTGCTAAACAATAATTTAAATTTTCCATAGACCCTTTTGCTCATTGCAAATAATTCTGATGAGTCAGACTGGGGAATAAATACCACTATTGACAATGTTACTTTATATACAGAAGATCACACTAAACCTTACTACCTTCTGATTTAGATATTACAAACAAGCCTGTCTTTCATCCTACCCAATAGGACAAATCTAGATATTTTTCATTTAAAACAATATTTTTAAAACAGAAACATCCATATTAAGGGATAAATATGGAACCTTGCCTAGCTTTCTCTTCTCTGAAACCCTGAGGTGTGAACCTCTTTTCTACACCTGCCACATTAAGTTAGGGGGGCTATAATAAAAACAAGACAACAGCACCATCTACTGGTCGTTGTGCAAATTAATCAGTATGGAGACATCAATAGAAATTCTCCATTTAAAGTGGTTGTTCATGCAGAATTAGGCTTTGTGTGTAAGCAAACTCAATATGATTATATTCAAAAGGACAGAATGCACAAAGATGAGCGAATGCTCTTCTTTCCTCGCTATTCTCACCTCTTCCACTGTGACTTCATCCATCCCAACACTGTCATCACCGGAGCTGGACTTTCCATCATCACTGCTCTCCTCCGCCTCCTGTAGAGCCTGTAGAGCCTCCGCTGTCATCATGCCCAGGAAGTCATTCTCTCCTATCGCACCTGTACACACTTATTAATTAATAATCTATCACACCTGTGCACTTATTAATTCCATCTCTCCCATCACACCTGTAACCACACTTGTTAATTCTCTATCACAGCTGTAATAGACAGGCAATGGCTGTTTTATAATATGACTACTTGTGTCCTCTAGAGCAGTGGTTCCCAACCAAGGGTACTAGGACCCCTGGGAGTACTTGGCCTCTCCACAGGGGGTACTTGAAAACACTCATGACACCATAGACTTACTAGTGAAATTAACATGAGGGGGTACTTCAGGGGTACTGAAAGCAGTGCAAAAACATTTTGGGGGTACAGTAACTGAAAAAGGTTGGGAGACAGTGCTCTAGAGCATATAGCAAGTATGGAGGTCCACTGTAATTTTTGTAAGAGCAAACCTATGAATGTGACACCGGCTGCACCCAGATGTGCCGAAGCTTTTCCTGTCCATGCAAAACCGTTTAAAGTGTAACCATCAGAATGTCTGCATGCTTATGCACTCTTGGAAACTCGCCTAGGTACAATCTGAGAACGCTTGTATGCATTTTGAAATATATAGTCCCATTGTTAGAATAAAAGTGGACTTTACATTTTTTGTTGGTGTGACAAAGCTGTAGTGCAAGGCAGACCACTCAGGGTCCACACAGCTACATATTGTTGAAACAATGCTATTCACCACCCATCTCCTCCTCGAATTCCTCCACGTCAGAGCTGCTGTCTGAAGGCCCATCCAGCTGGATGATGTCGGCCAGAGCATCATTGTAGTTGTAGTCTTTCAGCAGGGCCATCTCCAGCTGGGAAAGGAGGAACAGGGAATGTAGTGTACAACACATTTCAACCCACCATACACTTCTTTATACAATCTGAGAAAGGTTGCCGTTTAATAGCTTCAGTGACAGCTTCACCATAGTGCATACCAGTATGAAACCCGCTCATCTCTCCAGAGTACATAAGATCTAATGTAGGATTTTGGACTGAGTCCCGGTTGCCTTCTCCCTTCTTACCTTGGAAGCATCCAAAGGAAGACCCTCCAGGTGTGTCGACATATCAGCTGTTCCACCGTGACCCTCCTGTCTGACCGTCTCCTCAGCCGCTACCTTAGAGGCTCCAAATGCTGACCCATCAGGCAGGACCGTCTCCATCTTCACCTAGGTTAGTTCATATGATTCTCAATCCTGGTGTCACGGCCAAGTTTTCAATCTGTTCTCAATACAGCAGCAGGGCTACCACATCCCCAGCCACTCATTGTAACTACTGTCCAAGCTGTTGCTGTAAATGAGAATCTGTGCCATTGCTATCTTCCCATTGCAATCAAAGCAATGGTAAGATAGTTAAATTCTCCAATTGCACGCCGTTTAGTACACTATGTTTTGAGTCGAGCCATTTGGGATAAAGGCATTAAAAGTATTATGTCACTGATAACACTGAAAACTCATTTTGAATCATTAAGAAAGAGGCAATAAGTCACCACCAGGACAATGCAAAGATCAAGACGTCCCTACCAAAACTGATGACTGGACAAGAACCAAGCTTATCAGGGAGGCACTCAAGTAGCCAATGGCAAAGTTAGAAAAGCTACAAGAATTCACTCCCTGATTTTTGCAACCACTGCAGAATTCCTGAGCAGTGGGGTGGGATGGCAAGACAGAAGACATTTCTCACAAAAAGGAAAACCCCAAGCCTGAATGGATACTGCAAAAAGACAAATTTAATTTCCTCAAACCATGTAGGAAAATGTCCTATAATCTGATGAGACCAAGGTAAAACTTTCTGGCCTTAATTCTAAGCCAACATGGCTAATCATCCAAACTACACATTATATACTATCTAGCATGGGGGTGGCAGCATCATGCTATGGGGCTGCTTTATTGGGGACTGGGGCTCTGGTAAAGATAGAAGGGTCAATGAATAGATCAAATTATCAAGACACTTTGGCACGCAACCTGTTGGCTTTTGCCAAATCACACAGACAAAACAAACCAAGGAATGGCTTGCAAAAAAGGTCCGGTTGGTTTCAATAGCTTTAAAAGGACTGATGATTTGTCTTGATTTACAATAAAGGTGTGGACTTTTTATACCGACTGAAAGTCATTAGAACTACAAATGTAACAACTCACCAATATGAATTGATCCTTGTTACAAACTTCTGAAAACTTACTACATTTTCAACTTTCTGAAAATATGTTGTAGAACAAAGCAAGCGACACTATTAGGAACAAAGGCTACTTCAGAATGGAAAGAAAATTATGCGACAAATACTAGTGCATTGAATCATGCAACATTGTACAAATTGCATTCCTCAAATCAAACCATAGTTTCAAACAACAATGTATCGTTTTTGTATAATATAAGAGTCCAGGCAGTGTTATGGTAAGACTACAAAATCTGTCATATAACAACTGTATTGTTATAAAACATCAAATATTTGGAGAAGGCAATAAAGCTCAGCACTGCAAAAAAAAATATTGAATATGGTATATTAAAGACTTTACCTGAAGGCTCTGCATCTGGGTGGAGGCAGAAGTAAGGCTCATGTCTATGGGCTTTGGACTGTCAAAGTCAATCCCATCCAGTGTAAAATGGCCACTGTCAAAGGGGCTCTCTGACTTGTACAATGGTGGTTGGTATGGAGGCTGGAAGGACATTTGAGTATGCAGAGAAAAGGGAGCCTGAACTGGAGGAGCTTCTGACTGCAGAACATGGTTCCCCTGAACTGTGGGCTGAACAGCAGGTTGGGGTACCACAGGTTTCTCATCGCGTAGCTGAGAAGAAAAAAAATATTATTGTATTAATTTTCTTTTTACACACATCAAACCAAAGGGCTACGGTAAAGAAATATCTCGGTGGTTCACCGGGACCAGAGGAATCAGGGGCTTCTGCTCAGTTGTCTGAGGGACAGCATTGGGACAGGCCACAGGTCGCGGGGTGAAAGGTTCCGTCTTCAGAGGTGCCATGGTCTTCGGGACAGTAGAAGGAACCACCGGGGCTGGCTGCAGGGAAGTGGAACAGAGGTCTCGACGCTCCACGACAGGAACCCTCTGCCTGGGTTGGAGCTGGGATGGGGGCAGAGGGCATTGGCCGGCGGGGGCCTGGGTCACCATCACAGGGACATTGACTTTGTACAGCTGGCCTTAAGGAGACAGAGGAGAGGAGTAGTTAAATAAAAGGCATAGAGTTGTAGCCCAAAATACTCACACACTTGCACTATTTATAAATAATTTCCCCATTAAGTCAATATTAAGTAGAACATTAAGACTTTTTTTGTCTTCTCACATTAATTCTGTAGTTATGCAACTTCAGTGCTAATCTGTATTCTGAAATGTACCGTTAATATTGTGATGAGCAAAGAAACAATTATTGGCACCTGATATTTTGTTGCCCATCTACTGGAGACAACTGCAGTTAAAACATTTTTGTAACCATCATTAAGTTTTAAGGGGTGCCTTCACCAAACTTTTCATTTCAGGTCTCGCCATGTTTTTTGCCATTCTATGGGACTAACATCCAGACCCATCGCTGGCTACTGGATGAATCGCCCAGTTTATCGTCTTTCACCATTCTTTTCTAGTCTCGCCGTTCAGCAGCAGGGTCTTTGTGCTTTCTACCTTTAACCCTTCTGAAAAGTGCTCATCCAGTATTCTTCAGGTGAGCTTTTAGATCTTTGGCAGTTGTGTGCGGTGATTTCTTAACCATTTGAACCAACTGTTGACGACATCTGGCTGAGTACCCTGTATTGAGCCATGTATTGTATTTCTTTGAGTACCCTGTTTGAGCCATGTCCCAGGTAAATGATCACAGTTCCACAGACGGGAAACTTCTTGATATTTCTGCAGACGCTTCCAACAGGAACACCAAGATCCTGGGAGATGGACTTAACCTTGGGAAAGTCCAGATTGGCAGATGACCTTGTCACCTTCAGGTCTTCACCATCTCTACAGGAAGCAAACGGCTCAGTTTTCCGTTTCTCAAACCCCGTGGAGTGCTAATGTATACCCTGTAGGCACTTGCAACATACATCTGGTGAGAGAAACAAACCCGCAAAACAAGGACCTTCTGCCTCTGACCTTATTATTAAGAATTATTTAGGATTTTCTCCAGGCCATTTTTTGTTTTTAATGCAATGTTTTCATGGTTCACTTTTTTCAATGAGGAATTTGGTAAACGCTGTCGATGGTTATAGATGTGGTCGTTCCGGGTCCTTTCTTACCGGAGGCTGTCTGAAGTGTGACCCCTGCAGGGATCTGGACTGGGTAGGTCACTCCTGGAGGAAGGGAGAAGGTGGCCAGAGTTCCTCCGTTGTTCTGCAATAAAAATTACAATTTGATCCACATTTACTTGTCTTAAGAGAAAATATAATTTTCAACTTTTTCACAGCACTAAGGGTCAAAATAATTGACATCCTTTAAAGTTCAGCTGGCAGAGAATGGCGCTCACAAACAGAATTGGGTGTTTGAATGCCACAGAAAACCTGTGTAAAACGTATGCTTGTATTATATATAATTACTGCTGGAGGCTTACTTGTCCCATAAGATGATATAAATATGCCTTTTCTGCATGCTAGGTGTTCAATTATACTCGGCATTGTGCCGTAGGCAGAAACGTATCAAGTAATATTGAAGCCTCGGAAAAGGAAGAGAAACCCTGCCAAGATAGTCCCAATTATCCCAAGATAGTCCCAGTGCTCAACCCATATCTAGAGCAACATTAAGATGAGCCATATCTTCCATCCTTTGTATTTGATGCTGTGTCAACCTGACATGACCAGAGACAACTAAGACCCCCCAACTCGCCCCATCTCTCTCTCTAGACTTGAGTGGTACTTAACCATGAAAAGGGAGCGTTTCAACGCCGGGTTTTTGTCTAGTCAGCTTCAGTTACAGCTCGGTCACATTCCAGCTCTGGCATAATCTGTACCACAACACTGAATATTACTGGGTGACCGGCCGCCGTCTAGCAGGCTGGAAGATGCAGGGGCATGATTCACTGGGCGAATTAAAAGCAGAACATTAACAACAAGGTGGGAAAAAGGACGAGTCAGTCCAACATTCACATTCGCCCAATTCAACCAGAAATGAGTATTTAGCAAATTCAGGTGACTTCGGTGTAAAAGTGAGAAGAAAAGTTTTTGAAACAACACTTAACCAGTCATCAACCTCAAATGAAGAGGATGAGTGATGATTGGCTAATCTTTGCAATGGTCCTAAACCCACACCAGAGTTAGCTGTGAGTCAACCAGCCTGGAGCAGCCTGGAGCAGGTCAGACCTCTGTTCCTGGAGCAGGCGTGACAAATGCATTGTCGTAGTAATCTACCTGACTAAAACAATAGCTGATAACTGGTTCCTTGAAAGATTATCGCCACTTGAACTCAGAGTTGACGAAAGCTCCCCAACTAGCTTCTTTAATTTGCTTTGTAAAATACCATGCTGGTGTTGTCCAAACTGCATTGTTAATCATTGTATTTCTTTAATTAACAGGTTACCACTGCTCTCCGTCAGCAGTAATAGGCTACCGCAGCTAAAGCGGACAAAGGAGTCTTGAGCTCTGAGTCAGGCAGCCTGGTTCAACTGTAGCACAGGTTATTTCTGCACTCTGAGTGAGACCTGAGTTAACAGGCTACCACTGCCGGCACAAGACAAGGTGGTGAGGTCTGATTTACCCCTTTGACCCACATTCATTAAAATGTACCCATCTCTACTTCCTTTTAACAGTGTCACCCTGACCGGTCCTGTTGCCAGACATAAGACACCCCTCTCCTAGACAAATTACCCACCCACCCTGCAGTGTACAGAACCAAGAATCCTCAACAACTCTCTGAAGGGTGTCTCAGTGGGAGCCGGGATGTGAAAAAAGATAAAATAATCCATTTTAAATCCAACAGATCTGTACAACACGCATGCGTAGGCTAACCCAAAACAGTGTTGCTAGCCTTGATCCATGCGGGGGTGACGTGGACCTGATCCTGATCAGATTTTTTAACTCCACTTTTACAACCTCATTTTTACCAAAACAGGCCAACATAACATACATACACTGTATTTGACCTTGCTACCTTGAATTGAATGCACAAACTGTAGGTGGCTGTGTTAGAACGGCTGGGGATGCTACAGTGCTGAACCAAGTGATGTCCTCAGTTGTCAAGTGGCAAACAGCGAGATAATGTACAACAAACAGCGAGATAATGTACAACAAACAGCGAGATAATGTACAACAAACAGCGAGATAATGTACCAAATCTGAGTTTGCAAACAGTTTGCCGCAGTGCACAACCAACGTTAAGTCACCCAAACAAATAAGAGCGTAACCTGCCTTAGTTGTGAAACTCTGGACGTTCTGGCCTGCGGGGTTCACCATAGAGGCTAAGTGCAGAAGGGAGAGGGAATGGAATAATTAGGCTTAGGCACAGCAATTGAGCGAAGATGCATGGCAATCTGCTTTCAATAAGAAATTGGCCTGATTAACTCACACATTGTAGAAAATGCAACCATTACCCTATATAGTAAATCAAAGCAATGACAGATAGGTGCAATCAAGAGTCTGTGAGAGTGTGCCCCAATAATATTTCCTTCCTTCTAATGTTTACAACTGTTCACTCACTCGTCACAAAACACAAATCACTGAATTTTCACTGTATACACTGTATATACTTTCCCCAGTCATTTTCTTTTAATGGAAGTGAACACTTAGGGAGGAAGGGAAGTAATTGGGAAGCAGCCAACTTTCCTCAACAACAAAACTGTAATTCCGGGACTTACCTGTAGGCTTCGTAAAATTCTGTCCATAGTTTGGAGGGAGCTGCAGGACAAAGTTCGATGAGTTGATGGTATTCTTCACGAGGGCCAAACCATCCACTGCATTGGACTGCATAACCTTTGATTCCCAGAGCTACATCACATTTACAAAAACACTTGTGACGCTACTCAGACCAAATCTTCTGAGATAGCTGATTTCAGATATTACGCAGTAAGCTGTAGGAATGCTGTTCTAGTTATAAAGTGCTACTTCAGAATTGATTCAGTAAGGATCTGTAAGGATTATGATTTCAACAAGTATACCTATAGGTCTGGGTCTTTAAAACACCAGAATACACCAATCTGAAATAATCTGCTAAATGTACTGTAAGCCAACATTGCATGATAAAGTGAAGTCAGTTGTGAAGAATGAGGAATATAGGAAACTTAAGTGAGAAAATATTGCCTAGGTTCATTACACTGGTTTCCCCGCCTTACCTGTTTTAGGACTTCAAGGACGCGGTCTTCTAGTCCTTCATCCAAAATCAACTCCCGCATGTTCTCAATCACATCTTCTATAACGGACAGGTAAAGCTTCGACTGCGTGATTGAAAGGAGGGCATATTAGCCAAACTATGTGATACAGACTAGTAGTACTGTATTAGCTGTCTTCGACAGACTGGCAATCAAGAATTCTGTAATGTTAGTGACATCGTTATTTTTTTTCTGTAAACTTCTTACCAGATTATTTGAATTTGATAGCATTTTGAGGGTCCAAGGGGACTTGCTGCCTCGGTAACAAAATAGCTGCTAGGCAACTAAATTCCTCACGCAGGTGACAGCTAGCGAATAGGAAAAAATTTCCGTTGATTAGTTTCAGTTACTGCCTCGTCCAAGAGCAGTGTTGCCAGATTTGATTGACTGTGCACAACCAATCACACGCAGACTAAAAAAAAAACCCGCATGGCCCTATACAACCCTATCTGTAAATCGACCCGCCTAAACCCATTATGCCGGCACACGGTCATAAAAAATTTCAACATTCTTGGGAAAGCGTTCCATCTGGCAACTCTGTCCAAGAGCTAACCACCAGATTAAGGGGCAGTCCAATATAAAACAGGTGACATTTGATTAACCACTATCGCTTTGGCATTGCAATACTATCCCTCCCACTGCACACAAAACCAGTCATAAAATTCGTTTAATTTCGTTTGTTTATAACTACAAATCAATTTCCTGCAAATATAAAATACATTTAATAATATCTACTGTTATATCGTTTTTATTTAGTGTACCATTCCTTGATATCCCACAAATAGCTCTGGTCCGGCGTTTACCTGCGGCCGCCTGTGGTTCGCTGACGCCGGAGATTAAGTAGGGCGCGGGGAAACAACGCCTCGGAATAATTAATTGAAGTGGTGTGAAGCAGAATGTCTTCACTGTACTGAAATTACGGATTCGTAATTAGGGTAATCACACTGTATATACTTTCACCAGTCATTTTCTTTTAAGTCAGCTTTGCCGCTGTTTACTGTAACATTAGCACAGCACTGGACCAGAGCCATCCCATTTCTCAGAATAGTTTAGTAGTACAATGATAGAATTGTTGACCTTTCATTATAAACATAAGTTAATAATGTTGACCTATATAATTAGAGGAGTGCACATGGTTAGCAGTACATAACACCAGCACTAGCAAGACAACAAATTCGGGGAATATACGTTTTCCATCATAAGTCTTTTCTTAATTGAAAATAAATGCGAAAACATTACTGGGAATAGGCCACACTGTATTAAATTCACAAAATATACATTGTGTTTTCTTTTCTATAAAGTGTTCCAAACTTCCTGTCATTTCACAATGAATTATCTTCTAAACGAAATGTAAAGTGCATTGTGATCTGTGTGCTTGGTTGTTCCTGCAATATATTATTTTTTTGTACCCTAAATTTAAGTTCCACCATGTACAATAGGTTCCAACTAGCCTGGGTGCCACTGGGTGACTGTTCCTTTGTCAAGTCCTGATGGTCTTAACTGTCTCCATTGCGCTGGTGTGGTAAAAAAAAAAAAACATTAATCAGCGGGCACTGTGACTTTAGTAAAAAAAGGAAAAAGTTATTAGCCAGGAAGAATTATTGCATAAAATAAAATACCTTTACAATCCACTATACGTTTACAATCCATTATACCACTGATTATATCTGGCACCCAGGCTATGTTACAACATGTTAATTTTACATACACGATGGAAAACACAAAAGGACCAAAAATATTATGGAATAATGGAATGTCAGGATACATGTGAGAAATTGCACACAACACACAGTATACTGTTAAAGCACAGCATTGATCTGACACACGCAGGCTTTGTTCCTTTTAAACTTGTCCTTGTGATGTGACAGGGATGATGTGTTTGATTGGCAAAAAGTCCCGGAACAAGCGAAGGCGAACACAAGGAGTATGCAGACTTCCCCCTGTAGGACTTGATCGTCGTCGTTACTGTGTTGTGCAGCCTGGCCGCAGCTGTGCTTCTGTCTGGACACACTTCTTCTCAATTTCAACCTGCAAAGGACAGGCAGATACGGCTGAGTGTTATTAGGCATGCGATAATCGCACATCTTGGCAGCTATGGAAGACGTTGCAGTGCTACTACGTAACCAGTACTGGACAGGACCATGTCTGGACTGCATGTGTAACTGCTAGTGTTTCAGAAAACATTTTGTGCTAAGAACTTGTAAACCCTGTTATTACCAAACGATAATAGTGTTTTTGTAACACAAGGAAGACCTACATCAGCAGCTTTTTCAAAAACGTTTCAGACATTAACTGGGTTATCCAACAGAACCGTACAGAACAATAACTCGGGCATCACCTGACAAAGACAGTGGGTCCTGTAGGCGACGTTCTTCTGAGGCTGAACGTCACTCTCCGTGCCCAGGGACTTTACCCGGGTTTGTGAAACCACAGCGCCCGCCATCTCATACTCCACCGTGACAAACGGGTACCAGTCAATGGGGATCTCCTGGTCCGAGCCGAGCTCTAACTTACAGGAGAAGGAATGGGGATGGTCCACTGCTGCGACAGGAAGGAAGAATGTGTAGTTAGCGTTCTCTACCACTTGGGGGAGCACCATGAGAAGGATATAGAGGATGCAGTTGTGGCCAAACGTATTAACATCATTGGACTTCAGTCAAATAAGGCACCATTTCATCTACAAAACATAAAAAATATATTCTGCTATCCAGATACTTATTACTTTGGTTTGAGATTGAATGAAACCTAAATTTAAATAATTTACTACATTTTAGCTAATTCTACAACAAAACCAAAAAAATAGACCAGACAATATTATTGGCACCTTCTAGAACATTTCTAGCAGGTTATTCTCTTTTACTTTGGAAATGAGTGAGTTGGAGGTGCCTGCAACATGAAAAGAAACATATTCATCCAGTCTGAACAGAGAAAATGACTTGTGTTTTGTGTCACTGTGTGTATCCCAATGAGCATGGCGAAAAATAATGAAACCAGAGAATTCTCTAAGGATGGTCGGATGCAAGATAACAATCAGACAATCAAGTCTATAAATCCATCTCCAGAGACCATGATTTAGCTTTTTCCACCATACATAATGTTATCAAGACGTTCATGCTACAGGGAGTCAACCTCCCTGGATGTGGGCGCAAGAGAAAACTTAGGGAAGATCGCAGCGAAGGATTGTTCCAATGGTGGAGAAAGCACCTCAATCACCTGACCTTCAGACACCAGGTACAATAGTGTCAACTCGCACCTTTCAGCGTCAACTCAGTAAAGGATGTTGTATGGTAGGATATGCACTGCTGAGAGAAAGACACAACAATCTCTTGTGGACAGAGGAGACCAAATTGTGGCTTTTTGGTGAAGTTCATCATCTCTATGTTTGCTGAGCACAAATTGAAGCCTTCAAAGTAAAGTACTTGGAGTCTCCGTGAGGTTTTGGGGTTGCTTGGCTGCATCTGGCGTTGGGTGCCTTGAACAGGTTCAGGCGTCAGGAAATACCGAGGCATTTTGGAACGCAATGTTGAACCCAGTGCCAGAAGGCTGGGTCTATAGCAACACTCATGGCTCTTCCAGCAGGGACTTTTTAAGAAGTACTCAGGAGGTGTTGTGAGGTGGACAGCAGTGAGTCCAGATCAAAGAGATACTGAAAACCTGTGTGGACAGTTCTGAAAACAGAAGTTGGGAGAACTGATAGGGTTTTCAGAAGAGTGCCTAACTGCCAGTGCAGAGGTCCTGACAGATCATCAATGGCTATAGGACGCACTTTGTTAAAATTATTTTAGCCAAACGCTGAATAAATATTTAGTCTAGAGTGTCAATAACATTCCCAATGCTGTCTGATTTAAAAGGATATGTTAGGTTCTTATAAAAGGATATCTTAGGTTCTTATAAAAGGATATGTTAGGTTCTTAAAAAAGAGGGTTGTCAATAGACATCCAGACTCTCTCTCTCTCTTAGTCCTTACCCATGTTCTTAGCAGGCAGCCTGTCAATCCTCCACACGATGGCCGAGTACACATTCTCATACTTCACCGTCCCCACGGTAACCTGCATGATTGGCTGCGACTCCGCAGCACTGACCGATCCCAGGCACGCATTCCGGTTCATCCTGGCCGTCAGTGACTTCCGTCTGAGCAGTGTGACCGTGCGCGAAACCTTCACCCAGTCGCCCGGCACCGGTACACGGATCAGGATGTTGTCACAGAGCGGCTGAGTCTCCGACATGCCGGTGAAGGACGAGAAGGCAGCTGACATCCTGATGAAGGCTTGGAGTTCCACGTAGGCCCCTTGAACAGTTACCACTGCCTTGACAGTGAACGGTAGGTCAGTGCATCCCAAAGCTACTGTCTTGTAACGCATCAGCTCCACTCTGCAAGCGTCCGGAGGACAGAACTTGAGCAGTCGGGACCTGTAGAATTCCAGATCGTTGACGCACTTGTGGAAGTAGCAGTCACCAATCTCCATCCAACCCTCCAGGATGTCATCCTAAAAGAGCGCAATTGACATAAAAGAGTCACAAAGTATACAAGAGGACTAAAATAGGACTGGAAGGACCATACAGAAAATTAAAAGACCAATGAAAATGTAAGGACTACAATGGAAATGAATGGACTACAATGGTAATTAAACATAGGCCTTGAATTTTGTCATCCTCAAGGCTTTTGCTTTTCATGTCTCTTGACAGGATAATGAAAATGATTTGTTTGCGTGCAATATGTTATGTTTACGTGTTGTTGATGTTATAGAACGTGTTCCATTTTGCAAATACCTAGGAATCTGTTTAGATGACAAGCAGTCATTTATAAAACACGTTCTACAAAAGGTGAAGATGTTAAAGGTTCGAATTGGTTTCTTTTATGAAAGAAAATCATACCTGTCTTCTCAGCACATAAATCTGTGCAAGCCACTTCTATGTTAGATTATGGTGAAGCATGTATGCATGCTTCAGTATTGAAACCTCTGGAAACAGTCTATCATATGGCTCAGCACTTAAGTAATGGTGCAAACCTTCAAACACATCATTGTCCAAAATACACATCAATTGGTTTGGACTTCCTGATGTCTACAAGGGCCAGACATTGGTTGATATTTCTATCCCCACTATCTCATAAAAAAATATGTATTACTTAAAAACAGCAGTTATCAAGACAAAGATTTGCAAATAATTTAAACCCTGTATTCGATAGAAAATAATACAAAGACAACATATTAAATGTTGAAACTGAAAAATGTTATTGTTCCTTGAAAAACAAATATCCACTTTTAATGTTTACGTTTCTCAATGTAAAATTATGCATTATGAAATGAAAAATTACAAAGGAATATTAACATTTCCGAAGGTGAAATCATATATCAAGCAAGAATGGGAAAACATTTCACTTTCAAAACTTCAGTAATTGATCTCCTCAGTTCCCAAACACTTACAGAATGTTGTTAAAAGAAGAAGAGATGCAACACAGTAATAAACCTGCCCATGTTCATCATTTGTTCAAACGTTTTTGGCAATATCTCAATGGGAATATATTTTCCCTAAAACAATAACCTTTCTCTGGTTCAACGTTTGATATGTTGTCTTTGTACTATTTTCAAGTAATTATAGGGATTAAATGATTTGCGCATTCTGTTTTTATTTGTAAACTTCTTTGGAAATGGGATTGTAGTACTAGAGATACCAAGGGCTTCCTCTATGTTAAGAAAAACTGCTTTTGACTACCAAGCCCCATATTTTTGGAATGCCTCGCAGAATGAACTTAAGTTACAAACATTGGTGTCTACTAGCAGTTTAAATGTCTCATACAAATGATTTTTTTCTCTTTTCTGTAACACAGGGCTCAACTATAAAAGATACCTCAGCCTCAGCTTGATTTCCCTGTTAAAATAAAAGTTAAATAAAATAGAATGGTGTGGGTTAAAATTGTATGTTACACGTGGATACTTGGATAAAGGTGTTGTATTGATATGAGTTAAGACAAAAGTTGATGAACCTCCTCAGAGCCAGAGCTGTAGCTGGCATCGAAGCGAAGTAGCCCCAGATCGTTGAGAGCCAGGAAACACTCCCCTGGGCCATTGAGGAACGCCAGGCAGTGGATCTTTGTCACGGCTGCCCGGTCCATCACCACACCGTCCTTGAAAAATTTATTTATAGATCAAATAAAAAATGAAAAATGAAAAGATGAAAGGTCAGGTGTGATGGAATATGTCAATAAAAGCAGTAAGGAATCATATTTATTTAAAAGATATTAGAATAGATGGAAATGTATAACTTTCTGCTAATTCACATTATTGTTTACATTGTAAGAAAGACTGAAAATACAATTTTTTTTAAGGTAGAAGTATATGAAGTAGAGTAAATGCACCTTGTCCAGCTGCACACAAAGGTGGTCTGTAATCTGCAGTGTCATCTCCTGCTCCTCATAGTGCCGTTTCTGCGACAGGGGCGGGGCCAGCCTGAGGAGCTCTTCCTCGATGGTCTCTAACAGGTCCTCCATGTCACCCTGTTCCATGGTTCCAAACTTCAGCAGCTGCTCAACCTCAGCCTCGTGGGACACCTCCAGCTTTAAGTCAAAAATAAAACAATATGTTTGTAAAAAAAATTATATATATATATATATATATATATATATATATATATATATATATGATGACGCAAAGGATGTCTGAAGTAAAATAAATGATTAAAAGGCCCGGCTAAAAATGTGGATTGAAAACCTGAGTAGTGTCTGCCTCTCGTACCTTTGGGTGGTAGCGTTTCTTTTCTGTATAAGACACGTACTCCACCTTCACAGTCTGGATTTTGCGAGACTCTCCACAGTTCTCGAGTTTGAGATCTGACAACCTGCAGTGAGGCTCCAGCTGAAACTCTTTGAAAGGCTTCTCCAGTCCTTTCTCATAGTACATCTGGAGTACCCCTCCAGGTATCAGACGCAGGTAGATGGGGCCCCACTGTCGGGATGACATTCGGTTTTTCTTCTCCGGGATCCTCAACATTAAAGACCAGCCATCTCTCTTCTCGGTACGGAAGAGACCGTGAGAGACAAAAGCCTGTGACGGCCCCTCCCGTGCACACTCTTCGTCTCGTACTCCTCTCCTCTTCGCCCTACCCACCACTATTCCTCCTTCTTCTTCGGTGTCTAGGTTTTCCTCAGCTCGCAGGCCCTCCAGCTTGTGACAGATGTAGGAGTAGGAGCTCTGGAGGTGGTCTGGTCGAGGAGGCTCGTTGCCATCTTTCGTCCGGATGAAGAAGCGAGGCAGACTAGAACCTCCTGATTCCGAGTCAGAAGAGGAGCTCCCGGAGTCCACACCATGCTCACCAGCTCCATCCCAGAAAGGGTTGAAATGCCCTGGGTGCCCCTGGAAGGAGGGGAAGGAACTGGGGCCATCAGAGACAGAGACGTTATCCTTTGGCTGTGGGGTGGTGCTCGTCATGGAAGCCTGGTCCGGGCCAGAAGAAGAGGAACAAAGCAGAGCAGCAGATGAACTGGAGAAGCTGTGAAACAAGCTGTGCTGATCCCAGGGCCTGCAATGGAACGGTAATGCACCAGTCGGAGGAACTTCCCTAACCGGAGTACAAAGAGGAGTATTGCACGGCACAGGGGAAATTTCGTTGAGGTTAAAGTGCATTGGAGGGGAGCTGGATTCAAGGGAACTTCTGAAGCTCCAGGATGTGTCTCCTAATGGGGGGAGTACCAGTTTTAGGCCATTGGGACGAGGAACTGTCTTTAACCCTGTTGTCTTCACACTACCTGGGGGTGTCTTCACAGGGGTACAGGCAAATAAAGGGGGTGACGCTGCCTTTGCCCCTGGTGATTTTAGGGGGGTTGAGGCTAACTTTGTCCCACTGCTTGGGATCTTCAAGGGGGTTGAGGCAAAAGAAGGGGATGTAGATGCACTCCCCTCATCCTCAAAAGTCACCCAGTTTGTTTGATTGTTCATAGAGCACATGGCTGTTGTTGATTGGTTGTTTAGTGTCCAGGTTCAAATCAAAAGGTTACTTCCTGCTTGTTGAACTTTAGCTCAGAGGCCTCTCCTGCTAAAAAGAACATATAGATTAGAACACATCAGCATACAACATTGTGGCATCCAGAGATTTAAATGTTGGTGGGTAAGAACAACCGTAATGACATGAAATGACATGAAACAGTAATATTTGCTGGAGACTACATACAGTGAGGTAAAGAATTATTTGATCCCCTGCTGATTTTGTACATTTGCCCACTGACAAAGAAATTATCAGTCTATAATTTTAATGGTATGTTTATTTGAACAGTGACAGAAATCCAGAAAAACACATGTCAAAAATGTTATAAATTGATTTGAAATAAGTATTTGATCCCCTCTCAATGAGAAAGATTTCTGGGTCCCAGGTGTCTTTTATACAGGTAACAAGCTGAGATTAGGAGCACACTCTTAAAGGGAGTGCTCCTAATCTCAGTTTGTTACATGTATAAAAGACACCTAACCACAGAAGTAATCAATCAATCAGATTCCATACTCTCCACCATGGCCAAGACCAAAGAGTTGTCCAAGGATGTCAGGGACAAGATTGTAGACCAACACAAGGCTGGAATGGGCTCCAAGACCATCGTCAAGCAGCTTGGTGTGAAGGTAACAACAGTTGGTGTGATTATTCGCAAATGGAAGAAACTCCATGCAAGATCTCACCTCATGGAGTTACAATGATCATGAGAACGGTGAGGAATCCGCCCAGAACTACACAGGAGGATCTTGTCCATGATCTCAAGGCAACTGGGATCATAGTCACCAAGAAAACAATTGGTAACACACTACACCGTGAAGGACTAAAATACTGCAGTGCCGGCAATGTCCCCCTGCTCAAGGAAGCACATGTACAGGCCCGTCTGAAGTTTGTCTCAACTTCACTGCATCAAAGGGATGATGGACGGGGCCATGTACCGTCAAATCTTGGGTGAGAACCTCCTTCCCTCAGCCAGGGCATTGAAAATGGGTCATGGATGAGTATTCCAGCATGAAAATGACCCAAAACACACAGCCAAGGCAACAAAGGAGTGGTTCAAGAAGAAGCACATGTAGTGGCCTAACCAGTCTCCAGACCTTAATCCCATAGAAAATCAGTGGAGGGAGCTGAAGGTTAGAGTTGCCAAATGTCAGCTTTGAAAATTTAACTCCTCTGCAAAGTAGAGTGGGACAAAATCCCTCATGAGATGTGTGCAAACCTGGTGGCCAACTACAAGAAACTTCTGACCTCTATGATTGCCAACAAGGGTTTTTCCATCAAGTACTAAGTCATTTTTTCTCATTTCTCATTAAAATGCAAATCAATGTATAAAATTGTTGACATGCGTTTTTCTAGATTTTTTTGTTGTTATTCTGTCTCACACTGTTCAAATAAACCTACCATTAAAATTATAGATTGATCATTTCTTTGTCAGTGGGCAAACGTACAAAATCAGCAGGGGATCAAATACCTTTTTCCCTCACTGTATATCATATTGGTGCATGTCAGGCATCTCTCATTTACAAGTTTATATCTCAAAATGATATTTTAAATAGAGTCTATTTTTTTTTAAGTATCACTTAATATACAGTCAACTTAAGTATTGGCACTTTTTATAAATTAAGAAAAAGTGAACACAAAAGAAAACCACAAACAATTAGTCATGTTTTGGGCTGAAACATATTTCAACACAATAATTTCTGCAAAACAGGTTTTAATATTTCCAATAAAACCAAACAGTGTCATCTTTTATGAATTCCTATGCTTTTTAGTGATTCTCAGTTTCCAGGAATTGTATTGATGCTTTTTGCCTGTTCCTGTTTCCCTGGGGTGTAAATATGAGGTTGCACACATGTAAAATAAATTTGTCATCATCACCATGGGTAAAAGAGCTTTCAACTGAAAGTAGACAGATGGTTGTTAACCTACACAGATCAGGTAAAGGATACAAAAAATACATAAACAGAACTAGTAAGTCTGGAACAGATGCAAATTTGCCAAGAAGAGGGCTCATGTCCATACTGCCCCCACACTCTGTGAGCAGGATGGTGGGGGAGGCAAAGAAGGACAAAAGGATCACAATTTCAGATCTGCATAGTCTAGGTGAATCCTGTGGTTATCCAGGATAAAACATCAACTGTTAGAGGCCAGACCATGTCAACAAACTCTTTGGAAGGGTTGCACGAAAGAGGCCTTTACTGAACTCAACCCACAATGCAATGCCTGAACTTTGCCAAGCGTCATTGGAACTCAGTTGGAATTGTGAGTTGTGAAATGATAAGACAAAAAAATTACCAAAAGGGCACTGCACCCAATTAAAAGCACCAGATACCCACAGTAAAATATGGCGGTGGATCCTTGTTGCTTTGGGGCTGTTTTGCTGCTAGTTGTCATGGGGTTGTTGTTAAGATTGATGGTATAATGAATTCCATTGAGTACTAGGGTATTTTAGCCCAAAATCTGTCTGCCTCCGCCAGGATATTGAGACTTGGCCATATTTAAACAAGACAATCATCCAAGCATATGTCAACATCAACACACAAATAGTTGCATGACCACAAAAATCTATGTTTTACAATGACCATCTCAGTCTCCAGACTTTAATCCAATTGAAAACCTGTGGTCTGAATAGAAAAGAGCAGTCAACAAGACCGAACATAAGACTATCAGGGATCCTGAAATGTGGTGCATAAGACTATCAGGGATCCTGAAATGTGGTGCATGAAGGAGTTGTGCAAGATCCCCCCAAAAGTATTTGCCAACGTCGTAAGACTTTAAAGGAAGAGGATCAGTACTGTTATCCACTCTACGGGAGGCTTCACAAAATATTTATCATAATGGTGCCAATAATTTTGAACCCTGCATAATACTCAATTTTGAAAAATTGCATAATACTAAATGAAATGTTTTGTTTGTGAAATTATTGTGTTTGATATGTTATGTTTGAGGCCAAAATATGACTCATTGTTTGTGTTGTTTATTTTTTGGGTTTACTTTCACTAAATTTTGTGAAGGGTACCATTGAGTTGAATGTATATTTTGTGTTGTCATATTAAGCAGTTTTTATAACCCACATGTTGGCAGTTTTTTTTAAATATGTATTTAGAGATATTTTTGGGGAGTATGTAGAAAAATTATAGAGGGGACACAGTTTGGTGGGATGCAGATTGAAGGGCTGTGGCTGGGAACTGAACCCATGGCACCAGTGGGGAGAGGGGTTGTAGCTGGGAACTGAACCCATAGCTCCAGTGGGGAGAGGGGTTGTAGCTGGGAACTGAACCCATAGCTCCAGTGGGGAGAGGGGTTGTAGCTGGGAACTGAACCCATGGCCCCAGTGGGGAGAGGGGTTGTAGCTGGGAACTGAACCCATAGCTCCAGTGGGGAGAGGGGTTGTAGCTGGGAACTGAACCCATGGCTCCAGTGGAGAGAGGGGTTGTAGCTGGGAACTGAACCCATGGCTCCAGTGGGGAGAGGGGTTGTAGCTGGGAACTGAACCCATGGCTCCAGTGGAGAGAGGGGTTGTAGCTGGGAACTGAACCCATGGCTCCAGTGGGGAGAGGGGTTGTATGTGTCTATAATAAGTGTTACTGCTAGACAACATATTTGGATTACTTTTAAATGATTTAGAAAGATCTGGCCTCAAATTTGACCATAACGTGACACAAAATCTTAGCCTGGCAACATTTCAGCTGAGATGATTTCCCGTCGGTCAGTTGGCAGCATAAATCTTCCACATGGCTGACTGAGGTAAATTATTTAATAGCTGGCATGCTGACTCCTTTTTTTCCTTTTTATTTGTGGCAATACTGCAAAATAGTTCATTGTAGAAATATTTAGCTACGTATGGGAGAACAATTCTGTACTTTATGCAATAAATAAAATACAAGAAAAAGACTTTCGGGGGGAGGTGAAATCTTGCTCTTGTCTTGTCACCAATCCCCAAAATGCAGAAGGCACACACAAAATGGATTCCCCCTACAGGAATTTAAGGACATAGAGACTAAATATCCTAGTGGACACTGAATGATTACAGCTGACTGCTGCTACAGCTGCAATCTATCTGAACGAGCAGGCAGAGAGCGGTTGCTTTGCTACATCATCCTTTAGCCTTCTCATCCTCTGGGGAATTGGGGTCGATTTCATTTAGGTTGAAATTCAGGCTTCGTCTCCCTCTATTTAAATGTGGTACAGAAAGGAATAAACAAGGGTTGTAGTGAAATGTAGAGTTTGGGGGAATTTCAGTTCAATTGTGATGGATGAAAATACCACACACTGATAGGAAATGTGGACGATGGAACTGAATTGTGGGGTTGAGTCGAAGTGAATCAAAGTAGTGGTCATTATGCACCAAATGGAAAAACTTTTTTTAAGGAAGAGTAGGACTCCTTGGATCCAATAAGAAACAATAATTTTCATTTTTTTATTTGCTAATGACTACCACCCTGTTCTGCCGTCCAATTGGGAATTAGATTTTTGCAGGACTCAGGAAGTATGTCACTGGGAGTGGAGCAGAGAACTGCACTTATCTTCATTTGCCAAGCCTGCTGTGGAACACTGCAACAGCTGTTCATTGCTCAACGCTTCAGACCATTTACCAGCCAGTGAGATGTGGGGCACTGACAATTATGTGCTGTGGTGCAATGGGAATTTGATAATGAAGTCCAAGTATAACAATTTTCCTCATTTAACTCAGGACTTTATGAGTTACTAATCTCATTACCAGGCTACATGCTAGAGAAAGAACTGGCTGGAGGTAGATACTGCATAGCCAATAACAGTTTATAGTACTGTAGCATGTGCTTAATTTGAGGATAGATCCGGGACCAGGCTATTGGAAATAGGCTAGTACGTTATCCTGAGTACTGATGTCATCCATTCTCTACATACTAGCCTCCAACCAAGCAGTTGAATCATGGTATCAATAAATTAAATAATAACTAAATCTTTTTATATACAATAATGAAAACATTTTCAATTCAAAACATAGACTACCTTCCCCCAGAAGAACTGAGAGCAGACATGCTGCAGTCATCATAGCATCTAGCAGTTGTATCCCCCAGCAACCACTGAAGCCAAGTTTAAAAATAACATTGTGCTTCGACTGTGACACGCTGGCATCCCGGCTCCAGCCAACACCAGTGATAGTAGTAGCAGACAGTCAGGGGCGGAGCACCCAATTTCCATCTCCACTGGTCACAGCTTCCAACATACAGAGATACAGGCAGCCCCTTCCACTCCCCAACACCAGCACAGAGATACAGACCTAAACACAGTCCCTTCCGCCAACATCAGCACAGAGATACAGGCCTAAACACAGTCCCTTCCACCAAAATCAGCACAGAGATACAGGCCTAAACACAGTCTCTTCACCAACAACAACACTGAGATACAGGCCTAAACACAGTCCCTTCCGCCTAAATCAGCACAGAGATACAGGCCTAAACACAGTCCCTTCACCAACAACAACAACAACACAGGGATACAGGCCTAAACACAGTCCCTTCACCAACAACAACAACACAGGGATACAGGCCTAAACACAGTCCCTTCACCAACAACAACACAGAGATACAGGCCTAAACACAGTCCCTTCACCAACAACAACACAGAGATACAGGCCTAAACACAGTCCCTTCACCAACAACAACACAGAGATACAGGCCTAAGCACAGTGGCAGTCCCTACCCTGCCCCCAACATTAGCACAGTGATTTGGTTATAATATCCTGTTTGAAGAAAATAATAATAATAATAAAGTTCCCCTTAAGCTATAAATATGAATGTGGCTTGGGGGCTTTAGGACACCAAGAGAGCGTCTCAGAGTAGTATTGCTGATGTAGGATTGGTTTGGTTTTAAAGATCATAACGAATAATATAACATAGCCAGAGGGAACATAAAACAATATCAGCCCTCTTACTTTAAGACATTGTAAGCATACTAGGCCTAGAGCTCTTCTACAGCAGGGTAAAAGGGCTGTGAAGGCACCGCTATGGAGTCCAGAGAGCCAGGTTCTACTTAGGACAGTTAACATGTCAGGTAAGCTTCAACTGGGGTGCCTGCTGACATCTGAGAAGGTTGACCACCACATGAGCTGCAATGTTCTGGATACATTTTGCAGGCACAAGCAGGCAGCTCTACCAACAGTGAGCTGCTGTAGGCCTAAATGGCCATAAATCTGTATGGCGACAGGACGGTGGCAGGCCTGACAAACAACAACAGTCTGCCGGGGAGTAACGCAGGTCTGTATCATTCCTGGGACAACAAGCTCTCCGCCAACGTAAGCCAAACCATGGAGATGACTGCTGACAACGCTGGGGGTAACATAACCCGACAGGGCTGCTGTAGAGAAGGTCAGACCGAGTCCTCGTGGTAGAGTTCTCATGGACCTTCGATACTACAGAAGCAGGGTTCAATGCTAACTATTTTACCATAAAAAATTGTAAAAAACATGATACTTGTATTGTACAGAAAGTATTGTATGCAAATATCAAATAATCAGAATATTGATTTATACCACAGTTTGGCATGTAATGTAAGACATGAGCTGATAGAAGCAATTGCTGTTTACATAAATATGATGCAATGCACATCATTACTTTTTAATAAATACACTGCTCAAAAAAGATCAAAATCTTTACTGTACATTGTGTAATATCGTAATTTTTATTACGTAACAACAGCCAAAGGAAACCAAAATCACCAACTGATTGGGGGCTGGATTCAAACTCACACTGAAAATCGAAGTAAACAATTGAAATCACAGGCTGCTCCAATTGGAATCAGGTCTGGGGAACATGAGAGCCAGTCAATGGCATTAATGCCTTCGTCATCCAGGAACTGCCTACACAATTTGGCCACATGAGGCTGGGCATTGTCCTGCACCAGGAGTAACCCAGGGCCCACTGCATCAGCATAAGATCTGACGATGGGTCTGAGGATTTCATCCCGGTACCTAACATCAGTCCGGGTATCGTTGGCTAGCATGTGGAGATCTGTGCAACCCTCCAAGTATATGCCTCCCCAGACCATCACTGACCCTCAGCCAAACCGGTCATGCTGGATGATGTTGCAGGCAGCATAAATGTTCACCACGGCCTCTCCAGACTCTTTCACGTCTGTCACATGTGCTCAGTGTGAACCTGCTCTCATCTGTGAAGGAAACGGGGTGCCTGTTCCTCCTCGCACAAAGGAGCAGATACCGGTTCTGCTGTTGGGTTGATGCCCTGGTCAGCTTTCATTGTGTAACAGCCCGTCTCCTGGTCTCTCCTCCATGCTCTTGAGACTATGTTGGGAGACACAGCAAACCTTCTTTCGATGGCACATATGGATGTGCCATCCTGGAGGAGCTGGACAACCTGTGCAACCAGAATGGGCTGCAGGTACCGCCTCAAGCTACCAGTAGTGACAAGGATACTAGCAAAATGCAAAACTAGAGAAGAATCAGTCAGGAAGGAGAGAGCAATTGAGTCCACCAACTGTAAAACCATTCCTTTTTTGGGGGTTGTCTAACTGTTCCCTCTCCAGTGAATCTACTGTCACTTTCATTTGCACCAATACAGGTGACATTGATTCACAATTGCTTATGCTTCCTATCTGGACAGACTGATATATCTGAAGTTTGACTTGGTGTAATACTGTGATGATTACCTCTTCCCTTAATTTTTTTGAGCAGTTTAGTTATCAAAATATTACTATAAATATCAGGATCATGTTTTCTTGAAGACACTTGCATTTGATGTGACATATAAAAGCTTGATAATAAAATAATTGAGATCATATACTTTTGGTCACCAATATGGAGCAATACACATTCAATCCAACAGGCGAGGTAGTCCCACTAGATGGTTCACAGGCTTCTTTTGTGTCACTGTTAGTAAGCGGATAGGCAGACGTAGTTAACATGACACTTACTGTTGGCAAGCACGATACGTGTCCTATGCGTTCCACCGTTAAACTGCTGTTTAATGGCAATTTCAATTAATCTTATTGATCCATGCCTGTGGAAATGACAGAATGTGGCTTTTAAAGGGACAAACCTTGCTGCAGTCCAATACTGCAGCATCACAGTCCAATACACGTGGGCGAATTATCCTAGAGAGGATTCTTCCACCTCCAGTAGTTTAAACAGGGATAGCCTGGTCCAGAATGTATTGTCATATCCCTACATCAGCGCTTGGCGAGACAGCAAAAAAACTAGCAACCAGGCTAGCAGCAAAGAAAATGAAAGGCACTTAATCTTCAGAGACTGGAGAAAACTGACATTCCAACCATTCCTAATTGGATACACAGGAAATACAAGCCAACAGTGCTACTCACACACACAGACACACTTTCAGAACGTACAACAGGTTGCTTTAAAAATCCCATTAATTACACACATGTAGGTCACTTACAGTGAGTACAGAGTGTCAGTTGGGATGCTCATGTAATCTTATTTATGATTTAAGCCCAAACATTCAGGGGGGGGCTCTGTCCCAAACAGATTTTACATCTGATCCTGGACTCATTCATTGAAAATTCCATATTAAGCTTGCTTCTTAGTCCAGGAACAGTCTAACTGGTCCAGAATGCATCCCTAATCGTACTGAATCTGACCTTAGTCTTACGTTACATAAATAATAATTTTATGATGTCCGAGTCAGAGACAGTGCCAGGTCTGATTAAGGGATCAGTAATAAGACCAAAGCTCCTTCAAGATCACTTGGCCTCTTCAACTCTGGATTGTGTATCTTCCTAAAAGATATGTTCAAAAAGACCGACTGGATCATGTGTGAGTGACGAAGAAACCGCGATTAAAAAATAGGTGTCAATCACGTGACTTCCCATTTTTTTTAAATAACAATCTGGTAGTCTACATTAGAATTACGTCAGGCACTTCCTGTGGAAGCAACTGAGCCGCCAACTGATTTATGTTCTTACTTGACCCACAGCCACGGCCTTCTTGCATCCTTTGCCCTAGTGACGGCCAAATGAGGCTTCATTAGTGTTATTTTAGCTGCAGGATATTATGCTGGCAGCCCTCAGATATTCTTTATCACAATAAAAGCCATCGTTGAAATGTATACAGCAATATAGTTAACAATATTGGGGCAAGATGGTACAGAGAAAACAGAAGAAAAAAAAAGTCCAGAGAAATACCCAATTACCCTCAATTTCACAGCAATGACCGTTAGCACAGCTCATGCACAGAAACAAATCACAAAATCATAACGTTGTCAAAAATTTCAATATGAATCGGATTTGTATGTTTTTGAAGTATTTATGTACAGTCCCAGCTACTTATTATCTATGTGTCAATGAATGAACACGTACACGTCACCCATTGAATTGTATATATCCTAAAAGCCGGTCTAGTCTGTAAAGTCTGCCTCGTACGCTTTCCAGGAAGTCTTGTGAGGTTGCATCTCAGGAGTTTGGCATCTCTGGCTTTTAAAACTCTGAGGTGCGACCGTACCCTCACATTGATTACCCACATGAAGGGGGAATAAAATGCTATGTGTGTGGATATGTGTTTTCTGTGAAGTCGGGCTGTTTTTATGATCTGTCTTTCCCACCCTGATTAAGACCACATGTAAACAGCATTAACGTAAACATAAGATAGCAGCAGTGTGATCTGTAGATCTTGATTGCACCTTCAGAGATGAGAGGGCTGACCCTTTTCTGACCCTGTGTGCTCAAAACATTGCTTTACTGTGGGAATATGAAGTAACCCATAACATTTCTCCAGGGAGGGGCCTGGAGAAATGTTTGTAAAATTATTGTTTTAATCATGTCGCTCTGAGGCTGTAGACTGATTACATTTACTTTATATAGAAATACTTAAGTAAATCACGCTGCTATTTTGGGTTCTAATTGAGTCTTAAAGTTAAACTATGTTCATTAAGCATTTATAAGTTCCATTATTTAACACTTTAGATATGTATACTTAATTTATAGGTCCAAAAATATATGTATAGCCGTCCAGACTGTCCGTTTAATTTATTAATTCATAGTATGAAACCTTTCCTTTTCTTTTCTTCCTTTCCATCTGTCAAATACACTGTATTTTTAGCAAAAAAGGTTGAGGGGTACTTATATACTTTTATTTTGGTCTATCTGTTCTTCCACAAGTTTCCAACGCTTGAGGTCAAGCCCATCAATCATACCCAATTTATTTCAAGAATCTCCATCGCAGCCGCAACTTCCTTGGTTATGCATAAAGTACAGAAGAGACACTTCCTGACAGATGTCATAAAACATTTGGCCACATAACATCACCTATATATTGTTATCTATAATTACGTTTGTATTCTTTAACATAAGACATAGTCACGTTCTGAGCTGGAGACGCCATCTCCACGAAAAGGCATAATTCCAAAGCTTTTCCCAAAACATGCTCCATAAAATGTTTGCTATGATTGTTGTTTACCTTTTACAGTAATTAGCTGTCTGTCCAGAATAGTCTCTAAAATGTGAGACAAGAAAGAGCTTCCCATTTGTTAAAGAGAGGACAGCTACAAATGCTGTTTTATCATGTTTTGCTTCAAAACACACTGCGGCTGTCTCAGTACAATTCAACCTTGCAGTGATCTTCCATGACTAAAGCAGTGGGAAACTATCCACAAAATCAGGACAGGAACAACGCAGTCTTGCAATGGAATGTCTAGAAAGAATTATCCAATCTGCGCTTTTTTGTTTTGTCAGTTAACGATCGTACTATGGTCTGCAGTGCAGGCTATTCGTCTTGGTTTAGGTGACCAGTTAATTCATTGGCAACAATTCCGTTTAAAATAAATGTAAGCAGTGTCACTAAACTTACAATTTACCCACAACGTAGATATATGCTATTATTTAATAAATTCCAACGAAAGCAGAGGAGGGTAATTGTCTTTTCGTGAAAATGAATTGTTTAACAGTTTTTTGTTGTATTATTTGTTCATGATTTTTGTTCTAGATTCGATTTGCCCTATGGAATGGAATTTTGCAGGGCGAGAGGAGAAGTTGTCCCCAAAACAGAAGTTGTCTATTGTTTGTTTCTACGACTTGCTTTGATTGCATATTGTCAGTTGACATTCTGGAGAAAGAAAATCGAAAATACTCACATTGTCCACAAATCCGGGGAAACAACAATCAAAAGTCAGGAGTCTTGTTTGCCTTTAAAACAGCTTACGTCCCAATAAGCGAAGCCAACCGGTTTCTCTCAAAATGGCAGAGGGAGAGCGCATGAAATCTGCGGATTTGTTGAGATCCCCTCTCCCCTCTCTCGACTCAGTTAACGGGACGTCCCTGCCAGTTGTGCGCTGGAGGGTTGATAGAAGTAAACGCAGTTCTCAACATGTCAAAAGTTTACCCACCTTTTTTTTTGGAAACCTACATTAAAAGTCGGCCTGTGGACAGCTAAATATTTGTTTCACCTCGACTGGCGATCAAATTTGAACCAACAGTTTTTTCCACCGCCACTTCCCTGGGTAGTGAGAAATGTACAACAACGCTAGGAATGGACCGGAATGGACGCTTATGCACATATTCTCCTCCCTCATCTCAACTGACCCAATGATGACGAGGTTTTTGGCGTGACCTATGTATATGGAGTATACACTTGCTTCTGGTTTGGCCTGTCTACAATAACAAAGAATGAAAAAAAATCAGTTGCGATATTTCGATCCTCTTTGAATCATGAATCCCATTTGCATTGCGATTATAGGCAAATACCTCAGCGAGTTGTTGCCACTACAATCCGATGTATATTTTGTTGTCAGTATCATGAGGTTTAAGGAATTTTGCCCTCCCATGTAAAAAAAAAAAAAAAAAAAACAGCTATAAAAAAGTAGCCTAATTAAAAATGTTCTCTTATTCATGACAAATTGGATTAGGACAGCACCAAGGAATGTATTTCATTGCAATTTGGTCCTAATTCGGTCTGTAAAACAAAAACACATTTCACAGTTAACTAATATTCCCATACAAAATCCCTTCACCCACACACAGAGAGAGAGAGGGAGAAAGCTGTTTCACACTAGGCAGTTGTTTTTTTTTGGCATCACTGGAGCATGCCAAAGAACTATAAATGTCCAGTCTTGATTCTTGGGTTTGCATTTGGAGTCTTTTGCTTGGACCAAACATGCTGTAATTCCTAAATGGTGTTTATCTGATGTGGATAAAAATACCCTAAAATTAAATCTGACAATCTGTACAATTGCACATCAAATATCCAAATACTTTTGAAGTGTAAGCAAATGAACAGACTGAAATGGTTAGCTTCTGTTTGGTGCCATAACTGATGGAGGGATGGGATGACAGTGAACCAACAAGCCAACATAGCACTTTTCACAACGATGAGGTTGGCTGCAGGGTTTTGGCCAAGCCAAAGTCTAAGTAAACACAATTTTATTGAGCCCTTGACAGCAGACAAAGCAATGTGAAAGAGGGGAGCATTAGGATGAGAACTCATTGTAGTGTGCCAAGAGCATGCTGGGTACTGAAGGCGATCAGAGTTTATTTTGTTCCCTGTTGAAGAAGTACCCGTGCAGCTGGCAACAGAACCCAGGAACCATCATTCTGGCACAGCCAACTGTTATTATGGCTGAGTTAATGGGTGCTTGTGTAAAGAGTGCTGGATCCTGGCTGCTAGTGAACCCTGAATTACTCTGCACCAACACTATTGGACAAAGTTTGCATGCCGGTGAACATGTCTGTCGGCCCATTTACAGGCATTGGAGTGGCAAGTCCTTTAATCTACAGGGGCCTGTCAACAATACTGTGAAGAATTCTGACCTTTCTAGTATAGGCTGTCATCACAATGTATGCAAACATAGGCAATATTGAGAAAGCTCTTTTTATTTATGCATTCATAGGAGAATTATGTTGAACAATCAGATTACATTGTGAAGATATAGGTTTTTAGGGCATGTTGGCAAACCTCTGGCACTGCCATCATCAATTTTAGAGATCTTGTGATTTGGTGACTGAACAGAATTTAACACTATGAGATGGTTCCAACGAATAAACATTGTTCAAAAACGTATCAATACTGTCCACGTGATTTTTTATTTTGTCAAATACATACGTCACAATAAGCAAGAAAGATCCAGGGTTAACTGTATAAAATAGAAGAAAACGTATCTGGACATTCATTTTCCGTAGCTACGTTTTGCTAAGGCGCGCCTAAACGAACATGATCCTGCTCTGGATGAGCCGTAAACTGTTCAATTCAGAAGCGCCACGTACCGCCCGACCGGGGGTACCCAGCTTGCCAACATGCCGCCGACGTAACTCTATAGAATACAACGGCGATAGTCTTTACTGGAGTCCCGAGACAGCAGACTTTTTGGTGTGTAACCTACTGCCTTTCAGTACGTACCCATATTTATCCCTGGGACACACTTATCAAAATATAAATTAAGGCAAGTTGAGTGATTAGCTTTACGAGTTTCTGATTTTCCATTGGTCAACCACGATTGGTCATCGTGTAAAATAGCCATTTGAAACCTTAGAACGAGCGCCTTTTTATTGTTTTTACATAGTACAAGGTACATGAAACGTGATTCAAAGGGAGTGTATTATATGCACATCACTTTTTAGTCCATACATGATAAATGGGTTTCAAGGAGGTGGCGATACATCTGTCCCAATGGCACACCGTACACCAACGACAGGGCGCTCATTTTGTAAAAATGTTATGTGATAAATAGGGGGATATTTATTTCGCAACAAGAGCTCCCCACAGTGCACATTTTAACATAACTTTGGTGATACAACTACAACACAAAGGTCACAGACAAACACACTCGGGCCTATGATTAACAACTGTGCAACGTCACGTACGGTTGTGTGTGGAACAGATCTGTAATATTAGAACTGATTAGCAAACTGTATACAATCTATTCTGCTTCGTTGCATTTCTATCAGCAACATCACATTCTGAATATTTCACATTAAACAGTACACCTGCGGACTACTTTTAAAACTGTGCCGTATTCTCTATTATGCAATACCTTGAACCAGAGTCAGTGCACTAAATCTGGAATTCGGTTACCAATTGGGCACACAGCCCTAATCCATATCAAACCCAGCCCTCGGACTAGCAGGGTCATCAACACTAATCTATAGTTGAACCTTCCATCAGCTCAACAGGAAATATGGGATATTTCAGGCAATGAGAGTTTGTGGATGTGTCCAACCTGTCTCTATCTTTCTGTAAAGAGTGAAGGCTGGGCGTACGTGGTCAGTGTGTGTCCAATTAATTTGTCACTCATTCCTTTATTTAGTCAGGGCTAGCCTTTCTCAATGCCAAAGGACTGTGGAGTGAGTATGATATTCCTCGCACATCACAAATGTTGCACAATTATTCTCTTGTGGAAGTGAAACACTGTCAAAGCATTTAAAATGAAGAGAGTTGTTTTCAGTCCCACTCCAAGCCAGTCACAACAGCTTACCTAATGACATAAAGCCAACCTTCTGCTGATCTGCCTTCTGTCTCGTACATCAGTCTGAGACTCCCATCATTGCATCAAAACGCACATGTGTTTTTTTAGATGGGGTTTTGGCTCTGGCCCAAATTCATCAGGTTCTGGAACCAGTCAAAAGGGTCAGATCGATCTGGACCCATAGTTGAGGAGAACCTAATGTTTGTGGGTGTGGTGTAGCGTTTGTCTGGAGGATGGCGTGTGGGCAGCCACACAAGTCACACTATTAGAATGAATCTTTTGCATAATGGAAAAAAAAACACAGTCAGTCAGATAAACACAACACAATTTCTCACTCACACACATGATCTCATTCTCCCACTTAATAGCAATTTCATATAGTAATGCATATTTACTTAGCACAGAAAAACAACACGAGAAAGAGACAACCAATCAAACCCACGATCTGACTTTAGTGAGCAGGGGGATTTTCCTCTTCCTCCATCAAACCAAAGGTTAGAAGGGCAAGCCGCTACTTCCTTCACACATTAGGAACCATTTCACACCATTGTCATCAATGTCATTTAGAAACACACCTCATAAAATGCTTCCTTTAAGCAGACAGGAAAACCCCCACTACCCGGCCCTTTTGTAGCTACCCCTCTGATAGAGGAGAGGTCCAACAGTGTCCTCCCATCTTGGTCCAGTACGGTACTGTAGAGGTGGCAGGACTTCAGCAGGTGGGTGTTTCTACAGTACAGCTGTTGCCTCAGTCCAGTGCGCTCCATCGATCCAAGATGGAGCGCGTCCTATGTCAGATACTTTCCTATCGACTCTTCTTCAGGAGTTTGGAGTTTCCCTGGAAAAACCATGAGGCAGAACGGGGTCAAGGACACTTTCTAGAACTGTTGTTGGGTTTTAGCAAGGAGTTCTGAAAGGAAAGCTCCAGAGCCAAAACAGGTCCCTGAAAACAAACATTCAATTTCAAACTAGGGATTTTGTGGACAATTAGGGCCATTTTCCTACCCATTGATTATGCATACCTCAACTACACATTCACATGTCCAGATAAAGTATGCAGTCAGAGATGTTCCAGAGAACATTTTGACTGTCATGAAAACACATGACTTACAATACATATCTTTAATTAAAATGACAATAAATGGAAAAGCAGAAGAGCTGGTCAACCTCTGTCCTGGTGCTGTAAGCTGGTTTGATTTGGGGTATACCCTTCTTTGAAGACGCTTGAGTTTTAATTACATGGCCATTAAGAGCCCTAACATTTCTTTGGAACATGTCAGTTCCCCTCACAATCATGTTGACATTGTTCTATTTCATGACGCTACATCATTTCAGTAGATTTATGTTGGAAGTTCCAGGGCTGCTCTGACATTGACAGGTGATAATTAGTCTCTGGGAAACAGACCTCAATCATAACTCTTGCACACCATCCGTCTAGAACTCCTTCATCAAATGTTTTTTTGTTTTTGTTTTTTTACCAGAAGTAATTTACCAGAGGACCTCTTCCCCCACTTCAGAAGTCCAACCAAACAGCTGTGATTTTCACAGAAGGTTTTTCCCATCAGACCCTGCTGTGCCCGCCCAACTCCACCAGGACCTCCCCTCAGAATGGATGGAAGTTCGTTACTCAGATAAGCATAACCTAACCGACTGCCAAGTGACATCTTAACCTCTACGGTCAGATAAATTCATTGAGGTAAAACCCTCCTCTGTGAGATCCAACAGCGACTGTGTAGATACTGGAGAGCTGCGTGAGGGGACTGGTTACCTTGCTGCCCAGTTTGAGTGTGTCAATCTCCTCCCTCTGCTTGCTGAGGGTCTCGTTCATGACACACAGGTGGTCGCTCATCATACTCAGCTGATCCTCGTAACTCCTCTTTGTGGTGGCCAGCTCATCCTGGAAGACGGGGGGACAGGATCCAGTTGCCCAGTGTGAACGCTCAAGTTCATTATCACACGTGTTACAGCGAGAACAATCAGAAATTAACTCAGCAAATTCAGGGACAAAACTTCCGGAACACGCTCACAGAAAAAAAAAAATAAACACGTGCAGCCTGGTGGTCTAAGAGCGGGTGAGTGAAGGGATGTGGGGCACGCTGTCGTTTCTCAGTCAGGAAGTTAAGACTACAGTTACTGTTGTTGTGGTTTACCTGGAGACGTGTGATGTTCTGATTGGCCAGTTTGACCTCCTCAGCGAGAGTCTCCCTTGACTTCTCTGCGATGGCTAAACGTTTGGCCAGGGCTCGGCACTGAGGTAAGACAGCACATACAGTTGTGACAACCACATTGTTACAAACATAAATATACCATTGTTAATAGTGTAGCACAAACAGACCTGTGAAACATAGCAGACAACACACCAAGGAATGACCAACTGAACTGGTGGCGAGTCAGTGGCCTGACCTTCACTGACGTGAGATAAAGGCCTACATGAGGCCCGGGTTTGACTTAATGGACTCAACTACAGTAATGTGAGCATGATGGTTAGGGACTTTCTTCTTAGGCCAGCATCAAAGTCACTGCCTCCAGATGCCCATCAGACAAACAGTTCAAATCTGGAGAAATCATAATCCCATGATGCATAGCACTCAGCACACGTCTTCCCTTACTATATTTACATTCAGCCGACTACGGCATTACACAGAATTTCCAAGCAATGGTTAGACAAGTGGGAAAAAAAACGACAAATGCATTTCCGTGACCAACAATGAAAGTGGAATAATTCCGCTGACAGCACACCTGGGTCCATCCAGCCGGAAGTAAAGGTTCCAATAGAAAGAACAGACAGAGGATGGAGGAAGAGAAAAGACAAATGGAACATTGCCTCCTTAGGGGAAACAAAATATGACCACATCATTGTCAACTGTTGCCACTTCCACTTCCCTCAGAACAAGACATACACGCCCGAAAAATCGGGACCAGAATAGCAGCAGAGGCACATATTGGAGGAAGCCAGACGGTTGAGTGACTGGGCTGCAATTAAGCCGGTCTCCAGTAAAGCAGGAGTTCGGCACGCGTGTGACCTCCGCTCCAACTATGTTTACACAGTATCCACTGAGACAATCAAAACAATACTTTACGCTGAACAGAAAAATACAGCCATCTGGACAGGCCTGCGACGTGTGAACAGGAAGCAAATCCACTGGATGTGTGTGTCACCTCAGCGTGGAAGTTAACGGCCTTGCTGTCGGAGATTTGGAGCTGCGTGGTCAGTTCCCCTACGCGGGCCATGTAGTGAGCCTTTATCAGCTTCTCCCTGAAGTCCCCATCGCCCACCTTAGTCAGGACAGATTAATATATTAATGAATATACGTTTCATAATGCTGAGGGTATTTTATAAGTGTTATGTATGTTAAATTCAGGCAACTTAGAGAATAACCACTTCATATCAAAGCGGTCTGCTGTTCACACTAATTTCCTAGAATGTTTCCACCTGCTGCCTGTTAGAAAAACAGACCATCCTTGGTTGGATCAGAGAAAAACAATACATACTTACTTCTTCGTTGGTGGGGGTTGTGGTCAACATTCCAATCTGATGAGAGATACAAAACACAGAACTCCATCAGATATTCCAAAGGAAAAGTCTACTTAACCCTAGATCTGTTCATGTTGTCTTGCCAACAAGGACGGCCATTGCTGTTTGCACAACACAGACAGACCTGGGTCCAGGCAAATACAATAAATTATTCTAAATCCCACAAACAGTCCCTCATGTTTTCCAAAGAAGATGAACTGCAAGCACATACATTTCTAATGGGAAAAGGCCCTTAAAAACCTGCGAACAGAGAGTGCAGCTGGTTGTTAACAAGAGAAAAGTATGCACATAGGAGCTGGTCAGACAACACATGATCAGACCAGAGGTCTGGCACAGTGGGCTTACACTGAAAACATATGATCAGACCAGAGGTCTGGCACAGTGGGCTTACACTGAAAACATATGATCAGACCAGAGGTCTGGCACAGTGGGCTTACACTGAAAACATATGATCAGACCAGAGGTCTGGCACAGTGAGCTTACACTGAAAACATATGATCAGACCAGAGGTCTGGCACAGTGAGCTTACACTGAAAACATATGATCAGACCAGAGGTCTGGCACAGTGAGCTTACACTGAAAACATATGATCAGACCAGAGGTCTGGCACAGTGGGCTTACACTGAAATCATATGATCAGACCAGAAGTCTGGCACAGTGAGCTTACACTGAAAACATATGATCAGACCAGAGGTCTGGCACAGTGGGCTTACACTGAAAACATATGATCAGACCAGAGGTCTGGCACAGTGAGCTTACACTGAAAACATATGATCAGACCAGAGGTCTGGCACAGTGAGCTTACACTGAAAACATATGATCAGACCAGAGGTCTGGCACAGTGAGCTTACACTGAAAACATATGATCAGACCAGAGGTCTGGCACAGTGGGCTTACACTGAAAACATATGATCAGACCAGAGGTCTGGCACAGTGAGCTTACACTGAAAACATATGATCAGACCAGAGGTCTGGCACAGTGAGCTTACACTGAAAACATATGATCAGACCAGAGGTCTGGCACAGTGGGCTTACTCTGAAAACATATGATCAGACCAGAGGTCTGGCACAGTGAGCTTACACTGAAAACATATGATCAGACCAGAGCTCTGGCACAGTGAGCTTACACTGAAAACATATGAACTAGAGCTAGTGCAGGGAGGGCATCTCCTAAACCTATCAAATTTCCCTGCAGAGTTTTGTTCAGTAGAGGGACGTATTCAGGCTTCAACAAGGGCCCACTGATTTAATACATACATACATATCCTGTTTCGAAACACCAATTCACGCAAGTGGTGCATTTTCCATTACATTTAAAAATGTTCTGTTTTTATCAACGCTTATGAAATAACCGTGCTCAATTATACTCTACTACTACAATTTAGTCAAGTCAGCTGAACGATTAGCAGGTTTTTCCAGGCTGGGGAGACAAAGCAGATGGAGTACGTGTGTATATATATATAGTATATTGCTCCAGAATCCAGCATATCGTTTTCAGACCAACAGACCATATATGTACCCATATTTTCCTTTTTAATAACAGAAAAGAAGTCAGAAAAACCTGGCTGCAATGGAGAGATAACTAGGATGGGAACAGACAGAGTAAAAAACTCCCTTCAATGGAGCCAAAACAATAAAACATATTACTGTTCCCATGAAGACATGCCTGAATAAATGGGTGGGAAAGAGAGGAGTAACTTTGTCATACCATTATATCATTCCAGTCTATGAAGAAAAGACTGGCAAGACTAGTGTTCATAAAAACAAATTAAAACACTATAAAAAAAAGAAAAGGTTGCAAAGTTCTAGATAGTCTTTTTTTTTTTTTTTAAATCTCCATTTGATGACTCAATTGCAAAAACAACAAACAGGTTTTTGCATCTACCAGGCTGGCGCTTAGTGAAGCCTCCTTCCCTGCTCCTTGCTCGTTCACATCTCCGTCCTCCAGGCTGGTCAGGGCAGGGCTGCCTCCTCCCTGGGCGGAGGAAAGCTGCGCCTCCAGTTCCTGGATCCGCTGGCTCTCCTTCTCCAGCCTCACCCCGCCCAGCTGGGCCTCCAGCAGCCAGTGCTCCTTCTCCTGCTCCAGACGAGCGATCTTCTCCTGGCTCGCCACCACCTGGGGGAAGACACAGAGGGGGAAATGGAGAGAGGGAGGATGGGGAGGAGGAGAAGGGAGTAGGGGTGAGAGAGCACAAAGGCTGTTTATAATTCAACTCTGTAATCCCCATTTGGTCAGTAACTAAATGGCTACCTTAAGGACAACATTGTAAAAAGAAAGGATCAAAGGCAATGAGAGAAACTGTAGGGATTGTGTCTAGGCTGATAGGAGACTAAAGGAGTAGACCAAAGGAACACAGTACCTGTTGTGTAAGCCCCTCTCTGCTCTCGGTGGAACTGGTGAGAACGCGCCGGTTCATCAGGGACTCGGTGTATGGGACAGACTCAGGTCGGGTCTGGACCAACAGGACAAAACACACACCGTTATACTGGACCACAACAGAATCAGAACCACCTTTACTCTGCAAGGACATTCACATAACCCCTGAGTTTTACTTGGTTGAATGGGGCTGTCGCAGTAAACAGAATCCATAGAGTATACATTCTCTCTCTTCACATTTCCATCAGGTTGATACTCTATTAAGCATCAACCTGATATTACACTACATTACATTGATACTACATTACATAGATATTACATTACACAGAGACTACATTACTTTAGAAATCCACAAACCGTATTAAAACACACCGGAGAAAAAGAAAAGGGATCGTCCACCATTTGCTTTGGCCTGCTTGGACTTGGGGGCTAGATGGATGGGCTTTATACTTATGGGAGTATTCTATTGGTTTCATTTCACCATGCAGGCTTAGTCAAACAACTGAAGAGCATCATTTTCACACGGTATGTTAGTAAACCCGGGTCTGAGACATGACCTTGGGGCCCCAAAGAACCCTACTGACCTTTCGGATAGCTTGCATGTATTCACAGGCCCTCTTCTTGTTACCCAGCATGCTCTCTGCCTGCAGGGGGTTGATGCCCCCTGCCCCACCTCTTGGTCCGTAGCCTGTCGAAGACGTAAAGAAATCCAGGTTGTTGCTGAAGAACGTTGCAATCTGTAGGAAAAGATGGTGTTCATTGCATCACGCTATAGGAATAAATTCACCATAAGCCTTAAATAAATCTGTGCCAAACTGTTACCTCAAAATAACCATATAAATATATATAAAACGTGAGCATATTATTTATATATCACACCTACACACACAAATACATACATACACACACACAGACACATACATACACACCGATCAGCCATAACATTATGACCACCTGCCTAATATTGTGTTGGTCCCCCTTTTGCCACCAAAACAGCCCTGACCCGTCAAGGCATGGACTCCACTAGACCTCTGAAGGTGTGCTGTGGTATCTGGCACCAAGACATTAGTCTTGTTCTGTGGTCCAGTTCTGATGCTCATGTGCCCAATGCAGGTGCTTTCAGTGGTGGACAGGGGTCAGCATGGGCACCCCGACTGGTCTGTGGCTACATAGCCCCATATGCAACAAACTGCGATGCACTGTGTGTTCTGACAGCTTTCTATCAGTACCAGCAATCAAGTTTTCAGCACGTGCATCAGTGAGCCTTGGCCACCCATGACCCTGTTCACCACTTGTCTTTCCTTGGACCACTTTTTATAGGTACTGACCACTGCAAACCAGGAACATCCCACAAAGCTGCAGTTTTGGAGATGCTCGGACTCCGTCGTCTAGCCATCACAATTTGGCCCTTGTCAAAGTCACATAGATCCTTTCGCTTGCCCATTTGTCCTGCTTCTAACACATCAACTTTTAGGACAGAATGTTCCCTTTCTGCCTAATGTATCCCACCCATTGACAGGTGCCATGATAGCCATTCACTTCACCGGTCAGTGGTCATAATGTTATAGCTGATCGGGGTGTATAGTGAAACCAGTATGTTCAAAAATACTTTTGTGTAAAAGTGGACAAAAATGCATTACTAATATTGACTGTACAAATTGCAGGGCAATGTAAGAATCTATCAGGTTAACAAACGCTAAAAATATATTGTGGCACATAGGCAGTAAGGGGTGTTTATGAAATCACTTTCTATCTCTGTGCCCCTTTTGAAAAACACCGGCCATCATCATCTCATGGGAAACCTCCATCAGCTATCACAGTGGGACTCTGGAATACAGTGGTGTAAAGATGGCGCTCAGCAACATGCTAGCCCAGAGCATTCCATTCCTGTTCCTCCACAACAGCACAAAACAGCAGTTCATCTCAGATACCTCCCACATAAACACTGTCTGTGTCTGGGCCATTACGCAGTCAGGCAACGGTCAAAATCAAAAGCAGGCCTCTTGACTGTTGGAACCATTACACCATAATAAAAGTGGTGCACCTACCTCTTCTACATATCCTCAAACACACTGAACTAGTTATGAAAAGACAATAACAACATCTTTGTTAGACTACTACCCCGTTTTCTTTTCTTTCTTTTTGAGTTGACGAAATGAACACCCGCCTCTGACCTATACATCACACATTAAAATCACCACAAGAAGCATCACCATCCAAGGAGACTTATCCTTTGTGTCACGGGCGGCAGGGTCACGTGTTTATCCCCCACAAGGCTCACGTACACCAACATGTGAAGTGTACTCACGGTAATCTGTATTAGCATAGTGGCTCCCAACCGTTTTCATTAACTGTGCCACAAACAGAATTTTGCTTTGCTCCGAGTACCCCTGAAGTACCCCCTCATGGTAATTTTACGAGTAAACCTATGGCATTCTGAGTGTTCTCAAGTATCCCCCTGTTGACAGGCCAAGCGCCCCCAGGGTTCCCATCACTCCTGGTGGGGAACTACCGTATTAGTGCATCCGCTCTCAGTCAAAATGTACAAGTAACCGATTTGAAAATAAGAAAGTGGCATTTTGTTGGTAAACGGCGCCACCTGGTGGTCCCACCTTGCCGGTGCTGTTGGTGAGGGAGCCAAGAGAAGCCAGCAGACACTCGTTGGTGGTGCGAAGCTTCTGAGTGACTGTGGGCAACTCCTGTTCCAGACTGGCCTTCTGACTGTAGTGTTTAGACATCTCTACAGAGACAGGCAGTAAAGACGGATTTAGACCACTGAGATGTATTAGGTTTAGACAAATCCATAGACCAGACGTAGAGAAGGTACTGGGATTCCTAGAGAAAGGAAGGAGAGAGGCAATAGACAGAAGCAAAAAGGGGTTTAGGCAGCTCTATAGAGACAGAGAGTAAAGAGGTTATAGACATCTCTCTAGAGCACTGTTTCCCAATCCTGGTCCTGGGGACCCAAAGGGGTGCACATTTTTGGTTTTTGCCCCTAGTGCTCAAACACCTGATTCAAATGTTGCCCTACCACTTACACACCTGATTCAAATGTTGCCCTACCACTTACACACCTGATTGACGTAATCAACCTATCATCAAGTCAGGTGAGTGAGTGCTAGGGCAACAACTAAACGTGGAACCCATTGGGTCCCCAGGACCAGGTTTGGGAAACAGTGCTCTAGAGAGTAGAGAGGAAGTAAAGAGGTTCTAGATATCTCCATGAAGACAGAGAGAATAAGGAAAGGGTTTACAGTTTCATTAGTTCCACGTTACTTGAAGTCTCCAGGGGTTCTGCTTAATAACAGTTATGCTTAGACAACAGAGGAAAGAGGGAATGGCTTTAAAAAAAGTTAACCCACAAAGTCACAGAAAAAAAAACGTCTCCAGTAATAAATGTTTTATTGTTTCACCTTTGATGGCATCATGAAGACTGTGTAGACAGGCAGCTAGCTGGGTGAATGCAGCAGAGGCGCTGCTCTGGGGCATGGCGTCCTGTCGAACACCTGGAAAACAAAGTCGCATTCACTACTGTGGTTACACTACCTACTGGACTTGGAGTGAATCTAAACAAATTACCCATGACAAAAATGACCGGACCTAGGACACGCTTAATTAAGATGACTGTATTGTCTTTTTTTTACTCCCCAATGACATAATATCCCATTCATAATCAAGCCCTGCTTCATCGCATCATATCCCAGCGTCCTCAGGGCAGTCGAGGTTGAATTGTGTCCTCTAAAGGACATCCGATGCTGCTCTGGTTCTTATCACGCTGTTCAATTCTGCCTAAGCCAGAATTGTTACAGGCCGGAGGGAAAGCGTTCTCCAGTCTTCTATTAATAAAATTTCTCAAGCAGCCACAAGGATTCACTAGAGCACAACAAGGCAAGACCAATAGGAAAAGCCAGTAGGCTGGTATTACTCACTAGGCAAGGCCAGTAGGCTGATGTAGCTATTTATTTTGTCAAACACAGATGTGATCCTCTTTATGTCACTTTGCAGCTCCTGGTTCTTAGAGGTGAGAGAGGAGGTGCATAGAGAAGCCCCACACTCCTCCTCCAGACTGGGGAGAAGAAAGCAGAGGTGAGGCGCGCACACACACACACACACACACACACAAAAGAAAAAGCACATCTGTTGGTGTTTGTTCAACCCCCTTTTCTATTAGCACTTGGATAAGGACATTAACAGATTTTTAAATGGCTGAAAACATAGTAAAAGAAGTTCACTAACATCCCCACCTGACATTAAACCCACACACTTACAGAGATCAGCACTGACCTTTTCAGTTGGTACGGCAGAATCTTCTTCAGGAAGTGGCTGTACGCAGTGAAGTGACCAGCAAAGTCCTTGAGTTTCCCCACAGTCTCCAACACCGTAACCGTGTCCTCTGTGATGCTCTGGTGTAGTTGCACTAGTCCGTCCTCCAGGGGGCGCACGAAGGCTGCATTTTCGTGGAGATACTGGGAGAACTGGGACGAAAAGAGAACAAGCAAATGTCAGACAAAACAACGTAAAGAAAGTCGAGGACAGGAGGCGTCCGCTGAACGACTAAAACGTTAAACCTGTGATGCGGTGCCAGGGCAGTGAGTGACCCTGAACTTGTTCACCTTCTGGTTGAGCGGTGAGATGGGTTCTATAGAGGAGTCAAGGGGGTAGATGTGCACCCGCTGCTCGGTGTACGAGTGGAAGTTCAGCAGAGCGGCCACCAAGTCCTGGAGAAAGACCAGGGCCTGGCCCGCGACGTCCCGGGCCTTCAGCTGGAGGGGAGAAATTAATCACAAAGCCCAGGGGAAACCTCATATCTCGTGTTCAACCATCCCATAGAGATGTAGGAGCTAGGACATAAACGATCCACATAACTGCCAGTGGGTCAAAACACAGGGCTTCAGCTCACCTGGTGCCTTCGGTTGTGTGGCGGAACGTTCAGACTGTTGAAGTCACTGAATTCTAGAGAAGAAGGAAGGGAACTGTAAAGGAGAGATTTCCAAGTGGCAAAGCAATTTAAAATATTCACTTGCTAACTCGCGAGCAGCAGCTCAACGCGCCCTAACAGAGGCGTGTCATACAGCGATCTCCTTCAAATAAGCACGTTAAGTTTCAGAACGATCCAAGGAAGATGGCAACTACTATCCACAAGGGCCTATACGGAGAAAGACATATTAGGTAGGGCAACAGAGCTCTAGCGTTTTTCAATGAGCCCCCTTTTTACATCAGCACAGAAGGACAAAGGTCTTTTGATTCAGCCACATAAGACATTCATCTACATTAGTAGAGCACACTAATCGATGGAGAGCCTTGTCCTACAATGGAAACTTGACGCCAAAACAACAATTTGTTTAAAAAAAAAAAAAAAAAAAAGGTTGTGTTCATTACAGTTTTCACTGCAATGGAAAAAGTAGGACGAGGGTCTCTTGTTGGACCTCTTCGTTGGTTCCCTAATCCAGAAAGTAATCAATGGATGAAAGGTGGAAAATGTATAACGTTTCTCTGATCTCAATCAGCCTGTTATCTGATGTATGAACACAGCCACTGTACTACTCACTGGTATCATTGAAGGGCACTTTCTCCTGAATAACACTGCTGCTTTGTTTCAACTGCCTGTCGAGCTCTGACTGACACCTCCTCAACTGCTGCTGACTGCAGAGAGAGACAGACAGAGAGACAGACAAAGAGACAGACAGAGAGACAAGCAAGGGAGCGAGAGAGAGAGAGGAGGAGGGAGAGAGACAGGGTAAGGGGAGCATGGAGTGTGGGGGTTATTGAAAGAGCACTGTGTGACCAAACTAAATACTCTAAGTGTGCCCTAGTAACCTCAAGCCAACCACCACAGTAATAAACGGAGGTCTCTTTATCACCGATATCAGTGACTGGACATACTTTTAACTTGAGGTCCACATCAGGATTTCAAAGATGGCTGCACAGATTTCTGACCCGGGACATTGTCTTTGGTCAAAAGCAAGTTGCAGGCAAAAAAGAAAATACAGCAACCGGGAAAATGTATACGTCCATCATCCTTTCTGACATATCTCCTACGTAGAAAAGCCAGTACATATACTACATATAAACGAGGTATTTACCACTCCTCTGTTCGAACACGGCAGTCCCTAGCTTCCCTCTCCAGAGTCTGGGATCTAACCTGTAGAAGGACAGAGCAGAGGTATGTATTAATATTCAGTCATCAGCAATAATAAAAAGCATGAGTTCAATCCCCCTGTTCAATCAAATTTTTACTTAATGCCCCCCCACCCCCCCCACCTCCCACCTCGAGTCTGGCCTTGTCATTCTGCAGTCTCTCGATGGTGTCCATGTATTTGGAGGTGAGACTGCTAACTACAGCCAGGTGTTGTTCACGTTCTCTCTCCAGCTCCTCCAGTCTGGCCTTCAGCAGAGCTTCCTGTTGTCTGTGCTGCTCATCAGCCTCATAGAACTTGCAACACAATTGAATACAATAGAATATTATTGCCCGTCCCCGGATGAAACACAGCTTAGGACAGAAAATATTTCCATTTCAATTCAGTAACTTCAATGCCATAAAAGTGGAAGAGCGCCCCCTACTGGCTCCCCAAAATCACTTCCAGCAGTGTCTTATGAAAACACACCGGACCACAACAGAAAAACTACAGATGAAAATGCATGACGCTGCACACACATGCACACACAGGCATCATACAGACACACTGACCTTGATGTGAAGCTGCTCATTCTCCTGAATCTTCTTCCGGAGGTCCTCATCGAACACATTCTGGGACTGCTGCAGGGCCTGCTGGGAGGGGGAGTCACCTTTGTTCTGGGAGAGATAAAGCACCATCTCAAAAACTGACTGGCAGTCGGACTGCACAGAATCACCAATCGACAGATCATCTGGCACAACCAATCACTGCTCATCGTTAGCGGTGGCAAATAATGTATCCAATAGAGTATCTCTACGGGACCTGAACGATGCAGACAAAATGCTCATTGTTATTCACTGCCTGAATACCTTCCAATGGCAATTATCATAGAGAAACATTTATAACATGGACATGCAGATCAGTTGTTTTTCTAATACGACAAGACTATTAGTTTGAATTAACAATCCCCTAGATTGGCAACAATCTTGGGTCTAGAGAACATAAGCCATTATCCTGCTCCTCAGCCAGTCGGTCTCCCCTCTTACCTTGGTCTTCTTGCCCTTTGCCTCACTAGCAGCCAGTTCCTCCTGTAGCAGCTCCACTCTTTTAGCCAGCTGCTGGTTCCTGAAGGTGAGACTATCCATCTCCTGCTCCACTTTCCTCAGGCTCTGCTCTCGCTGCTTCACCTGTTCCTGTAAGGTCAGGTGTGGGGGGGGGGGGGGGTTCTAGGTGTGAGCTGAATGCAAACACCGGCTCTGGGCGTTCAAGGAGATCATACATATTTTTTCCTGCCTATAACAGGAATCGTCTGACCAGTGATTCCGGAGATACATTTGGGAAAATGTTAAAACCGTATTCCAGACAGTTTTGAGCGGTCATGTACCTTCAGGGACATAGAGCTGGCCTGCTCATCGAACACACCCTTCTTCAACACCTGGTTCTGGGCCCGGAGCTTTGGGATCAGAAGAGGACAGACACTGAGAAACATTCACAAGTACATGCAAAACCTAGACAATAAGCAGACGCTTGAATGAAGTGCAATGTCCAGTACTGAAGGCATAAACGGTTTTGTACTTTTTTCCCTACTGGTTCTCCCATGGGAATTACACCCACACCTCTGAAGTTGCAAGTGCAGTTCTCCACCAGAGTCTCACACAGACACTCTACCTCTAAATTCCAAACCGGCAGTATAGGCCATAAGTTTAGGCAAATAAAACGTAACTTTTTTAATGGATATTATGAGATTTCATTTATATTTGATGACAGAACTCTACTGCATGCTTACAAAGCAACAATACACCATACATATAGGGAAAAACACAACATCAGCTCCTCTTCCAAAGAAACAGGATGTAAATCAGTGGACAGGCTTGTGATTTTACAACCTTCAGACAGGAAACACAGAGCCTAGCATCCCATTGCCTGTCAGCAGAGTGTGGGTCATGAGGGTAGTTTGTATATTAACCAAAGCTTGTCACACTTTCTCTCACATTTATAACGCCTACAAAGAGTATTTGGATTGGTCAAACAATGTTCAACAGGTATAACAACACAAGGTTTCCCATGTTAAACATAAATAACATTGAGTTGTTCGGACAGAAAAAGTTCCTGCAGACACTAAATAACATATTTATTGAGAGTTTCAGATGACAAATTAGTAAGTGATCGTAATCACTGTGGAGAAAGCAACTAAACTAGCTATATGAGGCTGTGTTAATTGATAGACAGTAGGTAACGGTTTGCATAACAATGCATAACAATGTTGCAGTGAAAGAGTCACCGAATCTTCGGCGTCAGTGTTGTCCACTAAGATGTTATTACCAGGTACTGTAACGTTAATCAACGACGCTATGATGCATGTGGTCCTCTTCCAATAGCTACTTTATTTAAATGGATCCCCATTACAGCACTTGCATCTACTCTTCCAAGGAATGGGTCGTAGCAAACAAACGTCAAATAAACCACGACAGAGAAGTGTCCGTAATACCTATGGACACCCTGCCCATGAAAAACAGATCTAAACGTTTTGTACTACAACGTCGTTGGACTGCACCGTTAATTTGTAACTAGCTGGGTAACTACATTAAATTATACTTTAATTGCAGCCAAACTAGCTAAATATGTGCCGGGGTAGCTAGCCTAGAACGGATCAGGAACCGGATTAACATTAAATAGCAAACACATTTGGCTACACAGTAAGAAACCAATTGACATCTTACCTTTGAATACTCCTGGGCTAGTTTTGCGTATTTTGCTTGGAGGTCTGCTGCCATGGCTTTGGATAAATCAAGCTACAACTGTGCTGCTGTGGTTAATGCTATCTAGCTCAGTTGACTAAACAATGTGTAAACGCCTAGCTGCTAATATAGACTACTAAAACGTAACTGCATCTGTACACTGACTAGCTATTTCCCATTTAGCTTGCGGTTTCGCTTCTTTATCTGAATGGCAGTTGGTGCATGTGACTGAATAACTCATCCCATGTAGGAGTGTGGCGAACTAATGAGAGGTACTAAAGCCGGATGTTATTTAGCTAACTAGCTATCCAGCTAGCTACTAGCATGTTAATGTTAGCTACCTCGCGAGCAATACAACTCACAGGTTACTCATTCAAGAGATAGTATTTGCTCGCTAGCTAACAGAAGCTACTGTACTAGCGTAGTTGCCATTATGATGAATGACAGGCTGCCTTTTCTCTCCATGAAATGCAATACAAAATCCTTGCAACAAATGCCTGAATCCTCCACTATCGGTTATCAGACCTATGTGAAGCAAAATACAATAAGGATTAGCCACAATAGGGGAGATTCAGTTTCACCTTCAAAATAAAAGACGCCAACGGGAGGCGATATGAACGCAATAGTTGGAATATATATTGCTAAAATACATAAATGTAACGAAAGATATTAGTTTGCTGATTTGACCTCAATTTTAAACTGTAGTAAAATATCACAGTGGATGTATTTTACTTCCAAATGTCAAACTGCCTTCAGATGGAGATTTAATGTGTAATCTGTAGCTATAGAGCATGTACCAAAAATTATAATATATATATATATATATATATATATATACACTCACCTAAAGGAATATTAGGAACACCTGTTCAATTTCTCATTAATGCAATTATCTAATCAACCGATCACATGGCAGTTGCTTCAATGCATTTAGGGGTGTGGTCCTGGTCAAGACAATCTCTTGAACTCCAAACTGAATGTCAGAATGGGAAAGAAAGATGATTTAAGCAATTTTGAGCGTGGCATGGTTGTTGGTGCCAGACGGGCCGGTCTGAGTATTTCACAATCTGCTCAGTTACTGGGATTTTCACGCACAACCATTTCTAGGGTTTACAAAGAATGGTGTGAAAAGGGAAAAACATCCAGTATGCGGCAGTCCTGTGGGCGAAAATGCCTTGTTGATGCTAGAGGTCAGAGGAGAATAGGCCGACTGATTCAAGCTGATAGAAGAGCAACTTTGACTGAAATAATCACTCGTTACAACCGAGGTATGCAGCAAAGCATTTGTGAAGCCACAGCACGCACAACCTTGATGGGCTACAACAGCAGAAGACCCCACCGGGTACCACTCATCTCCACTACAAATAGGAAAAAGAGGCTACAATTTGCACAAGCTCACCAAAATTGGACAGTTGAAGACTGGAAGAATGTTGCCTGGTCTGATGAGTCTCGATTTCTGTTGAGACATTCAGATGGTAGAGTCAGAATTTGGTGTAAACAGAATGAGAACATGGATCCATCATGCCTTGTTACCACTGTGCAGGCTGGTGGTGGTGGTGTAAAGGTGTGGGGGATGTTTTCTTGTTACACTTTAGGCCCCTTAGTGCATATTGGGCATCGTTTAAATGCCACGGCCTACCTGAGCATTGTTTCTGACCATGTCCATCCCTTTATGACCACCATGTACCCATCCTCTGATGGCTACTTCCAGCAGGATAATGCACCATGTCACAAAGCTCGATTCATTTCACATTGGTTTCTTGAACATGACAATGAGTTCGCTGTACTGAAATGGCCCCCACAGTCACCAGATCTCAACCCAATAGAGCATCTTTGGGATGTGGTGGAATGGGAGCTTCGTGCCCTGGATGTGCATCCCACAAATCTCCATCAACTGCAAGATGCTATCCTATCAATATGGGCCAACATTTCTGAAGAATGCTTTCAACACCTTGTTGAATCATTGCCACATAGAATTAAGGCAGTTCTGAAGGCGAAAGGGGGTCAAACACAGTATTAGTATGGTGTTCCTAATAATCCTTTAGGTGAGTGTATATATATATATATATATATATATATATATATATATATATATATACATTTTTTTTATTTTTTTTTTAATATACAATGCTAAATGCTGATAATATATACATACAAGCCTTATATTTACATATATTTAAATGCATGTAACAAGCAGGCACGTCCGCACTAAGAGCTCTCCAAGACGGTTGACCACTCCATTGTGTGACAGCTCTCTCCACAGCATTCTTTTGTTCTCTGCAAACATCACGGATGTCCTACAACAATGGTAGAGGACATCCTTACCTCACACATGGATCTGAGCATTCGAGAAGTGTTCTGTCAGTGTTCTTGAATACAACAACAACCCCACTTAATTTATTTACAATCCACCGGCAGCGATGTGCAGTCCAATATAATTAACACAACGCCGAGTTGAGGTGATTTCCCATAACCCAATTCCCACCGTGTTGAGATGTTTATATTTGTGTGTACACTTCATGGCTGATCCACAGTTAGTATAAGGCTGCAATATAAGTATGCCCTTAATGCAAATCTGAAGTATAGTGTATCCACAGATTTTAAGGTTTCTAGCTGTTACAGTCTAGATACGTTTGTATCGCTTTCTATGGTGGACTTTTATTTTTAAGACCTACAGCGAATTCCTCTATTCATACCTGTCCTTATTGTAGGTAGCTTCACTTAAGTGACAGTCTGCTGTGAAGAGTAGCATCTACTCAAAGTTCTAGAGGCTGGTAGAGTAGTGACACAAAATACACAATTTCAGCTGTTTTAGAAATGCCCCAGAGTCTAAAACAATTTAATAAAAAAAATGTTTTTACTGCTTCCTGGTGAAACTATTTTTGGAACAATTCCGCAGCCCTTGTGCCTTTTAATCTCAACATTTTTTTTTGTTAGATTTTAATAATCCTCAATTGCTGAGTTTCCATTCCCAGATGTTAATTCCCTGTGTGTCTGTAATGCTTTAACCTGTCATAAAAATGCACATCTTAACATGCACATTCGGCTATGTCTCTCTCACACTCATGCACACACACACACACACACATGCACATGCACACACACACACACACACACAAACACCATTGTGGAGCCAGTGACTCCAGCTCTGTCTGGTTGCCTGGCAACTGTTGGCGTGGCATGGTTGCTAGAGCCATGTAGGATAGGAGAAGGGGGTGGGGCTGAGCCAGTAATGCTGCTCTGATTTCCACTGAACTGAATGAGTCAGTCAGCAGGGAAAAGAGAGGCCCTGCTTGCAGCAAACACACAGCCTCCTCTCTCTCTCTCTCTCTCTCTCACACACACACACACACACACACAAACACTGAACAATATCTGGCCATGCCAAAGGGCCCGGGGCTAGTCAGACAAGCCCTTGTTCAGGGTCACACAGACAGGCTGCATCTCAAATGGCTCTCTATTCCCTACACTGTGGTCAACTTTTAACAAGAACGCCATCGGCTCTGGTCAAAAAGAATGCACTCTGTATGGCCCGGGTTGCCATTTGGGACAGCGGGTGTTCATACAGCGACCTCCATGCCAACTGACTAACAGGGAGGTGTCGTTTGTTGGACCTCTGTTGGAGCACGCACTCCTTTCTCTCCTCTTCGCTCTCTCTCTCTCTCTTCTCTCCTTGTCTCCGGCACACACACACACACGCCATAGATTATAAATAATAAAAGTTGATTTTCTGGCTGACTTCCAGGTTGACATTGATGTATTAAAAAGGAAGAGAGAATGAGATTAAGAGGGAGAAATAGTGCAGAGAAAGAAGGAGAGAATGGACAGACGTGTGTAGTTTTGAGTTCCATCAGAACTGCCATGTCTGCAATTCAGTTTGATTGCAATTTTCATAACAAGCCACAAGGTGGTGGTATCCAACAATATTTCTTCTGGGTTTTCACAAGCATAACCGAGTGGAAATTAGGTCAGAAATAGCACCGTTGTCAATTCTCTTATTCCTTCGTCTTTGTCAGCGAGGGACCTCACTCTTTTCCATTATGGGGGATCTAGAATAGTCTGCCAACCTGCTTCATTAACCCGTTAATTATCAAGCAGATTGTTGGAAGCTAATTTAATAACATCATTTCGGCGGTCTTGAGGGAGAGGCTGAGGGACATACAGAGTGGATAGGAAATGCTACAGTGCTCTAAGACATAGAGAAACTTTCCCACCATTTCCATGGTGACAGTGCAGTACACAGGAAGCTGAATACGGGGCGTACACGGGTGGGGAGGGGTGTCAGTCCAGCTGGGCTGGCACTCACAGGAAAGCTGTGTGCGCGTGTATTTCTGTGGTGTGTGTGTGTGTGTGTGTGTGTGTGCGCATTTTCATGCATGGTTGTGTATTTCTGTGTGTCTGTGTGACAGAACACGTGTAGGGCTGGGGGATGGCAGTGGCAAAATGTGGAAGTTCGACCACGTAAATATTTTCAAAACTGGGAGTAGACAAACAGACACTCAAAATCAATACTCACTAGGGCATTTTTAGCCTCGGGTACAATTTGAGTTTGTAAGTACATTTATTTATTTCAAGTGAATCCCATTGGTGTATGTAGATCTATGTCTCCAAAATTAAGAGTTTATGTGTGTGTGTGTATTACAGATTGTACACCCCTACACGCACAATATACACAACACGTTTGTAACAAACAAAGGGATGCATGATAACGATCATGAACAATGAACAACCATGTAGTAAGTAGTGTAATATCTTGTTTTAACGTCAGCTGTCCTTGTTCTTCCTCCTTTTGTCTACCGCCACACTCAGTGAGTCATAACCCCAGGCTGCTACCATGACAACTGTATGGCTTCGTCCTGTCGATGCCACCCAACTGCCCGGTGCAACGCCAAACACAAAACAGGCTCCCCACCCCACATGGGCACGGAAACCGTCTCACTGAAGAGCATTGCTTTCTGTTTCAGTTGGAGACTGAAACCCACAGACGTGTCATAATCATGTGCATGATGTGCGAGGATTATGGGACGTCCATTAACATGATGTGCGAGGACAAGTGGGCATTATGGGACGTCCATTAACATGATAATACCTGGGGATCCCTTGTAAACTTGTCTTCAACCTCTAATTTCACTGGCTGTGCACCTCCCCTGACCCTGCCGCTGCCGCCGGGCCATCTGTCCTTGTGGCTCCGCGGCCGTTAGCCCATCAAATGCGTCTGTTTGTAGGGGTCAGAAGTATTTGACCTCACGCTGGGGGGGTTACCGAGAGTCAGGCGTCTTCAATGGTAAGTAGTCTTTTCCAGATGTGAACCATTACGGTCCAAATTATTGATTTGTGTTTGACATTCTTTCACTGATCTCTCGCTCTCTGTCTCTGTTGTTTGAACGGAAACGACCCCGTACTTTCAAATGAAGTTACGCCCTGAAGTTATTACCCACATCAGGTGAAACCTTTTACTGTTTTAATGTTAACTAACTTGGGATATCAAAATGACAGTTTGTGCGTGAATGCGTGCGTGCGTGCGTTTGAGTGTGAGTGAGTATGTAAGTGTTTTTACATTCAAATGTTGGTGCGTGTTGAGGGAGGCATATGTGTTGGCTTGGTAACCAACCCAGTATCCAGTGGCAACAGAGGTCCATTGAGCCGCCAGTGATGACTCTGGATTGGCTACTCTGTACCCACTGCACGCCCATGTCACAGAGGCAGTCACTATGGAGAGCATCCCAATAACAGGTTGATTGATTACCGTCCAGGGTCACTACAGGTCATAAACCATTGCATAAGAACCAGCAGGTCTGTAATTAGTCACACCTGGTAATGGGCTCCATCACCGCCAGACACCGGCAGGGCATCTCAGCGAAAAGCAAGTCCATAGAAAACAATCACCTGTTTAGCCTTTTGTTCGGTCCTTGTGAGAAGGTATCGCTGGCGTCGCCGGAACTTTATGACATGAAATGCTATGATGCTAGCTAACAGCTACACGCTACACACTGCTTCGGCATACAGCGAGGCTACTCTGTAGTTATTACTAACACTGTTTTTTTTCTTCCATGCAGTAGATTTGCATACAAACAACTAGCCTACTAATATGGTTGCATGGCTTTTGCCAAAGAGAGCGAGAGCTTAACAGACAGGCCGCCTGAGAGACAGCGGGGAGACCAAAAGATAGAAAGATTGAGGGGGACACTAAGAGAGAGATGGAGCGAAAGAGAGAAAAAGTGAGGTGGAGAGAAAGACAGACAGAATTGCATGACCTGAGTGTTTAGTCGGTTTTCCATCTCTTTGCACCTATAGCAGCTGAACTCACAAAGGCCTTTTGTAATAAAAACACGCACTGACAGACATCTGCAGCTGGCTGCAATGAATTCACTTATCTTTTATCTTGCACACACACAAACACGAGTTTGTCAGAGTTTATCACATAATGTTAAGAACATATGGTTTTCCCTCAGTCCTTTTATCACTATTATCCTCAGTCTCATCCTCAGTCCCATTATCATTATCAACATCAGTCTCATCCTCAGTCCCATTATCATTATCAACATCAGTCTCATCCTCAGTCCCATTATCACTATCATCCTCAGTCTCATCCTCAGTCCCATTATCATTATCAACATCAGTCTCATCCTCAGTCCCATTATCATTATCAACATCAGTCTCATCCTCAGTCCCATTATCACTATCATCCTCAGTCTTACCCTCAGTCCCATTATCAACATCAGGCTCATCCTCAGTCCCATTATCACTATCATCCTCAGTCCCATTATCAACATCAGTCTCATCCTCAGTCCCATTATCACTATCATCCTCAGTCTTAGCCTCAGTCCCATTATCAACATCAGTCTCATCCTCAGTCCCATTATCACTATCATCTTCAGTCTCATCCTCAGTCCCATTTTCACTATCATCCTCAGTCTTACCCTCAGTCCCATTATCATTATCAACATCAGTCTCATCCTCAGTCCCATTATCACTATCATCTTCAGTCTCATCCTCAGTCCCATTATCACTATCATCCTCAGTCTTACCCTCAGTCCCATTATCATTATCAACATCAGTCTCATCCTCAGGCCTATTTTCACTATCATCCTCAGTCTTAGCCTCAGTCCCATTATCATTATCAACATCAGTCTCATCCTTAGTCCCATTATCACTATCATCCTCAGTCTCATCCTCAGTCCCATTTTCACTATCATCCTCAGTCTTACCCTCAGCCCCATTATCACTATCATCTTCAGTATAATCCTTAGTCTGATCCAGGGAGATACCCACTGAGCTCTGACATCTTGAAGGTATCTATAGGAGCAGAAACAGACACAACAGGCCGAGGAGACTTTTGTCTTTGCCGCCGCTCCCCTCACCCACTCCTCTATTTGGGCGGCTCTGTTCAGAGGGCAGATGGCTCATTACCATAAATAGGACAGCTAGAGACGGAGAGGGAGAGGGGCCGCCGCCACACCGACCGAGGGGAGCATGATGCCTGCCCTGCCTCCCCTAAACCTGGGACAGGGGAGATGGTTGCTAGGAGAGGGATTAAACAGTTCTGGAGACACACAAAGCTGCCTGACTCTCTAACTTGCCCTGCGCTGCGTTTCCACCTCATCCCAACTCCCGCCCCCTCGGGACAGTTTGTGTCCCTCTTTCTGTGTGTGTGTGTGTGTTTATGTGTGTGTGCTCTGCCCCGGGGACGGCGGCCGCCTCTCTTTCTGTGTCGGTCAGGGACAGATGGCCTATGGACCTTCCTGGCGCTACAGCTGGAGACAGGCTCAGAGCTGAGCCAACACAGTAGGACCTGGTATGTTCGTGTGTGTGTGATGTGTGTGTGTGTGTGACCAGCACAGTAGGACCTGGTTTGTTTGTGTGTGTGATGTGTGTGTGTGATCAGCACAGTAGGACCTGGTATGTTTGTGTGTGTGTGATGTGTGTGTGTGTGTGACCAGCACAGTAGGACCTGGTATGTTTGTGTGTGTGTGATGTGTGTGTGTGTGATGTGTGTGTGTGTGTGTGTGTGACCAGCACAGTAGGACCTGGTTTGTGTGTGTGTGATGTGTGTGTGTGTGTGTGACCAGCACAGTAGGATCTGGCAGAGGGACCTCACACCTTCTCTTCTCCAGGCCTCCAGTGGGAGCAGGGGTCCGGAACAGTGTTGGGGCCCCGGGTCGCACACTCAGAATAGAACCACACTTGTTGACTACCCCCAAAAGTCACAGTAATGTTTGGTAGATCAACCCAAAATCTCTCTCTGAAATGTTAGTCATGACAGTGTTTTCTAGGGGTTCCAGCAATATATCATTGCCGCACTCTAGAAGGTGCTTTGTTAAATGTGAAGAAATCTCTTGAAATACTCATTCAAATGCACAAACGGTTATTTGGCATAAATGTCACCTCTCCTTGGTTCATTGACTCAGCAAAAGTCAAATAGGCCTTGAAAGCATACATTATCAATCTGACTGATAATGCATACATACATTATCAATGTGCCTGATAATGTGTATGCATATACATTATCAATCTGTCCAATAATGCATACATACATTATCGATGTGCCTGATAATGCATACCTACATTGATTTTAAAATTGATCTAAACATAGGGCATGGAGTTCACCAGAGCTTCACAGGTTGCCAATGGAGTCCTCTTCCACTCCTCCATGACGACATCACAGAGCTGATGGATGTTAGAGACCTTGCGCTCCTCCACCTTCCGTTTGAGGATGCCCCACAGATGCTCAATTGGGTTTAGGTCTGGAGACATGCTTGGCCAGTCCATCACCTTTACCCTCAGCTTCTTTTGCAAGGCAGTGGCAACCTGTGAAGCTCTGGTGAACTCCATGCCCAATAGGATTAAGGCAGTGCTGGAAAATTATGGTGGCCACACAAAATATTGACACTTTGGGTGGTTTAGACATTAATGGCTGTGTCTTGTGTTATTTTGAGGGGACAGCAAATTTACACTGTAATACAAGCTGTACACTCATTACTTTACATTGTAGCAAAGTGTCATTTCTTCAGTGTTGTCACATGAGAAGATATGCTCAAATATTTACAAAAACGTGAGGGGTGTACTCACTTTTGTGATATTCTGTATGTACTATCTGAATGTGATTAGGCCTGCCTTTTGTTAGAAACCTGTTCTATTGGAAATGTAGATAGCATTTTGATGAGGGCTGCACAGAATGGGACAGCCAGGGTGTGACAGGCCAGGATGCAGGAAGTAGATCATTGTGTTCTGGGTAATGAGAGAGGAGACATGACAGAACAGAAATCAAGATGGAGGAACACAAAACAGGACAGTCAACCCAAAGAAGAACATAGAGAAAGACAAGATGCATAATAATCTTATCTCTCTGTAAGTATTCATCTGTATTGGCTTTGTGAATACCTAGGCTAGAGGAAGTTTCCATTCAACAATCATTTCTTTTCCATAACAGGAAGTGAACACTTTGGCAGGAAGTGCACACTTTGGAATTATTGTGAAGCAACGATAGAGTGTGTTAGGGCAGGCAGTAATAGAATGACTGGAGACAAGGAGAGAGAAATGCAGTGAAATGCAGACAAAACAGACAGACACACTGCTATACAGACAGAGATGGACAGTCTGATAGACAGACAGTCTGATATGCAGACAGACAGGCTGACAGACAGGTCTGACAGACAGACATGCCTTATATGCAGACAGACATGCTGATATGCAGACAGACAGGCCCATTGCTGAGTTTTCTCACCTTCCCAGTGTTTGGTTGTTGGTCTTGGTTGCATAGGAACACGGGACCCTATTTATCAGGCACCTTCTCTCCACTCACTCTTCTCTTTCCTTCCTCTCCTCTCTCTTCCATCTCTACTCTCTACTCTACTCTCTTCCCTCCATCATTCTCTTTACCCACTCCTCTCCTCCCTCTCGTCTCTCCGCCCTCTCTGTTCTTTTCTCAAAAACTATCGCCTCCCTCTCCTCCCCCCTTGTACTCTCTCTCTTCTCTCTCCTTCCCCGGGTCCCGCTCCTCTCCTTTGCCATGCTTCATTACCCTGTGCTCAATGAGGCACGGAAAGGCAGCGCATGCTTCTTTCCGAACACACACACACACACTCACTGTCTGCAGCTGTGCATGCCCAAAGCTACAGCCAGCCGTCCAGGCAGATTCTTCATGTACTCCAAATTCTTTATGCCGTAATTGAACTATTTTAATACACACTATCTACATGCATGCACACACACACACACACACACACAAAGAGTACACACAGAGTACACACAGTACACACTATCCTCGTCAAGAACCAAGCCTCCCTAAATGAGGCACGTGTGTCAACACCATCATTTGGAAACGTGGCTCCACCAGACTTCCCACTCCCCAGCGGTCTGCTGCTCAGGAGAGACCAGCCGGTGCAGTGTGGAGCTGGTGGTACCAGACAACAGGACACAAACCCTTCGATTGTCCCCGCAACACAAAGTACACATAGTAGTGTGGATGGGATGCCGCGCTTCAGCACAGAGTGTCCAGTGTTGCCCAAGCCTTCTCTGCTCACACTGAAGGTGGAGGAAACGTTCTTGTGCCACTCCAATGTGAGGAGTGAGGAGAGAGGACGAGCACATTTGACATTTCTGGATCATTTCAACATTGTTATTAATATTGCCTGACCCTCCACCAAGCTGCCGCCAGTCCAGCAGCCCATTTGTCTTGTCTTTTCATCCTCTTTCACTTGTTAGTTAATAGACTTGCCAAGGTGTTCATTTGCCAGCGAGGGGCAGTCGTTACTAGTGGAAAACATTGTTTAGTGGGGTAATATAAGAGCACAAGATCAATAGGCTAATTTAATTGCCCCTGCATGTGGTGGTTTGTATTGCAGGGCTACTCGCAGAAGCTTCTATGGAGAGAAATCATGGGCCTCTAAACCACGAACAACTATCACAGCAATGAAGAGAAATTGGCCCAGTCCCAGATTTGCTTGTGCTCTCTAATCTGATGGTTGTTGGCACAGCCAAATGAGAGCACAAACAGTCCCGGGACCAGGCTAAAGATCGACTATTTTTATTGCTCATTAGGAAACATTGCCCTATCTGACTCCAGTTGCTGCCGGCAATCCGTTGCTTGCTGTGATGTAATAAAAGCAGGCACAGTTCAGTGCTAGGCAGCTGCATTGCTTTACAGATCTGGGGTCACCGTTTCAGTGGCAGCCGCTGTGAATGTGGCGGGGTAAGTCACACTGCACATCTGGGCCTTCAGAGATGTCGGTGACCACGGTGTCTGTCCAGCTGGCGGCATTGCCCTGGCAGTCCAAGTCACCCAGGTGGAGATTAAACACAACATGGCCTGGGCAGGTCCGCTGGTCTTAGCAACTACCACTGTTGAACATATACTGCTGTAGCATGGGTTTCAATTACATATATATATATATATATGTACATATATTTATATACATATATATTACGCTGCTGTGCTTTCGGTATGTACTGTAGATGTTTTGGTTTCGGTGTGTACTGTAGATGTCTTGGTTTCGGTATGTACTGTAGATGTCTTGGTTTCGGTATGTACTGTAGATGTCTTGGTTTCGGTGTGTACTGTAGATGTCTTGGTTTCGGTGTGTACTGCAGATATCTCTACGGTGCCAGGCCACATAGGACCTAGTCAAAGAAAGACCAAAAAGGAGCCTTGTAGCCTTATATTATAGAGAAGATACTTCAGTAGCTTTGAATTGGTGAGTTTTGTAGCAGGAGGCAACAGATTTTCCTCTGACTGTGAATATAGAAGTTGCAGATAAGAATAGGGCTAAGGAATACACAAACCCAAACACACACACACACACACACACCCAAACATACCCCCAAGCGCACACACACACACACCCAAACATATCCCCAAAACACACATGCACACACACACACACACCCCCCCAAACATACCCCCAAGCATACACACACACACACACACACACACACCTAGGCAGTAGCATAGAAGTGGGTTGGTCCCGTGGTCGTAGAGAGGCTTCTCGTTCATGATCAAAGCTCCTCCGACGACTCCCTGCACCCCATTGTGATGTCATCGTCTTTTATGGGTTGTCTTTCCCCCCCACCCAGGTTCCCTTCCACCCCCCCCAGGCCTTAGGCCCAGAAGCTCCTATTGATTTTGGTCTGTGTTGCCTCGGCGCTTCACCCTGCTACAGCAGGACAGACATCTGAGAGTGGAGAGGGACTCCTCTTGCACCCTCCGACCCTCTTTTGCTCACGGCCAGTGGTGTTGGGAGTGTTGGGATCCATGTGAGATGCTGGTATAATTCCACAAAACAGACCCGTTTGTCATTTGTCCGCCAGTGAACGTAGATGGCAGATCGTAGTTGTGCTGATGGTTGTTTATTCACGTTATAGAGCTTCTGTCCCGCCCTATTTCAGTGCACTCCATTTGACCAGAACCCATAGGATTCTTGTTGGAAACAGTGTCCTGTATTGGGAATAAGGTGCTATTTGGGGTGAAGCCAGGGCATGGCTCTTCATCTTGCCTGGAGCGAATCAACACCTCATAAAAAGCAATGACTGTTCACACTTCCAACCTGAATAAATAGACTGAATCAATAAGGACTTACTGGCTAATTGTTAGGTTTAACCTATGTTCCCTTGCCTTTCGCCCGCTTGTCTGTGGAGCAGTTTTATTGCCTCTTCACTGAAGGAGGCCTTTCAAGCTACAGATAAGAGACAACCAGTACCTGTTGACACAATTCATAAGGCCTGGTTAGCACAAAGGCCTGTCAAACACAAGGCTTCTGTGAGCAAACAGAATCCAGTGCTGCGTTTAGCAGGATTTCTGTAAGGCAGATGGAAAATGACAAGAGGAAAGGAAAAAAGGAGAGGAGCAGAGAGGAGAGGACCGAAGAGAAGGGAGAGGATGAAAGAAGAGCGGAATAAACTCCTAGGCAACTAAACCTGAAGAACAGAGAAGTTTTTTTTAAAAAAGGACCTGTTAACCACATCAGCTTATGGAGGCAATTCACAGTAACACATTGCATTTATTTTGCGGTGTATATATGAGAATACACACTACTCTCTTACTATTAAGTATCAATGTATAATGGAAAACATGCTAGAGAGTTTTTTTGTTTTAGGATGACCAATACTGTGTCCGGGGGGGTCTCTGTGGAATAGTGCATTGGTTAACGTCGGCCTACTGCTTTTCCTATTTGCATTCTCATTCCTACCTCTCCTCTATCTTTCTAGCCAGTAAATATACTAAACATACATGTATATAATAATACTATATGTTTTATTTTACAGTATATACATATATATATATATATATATATATATATATATATATATATATATATATACACCGATCAGCCATAACATTATGACCACTGACAGGTGAAGTGAATAACACTGATAATCTCGTTATCATGGCACCTGTCAGTGGGTGGGATATATCAGGCAGCAAGTGAACATTCTGTCCTCAAAGTTGATGTGTTAGAAGCAGGGAAAATGGGCAAGTGTAAGGATCTGAGCGACTTTGACCAGGACCAAATTGTGATGGCTGGACAACTGGGTCAGAGCATCTCTCCAAAACTGCAGCCCTTGTGGGGTGTTCCCAGTCTGCAGTGGTCAGTATCTATCAAAAGTGGTCCAAGGAAGGAAAAGTGGTGAACCAGCGACAGGGTCATGGGCGACCAAGGCTCACTGATGCACGTGGGGAGTGAAGGCTGGCCTGTGTGGTCTGATCCAACAGATAAGCTACTGTGGCTTGAATTGCTGAAAACTTTAATGCTGGTACTGATAGAAAGGTGTCAGAACACACAGTGCATCCCAGTTTGTTGTGTACGGGGCTGCATGGCCGCAGACCATGCCAATTGTGAAACCTTGGCATTGATTTAAAAAATATGACTGATCATGCAAACAAAATGTCATTTATTTAAGGATAGTGATCATATGAAGCCATTTATTATCACATAGTTGTTTGGCTCCTTTTTAAATCATAATGATAACAGAAATCACCCAAATGGCCCTGATATAACTCAGAAAATAACTGTCAAAAGACCTGTGTAAAAAGGTAATGGAACTTAATAAAGATGGAAAAGGATATATAAAGATATCCAAAGCCATGCAAATGCCAGTCAGTACTGTTCAATCATTTATTAAGAAGTGGAAAATTCAGGGATCTCCAAGCCAAGGTCAGGTAAACCAAGAAAGATTTCAGCCAAAACAGCCAGAAGAATTGTTCGGGATAGAAAGAAAAACCCACAGGTATCCTCTGAGAAATATAGGCTGCTCTGGAAAAAGATGGTGCAGTTGTTTCAAGGAGCACAATATGACGATACTTGAACAAAAATTAGGTGCATTGTCGAGTTGCCCCTTAAGAAGCCTTTACTGCACCAATGCCACAAAAAAGCCCGGTTACAATATGCCTGACAGCACCCTGACATCCCTCACAGCTCCTGGCACACTGTAAGTTGGAGTGACGAGACCAAAATAGAGCTTTATGGTCACAACCATAAGAGCTATGTTTGGAGAGGGGTCCACAAGCCCTATAGTGAACAGAATTCCTTCACCTCTAAGAACCATGGTGGTGGCTCACTGATGTTTTGGGGGTGTGTGAGCTCTAAAGCCACTGGGAATCTTGTGAAAATGTATGGCAAGATGAATGCTGGCAGACAATTATCAGAAAATACTGGCAGACAATTTGCATTCTTCTGCATGAAAGCTGCACATGGGACGCTCTTGGACTTTCCAGCATGACAATGAAGCACAAGGCCAAGTGGACCCTCCAGTGGCAGAAAAGGTTGATGGTTCTGAAGAGGCCATCGCAGTCTCCTGACCTTAATATCACGGAGCCACTCTGGGGAGACCTCAAAGGTGCGGTCCATGCAAGACGACCAATGACTTTGCATGACCTGGAGGTATTTTGCCAAGAATTCGGGGCCTCATAGACAGCTATTACAAAAGACTGCATGCTGTCATTGATGCTAAAGGGGGCAATACACAGTATTAAGAACTAAAGGTATGCAGACTTTTGAACAGGGGTCACTTTTTTTTCTTGGTTGCCATGTTTTGTTTTATGATTGTGCCATACTGTTATGACCTACAGTTGAATGTGAATCCCATAAGAAATAAGAAATGTAAAATATATATATCTATATTATATATTATATATATATATATATTATTTTAATTGGTGTTAATAGCTCAGTAAAGGTGAAGGGGTTTTCCTAGGAAGTCAGAATGTCCAAAGGTTTCTCGCGTTCTGCCCACCCGTTTTGTCTTTGATTGCCTACCCCACACTTTTATAGTGAACTTTGATCCTCTTGTAATGGAGTAATAAACATGAGTTAGGACTGGGCTCATTGACGGCAGTGACTCTGGTTGCTGCATTTCATTACACCAGGTGGCGAGTGAACAGACAGCCAGGCAGGCAGGCCTTGCCCTTGGGTGAATGCAAATACAGCCTGTTTACCCTGTCCACTGGCCTTGAGATCCTATCTATGGAAATACAACTAAATGGCTAAGCAGAAGAGGCAAGCCAGGACTGGCGTGGTGTGTGAGTGCTTGCAACAATCTTCCACTACTGTCTAAATAAGCTCTTGCTTAAATTAATGAGTTTTGTATCCTTTCAGAGAAGTTCTAATTAATAGGCGTAGAGTGGCCTGGGTGTGGAGGTTTGTTTGCCCGGCTGGTGACAAGGTGACTGCCTAACAGAACGACCAAGGATCAGAAGACGTCTCAGTCAGACAAAGATGGCCCACATCACGCCAAAAGACAGATGTATCAAGTCTTCCTTTATGTGCATCTGAATTATTTCCACGGTTTGACTGGCGTATTTCAGACATTGAGAACACTTTCTTGCCTAGCAATGGCTCGAATTTCTACATTCATTTAAATGGGGATGTCAGTTCTTTTATATTCCATTTCTATGTGCCATGCCACAAAGAACAGGTAATCGGAGAAGACAGGCCTATTGGATATCCCCTGGTCCCCTGGAACCCTCAGGGACCAATCACAGAAAGACAAAGATGACCTCCCACCTTGCAATGCAATTACAGGTTCTTCTTCATGAACACCCTGACGGAATCTCAATTAGCAATTTAATTCCCAAAAGATAATTAGATCCATATGCCAACCGCTAGAGAGGGACATTGATGAGAGCTCCACCCAGTTTCCTGTTTCTTCCACATTGCTAAAGGATGAACACCTTTCGCATAGCGTGTCTGCGCACGCACGAGCATACATGCGTGCGAAAGTGGCTGCATGTGTCTGGGTATAGCTCATGCGGTGTGCACGGGAGGTTGCTGTGTGCATGTGTGTGTGTGGGGTTGCAAGCGCACGCGTGTATCCAATGACATTACAAGGGCTGTGGCAACCAGAACCTAATCTCCCGTTGTTAAAAGATCTATTACTGGCACATCTACAATAAGGGCCCAAGATAATTCAATAACAACCCCAGCACTGTGACCAAGTGTTACTGCAATCACAGCTCCTTCTAGGCTGAAGGTGGAACGAGCATGTGTGTTTTATATGTGTGTGTGCGTGCGTGTGTGTGTGTGTGTGTGTGTGCGTGCGTGTGCTCCCGCTCGGCAAAGATAACTATGGTATAATGAGAGTAGAAGGGGAGGGAAGACGGTGAAGAAAAGAGGCAGAGGGAAGAGTAGTGAATAAACAGGACTGGTCCTTAATGGAGTCTTTTATGAGCTCCGGGCTGGTTGGAATGGAGCGTGTGTGTGTGTGTGCGTGTGTGTAACCTCTTATCGGCTAGCCGCCTGGCAGGGGATGGAGGGTGTTTGTGTGGGAGCCTGGACACTTGCGCTCCGTAAAAAGGGCTTGATTCTGTTTCCGCATGAGTGGCTCTCTGTGGGGCGGCGTCAGGCCAGCCAGGCCGCACAGATTTATGGACTGTTAAAGTAGCAGGAGTACTTCTCCCCCTGACCGCCAGCACCGCCACCTCCATCAGCACCATCACCGCCACCAGCTTCACCAATGCCACCCCCACAACCATCACCACCACCGCCACCAATACCACCATCACCACCTTCACCACCACCACTAGCACCACCGCCACCAACACCACCATCACCACCACCACCATCATCCCCACCACTGCCGCCACCACCATCGCCACCAACAAGACCAACACCACCAACACCACCATCATCACCACCACCAGCGCCACTACCACCACCATCACCACCATGATCACCACCACCACCAGCGCTACTGCCACCACCACCATCACCACCGCTACCAGCGCCACTGCTACCACCACCATCATCACCACCACCATCCTCATCACCACCACCATCACCACTACCAGCATCACCACCATCACCACTACCAGCATCACCACCACCATCCCCACCACCACCATCAGCAACACCACCGCCGCCATCACTACCATCACCACCTCCATCAGCACCACCACCATCATCACTATTATCACCACCATCACCATTAGCACCATCACCAACATCATCTCTATCATCACCACCATCACCACCATCATCACCATCAGCACCGCCAACATCACCAACATCAGCACCACCACCATCACCATCAGTGCCACTGCCATCATCACCGCCACACCATAGCCCATTATCCTGATGCACTGCATACACACGCTGGCACGCATGTGGTGACACACAAAGACTCCTACAGACACAGACAGAATCAAACAGACTCACAGAATCAAACAGACTCACAGAATCAAACAGACTCACAGGATCAAACAGAGCCACGCAGACTCACACAGAATCATGGTCAATGCATGCTTGTTATTCGTACACAGTCAACTCCACCTGAACTGCCCTCTCCCTCCCTCACACACTCAGACACACACGCATGCACACACACACCATATACTATGTATATCACTCCTAATGTTGCTTCCCTCCATTCCTCCACCACCTCCTCACATGTTCAGTTCCACCTCCTCACATGCTCCTTCTCAGCTCCCTCTACATTCTACTGTTCTTCCTCTGTCTCTCCAGCCTCTTCTCCCCCTCAGCCACCAGACCAACCATTGTATGTATCTCTCTCTTCTTCAACGAATCCACCACCCCAACCCCCCCCCTCCCCCATGAACGCATACCTCAGTCCTCCTCTCACCTACAGATGACATACATGAAAAAACACTGCAGTTGTATTGGATGATCCTCTGCTATTCCCACCCCCCCACAGGTTTTCATAAATACGAACCAAAACATAACCCAAAAGGCTGATTTTGACTAGTCTGGCCTGTGACCCCTTGAGTCGGGTCTCTGGATCCGTCGCTGTCAGTGGTCGCTAGGGCATAATGCTTTAGATTGCAGTAACAGCTTTAAAATCAGATTAGCAGTGTTGCAGGCACACAGACTAATGGCCCTGTCTTTACAAGGCACCCTCAATCAGCTTCGTTGCCCTGGTGATTGCTATATCTTGTTCGCCTCTCCCATTTGCCACCGTTGCAACTTCATCATCCAGCCGGCAGAGACGGGAGTGATCCGGGGAAGGGGGAGAGGAGTGAGAAATGGGGCAGGGTGAGTCTACGCTATAGGTGGTTCACTGCGGCTGCCTGCGTGGGCCTACGAATAGCTCGTAGCCCGCGCGGAAATAACACCACGGCAACCTGAGCGCAGGCAAAGCACAGACAGCACTGTGAGTGAATGAAGAGGAGGAACTCAAGGATTCTATTTTCGATGTGGGTCATGAATCCCCGCGCTCTCTCCTTCTCACGGCATGTGCTCTCGCGTGAACTGGGCTCCGCGGGACGGAAAGGGGGATAATTCAGCTGCTGTGTGGGAATAGTAAGGGGACTGCGCGTCTGTGCAGCACATAGGGTCAGCTGCTGGGTCTTAGTTTGATCGTCCTGTTGGCGCAGAGTTGTTCCTGCACTGCAGGAAGCGAAAGCCAATGAGAGATCCCCAGGGTGGTGCCCGATACGGCGTTCTCCATCGCCATTGATGTATACACCCAAATTGTGGAATTTCTTGCAACAGCAATAGAAGAGGACTGGTCACCCCTCTGAGCCTGGTTCCTCTCTAGGTTTCTTCCTAAATGTTGGCCTTCTTAGTTTGTTTTTTCCTAGCCACTGAAATTCAACACTACTGTTGTTTGCTGCTTGGGGTTTAAGGCCAGGTGATTTGTAAAAGCACTTTGTGACAACTGTTGATGTAAAAAGGGCTTTATAAATACATTTGATTGATTGATTGACAATGGTGTTGCAACCCTCCAGTTGAGTTTACAACACTTGTAGGACCACGCCAGGGCGCATGCGCATGGAACGTTTATAAACGTGCCATTAAGTGCCACATAGTGCGGCTGTCAGGTTAATAGTTAACAGTTTGCCGTGGCTTGATGGGTTGAACATAGTCGTGTTACTCTGTAGGGCATAGCCAGATGCCACGGGCCACGGAGGTGGGGAATGCAGGATTTGTTTTTGCTTTTGATTGATCTGCACTGAAGTCTGCCGAACTTCCATCTGTCTGACGGTGGAAACTGCTCTTGCCCGCTAGCAAGCTTCTTGCCTGTCGGTCATGTAGGATCTCAATGGAGGGCAGGTGGCAGCTGATGACCCTGTTTGTGGACCGACCACTGAGTTGCACTAGACAGATTCAGACCCAGTCCGAACTGTGAATCTATCCAAGACATGGACATGGAGTCAGTGATGAGGCTGACTAGTGATGCTAACCTGAGTAATTTGAGAGGGACGGTCATGGATGTAAGAGAAGGTACAGACCTGTTGGCTCTGTAGGGAAACTGTAGTGGGTTGAGTGGCTGTTTTGAGATGGGACTGGACTAAGCGTTCATACGTTTTTATGGTTAGACAAGCGCTACAGGCCTATAGTAGTTCAGGAAGGCCTGTACCTTCAACACTGGACAAAGCTGGGGAGACAACTGATAATCAGAATGATTTGTGCTGTCGTGTTTGTACTAATGTTAGAGATTAAAAGCATAACAATGAGCTCCAAATCTCTGTTTTTGCAAATCTGTTCCATCTCCCTTGCAAATTCAAAATGTCCTGAGAAACATTCAGATCAGAATAAGTGGTGCTAGTTTCCTTACTCATACTGTCATTCTTGACAAATCTATGAGAAGATTTACAGTATGTACATGTAGTCTGTCCAGAAAATATTAAGTTTTTACCCACCCAGAAAGCTGAGCCATTCCTGAGTAAAAGGCATGTGACATGCTGCTTGAAAGATTCTGAGAGCATGAGAAAAAAGATTCTCATCAGTTAAGACAAAAATCTTATAATTATACCTGAATGCCAAGCACTATGCCTGTAGAAAACAAGGTACTGTTCATTCCCTTGCAAATACCATCTCTATGGTGAAGCATTGTGGTGGGAGCATCATGCTATGGGGATCCTTCTCAGTAGCAGGGACTGAAAAGACTGGGTAAGATTGAGAGAAAGATGAACGGAGCAAAATAGAGTTCTTTATACAGCCAAAAGAACAATGGAGAGGCCTAAGGACAAATCTGTGAACGTTTTTGAGTCCAAAGCCCAGACTTGAACCTGATTAAACTTTGAATTTGATGCCAGCAATACATTTCAAAAATGCTAGGACAGGGGCAACAAAGGACAGGAAAAGATGTTCCACCAGGTTTTTTGTTGCATTATACATCTCACAATTAATTAAGTTAATTGACTACAGGTCTGTAACATGACTTGGTATAAAAAGAGCCCAGACAGGATGAGTTTTTCAGAAGTAAAGATGAGGAGGGGTTCATCAATCTGTGAATGACTGCGCAGGCAAATAGTTCAACAATGTAAGAATAACGTTTCTCAACATAAAACTGCAAAGAGTTTGGGGATATCATCTACGGTCCATAATATCATTAAAAAAATCAGTTAAGCCAGAGAAATCTCTATACGCAAGCGACAAGGCCGAAAACCAATATTGGATGGCTGTGATCTTTGGGCCCTCACGCAGCACTGCATCAAAAACAGACACAATTCTGAAGTGGTCATCACTGCATGGGCTCAGGAACACTTCCAGAACTATTGTCTGTGAACACAGTACATCGCTGCAGGTCTGATGAATCAAAATGTGAAATTATTTTGGGGAATAATGGATGCTGCGTCCTTCGGACTAAAGAGGAGAGGGACAATTCGGCTTCTTATCAGCACACAGTTCAAAGGCCAGTATCCATGATGGTATGGGGATGCATTAGTGCACATGGTATGGGTGAATTGCACATCTGTGAAGGCACCATTAATGCTGAAAAATATACAGCTCTGGAAGAAATTAAGAGACCATTGCACCTTTTTCTTTCCTTTCCAAAAAATTATCTGGGTGCTAAACTTGCCTGCCTGCAGTCCAGATCTGTCACCCATTGAAAACATTTGGTGCATTATGAAATGAAAATATATAAAAGGAGACCCCAAACAGTTGAGCAGCTGCAATCCTATATCAAGCAAGAATGGGAAAACATATCACTTTCAAAACTATAGCAACTGGTCTCCTCAGTTCCGAAATGCTTTCAGAGTATTGTTAAAAAAAAAGAGGTGATGCGTAAACACGCCCCTGTCCCAACTTTTTTTTAAATATGTTGTTGGCATCAAATTCAAAATGGGCATGTATTTTTCCAAAAACTCAGTTTCAACATTTGATATGTTGTCTTTGTACTATTTTCAATTAAATATAGGGAGAAATTATATGCACATCATTGCATTCTGTTTTTATTTGCATTTTACGCAGTGTCACAACTTTTTTAGGAAATGGGGTTGTAAATGTAATGAATTATGAATTATGTCTATAAGACAAAAACAATGTGGAGAAAGTGAAGATGTCTGAATAATTTCTGACTGCACTGTTTATTGGGTTAGAACACTGCGCAGGGGGAAACGACTCTACACGTGGTGTGTAATCCTTTAATGGCTGGTTTGCTTGACTCCAGCATAGCTATATCATATCACAGCCTTAACCACAACCCTATGATTCACAGGAGATCCTGTTTGTCCTGTTGCGCTAACTGAAAGATGTCAAGCAAAACAGGGTGTGTTTCTATTTTCCCATCAGAAGAAGGTGGGGGACAAAACGCACCACAAAAGAATTGTGTTGGGGGGTTGTGACATTTAAAAGTCATCCAAAAGGTGAGTAATTCAACACAATTAAGAGAGAAAGTATAGCACATAATTCTCACAAATCTTTTGTCAGATCTTGTCTACGTACTGTCTAGATTAAATAATGACGGTCTGTGCTCCTTTAAAAATCTTCATGATAATCTAGTTATGTACATAAAAACAGAATGCAATGCTGTGCAAATCATTTAATCCCTATATTGAATAGACAGTAGTACAAAGACATTATATCAAATGTTGAAACTGGAAAAGTATATGCACATTTTGAATTTGAAGCCAACAACACGTTTAACAAAAGTTGGGACAGGGGCATCTTTACCATTGTGTTGCATCACCTCTTCTTTTAAAAACACTGTAAGCGTTTGTTCATTGAGAAGACCAGTTGTTGTAGTTTTGAAAGTAAAATGTTTTCCCATTCTTGCTTGATTTCAGCCATTCAACTGTTTTGCTGAAATAAGCAAGGCATTCCCTAAAAAATATGTTTTCTGGATGGCAGATTTGTTGTCTTTGTACTATTTTCTATTGAATATAGGGTTTAAATGATCTTCACATCTTTGCATTCTGTTTTTATTTCCATTTTACACAGCGTCCCACATTTTTGGAAACAGGGATGTACAATTAAGCCTCCAATTAGGTAGTTGGAGGCAAAAAAAAATGTAGCGTAAGATTTACCTGAATGAGGCTTGTTTAAGTTAGCTGTTTTCATTATTGTCTTTTACTCTTCTCCAAAAGTAATATAAGTATTGATTTAGGGTTAAATGTGATCAGACCATCATCTTGTATCCATAGAAATAGCTATGACAGACCTTTCACAAAGAAGGGGATATTGGAAACATTATAAGAGTTTTTAACAAACACTAATTTGTTAACCAAAATGAAAGTATTCATAGCAGATTTGTTTTAGTCTCAACACAGACTCAGCAAATCCACTTCAATAGGCCATTCAATTCAGTTCTCACCAACACAACCAAAACTCTTCCAGTCAGAGGAACAAACGCTTGTCTTATCGATATTTATATGACAAACATGAATCTGGAGACCTAAAACTCATATATATGACAGCTTTAAACATCCACTCAAATGCAAAATTATATCAAAATTATACTGAAATCCAAGCTTGTTTTCCAGAAGGTTACTTCAATGAAGCAATATGTTAGTTATCGTTTCAATTTCATCCGCCAGAGCGTAAAGAACAAATAGTATAACCAATATGACCAAAATTGTATATATTAATAAAAGAAAGATATTTAGCATTATGCTCTTATACAGAGACACTTACCATAGTGAGTGCGTACATACCTTCAACTGGACTCCCTGGGACTCAAACACACAACACTGACATTGCAAGCATCATGCTTTAACAACTGATCAATATGGGAGGATGGACAGGTAAAAGGAATGATACAAGATACTCTGAAGACACCATGGTCGAAGGGAGGAATGTTTTGCACGAGGAAATAAGGAAAATACAATACTGCAGAAAAATGTCTAATTTGTGGATATTGGAGGGTTTTAGTTAAAATCAGTTCATCGCTTTATTGAACGATGGATGGCAAGGCATAGATCATTATATTTTGTGGTCTTGTTTTTTTGTCTCCATGTTAGGTAGGATGGTGTGGGGTCGCTGGTAATGTGGGAAAGTAATTTGCAGTACGCTGTTAAAAAAAAGAAAAAAAGAATCATAAAAAATGTATTATAATCGTTGGCCGAAATTTTTTTTAATATGGTATAAAGCAGTAAAGTAGAGTCCTTTGATTACTTTCAACTTCATGTCTGAGGGATGTGGTTAAAAAAACAGGAGATGGACAGTAGAGGAGGATGAAGTGAGAATGAGTTTGGTGTGATGTCAGTGATGCTAGTTGCCCTGTGACCCATGCCAAGTGTATAAAATACAGAATATAAATAATGCAACGATTGCCATTATGCCGTAGGTCTACATGACTTGTTTAACAATGTAATACTGTACATACACAATAAGTAGACTACTGAAATCAGGCGTCTCGGTTGGCTGTATAGTGAGGCATTAAACCGACGTGAGCCCTTAAATGGAGGGTTATATTGCGAATTAATCAGCTCGCAGAACAGGCTGCTTAGACTAGATAAAGAAGACTACATTATCATCACCATGACCGCTGGCTGGCTGGAGTCCCCGCCAAAGTGACGCAGATGCCTTCTATTCCATTAATCCCCACTTTCACTACCACATGCTGTGTACTGTAGTTATTCTAACCGTCATTTCAAAAAGCTGCGTGGGTTATAGACAGACAAAAAATGAACTGTGCTTATGTTCTCTGTTATTGAATAAAGTTTATGCCATATTCTATTTAGGCTACATAATGAACTCATGTAAAAAAAAAAAAATTTAAAGTGAAAAAGAATGGCGTGGCGGCAGCGGCGCGCACGAACCAACGCTGTGCTTCTGCGCTGCGGCAGTTGCCAGGGGATATGGAAGGGGAGGGGGCTATGATTGGTTGAAGTGGGTTTGTTGCCTTGGTGACGGCGACGGGTTTGGTAGCGTTGCTGTGCAGCGTGATCTGCGCGCTGCGTGGATGGAGGAAGCAGCTGCCGATGTGATCTCTGACACTGAGACTGAGACAGACATCTGAACACACTGTACACACGATTTCTGCCATACTGCTACTTTACAGGCACCGCGTGCATGAATGTAAGTATTTGAATGAGCGTATGTGTTTGATATTTAGGTATGAAATTACAGAATGCGTTGGTATGTTATCCGTGTCTCGTGTAAAAGGCAGCGCGAAGTAAATGGGAGTAGGGACTGATAGCTCGAGCAGCCAGCATGGCAGTTATTCTAGTATGTTAGCAGACAATGTACTTTCCACAGTTGTTCTCCGAGCTGTCGCTCAGCGTTATGGAATGGTACGGTATTAACATATTGTTTCATATAAACTTTTCCATTCTTCGGTCATTTTTTTCGTTTTTAATTTTAGCCACTGTGTGCTAAGAAAGTTGTTTTGGGAGTCTCTTGTTTTCCATGTGGCTGGTTAGCTATAAAGCTAGCTGTAGCAAACTTCTTTTGTGGTCGAACAGTATCCAACAACGAGACACTATTCATTTCCTGCGTCCAGTTACGGGGGTGTTGTCATTTGAGCGTGTTTGAAACACTTACGGACTTGCATGTATTAATTGCCACCGCGTATACCGACGACACAGTAGATATTGTGTATCAAGCTGGAATAGCTTCGCTACTTTTTTCCCCCAACTATTTTAATTGGTTAGATATCGAATGGCTCGTTTGCGCGTAGTCATAATCTGAAAATGTATCGTTCCAAACTAGATTCTGGAACGTTTTATTCGGTGTTTGATTGCCTTGCCACGAGCATTGTGTTCGACGATTTCTGCCTGCCACCACATCGATAACTGCCTGAACATTTTGAACAGTTTTGAGTCAACTGAAATAATGTCACACGTTAGTTGGTGTGACTCATGCTATGACGCTTTTTCATATGTGATTATGTAGGGCAACTTTGTTGGGCGATAATTGTGGGGGGGAGACTTCCGTATTTGGCACTTTACAATGTAGCCACTTCCACAGTATCGTCGTTATGTCAAATAGTGTTAGTCTATGTGACTAGATTTTATGTGTAAATGATATCAGCCATCGAGTTATTTTACTGTTATTGATTCTTGAGTGACATTGGCAGCGGCACGTGGTCCTTGAGTTATCGAAGAGCTGAGCCAGCGAAACGTAGTTTGCTATTGCAGCTTGTTAAGGTGTTGGCAACTTTACTCTGTTAATCGTCGTGTTTTGCCAAATGTTAAATTGGCCTTCACGTAAATAATGCAGTATACATGGGTGGATCTAGAGTCCATCGATAAAAAAAACTAACCCTCGCATGATTTTTTTTTTTTTATGCCGAGTAATACATTTTCTTATTTGAAATGTACCCCAAAGTTCCAAAACCATCCTCGTGCATTTTATGGAGCTCGTGAGGCATAGTGTGTCCTTTGACATAATGCATTATGGGACAAACACGACTCAGGGCTGAAGGAACAAGTCACCACAGTAAGTCCCAAGGGCTTTATATATTTGAAAGACTTGAGCACATCACAGCGTACAATGGATTTAAGGGTGAAATGTGCCCGTTTTTGTCTACTCACCATTTCAATAAGTTTGTATTTTTTTAATCTTTTTTTCTGGTGTGCTCCGGAGAGTCAATGATCAGCATCCTCCAAAACATGGCCTGCATTTTGTTACATTGCCCATTTTACCAGGAATTTTGCCACAAGTTAACAACCATAAGCTTCCAGGTGCATGGCCTACAAAAATAAAGATGTCTCATTACAAGGCAAGCATGCAGGGCCTGAAGTTAAACGAATAACTAGTGACGAGTATCGTGGTATATTGCACAATGTCATAAAAAAAATTGTGACCGTATGTATACCCTTAACCAGACAAAAATGTCACATGGCTGTTTAAAGGTAGGAGGTTACCATCGTAACAGTCAGAACCGCTGGCACCAGGCTGTGGGAGAATCTGGTCCCTAACCTGTCTCTTGCTAGTAGGTTATTTATAGACAATAACTGCTTTATTGCATATTCATAACTGACATGTACTGTAGTTGGGTCAGCTAGTTTTAAGAACCCTGATGTTCAGTACTGTTCTGAAAACCAGGAATGGGTCTTACTAATGGGAAAAAAATGTTAAATTGCTGCATTCTGTATGATGAGGGTATCCCTGTGGCTGTATGTATTCATGTCATTGCACTTGTTCAAAGAGAGACAGCCATCTGTGCTTATTAGCTACCTAGCCTGCTTTACCTGTGTGTTACCTTACTAGGGAGGATGTGTAGTTACTTGGACGCAGGGATGGAACCATGTGAATCAGTGCCCAACTACCACAGTTTCTAAGTGTGTCTGTTATTTTGATAGACAATTTCTCTGTGATCTGTTGAATGATGGATATGTTCAGAAAACTGCAAAAAAACAAGCAATGATTGTTGACTTAAAAAAATAAATAAAAAAAACACACGCTTCTGTGTTTTGTAGTTCTGACCGACAGTACACTTTTGGTGATTTCTGGGTGAGCTGGGATAAGAATTATATTGGATTTGTATGGGCTGCTGACTATAGTAGATTTGGCTCTTGGCTTGGAATGAACGTGAGTGGCGGTGATGCATTCGCACTGAGACATATTTAGACTGCCATGCCACCCGGGAGGCACTCAAATTGCCTTTTGGTGTAACTACGTTCGTTTCCTAAAATGTGAATTTTAATAATAGCCTGAGAATATATTACAAAGGTTTGTTCTGGGCATCAGCGCCTAAGGCTACAGCTAGGCAGCTATGCTAAGTCTGTGATGTAATGGATTATCGCGAGATTGTCCCAGATTGAAAATACTAGCTAACTCCCCAAACACTGGAGTCTGACTGGTGGTGTCCAGTGCTTAATTTTCCTCCACACCTATGGCAGTTCACTTTATATTATACAGTGACGAGCGTCTCTCGGGTGTGCTTGTTACTGATCACTTTCTTCTACTCTTTTACAAAACCTCCAAGATTTAAGAGTTAAAAAAGAAACATCGATTGGATTGAATCGAGTCGCCTACTGTTGGGTTGTTGCACTTCTATGGTTGTGTGGTTGTAACTCCTGCAGGCAGCTGTGCGTGCGTGCGTGCGTGCGTGCGTGTCTCCCCGAGTATATTTTATATGTCATGAGGGTGGAGAGGTGTGGTGTTCCTGTTTTGTCAAACATATGCTGTTTGCTGACAAACGTGCCTCCGATAGACAGTAAAACAAAGCAGGCCTGTGATAAAAGGAAAGCAACAGAAGTGATCAACCTGTCGTTGGTTTACTGCCAGGGATTCATGCCCGTAGTGTGTGTCAGCACACCATACATGATTGGTTTCCTTGAAACCATCTGCTGGTTTTTCTCCCTCTGTATTTTGTTTTTGTTACTGTGTGTTTTTGAGTACGCCCCCACCCTGATTGGGCGTAGCCTACAAGTAAACATCCCTGTACATTCAGATCGGGGGGGGGGGGGGGCTTCGGTCAGAAGGGTAATGTGGCCTCTTAAGTCTTTTTAGTTGCCTGAAATAGCCCGAGATGTGCCCCTCTTTCAAAGTATTCATGACTATAAATATGCCCTGCCCGTAACCCTGGCAGATCCGCTGCATTGCCTGGCGTGGAATCGCTGTTCCTCCGGTCGGTGTGTGTGTGTGTGTGTGTGTGGGGGGGGGGGGGGGGGGGGGGGGGGGTTGTCACAAGTGCCTGTCTAAGAGTGTATGTATGAGGTGGAGGGGTCGACCGTTGGGTCGCTTTCACACTGCCACTTAATGAAGCCGTTTTTAGATTGCATGTCCGAAGTTCGAGAACTTTAAATTGTTCCCAGTGCCCCCCCCCCCATCCCCCTCATGCTAGACAAGAGGTGTCACAGGCCTATTCCACAGAGTACGAGGAGTCATGCCATTTAATCAAGAAGTGTAACAGACAGAGCCAGCTGCTCTTATCCTTGGTGAATACTCTCGTCCTTTGGGACATGTCGAAGTGCACCAGACTGACTGATATTATACATCTCTGGAGACGAGGAATGAAATGTTGATTCAGAAAAATGGCGGCAGTCTTTTGATGCCTTGTTACTGCTGATGACGGCAACGTTCCCTGCCCATTGCCAGTAATTCTGTTGGACACATTTAGGAGGCTTTAGGTGGGCTAACACTTAATGAATTCATAATGGCTTGCCCCTACTCCAGACGGGTCAAATTCTGTCAAGCAAGAAGTCCTGTTACACAAGCCAGTATGTTAGGTGGCACTCGTACCTAAAAGCTGTCAGCTGCATGGTCTGTCTGTGTGTGTGTGCATGTCTCTGTGTGTGTGCGCCATTTTTGTTTTGAATCACCTGACTTCCTGTCATAGGCCACAGGAGCGGATTGTGTTTCGTCACAGTTAGGCCTGTCTGTGTTGTGAAAGCCTTCTTCCGTCTGTAGTTCACTGGCAGTGTGTTTCTCTGCTGTGTTATTCTGAGACACTACAGTCGTGGATGTACTGGTAGGCCCGCATCAACAAGATGATGGCGTTATTCTGATGCCGTGGACTCTGACCTCTTCAGGGCTATAGTGGTGGTGTGCACAATGTCCTATCTACTGCTATCCAGTTGAAATTGATGGGGTTTGCTGTCCTTCAGGTGGAAGTCTGTCTGAACTAACTAGCAGAGTGCTAATGTTTCGCGCTCGACACCCCTTTGTATCACACGGAAGATGATCCGCTGGTGAGGTCCAACAATTAAACGTGTGTTGCAATGCAGCCTGTCTGCAGTCTAGTTTGGACTGGTGTGTTGGTCAGTCCGATCCAGAATGTGGGGTCTACTTCCCCAGGATCTAACGCTGACAGGTCTGGTGCTGTTCGTCTTGTGAACTATCACCCCAGTGACCAGTTCTGTCTGTGACGGATTCTTAAAAAAAACGGATGAGTGGTTTCTGTTTATTTTTTATAGATACAATTAATGTGTTGTTGTATTCAGCAATTTTCTTAAATATATTTTGCACAGTGGCGGGAGAAAAGGCTACAGTCGTCAAAAAACCATCCTATTTCATCAGTGATTATAGGTTCTAATACGGAGCGAGAAGTTCACTGAAGTTGGCTAACTGTTTCTTACGATTTTAATAAAAAAAAATAGACACAATAACATGTTGTCAATCAACCCTTGCTGTAAGATTTAAAGGAAGTGAAAGTTGAGCCAAAACCAAGTGTGGCTTCTTGCCGAAGTTTCTTTTTAAAGTCACTGTGATTCAGTTGTAGATTTTGAGCATCTCTCCTTCTCCTTGCTCTTCTGTCTGTTTTGTCGCCTGCTGTTCTTATACTCCTCACCATCTCCTCAATGCCGTCCGGCTTCTGTCCTCTCTGTTTCCTCACCTGATGCTCACCTCTCTCTCACTCATCTCCTTTTCAGTTCAACCGGCTCCTCCTGGCCGACTCAATCAATTACGCTCCTCTCATTCTCTTCTCTGTCCTCATGTGTTTTCTGGAGTCTCCAACTGAACCAGTCACCCTGGCCTCTTTTCAGCCCATCGAGGGACTTGCTGATATGATCTGGCCTTTGTTGGGAGGTGACTGCTTTTAATGACAGCAGCTGCACACATTTTTCATCTCCTGACACACGTGCGCGAACACACACGCACAGCCCAGAGCAACGAACTCTGACTAAAAAGCACCCCCCCATCAACGTTTCCGTTGCCCTGGTTACATGACATCATTGTGCAGTAATCAAATATAGGCGGCTGTGCTGAATTTGGGTTGCAAATATGTTACCGCTCTCTTCTCTTCTTCAAGTGGAAGTGTGCCTGCCCACCCCTTCGTTACGACCCTTTAGCCCTTTAACCTCTCACCTTAGGCTAGAGGAGAACCACTGCCCCCTTTCATGGGAGCCACTGAACTCCAACACCGCCCGCGGCCCCGTGGGCCCTGGTGATCAATGTGCTGTATGTGTATGTATCTTTTTCAGTTTTTTTTTTTTTTAAGACAATCAAGTCGCCAAACAACAGCAACCTACACCAGGATGTATGTCCTGTTCTACTGGACAGATTTTTGAACTGTGCTAAGCATACCCAATGAAGACAGTTTAATTGCTGCTGGTAGGCGGCGCTTAAACTTTTCGCCATTACTTTCCACTCCTGAGATGCGGCAGTGCAGAGTGAATGGTGCACGCTGTCATACTCAATCTTAAACCTGCGTATTCGGGTTGAAATGAGCTGCTGAGTCTCTACATGGGAATGACTGGTTTCAAGTGGTCGATGGCCAAAAAAAAAACATTGTCGCCCTGGGCCATCTGGAACTGACTGGGCTGATTTAACTTCTTCATCGCAAGATCTTTTCCTTACTGCCGCATTTCTCACCTGTTAAACCATCACATGTACCCATTACAGGGAGTTGTAGTCTGAAGAACAAACAACCTCTTGTCTGTTTCCTTAACACTGGTGTGTGACTTTAGTGTCTGTTAAAGAGGGACAGCTCTGGCAGGTTTAGCTGACACTCCTATCCAGAGCGACTTAGAGTAGTGGGTTCATACATTTTTCATAATTTTCCATGCTGAGAATTGAACCCACAACCCTGGCTTTGCAAGCGCCACATTCTATCAATTGAGCCATACCTGCGATGTTTGTGCGGAGTCTCTCAGAGAGCTCCCTCCCTGTCTCCTCTGTCCTGTCTGGAGGGGTGAGGATGCAGACCATTAGGCTCTGCCACTTTAAAAAAAAACAAAAGCGGGTGGGGTGTGGACACCTCTGTGTCCAGTGTCACAGCCCACAATGGTCCATTGTTAGGGTCACTCCTTCTTGAATAAACAGGCAGGGTTTAATGGAGATGGCATTGTGAGGACACAGGACATTGGCCATTGACCAGCTAGACTGACACAGATTTCTGTGTTTGTGTTCTGGGGGGGGGGGGGGGTTCACTTTGTGTCCTGGGGGGGATCCATGGCCTGTCCACTAGGGCGGCACTACTGTGACTTCAAGACTGCTGTGGGGCAACTAAAGCCGAATTAAAAATGGAGTAGGTTCAAATAATGCACAATGACCAGCACCCATGTCAGGTTATTACATCGCTGTGTCAGGAAGAAAGCCAGTGAGACAAAGCAAGTGTTCTTAGGTCATGAATGAATTACTCAGTGATGTCACTGATTTGAATAGTCAAGTGGCACTGAAAGCATTGCAGACATTCCTCAAATTACACAACACAAAGGGAGCCTTTTGACACCATCTTCTCCAGTGAGCGCAAGTATTCAAATCGGTTTCAAAAATGTTAGTTGCCCAGTGTTGTAGCAGGTGAGTGTTGTGCCATGTAGCTCCATGCTGCTGTGATGTTTGCTCACTGACCAACTGTTCAGGACCACATGACCTGCCAAGAGATAGTGTATCAGTGTTCGCTGATGGCCGAGTCGTTGTACTTTGGAAGGCATTCGAAATCCTTTAAACACACACACACACACTTCAGTGCTGCAGCCGCAAAAGGGGACTGTCGTGGACGTGGAAGATGGAGATCCCTCTGCAGTAGCCTCTGTCACACTGACTTCAGACACAAATGCTTGCCCATCTTTGCAACAAGACTCCGGGACAAATGCAACCCCCCTGTAAATAATTTCCAGTATTCTTATTAATGTTTCATTAATACATGTAACTAGTAGGAACCTGAAATAAAACAATTCATCTGTCCGGTGCTAACGTTTGCTTGTTCTTTACACTGACAGTCAGTTTTTATTGGTCTGTAGAACTGACAGGGCTTCATGGGTGTCTGCACCAGGTAGGCCTAGGCCCTAGCGTCTGTACTTATGAAGTTACCCATACAGTATGTCATCTCTCTCCGGTTGAGTCGTTCCAGTTAATCGTTTTGGGTTGAAAAGTACAAACCAAATTTGATCACAATCCCATGTTCTCAGAACACCTATAAATGGGCCAGGCTATAAATATTTTTTGCTACAAATACATGACGCTGTATGCTTTGTTTCACATGGCCAAGCCCAGATGGGTTCAGGGCCCACAGACTTCGCTAGACTACCTGTAGTTGTTTTACGTGGTCCACGTTGATCATGCTGAAGCACAGATTAATTGTGCCCTAGTTGACCAATAGGGGGGCATTTTCATTTCCAAATGTTTTTGGGCGGCGGGTGCTTCCGTTTCAAACTGCTTCTCACAATTCATTTTTAAATCACAGATTTGGCGTTTACGGCTGGTAAATGTTTTGCACAATGTTGATTAGGATGAAAGATATGTTGGGTTTGTTCGGTATGTTCTAAATGTACTTTTCTTTTCTATGAGGAGTTAATTCTTTTTGTGTTTTCTATGTTTTTAATTGTGTGTTTTCTGAAGCCACGTGGTAATCAACTCTCTTGTTACGAAGCTGTGTTGTAATGTGAAGCTGACACAGCTCAAGAAAATGTGAGTTTGCTAGATCAGAATGCTTCAACGAGGCTGCAATGAACAACCCTGTTTCCAATAAAATTGGGATGATGTGTAAAATGTAATTAAAAACAGAATGCAATGATGTGCAAATCATTGAACCCTTATATTCAATAGAAAATAGTACAAAGACAACATATCAAATGTTGAAGCTGAGACATTTTATTGTTTCTTGAAAAATATATGCGCATGTGGAATTTGATGCCAGCAACACTTTTCAGAAAGGTTGGGACAGAGGCAACAAAAGACTGGAACAGTTGTGTAATGCTGAAAAACTAAACCGGGTGGAATATCACACAATTAATTGGGTCAATTGACAGCAGTACAGTAACATGATTGAGTTTTAAAAGATTGTTTCAGGGAGGATGGGTCTGTAGAATGTTAGGATGGGCAGGATTTCACCTCTCTGTGAAAGACTGCATTGGAAAAAGGTACAACAATTTAAGAATAACGCTTCTCAGCGTAAAATTGCAAAGAGTTTGAGGATCTCATCTACGGTACATATCATTAAAAGATTCAGCATATCCAGAGAAATCTCTGTACGCAAGGGACAAGGCCAAAAACAGATATTGGATGGCTGTGATCTTTGGGCCCTTCGGTGGCACCGCATTAAAGACAGACATGATTCTGTATTGGAAATCCCTGCATGGGCTCAAGAACACTTCCAAAAACCATTGTCTGTGAACACAGTACGTCGCTGCATCCACAAGTGCAAGTTAAAAAACAGTTCCATTCAAAGAAACCAGATATAAACAAGATCCGAGCTCATTTGGACTGAGGCGAAGTGGAAAACTGTCCTGTGGTCTGATGAATAAAATGTATTTTTGGGAATCATGGATGCCGCGTCCTCCGGACTAAAGAGGATAGGGACCATCCAGCTTGTTATCAGTGCACAGTTCAAAGCCAGCATCCGTGATGGTATGGGGGTGCATTAATACACATGGCATATATGATTTGCACATCTGTGAAGGCACCATTAATGCTGACCAATATATCAACGTTTTGGGGGAACATTTGTTGCCATCCAGATGACGGCTTTTACAGGGAAGGCCTTGCTTATTTTTGCAATACAATGCCAAACCACATTCTGCACGTATTACAACAGCATGGCTCCGTAGTAAAAGAGTCTGGGTGCTAAACTGGCCTGCCTGCAGTCCAGACCTGTCACCCACTGAAAACATTTGCCGCATTATGAAACAAAAAAAGGAGACCCCGAACAGTTGAGCAAATAAAATCCTATATAACACAAGAATGAGAAAAAAATTAGCTTTTAAAATGATAGCATTTGGTCTCCTCAGTTCCCAAACGCTTACAGAGTATTGTTTAAAGAAGAGGTGAATCAACGCAGTGGTGAACATGCCCCTGTCCCAACTATGTCATGTGTTGCTGACATCAAATTCACATTTTTGTCTTTGTACTATTATCAATTATGTATGGGGATAAATGATTTGCACATCATTGCATTCTGTTTTTATTTGCATTTTACGCAGCGTCCCAACATTTTTGGAAACGGGGTTGTAGTTTGGTTGCATTATTGATGTGGTAATGTGTTTCATGAGAATATTAGCTTGAATTAGTTTGCAACCTGCTTACTGTTGATGTTAGTGGAGAATGGCTGCAGTGGTATTGATGCTTGTGGTGAGATGTGACCACGTGTGTCCCATTGCCCGCCGCAACTGAAGATAAAGCCTGGATGTCCTATGAACTGAACCTCTTATTTACTTGTTTGGGGGTGGGGGGGTTGGTCCTGATCTTGTCAATGTGAAAAGGGCCTGGGTAGTTATATCAGTTTAGCCCCCCCTTCAGTTGACCTTGGGCCTCGTTTCCAACGTGCTCTCTCGTCGTCTTCTCCTGCTCTTCCTGTATTTCCCCCTGGCTGTCTGTGGCTCCCGTCACCCGTCTGTAGTGCGTCAGTCGTCACATTCTGATACTCCTGCTGTCTCACTCAGTTGTCACGGATCGTCAAGAGACTAAAGATGGTAGGTGTGTGTGTGTGTGTTTGTTTGTTGCTTATAGTTTATCATGGTTCTTTAAATCCTCCTGTGGATTTCCTGGTACGGCAGTTTGTTTTTATACTATAGTGTCGGTTAGGTTCTTGTCTGTTCACCCTCTGCATGCCTGCCACGCGCCCACTGTTTGTGTGACAGCATACAGTAGCAAAGGGTAGGTTACCTGCAAAACACACTGACAGGAACCTGAGGGGTCGTCCTTATCAGGGAACTCCCTCTTAACTTCCATTCCTTTCACCGATCGGCGCCGTCTCATAGATGTGTTTGTGAGCGGGTGTTTTTGTGATTGAACTTCTTTACTGTCCAAGGTGTTTCCTCCTAGCTCTGTGCTGTTAGAATACTGCCAGGATTGCGAAATGTAGCCAGAGCAAAAACAACCGCTTTATATGACGAGAAGGCAAGGCCAACTCTATAGTCTGTGTCAAGTCAATTCTCTTTTCTCTTTCACCTCTAGCAGAGATTAGGCCATCATCCATTTATCAGCCTGGCAGACAACCAGAATCATATCTTCTTTCTATTTTGTTTTTAATATGACTGTCTAGGCTAACTAACCCCTACTGTAACAAGTATCAGTTGCAACACAATGTGTGTCTTGGTGTTTTGACACACCTTTGTGTATCTATTTCAGAGGTGGAACAGGTTTGGATCAGTGGTTTTGATGCAGAGCAGGTTTTATTGCATTACCTAAGAATGAATGTCTCTGTCTGCCTGTGTCTCTTGTCTGCCTGTGTCTGTGTCTCTTGTCTGCCTGTGTCTGTGTCTCTTGTCTGCCTGTGTCTGTGTCTCTTGTCTGCCTGTGTCTGTGTCTCTTGTCTACCTGTGTCTGTGTCTATTTGCCTGTGTTTCTCTCTCTCACTCTCTGCCTGTGTCGCTCGCTCTCTCTCTCTCTCTCTCTCTCTCTCTCTCTCTCTCTCTCTCTCTCTCTCTCTCTCTCTCTCTCTCTCTCTCTCTCTCTCTCTCTCTCTCTCTCTCTCTCTCTCTGCCTGTGTCTCTCTCTCTCTCTGCCTGTGTCGCGCTCTCTCTCTCTCTCTCTCTCTCTCTCTCTGCCTGTGTCGCTCTCTCTCTCTCTCTCTCTCTCTCTCTCTCTCTCTCTCTCTCTGCCTGTGTCGCTCTCTCTCTCTCTCTCTCTCTCTCTCTCTCTGCCTGTGTCGCTCTCTATTTGTTAGGGAGGTTGTAGAAGAATAGGGGTAGACTGCTGGCCTCAGCACTTTGAGCGGAGCGTGTATTGATCTCTCCACATTAGTCTCTCTTCTCATGCCTCGCCACCGACTAGAGCACAATCACTTCCCTTTACAGCTAGGCCCCGCTGCCACGGCAACCACACTGCAGATCAGGAGATAGGCTTTTGGTATGCCGTCTCTTCTGTTGTCTCTGAGGAAATATCTCCATAACCTGGGTCACTTTGTTAGGGGACGAAGGGTAAGAAGCCATACAGAAACCGTGACGGACTACATGTACAATAATAACGTTGGGTTTTCCCGTCGGGGAAACCCTGAGCTGGTTTGGCCCCGTGGAGCAATTTGTTTTCAGACTTGTTTTGTCTCCACCAACCACTAATTTGATATTTGGTTGTATGCTGGTTTACATGAGGGGAATCTCGCCTCATCCACCACAAATGTTCAGCACCCACCTGGGAGATGCACGGCAGCCCATTTCTGCTGGAACACTCACCACGCGTCGGCTGATGCCGGAGCATTGTTCTGTCCACATATAGCCCGCTGGTCGGAGAGACGTCATTGGCAAAGCCAACGTAATGCCTTTTTGGTGCTTTGCGCCTGTTTCGTCAGCCGACGAAGGGTAGCGAGCAGTTTTTCGCAAAATAGTCTACCGTTTGCCTCGGCACCTGCTGTCTTTTTCTTGTTGCCAGTGTCATGAATGTGAGTGGAGGAGCTGGGCATTGAGGGGAGGGGCGGGCTGCAGGTGACCTGATTGGGCCCCTACGTGGCCCGATGCTGCTCGGCTAGCATAGCACCAAGCTAACAGTCATGAGGCTAATCTCACTCATTAGTTCCCCTTGCCCCCCCCCCCTCCCCCGCTCCTTTACTCTCTGCTCTCGCACACAAGTGGACCATTAACTAGCTAGCGTCTCCCCGCCTCCCGCTTTGATGCCTTTGATAAGAGCAACAATAATTACGATAATCATAACAGCAATGATGATTCACCGTGATGGAGACAACAGACTAATCACCTAAAAGCACTTCCTGTGCTTCTCAGATCGATGCTCTTTGGCTGCTTTTATTTTACACAGAGACACACACACACACACACACGCACACTGTTGATATTCAAATGTGCATGGCTGGTGGAGGAGTATGTGATCTGAAGGATGCCAAGTGCTCTCAGGCACCCCTGGGCTGGTGGTGGTGTAGTTGAGAGGTGGAGGGGAAGGGAGGCAGTCTTTGTGGTGCTAATCAAGGTTAATTACCCACCAGCCTGTTTTTTTCCCTGCCACAGACCTACACATTGTGGAGAGTAACAGTGTTGTCGTAATGGTAGCAGCAGGAGAAGTGCCTAAATAAGTCTAATCCACTGACTACACTGTTCCCCCTACTCTGTTTGATGCCTCCTCAACCTGAAATACATTTTTATTTATTCACATGTACTTTTGTATGTTGTACATGTTGTATTTTTTTGTCTATATTTTTTTCAATTCCAATTCACAGTAATGACCTTGCCTCATCAGACTTCTGTTAAAAGTCAGTGGAAGTAATCAGGGTGTTTGAGCATGAAAATAAATAAATAACGTAATCTGGTGAAATCAACTCCATGTTTTGTTGGATGTTACTTATAGGAGATTTGGCCATTAGATGATCATTGGTTTAGAGCTAGCAGCTAAAGTTGTCATCTGCAAACCTGATACTCCATTTTGATTGGGATTGGTGGTGACATGGCTGAAATAGGGTGAGATCCCCTTTCATAGACATGTTTTTGGAGAAATGTAGCAATTTTTAATGGAGTGATCACCTTACCTTAGGGCTCCTTTTGAGCTCGAAAAAGGGAAGAAGGTACCTTGCTGCAATCTGACACACAAACACACACATTTTCTACACTAAATATTATTGCCGCACTGCATAAGCAGAACCGGCCAAGAAGAGCGAATGTCTCATGAGTGAGTACCTCTTGTTAAATAGCGTAGTGGTTAGAGAAGCGGACCTGCAAACTATAGGTCCCGCGTTCATATCTCATAGTCTAATAAAGTATGCATTAGGATTTGTTTCTGATAGACAAAAACTTTGCTGACTGTAACCTTCAGTATCCACGTTATACTGAGCCTAAAATAAAACAGTTTACAGTTATATTGCAACTGTTTCTGGTGGATTTTCAAAGTACGCATCCGTGCATGTTTTTTGGGTCAAGAATAGACAAAAATGTAGCTAGCTACAACATTCAATTAGTATGTTATAGTAAGCCTAAAGTAAAATTTTTCATGGTTACACGGTATTGTGACCATTTCTGGTGGAAGTACGCATCCGCTTTAATATAGGCTTTATCAAAACCCCTTGGGCAGTAAAAGAGTAGGGGTTTCCACGATTCTCTCGTCTTTTCACTTGACGAGAAAGTCAGTTATCGTCACCTATGTTGATATTTAGTGTATCAATGACATTCACAAATGACATTTAAAAATATTGTGCCATGAAATGAAATAGCTTTGGCAGGGAAAAGTTAATCTAATAAGCTGTTAAAACGGCCAGTGGCTGTTTGTGGTGGAGGTAAACTTAATAAGAACTGTTGGTCAGTTTAACACAATGCTCAACGGTGTCTAGCGACTGGGCGAATGTATATTGCTGTGGCGTAGTGATTAAAGATGCAGCCTCTCACGTGGAAGACGGGTATCACTTTTAATTGCGGGCCGGCTGAACTACCTACTTGCCAGGTTCCATTTCTGTTTTATTGAAAACGAGCGTTCTTTGCCAAACCTAACGTACAGCTTGAATGATGTAGGCTTGAATCTTCCTGAGGAAAGTCCTTGTTGTAAATGAACCAGATGCGCTGGTTATTGAGCTCTGGTGCAGATCATCAGTTCCTTCAGGAATTCACATGGTGACCCGTTGGGTTTTCCATGTAATGGGTTTGACACTGCAGCAATGTGAATGTGCTCCATCTTTGTCCAACCTGTAACATGATCTGTGATCTCGTGAGCACATACACCGTGCACTCTAGCATGGTTATTGCCAGTGAATGCTTCGGCCATTTTAGTGAGTTTTGGCATCGTCGCTTTGCATCAATCCCACTCGCTTTCTGCGGAAATAATGAAAATGGTCACAACGTATATTGTTTTAACATATTTGCATGATGGGCTGTATATTTAGTATGTTATTTATGTGTATGTTGCATAAATTGAATCACTGTTACACCTCAGTTAAGCATCAAATTCCATGTTTGAAAGCGAGCGGGTTTGATGAAATGGGGCACATGATTAAACAATTCTCAGTGACCTGTTTTTGGCTCCAGAGCATTACTTGCCTTACAGCCAGTGGCTCGAAATCCCAATCGACGTCTTTTAACAATGTATATTCTGGGAACATGGTTTATTTCTGGGTTAACCCTTTGTGCTGTCTCTTCCGATGCTGTATGAATGGGTGCAGCAACACTTCAAGGGACTGTAGACATTTCACTCCCAGTAGCTGGGCTGTGTTCAGAAGTGCACCTCCACTCCAGTGTAGAGCTCGGCCTTGTGGGCAATATTACGACAATGCAAACACAAACCAAACATACACAACAATTACGGAATACAAGTGGCTGCCCAGTACAATGGACATCGGTATTCACCCGTGGAGGACACGCCTCCCAAGCTTGCCAGCAGCCGTTGAAAGTGAGCATTCGACGACGTCTGGTCACAGACCCACGTTGGGATGATGAGCAGGCCGAAGATCCTCCGTAAGGTGGTTTCTAACTGTGCAGACATTCTTCAGCTTCATAAACCCAGAGTTTTGTGGCTGGTCTCAGAAAACATCTGATGGGAAGAAGCTGGATGTCAAGGTCCTGACATGGTTACGTTGCCTGGATGTCAAGGTCCTGACGTGGTTATACGTTGCCTGGATGTCAAGGTCCTGACGTGGTTATACGTTGCCTGGATGTCAAGGTCCTGACGTGGTTATACGTTGCCTGGATGTCAAGGTCCTGACGTGGTTATACGTTGCCTGGATGTCAAGGTCCTGACGTGGTTATACGTTGCCTGGATGTCAAGGTCCTGACGTGGTTATACGTTGCCTGGATGTCAAGGTCCTGACGTGTTTATACGTTGCCTGGATGTCAAGGTCCTGACGTGGTTATACGTTGCCTGGATGTCAAGGTCCTGACGTGGTTATACGTTGCCTGGATGTCAAGGTCCTGACGTGGTTATACGTTGCCTGGATGTCAAGGTCCTGACGTGGTTATACGTTGGCCACTGGTGCGGTGCCAATATCTCAGTAATTCGGTTTGTCGCTTAGATCTCTGCTCAACAGGCCACGGACCTGTCTGTGTGGTCCGATGTTTGCTTCATTCGGGCGTGACGGGATAGACCCAGCTTCCCGTGTGGAAATGAGGGGGATGCGTTTATGTTTTGGTTCTGTTCTTTGAGCTTCTCTTTAACACAAACCGGCAGTTCTCTGGCTGCCTGACATATTTGATTGCTCTACTTTATCCTGAGTAATGATTCATACTCATCCTCATCTAGCCTGCTGCTGCTTCTGCTGCTGGAGACTTTATTTATTAATTTACTGTTTCCATGGCTCTTTGCTTGTTTCCCCTCCCATGTCTCCACTCTCCCTATGTCTCACCATTTCTATCTGTCTCTGTCTACACTTCCTTTGTCCCTCACTCTGTCATTATATAAAGGGCACCATTGCTCTTAGGCTAGACACACTTTTGATTTAACCCTGGTTCCTGGTTCAGACCCTGACTTTTCCTGGTTCCCTGAGGAGTGAGCTGAGGGGTTGCGGCCTGGGGTGTGCATCGCCTCCCGTCATCCCTTCATCCTCCCGCTACAAGACTCCCGGTAGCAGCTCTTCTCTTCCACTCCATGCCCTCCCTCCTGCTTCTTCCCCGCCCTTCTCCTGCTTTCACTCAGTCCAGAGTCGAGATTGACCCAATTCCTTTTAAACAACAATGGTGGAAGGACAATGCCCAGCCGCCCTCCACATCCATGCCCCCATGTCTGTTAACCCCCCAGCCTCAGCCCAGACACATTACCCAGAACACCCTTGCATCCATATCTGTTAACCCCACAGCCTCAGCCCAGACACATTGCCCAGAACACCCGTGCCTCCATGTCTGTTAACCCCCACCCCGCCAAACAATGAAAATGCAATGGAAACATGGGGGAAACACTGTGATTCACCCCCCTGCAAAATGTGCCTGTACTTGTTTTAGTGTCACCCAGTCATGAAGTAAACATTTGGAATGTGGGGCTTGTGTGAATGTTAACCAATCCACCTACATTACAGCAAAACATGACTTTGACTGCGACCACTGATGTCTGGATGCTTGATATGTCATCAGCTCACACGAACTGGAGGTCGTGTTTAACAGTCACTTCCTCAGCCTGAAACACGACAGCTTTTGAACATCAAGCTGTGAAACCAGCTAGATATACATATTGTCCTTGAGTAAGCAATAAATAAATAATGCGACAATAAATAAATCATGGCAGATTTGCGGGAACATCCGTTTTGTGGGATCAGTGTATTTTTTTGACTGGGCACCGATGCGTCGACCCTCTAGCCCTCTCCGTCGTTAGCCTCGTCTCCCAAGGCCCCAGACCGCCGCTAGGGGTTACCCAACAAACACCAGCCTGCCCTGTTAGGGTTCCCCAGCGAAGAGTGCTGATTGGTTGTTGGCCACGGCTGACACACACACACACTGCCCATCCTGGGTGGATTACTTGTTTTCTCATTCTGAGTCGTTCCCTAGTTTGGAAGATTTCTCCTCTTAATTGAAGTGACAGCGGCAGGGTTGTCATGGTGACACTAGGGGCATAGATTAAAGCTTGTTGTGAGAGGAGGAGGAGGAGGAGGAGGAGGAGGAAAAGAGAGAGAGAGAGAGAGGGCTGCTGTTCTCTTGATTGGCCTCGCCGACGGTCATGCAGTTCTCTATGGTCAGGACTGCAGTCACGTCACTGGAATAGACTGCACTTATGAAGTGTAAGTAGCTTTTGAATGTGTGGAAACATTCCAGATGATGACTGTGGCTGGTGTCAGTTTGATGCACTGGGACAGTTTCCTGTGTTTCATTTAGTCTTGTCTTTATAAATGTTAACCTGAACAAAGACTTTGTATGCACTTTTAGGTTATTACGCATGTCAAGAAGTGCCATATTATTATTATTATTATTATTATTATTAATGTGTGATTAAGGTGAAGGGGGAGGGATTCTCAACCTATGTTTTATTTACCATCAATGGGGACATCGTGCAGGAAGACCATTTGGGTGGAAATGGATTCTATGAAGTTCTCTAGTATGTTTTGACCCAAATATTATTTCTGAAAATCTTTGAGACACCTTTTCACACACATTTTCATAGTTTTTCTTGAGGCCAGATTGTCCAGGGCCTAAATACACACTTCATATTGACATGGTTAGATTCCTCAGGACTTTTGAATACCTGAGGCAGGCAGGTATTTACAGGTCTTCCTCTCTTCTCAAGGCCCCCCGGTATCAGGTTGGCTCGGCTAAGTGCTGGTCTGGGCTCTTAAATGATTGCAGAGAGCTCTGATTCTAAGAGCTATCCACTCTGTGTAAGATGGGAGGAAGCCCTTCTCTCCCTCCCTCCTTTAGCCATGCTTTCTCGGATGTTTTCATGCTCATTGGTGTCTAACAAGCAGATGCGTCTGGTCTGAGACGAGGTGGGCGGAGAGGCTCCACTCAGACACTTCAGAGGTCCCCCTTAAAGGCTCTGCTGGGGAGAGGAGGGGAGGAGATCCTCCACTGTGAGGCTGCGTGAGATTGAGCAAGAGGGAGAGGAGGAGGAGGAGGGGGAGAGGGGAAAGCCTCTCCATCTCACCCTGCGTGTGACACACAGTGGGGCGCCCGTGAACGCCCTCAGGGCAACCTCAGACAAACGTTGAGCTCGTCATTTAAATGTGTCCCATCCATCCATTTCCCCCGTCGTTGGGAAAGCCGCTGCCTCTTCATTCTCCATGGTAACTGCAGTGATTGAGTCACTGCGTGAGGGGAGGTTCTGCTGGTGCCTCGTGGTGTTCAGGCCTTGGCGCTGGTTGTAGACCAATCTATTTGTACTGTGTTTATTCACCCTCTGGTATGATGTACGTCACCATACACCAACAAAAAGGTCACCGGAACATTCTTTACACTTTTTGTTTGACTTATTAGGAGGTGTATTTATTTTGCCCAAGGTCATCGTGACATGTCTGCATCAGTAATTTATATTTTTGGTCTTTTGGGAGAGGCAAAGCAGCAAAGCCCCTGTCTTTTTGTGTTGGTTTAGCTCATTGTGTAACCGTTTATCTTTTGACTATAGCCAATGTATTCTTAGCAGAATGGTATTATGGTATTATCAATCTAATAGCCAATCGTTTAGCAATTACGTGAGCAACAGAAACACTGCTAACCAAACAGGCCTCGCTGGTGGGTGCTTGAAATGGAAGGGCATCTACACCCATTTCAGAAGTAATCCCAGATATCAAGCATTTTTTGGGGACATTTTTAGAAACCACTGACATGTTTTCTGTGAACCAAAACCAAATGAGCCAAAACCCAAGTATAACCTCTTCTTCTCCGTCTGTCTCCAGACCTCCCTGGTTTAATGGGTCCAATCGTTGGGATGTCGCCGGATAAGAAAGCGGAGACGCCGGGGGTGCAGGAGGACAGGGTGGGGCTAAGGGGTGTGTGTGGGGGGCCAGGGACTCTCCCGGAGGCGGAGTGCGGCGCAGCCAGTCCCCTGGCCACCAGTTTGGACCGGGGTTCCGGGGGCTCTGAAGACGAGGAGCTCACAAACCTCAACTGGCTCCACGAGAACCTGCTGCAGAACTTCACCCTGGGAGGGCCGGGCGAGGCCGGCGGGGCCCAACCCAGCGCCAGCCCCCTCTTCGACATCGAGGGTGACCCGGGGGGGCCACAGAACGCATCCTCTTCCTCGTCCTCCTCTTCCTCGTCCTCTCAGAGGGACTCGTTGAAGTCCAAGCCTCCGCTGTCTTTCTCCCTGCTGATCTACATGGCCATAGAACAGAGCCCCAGTAAGAGTCTGCCGGTCAAGGACATCTATGGGTGGATCCTGCAGCACTTCCCCTACTTCTCCTCGGCCCCCACTGGCTGGAAGAACAGCGTCAGACACAACCTGTCACTCAACAAGTGCTTCCGCAAGGTGGAGAGGAGTCTCGGCAAGGTGAGCGGACCGTCACATGCAAACACACGTGCCGTCCCAGTGTCCGGGTTTGCGGGCTCGCTTCTCGACAGGGTCACACGCACATTTATTTTTATCGTTTGAGGTTTATGAAACGACACTTTTTTTTTTTTTCGGGCCTTTACACAGCACCTCCCGACTTTTTTTAGGTCACCTCCATTAATATGTATTTATTTAAAGGTTTCATGCCGTTTTGCTGGTCAGGTGTATTTCCCGTTGTCCTGAATTTCTTTCATGAAGACCAATAGTTAGACACTCCTTCGCCCCGCCTCCTGTAATTAAGAATCTTAGAAACACAGAAAAGTGTGTTTACGATGGAGACGTTTGTGCTAGCGCGAAGTAGGTCATTTGTCTGTTACCCCTTTTAGATCAAGAACAGATTTATTCTGTCAGTTAGTCGATGACACGTCACACAATGTTTACGGAATTACAATCATTTTTCATTCATTTTAGGCGATTTCAGAAATGTAGCATTTTCATTTAAAATGGCATTAATGTAAATACACGTGAAACAGACCCGAAGAATGTCTGCGGTGATGAGAAAAGGCAAAAGGGTTTCTTGATGAAATTCCCTATGACCCTAATTATTGTATGTGCTCATGTTGACACTGCCAGGTGAGATAAGACGATGACCTTATTCACCGGGTTCCATGTGTTCTGCTCGTGGTGTATAATTAGCACACCACCTGCCCCAGGGAGATTCTTGGCTGTGTTACCGTGTCCAAAAGAATCTCTGGGGTGTCTGTGTGCGCGTGTGCCTGCGCGCATGCGTGTATGCGTGTATGCCAGCTACAAACATGCCTGTGCAGTATCTGTGGCTGTCTGTGTGATCGTAGTGACAGAGGAGTGGATGTGTGCGTGCGTGCGTGCGTGTGGATCGTAGTGACAGGCATGGTTGTGTGTGTGCGTGTATGTGTGTGTGGATCATAGTGACAGAGGCTTGGTTGTGCGTGCGTTTGTGTGCGCGCGTGTGTTGATCGTAGTGACAGAGGAGGGGATGTGCGTGAGTGTGCGTGCGTTTGTGTGCGTGTGTGTGGATCGTAGTGACAGAGGCGTGGTTATAAGCCAGTCTGCTGTGGTCAGATGTGTCTGTGTCAGGGCGGTGTAGTTTGGCTCCCCTTGGGCCTCCCTGGGTCGTGATAAGACAGGCTCTGAGACGGGCGTACACACGCCCAAGGCCGTCAGAGAAAACGCAAACACAGCACTGAGATAGGGCCCTATCACCTGCCCCACTGCCCTGCCCCACACACACACACACACACCAATGTAGACCAACTCAGGGAGGGTGGTGGGCAGGTAGAGCGGACCGGAGTTGCGTGGGACCCTGGTCCCACCTCCTCTAAGGGCACCCTGGAAAAGAGTAGACTGTTACAGCAGGCTCAGCGGCAAGACAACCCAGTCAGTGTTTTCTGTTGCCCAGGCTGGTGTGTTGCAGGGACTCCACTGTGTGAGTGGAGCAGATAGAGAGCAGCACTGGTTTCAGATGACACGCGCTGCCTGGTGGTTTGAGTTGCCATGGTGACATTTCCTCCTTCCTGCCTGCGAGCTGGCTGGTAATCTGAGTCAAGGTTACCTCCCTCCTCTCTTTCTTCCTCCCCTCCCACCCTTCTAGACGGGGCTGAAACGGAAAACCAGAGATAGATAAGACCACCATTCACGCACTGTCGTTCTTCACCCTGATGCACACGCTGGTTGTACTGTACTTTTGAGGACTTACCTGGGCCCTCAAAAATTTATTGAATTTTCCCTAACCTTAACTCCCAACCCCAATCCTAACCTAAATCTAAACCTGACCCTACCTCCTAACCCTTCCCCTAAATCTGAATTATAATTATCAACCTAATGCTAACTTAACCCCAAGCCTAAAATAGTGAGGAAGTGAGGATTGGCAAAAGGTCCTTTCTTGTCCTGATTTTCCATTACAGTAGTTGCTACACTAGTGAGGGCTTATGGTTCTGACAGGTTTCTCAGTGGGCTAGCTGGTGCAACCATTGTTTCTCGGTGGGCTAGCTGGTGCAACCATTGTTTCTCGGTGGGCTAGCTGGTGCGACCATTGTTTCTCGGTGGGCTAGCTGGTGCAACCATTGTTTCCCTGGTGCAACCATCGTTTCCCAGTGGGCTAACTGGTGCAACCATAATTTTCAAGTGGGCTTGCTGGTACTAGTTAGGTTTTGAGATGATGGCTTCAGCACAGGATTTGACAACTCCAGTTTCGATGAGACCTGTTTCCCCTAGTGACAGTTTCACTGACATAAATGAAGCCTAGTTCAGGACTAAGACAATCTAAGTCAGTTGAGAACTTTGGCTTTGTCTGTGTCCTTGAAATCTGCCAATAATGTATGTCCTGCATCCATACTAAACCAGGATAATAATGACCATCTTTTTACTTAGCATGCCTTTGATTTAATGTAGCATGCCTCTGAAGTAACTTAGCATGTCTTTGAATTCTCTTAGAATGCCTTTGAATTCTCTTAGCTTGCCATTGAATTCTCTTAGCTTGCCATTGAATTCTCTTAGCTTGCCATTGAATTCTATTAGCTTGCCATTGAATTCTCTTAGCTTGCCACTGAATTCTCTTAGCTTGCCACTGAATTCTCTTAGCTTGCCATTGAATTCTCTTAGCTTGCCATTGAATTCTCTTAGCTTGCCACTGAATTCTCTTAGCTTGCCACTGAATTCTCTTAGCTTGCCACTGAATTCTCTTAGCTTGCCATTGAATTCTCTTAGCTTGCCATTGAATTCTCTTAGCTTGCCATTGAATTCTCTTAGCTTGGCATTGAATTCTCTTAGCTTGCCATTGAATTCTCTTAGCTTGCCATTGAATTCTCTTAGCTTGCCATTGAATTCTCCTAGCTTGCCATTGAATTCTCTTAGCTTGCCATTGAATTCTCATAGCTTGCCATTGAATTCTCATAGCTTGCCATTGAATTCTCATAGCTTGCCATTGAATTCTCTCAGCGTGCCTTTGAAATCTCTCAGCGTGCCTTTAAATTCTCTGTTTTTTAATTCTTGCGTTGATTTGGTTCAACGTACACTTCATTATTGTTTAGTATGCCTATCATTTTAAGATTACTCTCAAAGTAGAAAGATGACCTTTTAAGACAAACTGCATTTGAAAAGGAGTGATTGATATGCTTACATCTGGGCAAGACTGAAGGTTTCTTTCTGTAGGTTTATTTTTGTAAACTAGTACCCAGTAGATGTATATATATTTTTTCCCCACAAATAACATGGTAGCCTTTAACTAAAGCGAAGCTATTTTATCTAACGTATACTAGGAATGCGTTATTGTTTTTATGTTTAGTCTGTTAGGGAAAAGGATTCAATATATATTTTGGGAAATGTTTATAATGTTCATCATAGGAAGTGAGAACACGATTAATTCTTAAGGAATCATGTTGCTAGATAGCGCTGTAGGCTAATTGATTTACCTATCCATGAGTGCCTTTGTCCTACAACAAATGTACATAGCTAGGACTACATACAGGATTGCATGATTGACTGCATGAGTGTCATGAACTCATGATTAAAAGTACAGAACTACACCACATAGTCAAAGACAGTCAGGACAGTCTCCCTTAACTAGACCAACAGTAGTTGTTTTCTGAGCAACAGTCATATGCTTGTGATTATTAGAAGGCTGACGTGGGGAAAGGGGCGTGGGAGCGTTGTGCTCACCGAGTGGCCCAGAGCTAAACAGGGACAGACACGTGCCTCCACATTGCACCCGTGTGTGCCGGAACACATTCACTAAAATGCTCTACTGTGCCATGCTGTTTTTTTATTTATTTTCTTATTCCATGCATCATGCTGATGATTTGAGGGGTAAAATGCAATTGTGACACAAAAGCGAATGACCATACAATCGTCAATGGGCAAAATAAATAAATAAAAGAGTCAAATTCAAACAGTGTTGGTTGGAGTCAGTGTGGACCTCTGTGCCATACATGCCAATGTCTCCCTGGCACTTAACCTTTGGTACTACAGTGAGAGAAATGACACAGGCAGTTCACATGTACAGGACTTTGCCCGTGCATACATAAATCCTAGCCCAACCCTGTAATAAGCCATTTAAGGATGGCCTGGAATGTTTATTTTCTGTTTACTTCCCAGCATGCAGTTCGCCCAGCAGGGTCTGGATTGGTAATCACATGCTCAGGTGACTGCATTATGATTCATTACGACTCGTTATGAGAGCGAGAACAAACAAATCCCCGGTAAGACCCAGTTAAGACTCATTGAGTGTACACTGAGATTCGGAGAGTCAGCCATGCAGACTAAACAGATGTTCTGGGTGGTGCTGTCAAATGTGCTCTATTACTGGCTAGTAAGACTAGTCATGAGTAACCAACTTTACCAGTGGTTCCTGTGACACTCCAAGAGGTGTATGAAAATGAAACATGAAATTATAGTAAAAATTTATAGAAAATATAGCCTAGTAATTGACAAGGTTAGAAATAATAATTTTTATTGAATTAATAATTGTGTCCTTCTAACTTTGCTTTTGTCAAAGAATCCTCCATTTGCAGCAATTACAGTCTTGCAGACCTTCTAGTTGTCAATTTGTTTCTGGTAATCTGAAGAGATTTCATGCCATGCTTCCTGAAGCACATCCCACAAGTTGGATTGGCTTGATGGGCACTTCTTACGTACCATACGGTCAAGCTGCTCCCGCAACAGCTCAATAGGGTTGAAATCCGGTGACTGTGCTGGCCACTCCATTATAGACAGAATACCAGCTGATTGCTTCTTCCCTAAATAGTTCTTGCATTGTTTGGAGCTGTGCTTTGTGCAATATCCTCCTACAACTGTGCTGTTGTAGGAGGATATTGGGTCCAATCAAGCACCATCCACAAGGTATGGCATGGCAAAATGGAGTGATAGCCTTCCTTCTTCAGGATTGCTTTTACCCTGTACAAATCTCCCACTTCACCAAAATCAAAACACCCCCAGACCATCACATTGCTTCCACCATGCTTGACACATGGCATCAAGCATTCCTCCAGCATATTTCCATTTGGTCTGTGTCTCACAAATGTTCTTCTTTGTGATCTGAACACCTCGCACTTAGATTTGTCTGTCCATAACACTTTTTTTCCCAATCTCAATTTTTGTCTGACCTCTGTCCAGTGTCTTTGTTCATTTGCCCATCTTCATCTTTTATTTTTATTTTCCAGTCCGATATGGCTTTTTCTTTGCAGCTCTGCCTAGAAGGCCAGCATCCCAAAGTCATCTCTTCACTGTTGAGTCTAGTTTTTAGCGCGTACTATTTAATGAAGCTGTCATCGTGGATCAGCCTTAATTTTTTCAGGATGAGAATAGACTGATGAGTTTCAGAAGAAAGTTCTTTGTTTTAGTACTTGCTGATGCTCCAGATAGTCAACTAGTCTCAGATGTTTCAGAAGAAAGTGTTTTTGGGTGGGACATTTTGAGCCTGTAATCGAACCTACAATGGCTGATGTTGAAGATACTGAACTAGTCTAAAGTCTTATTGCTTCTTTATTCAGCACAACAGTTTTTAGCTGTGCTAACATAATTGCAAAAGGGTTTTGTAGTGATCACATAGCCTTTTAAAATCAAAAACCAGGATTAGCAAACAAAGAAGTGATGGTTGGTGATAATGGGCCTCTGTACGCTTATTTGAATATTCCATTAAAATCATCCGTTTCCAGCTACAATAGTCATTTAAAACACTAACAATGTCTACACTGTATTTCTGATCAATTTTATGTTATTTCAATGGACAAAAAAATTGAAATCAAGGACAATAATTTTCTCTTGAAAACAAGGAAATTTCTGAGTGACCCCAAACTTTTGAATGGTCGTGTCTGTGGTGATGGGTAATGCCGTTGTCATGATTCCATATGTATTGATTCAATGTTCAAATTGTATTGATTGCCATGAGTCTGCTGCAGAGAGAAAGGAAAGAGCCGTGTGAAAAGGACAATGTGGTGAAAACAAACTGGCTGCCTAGTTAAGAAAGGAGATAGAGGGGAACATAAAGGGAATCCTGGAAGAGAAATAATGTTGTAATATCCTGAAGGATATCCTGGTATGTAACCGTGCCTGTGGCCCCATTACAGCTCAGTCTGGCAGTATGTTCTGTTCTGATGTGATGTGTTGATCTCTTCAGGTGAACGGTAAAGGATCTCTGTGGTGTGTGGACCCAGAGTACAGGCCCAACCTCATCCAGGCTCTGAAGAAACAGCACCTGCCTGCAGTGCATGCCTTCTGCACACCTCCAGCCTCCCCACCCAGGGCCTCCTCTCCCCCCAGACACCTCTTCCTTCAGGGCTGCTCCCTGAAAGGTGAGTCCTACCTCCCGCCCCCCCCCCCCGCTCCCACTCCTGCTGGACAGAACCTGCAGGACGAATCAGTTCACAGGACACGTCTCGCAGAGATGACACAATGTCGGTGTAAAGAGGTGAAAGGGTTCTCCTCTGTTTTTCCCCGGCTGTGCTTGTCGCGTGGCTCCGGGAGGATCTCCCGTGCGTTGACTGTGCACAGGGCGTAGTTGCGCAGCACACAGAAAAACACATAAGTGTAAGCCGTCTACTGTTGGCCAAGGCTCAGATTCCTCCACGATATATATATATATATATTTATTTGTTTTATTTTGTCCAGTTTTGGCTCTCTCGCTACATGTGATTTCTGATTCACATGGTTGTTGCCTCTGCACATTTTCGCCATGCAACGTTGGTCCCCAAGACATTCAGCATGACCATCCTCATTTTAAACTCATTTGGGTCATTGTTTTGTTTCAAACCAGAGACGCCTCAACGTAGATGATTTTGATCTGTATCCTGCCTCTCTCTCTCTCTCTCTCAGATCCATTTTTCCTTCTCTCTCTCTGATTTCTCTCTCTCAGTAACCTTGACTACAGAGGCCGTGTTGAAGCTGATGCAGACAGTATAGCAGAACACTCAGTCTCCACTCCTCTAGTTGATTATAAATTATTTAGAGCTCCTGAAGTGTGGTATGGGGAGAGCTTGGAAACCACCCTCTTATTTTTTTAAGCCCCATTCTGTCCTCCATTGCCTGGCCACGCTCGCTCGCACGCACAATGTCTATTCCACTGACCAGCATGCATGTTCTCTCCTCTTCCAGAGTCTGACATAGACGCTGCCACTGCCATGATGCTCTTAAACTCCGCCCCTGGTCATCAACACGCCAACCCATGTAAGAGACTCCACCCCACACCATGCCTCTTCCACCTATCGGCTTCACTCTCTACTCCTTCCCGCTACTCTCCCTTCCTTGTCTGTCTGTGCCACCCGCACGTATCGCGCTGTCATCTGTTTGTACTTTATTGCTTTCTGCCTTGCTGACCCAGAACATCTATCCAGCCGTCTACTTGCTTTAACACACTTCTAACACACTTGGCCACGCCCCTTCGTTGACTCATACACCACAGCCGTGGTGAAGTCACACTCCCGTCCTCACGCGCGCTTCTAGAAAGAATGATCTTCCTGTAAATAACCAGCGTTGTATTTCATTTCCCTTCTCCCCCATGTATTCTAATGATGTTGGTTAGAAGAGACACTTCTGCCTCGGCTGCTGTCATGAATTGTTATGAATCCTAATTGCTGTAATCTGTTGAACACATTCCCCGGCCCGCTGCTTATTTCATTAAAACCCCTTTCTCCTTTTTCACTGTGAGCCATGTCCACTGTCCCGTTGCATTCAAGATTTTGTCCTCTTCTCAGTCTCTCTCTCTCCTCACTGCCTCTCTACCTCACCTCTACCTCGCCCCTCCTCTACCTTTTCTCTACCTCACCTGTCTACTTTCCCTGCCTGTTTCAGGTGACCCAGACAGTCCACTGGACCTGTCCAGACCTGACTCGGTGCTGGTGAGCAGCGACCCGAAGCAGGACCACAACTACAGCAGCATGGCCCTGCAGCGCTGCTCCTCGCGCTCCTCCTCCTCTTCCCTCTCCTCATTGGATGAAGGAGGACCCTCTCCCAGCCACGCCCGCCCCAGGGCCCGCCCTCGGCGTGCGGGCAGTGAGGGCTTCCATAGCGACGAGGACTCTGACCTCGGGGACGAGAGGGGCGGCCGCACCCACCCCCAGCCAACTCCACGCCGCTCCTCCCCTTCGTCCTCCTCCGTGAAGCGCCCGGCGGGTAAAAGGGCTCGGCGGGAGGTGACGGTCAAGCCAGAGCTGGATGAGGAGCTGAAGGAGGCAGCTGGGTCTCTGCTCCACCTGGCTGGGATCCGCACCTCCATGGAGCTCAACAAACACAGTGCCAAGAGCAAAAAACTGAACAGGAAATGAGTGGTCGTACCCCGTGATCTCATTGCCCTCAGACTCCTGCCCCAGTAACTCCTGACCCCTGATTTAATTGTGTCCTGATTGGTCTTGGTTGTGCCTCTTACTCCTTTTCTGATCATTTATTGGCTGCTTTTGAGCCCTTTTTTTTTTTTTTTTTTTGACACATGATGGGGTATCCCTTCCTGTCCAACACAACAAATGGCAATAGTATAATTCACACAGGAGAACAAAGCCATATTGAGACTTTAGTAACTGGGGGGGGGTCAGGATGCTGGGGTGGGCTTGGGGTTTTCTGGGGACTGCTGAGGTGAACCGTCACCCATCGATCCAAAACAAACTGCCTGTTGTTTCTGAGGGCTTTGCCGAAGATCCTTGCAATTTAAAGGATTTTTTTTTTTTATGGATAAAGAAAGACGGGAAAAAAGCTGAAAGTTTTTCTAACTGAAAGCGTTGCATGCTTCCTCCTCAACCTGTATCCTCTTCCAAGTGAACCTATTTATAAGAGAATGAGTGCATGTGTGTAACAAAGGAAACCTAACCTCTGCTCTCCTGTCGAAGTCAGTATCTCCCTTTTCTGTGCTGAAGAACCTAAAAAAAAAAAAATACAAATAAAAAAAACAGTTTTATGATAGGCAACAACCTTGGTCTAGAAATATCATACAAAGAGATGCAATAATTGATCCTTAACCTTAAACTGCTCTTTATATTTGTTTCTTTTTTCAATGTTGGTATTTTTCCTGGTTTGATGACGACACTGCCGTCAAAATCAATAGATTCTAGGGACTGTATTGGAAGTAGAGATGATCAATGACGCGGTCTGTTTGGAATATCGGATCAATCTTACCGCAGAGCTGAACTCGGGACTATACCATGTCAGGATTAAGCAGCAGAGAGTGAACATTGAACTCTGCTACTGCCCTGTTAAACACTGGAAGAAAACCAAGATGGCTGACCGCGCTAGACTGGCATGGTCAGGAAGAGTCCTCTCTATTCTTATGCTCTGAGAGGGAAAAAGTACATGGTCATGCCGTCTGAACATACCCCTCTGTAGTACTCTTCCTTCTCAGGCTCCTCTCTTTATGTCATAACATTCATCCTTTGTTTATTGTGTGAACTGAGAATTTACAATATTGATGATGCAAGTCTCTTGTTTGGGTGTCCTATATAGACTAATCTGGCAGATTAATGTTGTAACCATAGTGATCCCATGACACTGGCAGGTGTGTGGCTACGTTTTAAATCGTGTATTACTAGTCACAACTACTTTAATGTTAGTATTAAGGACAACTGTAAGGATGTAGAGGTTATAATAGCAATGTAGTGAGTCTGCCACCGTAACGCTTCTCCGTAGCGCTTTGTTATTTTGGCCGACCCTGAGGCAAAGTTGAGGCCGTGTTGAGAGCAAGAGAGGTCTTGCTTTGTCCTGTTCCACATAAAGGAAATGCAGCCGGAGGAGGGAGGGCAAATGGAGAACTCCTCCCTTCCCAGTACTGGGCTGTGTTTACTGCCAGTGGACTGCAATGAGTTCAGTGACAGGAAGTACAGGATGTTACAACAGAGCTGCCCGAAGAGCAGAGGCCACAGAGTAGTTGTGTTAAAATGTGCATCAGTAAGCAAAATGCCAAAAGTTGTCATGAGCCAACTTAAGTGCAAGTTAAGATAGATTGCATACAGTGCCAAAAAATTATTTATTCCACAGAAGTGAAACTAACGAGGGCGCTGCGAGCATGTTCCTCATCTCACCGTTGTGCGAGTGACCGTAACCCGGGCCGGCTCCAGGCATAAGCGACGTACGTGTTCGCTTAGGGCCCCCGGCCGCAAGGGGGCTTTCGACTGCTAGGGAGCCCCTGACAGATAGGGGAGAGGGGGCCCCAAATCCAGTTTTGCTTAGGGCCCTCAAAAGGCTAGAGCCGGCGCTGACCGTAACATTGTTGCTCTATTTTTCTAGAAGCCCACTAACTGGAAATGTAGGAGGGAATTCCTGACCTTGTGGACCCGGTCTGACACAAAGTGTATTTTAGTTGTTCTGGAATGGGAATCGCAGCATTCTTAGAATGGACAAGTTTCTACTTAGAATTAAGATGGGCATAGAATCCTCTAGTCTTACCTGGCTGTGAATGAATGAAGAACAAAATGTTGTTCATTAAATCATACATTTATTTATAATATTTAATTTATTATGGACAATTAAATGGAACTTCTATCAAATAATGGTAATTTGAAATCAGTGGAAAGCTAATTTTCTTTCTCCCCTCTGGTAAATACTTTTTATGGGACTGTTTTATTTTACTGCCATAGACCAATACTATCACTATCTGTTATAGTGATTACGTGCATCTCAGATAGTATTTTGCCAATGTACATTATCTTTTGAGAGGTTCCTTTTCAACTGAACCATTACTGCCAAGATTCAAGATGTTCTGTGTTGTTGTAGGACTGGATAAAGACACTTCATTAACATATTGATCCTGAACCATTGTTTTGCCAACAGTTACGCCGTACAGAGATGGCTAGGATTGCCATCTATTGAGGACTCTGGAAAGTTGATTTAATCAAAAACTTTTACACCCTTCATCTGAATTTGTATTTTTTTTATGTTTAGATAATATTTCCGACTGCCCGAAATAGACCATAAACATTCGCTGGTACTCCTTCTCTGTTGGGATACCGCCTACATCAACATTGTTATACACACCTACTGCCACCAAAAACCCACATTTCTGATGGTTGCCCTCGGGATATAGTCTTGGTGCCGTCATGGACCTGTCAATAATTCAGGACAATTTACAGTGATTTGCTCATGCTGTAGCACTTGTAGCTAAAATAAATAATTTTCTATCAGATTCAAAGCGAAGTTGATCCTGAGTCTCTCAGTGAGTGAATGTTTTTTGAGATTTACAAGGTCTATCTGCATGACATGGAGTGCTAAGACTTAACAAATAAACACCGTGGGTTACCCCAGGCCAGGTATTGTCACTTTAAACAGTGACACGTGCTAGACTCAAAGCTGCGCATAGGATTGCTTCATTGTTTGGAAACTTATTGAATATTGATTGTGATTTTTCAAATTCTGTTGCAATTTCTTGATTATGATAAAGCATTTTGTTGTGTTGAACTAACTAAAGCTGCCAACCCAGTATCGGTCAGTATCAGTCATCTGCCCTGTCTGTTAGACAGACACACCTTTTGGTTTTTGTATGCTAACCTCTGTTAATAAAAATGTTTATAAAGTTTATTTTCGCCAAAGATATGCAATTGCATTATATATGGTATTACAAAATAAAATGTTCTTGTTTTATCATTGGTCTGTTTTTCATGTGTTCATTTTTACTACTGTGATTATGCATTATGAAGTAAATTCAGTTTGTAAGTATATAAGGATACACAGTCTTGGAAATCGTACTTTTCCATCATTTCTGCAATGCTACTGAAAATCTAAAGTTAAACACTGAAAATGTGTGACAAAGAGTCAAGGGTTATGAAACCCCAAAAGCCAAGAGATTGTGCTATATTAATATATAACATTTGATCAATATCGCCACCTGCTGTTTAGGGGACACAACAACCTAAGTAAAATATAATGATTTCAGAAGTGACCACTGTAATGCAAATGTTTCTAGTTCATAAAGAAAATACATTTGACCATAATTATTTTTAAACTGCTTCCTCATTTGGGTATCTACTGAATGCTGTATGTTAAAGTGCTCAAAACAATGTATATCTCAAGAAAAAACATTTTAAAATCTATTATGTAGAGTAGGCCCTGGTGTTTATAAAAATAATTGTATGTAACATTAGAATAAATACATAGTAATACAATAACATTGAACAATAATTGCTTGTGTTGTCCAAAAGGTCATTGATATTTTGTGAAAGGGCTAGAAGAAATGGCAAGCTGAAAACAGAAACTTGCTTGTTGCGGAAAGCCAGTAAGCTGAAGAGATTGCAGGCCTGATTTCTTAGCTGCAACAAGGGTGTCTTTCTCACGAATGAACCGTATACTTTGGTGCCAGATGACTCTGCCAGGTGCTGAGCAAGTACTTCACAGGATTTCCGTCTCTCCCTGAAGGAAGTGAACTTTAAATGCTGTTCATTAGATGCAAAAAGCTTTATTTGGGTCTTCCGGCGCTCCCTGTTATATGTTTTAAACTTTCCCTTTTTTTTTCTTTACAAGATTTCACAAGATATCAATCACCTTTTGGATGACATAAGACATTATTGTTACTTTTCATTGTATACATTTTTTATTGTATTTATGATAATGTTACGTCATGTTTTATAAGCGAATAAAAACATACTGCCTATATAAATAGCTTTAAATAATTTCAGATAGCCAACAGTGCTGTATATTATATAAGTTATCAATGAGCCCTTGTTGTTAAAATGTATTAACTATTGTGACAGAGGCTGCTTTATTGTGGTGAGTTATTATGGCTGTCTAGATTAAGTCAGTCTTGTCTGGTGTCATTTATCTTGTCTGATCTGGTGCCCTGTCTTACAAATTCTCCCCCTCATTCATTTGACATCTGTTTGGATCTTAGGAAGAGCTGAGCCCTAAGGCCACATCTCAGGACTTCTTGGCCTGACAGCTCCATTTGGACAACTGTCCATTTCCACAGTCAACCTGGTCTTGTTGCTGATATAATTTCTCACTGACAACAGCTTTCATTGCCACGGCCCACCTGGTGTAGGCCCTGTCCAAAGGCCACTCGGTCATGTTGCTCAACTAGAATCTGCCTGAAGACGGCCCACCTGTCTGGCCCGCCTGTCATCCAAACGTTTCCATTTATTGAGGAATGATGTGGCCCTGAGAAGTCCTATACTCTTATTATCTCCTCCCAACACTGGCTCCTCTCTAGGTCTCTTCCTAAGATCTGACATTTTTAGAGAGTTTTTCATAGCCACTGTTTCACAACATCGTGTTGCTTGCTCTTTGGATTTTTAGGATAGGTGTCGGTATAAGACTTTGTGACAACTGCTGATTGTAAAAGGGCTTTTTAGGGCTTTTTTTTGTAACACATTTGATTGACTGATTGATTGATTGACACACAGAGGAAGGCTGGGTCTGTCAAAGCACCACGCTTGTTATATCCTTTATGTTTGTTTTTTACATGTATAAAAGAAGCTTAAATAAATCATTGTATTTTTTTAGGACTTCCAAAGCTTCTTATTAAAACATTGTTTTAAATAAAAAGCAATTGACTCCAGCCCTGATGCAGGCCAATACTTGGTTAATGAGGAATCAGCATTACCACCCAACAGATGGCGTCCTTCCTACATAACACAACTTGTCCTTTACAATGATCTTCCCACTGTGATGGTAATTCAGTCGATAGACACTCTTAAAAGAGTAAGTACAGAGACAAAATTATCTTGGCAAGATGTCATGAGTACCTAGTGATGATCTGATATTATACAGATATGTGTGTCACAATCAAAGACTGGAGTTACATACCAGGTAATAGAAAGGCAGACATTTCTCAAATGTACAAGGATTTCCATAACACCACCAAGTGGAAATCCCAGAAATCCCAGTCAGAGTAGCGTATTAATTCATCTGTTGGTAAATGTTCGCCAAACTGTCCAGGTTGCACACAGAAACATTTCTTCAATTAAATATTTCCTCACTCTAGGCAATCAGTAATTTCACAAATCAACAATCCCCACCTCCACCCCCAAAAAATAAAATAAAGGGGTTCAAACTCAATATTTGACTGAACATACTATGACAGGGCTTTTAATAAACACATCCAAGGACTTTCAACAGGACCAGCGTGAACAGTCTCTGAATAATCCTAACTAGAGCTCTCAGAATTAACGGAATGTCGAAACAAATGCTGGCTGTTCTCAATTCCAGAGACCCAACCTAAAGAAGAGACAGTTTCTACCTCCAGGTCATGAGACAGTTGAACAGCTAGCGCTAGCTAACCACCTGCACATAACAGCCTGCAGCGTATGTCCTTTTGCACTGACTCTCTGTACACTTAACAACCACACACACACACACGTAGTTCTTTCTATCCTAGTGGGGACCTGTGACCCAACTAAGAAATCCTTGTTCCCTACTGCCTCACACCGACCTAAATGACCTAACTTTTATACCCAAACTTTACCTTTAGGGTTAGGCATGCCTAGACCTACTGGTCAAGCATGTTGAGCAAATATAAAGCCTTGGGTTTCAATCCACAAGGTGATACACTCTGTTGATCTGTCCTTAAACAAGGCAGCTAACCCTATTTTCCCCCAGGACGTTGCTGTATGTAATAATGTGTTTTTAGGTCACTATTTCTTTGCTTGTCTACACTCTGGCTTGATGAGTATATTCAGTATATTCTTTCTGTATATTTATTATTTATTTCCTTTCAATATATTACCTTTTCAATAACTATAATATACACATTTTTCTCATTAGCATTTGTATTCACTTGAATGTAGTTTGCACGTCTTTAACATACTATTGTCTTTAATGTAATATTTTACATTTAATGTTTTTTATGTCCTTAACATACTAAACCTTTGCTCTATTCTGAGATATGATTGTCAGGCCAGTGTGGTCACCTCTTGTTGCTATTCAAAAAAGAGCCATAATCTACAAACACCATTTGGTGAGGTCAACAGTGCTTGTGTCCCAAATGACCTATGCGTCCTGTTCAAAGGCTGCACACCAAATAGGGAGTTGGGTAACATTTAGGACATCTTGTCCCTGGAACCTTCACCATGACTGGACTACTGGCTACATAACATATGCTCTATACAGCTGTTAGTAAGGGATTACGCGGGATGACAGCTGAACAAATAGGAAGAAACCTCAGCTGTGAGGTGAAGTTCACAGTACTGATTGATAAAGAAGTATTTGTTTTACTGATTTACAGACAGCTGTGCTGTGAGGAAGACCATGTACTGGAGCATTGTCTGTACACCTATTCTTCAGATGACTGGTATTGGCACACGTCATGGTTTTAATTACTCATTGAAGATTGTGGTGCCAAACCAATGTAATAATATATCATCAAATTGTAGGTGGCCCATATTGATGTTTCAAGGGACCCTTGAATTGATGCATGCCTGTAATGTGGACCCTGTACATTAGGGTTCCCCAATCCTGGTCCACAGGACCCCAAGGGGTGGACATTTTTGTTTTTGCCCTAGCACTCACACCAAATTGAAATGTTGCCCTACCACTTACACAATTTATTAACATAACCAACCCATTTTTTTCCATTTGAATCAGCTGTGTGAGTGCTGTAAAAACAAAAACATACATTCCTCAGGATCTCCAGGACCAGGATTGGGAAACACTGCTAATTAATCAAAAATGGCTTCTTCAGACAACACCAGGAAACCACACTGGCCTATTATTAATTGGCAAAAAGCCTAGATTCTGCTTTTAGATAAAGTAGGCCCCATGTCTCATAGCTGGGGCATTACCATTAATCACATATGCGTTTGTTCTCCAGTTCTATTGTGGGCTCCCAACCCCCTTGCACACACAGAACACTGAATATTATGTCTCCAAACTGTTGTGCACAAGAGACCCACTGGGTGTATAGGGTTTGGTTCCAGCCCAGTACTAACACACATAATCATGAGGATTGGCCTACAGTAGTCTAATAATAGCAATACTAGTTCAGTAGGTAAATGAGCCCATTTTAATATCCTTTCTTGTTTCATTCTCAGCCTAAGTCAATTTGAGACAACAGACACACATTCCTATTTGCAGTCGTAGGAAAAAACAGAGAGTTACGATGTTCTATTGGTGGACAGTCTTCCCATGTGATGCTCTGGTTGTCCGACGGTCGCTCGCTATGTGCCAATGGCTCCTCCTGCAACAGCGAAACGGAGCTGAGCAAGGGGTGCAGGGGTAACGCAAAAATATATAATTTTCTCGAGCCGCAGGAAAAGGGTGACTTATTGCGCAATGTTTAAGGAAAAAATGTTTTAGATTGCGTGCTTAGAGGTCATTCCAGCTGTAGCGAAGGGTTCGAATTTTCATTTAGATAAACACCCCAAATGAACTCCGTCAGGGCAACCAGCAGAAGACCCAGGCGAGTGTCGAGGCCGCGCCCGGTACAGCCGGAAAGGAACAACCAGGAAAGAGGTAACTTAATGCATTTCATATTGTCTCTACGATAACTGGGCGCATCTCAAACCTTTCACAAATAAGTTGGTTCGTTAACTTGTTAACTCAAGTTAAACGTTTGATTACGAGTGGCTTTTCAAAATTCACGACGATAACGTCTTTCCCTTTTGGTAGAGACGGTAGGAAACACCGAGGCTTCACGCTCATTCGGCAATCTATCAGGCCGCGCTTTGTTTGGCTTGTTCGTAGACCTAAGCTAATCCTGCTTGATGATCTTGATGAGACTACAACTCGCGCAGGAATACCAACTAATTAACTTTTTGTTTTAAACATACAAACACCATTAATTACACACGTTTATTTTTTTGCCAGGACCAGGGCCGACGTGCTGTTGTTTTCCTTTCTATTACCTGTCTCACGACACTAGAGTGTTTACTGGAATGCTAAAGTTAGCCCGCTAGCTAGTACGCTAACGTAACTAGGAACCCATGATGACGTTATCCGTACCGTAGACTGGTAGCTAGCTACAGTAGCCACGATCTAGCTTTCTGGTAGCTAGCTACGCCTTTGTTTGAATAGCAATTTGGAAATTATCAAAGTACACATTTGACTTGCCATTGTTACATTTGCGTAATATGTTGCTAGAAGTCATTTGTAGTTTCCTGTCATTACGCCCCATTATATTGTACGTTAGTTTAACAAAAGTTGCGTTTTGTCTGTGTTGTGGTTTTGTGTTGGTTTTGCGGGATGGTTACATAGCTAAGCTAAATTTACTGTAACTAACATCAACGTTAGCCCTTAGCTAGTCATTCACAAGCACATCAGAAATTGTAGAGAATTTGCTGGCTATCAACGTACATTTATTCTGGTTTGATGAACTAGTACTGTACCTTGCGTTATAGTAGCAGGTATATGCAGTAATGTACTTCACGTTTTAGCCTGGCTAAAGTCTTACTTAGGTACAGTAATGTCGTTTACATAAAATAGAAAGCTAGCATCCCATCGCAATTACAGCTAGGGACATTGGATTTGACGCACCTAAATCAGCTATGAAAACAAGTGTACCAAGCTATCTTTTTTTTTTTCATCCTGTGCGAGGTGTTACCAAGGTAAATCACAACCGAGGCCATTAGTTAGTACTGGTTATGACAGTCGGACACCCACGGTCGAGCCCCAAAAGGGCATAATTCCCGTGTAACTAGGCGTTCTCACGAGAACTAACCTTTTCGAAGGTAAACATTGTTTAGGTTCTTCAGTTTCCGAAAATACGTTCCTTACAGATACCTTGCCAGTTGTTGTGAGTTTTAGGCCAAGGAGCTAGCAAGATAATTTAGCTATAAAAGAAGGGGAAAGTCATCTGTGGTTACGAACGTCACTGTCAGAAAGCAGATTTTGTGAGTGCTACAAACGTTAACATTTTGTACTTTTCAGTTGACTTGATTTAGCCATTTACCATGGTACTGTAAATAGACACATTTGCCCCCTCCAAAAAACTTTTGAAAGTAAAATAACTAGCTATTCAACTGCGATATAATGGAAACATTACTGCGGTTGCCGGAAAGAAATCAGTTATCCTGCAGTAACTGCAATGTTTTGGAGGAGGCTGTTAGCTACTTGTAAACACAACATTAGTTAACGTTACATGATAAGTCAGGACGCGTAAGCAGAGAGTTATTTTCAAAATTGCTAAAGCAGCTGTTGAAATGGTGGTCTCGCGCCTCTGAATTGTAGAGGTGCACGTGTTCAGTATCTGGACATCTAAAACAAATTGGTCCAGCATTATTTACGTTGTCTCATTGTGTGACCAGGCATGGCCTGGGAAACAGTTACTACCTGTTCTTTGGTTACTACTGCCTCCAATTATTTTGAAAAGGGGACAGTGTACTATAGTATTTTTCTCTAACATTCATTAATTATTTAGTGGGTCATATGAAGTGGAATGAGTAATTGCATTTACCATAAGGGATGTGAGGGCTCCCGTCTCCAGGACTTGGAGAGGCATACACTGGAACATAGATAAGCAGTATATTTACAGATTAAGGCAGACCTGCTTATACACTATATCTGCTTGAAAGAGGGAAACAAATGTTTTCTTCTCATGTTTCCACCCTCTATTAGTATTATGTTTTTCACTCATCATCAAACTGTTCCAATTCTTTCAGGTACGAAATGTTCCTGTAGATTTTCCTGAGGGTTTTCCCTCTCAATGCAAACTTTGTACATAGAAAAGCACCCCACACCAGGAGACCAATAACACATTAAAAGTAACTTGCAATTGTTAACGTTAAGGAAAATAATTTATATCTTAAATATAATTTTTTCTTTACAAAATTGAAATTATTTAAGTTATTACAGTGCTACAACAGGTCCCAGTCAAAGAAAGCAAACATTCAGCGCCACAATCTTGTACCATCAAAAGTTATCCGTCTTTTACGTTAAAGTCATGACATCCTTGCTAGCCATGTATGGCAGTAATTAGAAAACTCACACATGGTGATACAAGGGTGGTGGCTGTCTATGGTTGGTTAGAGGGGATGTATGACAAGCTGTCCTGTAGACGCTGGACGATAAACTGAACATTTTCAACACCGTCCAAGGGTTGACCGGTTAAACGATTTATGAAAGTATCGAGTTTTTGCACATATTTAACAAAGATTAATACCTTTCACAATAAAATCTTCCTACGCCTTCCCACTTTAAAGGAGGAAAGCAGTTAGGCAACATCCATCCAACATATGGAACAGCATTTGGATCAGAAGCTTCATTTATCATGCATGCGAACGGACACATCCGCATAATCCATGCGGGATATATAAATATTAACATATGTGTGAGAATATTTATAAATGTACACAAAGCCAGGATCATCTGCACGCCGTGCCAAGTGGTGAAATAAAACATCTGCTTTCAAACGTAGTTTTCCTCCTTCAATGTGTGAATTAAATTAGATCAAAATGCGTAATTCCTCCACGGGCTATGATATTTAATGTAATTTGACAAATGTGATTGAATTTGTAATAGTAGTAATGCAACTATCGAGTGGAACCAAGACATTGTCTCACCTAAACAACGGCGTGGTTATTAAGAACTCAGATTCCAGGTCGGTGCCTGCAGACGTATTTGGTATGTGAGAAAATATCGGTGAATGGTTGAGAGTTTGCCTACAGGCTCAAACACCATTGCATAAAATCAGCATGTGCATCTACAATGCTTTAGACAGAGGCTGTACCTTGAAATCATTATTAAGTGTTACATTATTCTGAAGCACTTAACTTTAACCTTTTTAAGTGCTTTCATATGATTTCTATAGTCAAATTTTTGAATTTCAATTATCTTTACTAGTGTTTTAAAATGGCAGGTCTATGTTTCAGGCAATTTGGTATTTTCAAAATATTGTCTGCAGCCCAGGTTGCAAGGTGGTGAGTCCAGCTGATAGCCTACCTACCAAATATCCCACACACTCAAATGGAGGATCCGATTCAATTGGTAGTTGGGGTCAAAAAAGCAGTGGCAAGAGGACATTTGGATCCTCTTTCTGCCGGACCGCGTAAGCGGCTAAGAAGAGCGAATGTCTCTTACTGACTGAGTGACTGACTGACTGCCCCTTGTTAAGTAATGTAGTGGTTAGAGAAGCGGACTGTGAACTTTAGGTCCCGAGTTCGTATATCCTTGCAGGCGATGGGAAGTTCGCATTGTCAGTTAAAGAAAAAGGTATGTTGTTTTGCCATGAAAGAAAAAAATATGCTCTTATGCCATGAAATGAAATAGCTTTGGCAGACTCGCTAGCAATTGCTGAATTCTTATGACTATTCCAGTAAGTTAGTAGATACCGGTAAAGCTTATTACTGGCTAATACGCTGTTCAAACGGCCAGTGACAAACGCAATACATAGTAAGAAACGTTAGTCAGGTTTACTGTATCAATGTCATTCACAAATGGCCAATTAACTTTTAAAATGGCCAGTGGAAAAAGTGGATTTGTTCAGGATAGAGGCAAGAGGCTATACTGACACCCAGCAACTGTACAGCTCTGTGGTGTAGTGTTAACGACACACGGGCGACCCGGGTTTGAATCTTGAGGTGGCAGCATTTTCTTTTGCGGGCAGGCTGAACTAGGCTTGCCTGGTTTCTTGTTAATCTTAGGCCTTGTAATTGTTTTCACATGAAAGAATTGTTTAGCAAAAATAACACATTTCACCCCGGGAACATTAGGCATGTGTGTACGTGTCATAAATACAAAGCATGACAAGCTAACGTGCTAATCTGGTTCTAATATTATGCAAATAAGCATGTGGCCTGATAAGCATGATCTGTAAAATATATTTTAGTCTACTAACTAAATTCCCTTTAAGTGTTTAACACCTCTGATGTTGAATGTCTGCAATTCCACTGGCAACTTTTGTTGACCTGTTTGTTAACAAGTGTGGCGTAGGAACAAAGCAGCGTGGACCTTTTGTCAGGGCAGTCATAAAAAGGTTAGCCCAGCTCTCATTGTGGAGGTCTTATTCCCACCATCCCTAGGACCTCAACTCTGAAGTAATTATTAGGTAATGGTACAACCAACCCGCAATATGGTACATATGATTGGTTTTAGGGTCGCGGTTCGGTAAGTTTTCGGTGACCGCACAAAAATGTTTTGTGAGCAGTTAATGAAAATCATTTTTAGTTTATTTGGTAAAAGGCAGAGAATATTTCCAATCACACCGTGTGGGTAATGGGCGTAACTGTTTGCTGAAACAGAGCTGAAACTTTTCTCAACCGGAGAACGGGCACATATCTCCATATCACACCTGCACACACCCACCCGTTGCTGTAGTCATGTCTTTTGCCTGGTTAGACCTCTGCTGAGGGTGGCTTGCATGTATTGGGGTGACAACGTTTTTTTATTTATTTTTCTGTTTCAGTGTTGATCCGGGGATATTAATATGGGGGTGATGTCGGCATAGATGTGTCATTTTAATCGTAGGAAGTTCAGGTCTTTTTAGATTAGATTCAACTTAATCATGCAAAAAAGTACAGTACAACGAAATACAGTTAGCAACTGCACTTTACTGACTCCGCCGATCAACATTGTTTACTGGAATGCACAAAATGCTGCTAAACTGGAGATTAAAATGGAGCTGGAGGATTTTACAATGTTGGTTAATTAACAGCTCACTGCCACTCGCCCTTGCTGTTGTTTCACTCCAAGTGACCATCTTATGAAGCTGGTTGAGAAAATGCAAACCTGTTGTCAATGCAAAGGGTGGCTTCTTTGTGGAAACTACGATATGAAATGTTTTATGATCTGTTTAACATATTTCTGGTTGCTACATGATTCCACATGTGTTTTCATGTAGTTTTGATGTCTTCACCATTATGCTACAATGGGGAAAATAGTATATCCTAAGAAATAACCTTGAAGGGGTAGGCGTGTCCAAAGGCTGTCCGTTACTGTATATAGAAGTATTTTTATGCCCATGAAGTACGTTCCATGCTGTTTGTGTTTGGTGTGGAGGCGGGGCTTCTATGGTAGACTAGGTTATGGATGCTTTGGCTGGCTGGAGGCTGTGTTTGTAGTGGTTACTGGACCAGTAGCCTGGGAGAGAGTAGCCATGCTACCAGAGCAACGGACACAGTGGGCTGGGGCGCTGTTGATTGGCAACAGTTATGGGCTCAGATGTTGTGGATCGTCCCAGCAGAATCGACCTGTGTTATTCACCCGATGGAGGTGAGCTGTAAGGAGTCACTTGGAGTAACTACCAATCCTCTCCAGGGTGCCACCAGGGTGTGTGTTCAAGCCGGGTCCTGGGACCACCATAGGGCTACCCGAGACTGAGGTAGTGGTTTAGGGTTTAATATGTTTAGATTATGGACCCTTTGGCCAAAATGTTTGATAAATTAATCTTCAGTGTTTTATTGCTTGGTATGGTTTCAGCTCTTTTATAGGGACATTCACTTGCATTTTGTGTATAGACCTGCTATTTAACTCCTCACACAATCGACGGTATTGTAGCGTTTCCTTTCTAGGCAGATCCATCTCTGCGAAGGACAACTCCTTTTTGTGAATGTATTGTGTTTTTGCGTATTACCCACACTTTGGTGCTGAGACATGCGATAGGGCTGAGACCTTGAACAGAAATGCTGACCGCTTACCACAAGAGTTTTGCTGTTATTTGGTTGTTGCGGTGAGTAGCCTATATTAGGGAAAGGTTTTTTTAAAATGAAAAATGTTTGCTTATGAGTGACTGAATGTGGTTGATCGCTATAACACTCAAACTCGTTGTAGTAGTTTTCATGCCTACCATCTGTGGAACACATTAATATTGTAGGTTTATAGTTCTGTTCGTCGTTTTTTGACTCAATTCAGGCAGTTTATCATGTTGTGTGTTTAGGTCCATATGGCCTGCGGTAATTTCTGTGGCATATGATGTTTGGGTCCTTACAATTACTGATGACCTTTAAACTCACCAAAGGGAGGCGTGCCTGTGATCTCTTTAGAACACCAAACCTTCAACGTCTCGCTGAACTATAACCTCTGTTTTTGCGTTCCAGTCACCGGTGCTGTAGTCACTCGACGCAATAAACGTTGTCATTTTAGTAACCATTTATTCCTTTGAGCTCATCTGAATTCGAAAGAGGTTGCTTCAAGTTGACGCTTCACCAATCATGCAAAATGGACCAATTCATCCATTAATGGAAACACACCATAACTATCAGGAACGATGGACTATTCTGCCATCATACAGTCACAATCTCCTGCCTGTCACATACCCGCCTCGCACTGCTGGCTTAAATCCTCTTAATCTATCTCCATAGACACACAGACAAACGTAAACCGCGCTGTGACGTCTCAAATTCTGAACCTTTATGTAACATCCACCGATTTGTAACTGATCGGGGGAATCGTTCCTGCCAGTAGTTAAAATTTTGAGGTCTATCTTTAGGGTTCCTTCTAAGTGAACGTAGTGGTCTTCACCGCCTGAACCTGTGATCCCAGACTGAGGTACAGCGTGGCAGGCTGTGGTCGTTGTCTAACTGTTCTGATGACGATATACGTCACGCGACGTGTGTGTAGCCTAAAACGGAGAAAGGCTCAGTAGCTCCACACAGCTGTTGGAATGTTTTAGCCGACCAAAATATCACCATCTGCCTTGTAACAAGGCTCTGTCCAGCGTTGTTAGCACACTGCAGTGTTTCTACAAGAGACTCTTGGTGGCTCTGAAAGTCTTTTGTTGAATCTGTCCAACCTTATCATATAGAAGGCGCGGGCACTTCATGTTTTCATTCAAAGGAACAATGTGTAGAATGCCACTTCTCCTTCGTGCTAGAGTTTTATTTTAGGTCATGCAGCTTAAAGGGCTATTTCCTAATGATTTAAAAAAAAAACAAAAAAACATTTCGTATCAATTTATGTGGCCCAATGTTTCCCTGTGCTTTTCAGAGGTTTTCTTATGTAAGTAGAAATATAGCGGTCTGTTAAAAAATTTATCAACCAGGAAATGACAGGCGGATTTCTCCAGGGCCTATCTGTTATTGTTTGTCCATGAGCTAGAGGAGGAGATGATCACTCCTGTCATGTATACTGATGGGAGGGAGGTGGAGATTATTTCTGCTCCGTCTTCTGTCCTCAATTGTAAACTCTACCTTTTAGGATCCATGTGTATATTGACCCAGTTCATCTCCGGTTAGTTATTGTAAAAACACAGTTGCTCTGCTATTACTGCCGATATATTAAAGACATTTTCTGATGATGACAATGCGAAACCTCTACATGTTGATCCCCTAGAAGATTAACTGTGTTCACAGATCAACTAGTCTGGTGTGGTGCCTTGTTGCAGCCAAGTCTTTCAGTCAAGTCTTTCATCCAGGGTCTGAATTAGGGTTTTTTGATATGGTGAAAATGATTATGGCTCTATTGGTATGCAATACATTTGTGGACATTTCAAACGTGAACCCAAATGTATGTATGTTTTTTTAATTTTTTTTATAAATAGCTTGCTATGCACTGTTAATTCTGACTGAGATGTAAAGGAAATATTAGGCTATTCTCTTTTCACATGCTGTCATTAAGATGATGATGGTTGGCACTTATCAAAATGTGGTTTTGTGACCTATGCTTAGTGAGGAACTGTGACGATTGCTGGTAACGATAATCCCTCCAGCTTGATTTATATCTAAATTTTTTGCGTCATTTTGGTTTTCCAGTCCACAATGGTGATGGACAAAGTTGTAGATGAAGCATTGACTGTATGTCATCAATGCTGAGCGAAAGCTGCCTACACAGTTGCTAACTCAAACTTGTTGAAACATCTCCGCGGGCATCACCCCAGTATCAGTATTGGTGGAGCAACTCAGAAATGCAAAGAAATAACCCAAGTTCATCTCCACACTGCATCCATGCAGAGTCTGAGCGTCCCAACGAAATTGCTAGAGAGATGGATGTGTTGATAGCCGTGGATATGTGCCTGTACTCTGTGGTTGACAGTGGACAGTTTCAGCATCTTCTAAAGCTGCTCAAGGCAAGTTATCAATGTCCCTCTTGTACTTATTTCAACAGGTAGTCCCCACTCACTATGAGCAAGACGAAGCCCAAGTTAACAATGCGCTGGCTGTTTGATTTACTACAGCACACCAATGGGTTTTATTTTTCTATTTTTGTGGAGTAATTGTTGTTTTTGCTTAAGAAAATAGTTTGTGCCGTTATTGCTCATTAAATTACTAATTGTCCCTGGGTTATTGTTGCATCTTTTGAAAAATGGACTAAAAACTATATTTTTGCTCCAATCGTAACACTCAAACCACAATACGTACCAAGAAACAATCTGTGGGCGTAGCGTTTTGCCTGTAAGGCCTTTGGATAGCTAGTCCTTTATTGGATTAATTCCCTCCTGTGGAAACAGCAGACTCCCTCAATTATGTAAAGAAGACATCATAACGTATTGCCTACCACCATCCATTGCTCGGTATAGGACTGTCATTTGTATGTAAATTTATGACATAAAATCCAACAGGGATGGTTTTAGGTTTGTCTCTGTGACCCAATAAACACAATGTACATAGACCTTCTGACCCAGACTGTGACAGCGGTGGGTCTGTGCACCAAGTCAGCGAATTTGTCTTGTCTTATTTGTACAACCGGCCACTTAGGAAATGTTTATGATGTAATGGTCTTTTAACACAGATTTCGATTAGGTCTAGTTCTGGGGTGGACTGGTCCAGGTTCTGGGGTGGACTGGTCCAGGTTCTGGGGTGGACTGGTCCAGGTTCTGGGGTGGGCTGGTTCTGCCTTGTTCTGGGGTGGGCTGGTTCTGCCTTGTTCTGGGGTGGGCTGGTTCTGCCTTGTTCTGGGGTGGGCTGGTTCTGCCTTGTTCTGGGGTGGGCTGATTCTGCCTTGTTCTGGGGTGGGCTGATTCTGCCTTGTTCTGGGGTGGACTCGTCCAGGTTCTGGGGTGGACTCTGAGGTGGACCGGTCCAGGGTCTTGATTGTTTGCTTTATAATTAGCCTACTTCCCCCTATGGCTGGTGCCTCTGACTGCTGCTCCTGATCATTGTATGACATTGGAATTCTCCTCGGAAGAGGTAAATATTCATCAAGCTGCTGGCTGGCACAGTGAGAACAGGGACGGGTGCTGGCTTGGATAATGTGGCTACCTTCTAGGGATATCTGTGTAGCTCATCCAAATTTGTTTAGCTCCTTCCCTATGATTTGCAAAGTGACTGTGCCCAGATGTGAGCCAGCTGTTGGAGGGTTGCTTAATTCACAGCTTGCTTTTTTTCTTTTTGTCAGGGGGATTTCCTCTTCATCCGCCTAGTTTGCCTTTGCATTATTCATTTATTTCTCTTCATCAATGCAGATTGTTAGTTTGCTGCATGGTAACATTTGTCTTACGTCACGCTGTCAATAAACCTTAAGATAGAAATGATTGATCGCGGTGATAAAGCTGGCATTTTCTTCCCTCCTGTGGCATACAATCTGTGATTATGGCCGTGTCGCAGCAACGCACAGTAGGCTTAGGGAAGTGCCTGATCTGGACACGTCCTCTGGTGCACATTCGACCGAGACGTTCAGCTCGCTGCACGCGCGACCAGGAGGTCGGGTGGAGCCCGCTCATTTGGAGAAGTGTGGCGACCCGGTTCAAGGCCATCCTTGTGTATTGGGTCCATATCTCCCCCAGGGGCGTCCACCCACAGTGTTCAGAATGAATAACATCCCATTCATATTAATGGTCATTATTTATAACACGGTAGAAACTAGCCTGTAAAGTTGTGATACTTAAATATTGTAGAATGGTGGTTCCTTGCGGCAGCTACTGTGCGGTGCCTTCCCACTTCATTGTTTAATTTCACCTCTTATTTTAGCAGGGAGTCAACTGAGAAACATTTTTCTTTTCTGTGGCAGCAGGCTTGGGTTTCTTTTTTTTTGTTTAACACTATCACTTCATTTTTTTCCGGTGGGTTTCTTAAAAGAAGCTGATTTAATAGGTAACCCGTCTAGAGCCAGCCAGAGCGAATTCACAAAGCCCTCTTTGGAGATCCTGTGATCAGGATCACAACCCTGGCCGAAATGATGTAGCGGCACTGCAAAGCAGTGTCTTTGATGGCTGCTCAATCAGGGGCCCCGTCCTGTCTGGTGATTCTATGATCACCACGTTCCACACATGTGTTACTGGGTTTGCGGGTCACACTGTCCAGATCCCCTGGCTTCTGTAACCAGTTCTGCACAGCTGTTGGTGGGAAACACTCCCTCTGTGACATGGCTGGCGTGACACTTATTTGGCACGACGTGTTCTATGAGAATGCGTAGGGGTGTGGGTAATTTGATAGAGGTTAGAATGTTTTTTGGCACTCTACAGTAATGCTAACCAGAGATCATTAATTTGTACCACAATTCCTTCCTGGGAAACTATTATAGGCCTTTTATGCCTAATGAGTGTAGGCCTTCAGATTAAATGTTATGAGGTTATTTTAGCTTGGGGGCAATGCCAATTGTTTTAGCCTACAACTGACGGGAAGACAGTTTGCCTGTTGGTCATGAAGTGTTACACTTGGCTATTGGGATCAGGGGAAAGCAGAAAGTATATATATTTTCATGTTAAATTTAGCCCAAGACTAAGGGAGATTTTCGCCCAGGGAAATTCGGTGCAAATAAAATAACCAGTGTGGAAAATTTGAAGAACAAAACCATAGAACCTTTGTCCAATCACAGAAGCTGCACATAATTGACATATCGCTTAATTGACATACCCTTATGATTCGCGCCATTACCAACAGTGTTTTGGTCCCTGAACTCCGAAAACCTTTTAGTATATTTCTCAGCTGAGTACATGCTGTGGCTGGCTTTTGAAGAAGGTATGTCAAAAGGCCATATTGTCAGCTTCATGTTCATATTTTTACTTTGACGTTTTTCATCTTTCTTTTACTTCTCGTGGATTTAGTGAAGTTGTCAACGGAAATGCCGACAAGGGGGACATCTTGATTAACCGAACTCAGAAAGTGGAATAAGAAGGTATCCGGAATATAAAGATATCAGGAATTTAGTATATTGTGGTGTCACATGGAAATGCCTGGTAATCTGAGAAAATGGAAGCAACACTGATGATTCAGCACCAAGTATAACGCCCAACAATCAATTTACCAGGAATCACGCGTTCTGGTCACATCTGTGCAGCGATGGAACCATTGTCTATTTATTTTAGCTTTGTGATTTGAAAATCGTCTATAATCGTCTTTTTATCTTTATTTTTTTTTTTTCAACTTAACTGTTTGGTTTGGCCTACTTTCATCCTTAAGCTGAGGACACTAAAGGTGAGCATTAAACGGCATAATTATGGTTCTCACCAGGCCAGCAACTGCTGCCCACGTCTTTTACTTTGTTTACCTACCAATAACTAGCATGTCTTCAATTAACATCAATGGGATGCATTGTCAGTTAAACTGTCCACATTAAGTGTCATTTCAGTGTTAATGAAGCACAAACTGACTTCTTTGTCAGTGTATCAGTGTTACCATAGCTGCTCGCGTAGATGTGAGGACCGTAGACCTGGGTTCAAAATATTTAAACGCGCCATGATGGTGTTTACACCCGCTGCCCGTCTATTTTCTTCCGTTCTAGCTTCAGAGCAAGCCCGTTTGCGCGCGCATGCAAATCTTGTTGTTTAATATGTCTGATTTCACAAACCTGACAAGGTGACCAGCCTGGGCTGTGGCTTCAGTCCAGATGTTTAGGTTTACGGTGATGGTGGAAAAGGTCAACAAGGTTGAATGTGATTGCGGGTGCGAGGAAAATAAAGGCGTAGCGCGCTCCTCCGTTTAGAAGTCCACAGCGGGCACTCGTGTTAACAGCAGGGCGAATACAACGCTGTTAGTTAAATGATCTGTGAGGCGGGCCAACTTTACTAGGTTGGTGTGTAGAACCATTCTACAGCTGTCCAAAGGCATTGTGCTGCTGTACTGTGGCTTGTATGAATGCGGTGTTGAATTGACCGCGAAGGGCTTCCAAACGTTGTTCTTGTGTTGACCGTTTCCTCTCTTCCTCCCCTGTCAAGATGAGGACGTCCCTGCAGATATGGTTGCAGAAGAATCCGGTCCAGGAGCTCAGAATAGTCCGTACCAACTTCGTAGAAAGTCTCTACTGCCCAAGAGAACAGCAGCGTGTCCAGCAAAGACGAACATGGAGGTGAGTCATTTGTGTGGAATGCATCCCAAATAGCACTCGATTCCCGACTCGGAGCACTCCTTCAGACCCCAGCCCATAGGGAACCATTTTGGTGCGGCATATGTGTGGCATATGTGAAACGGCTGTTTAAAAACAGCAACATGCCCGAGTCACAATGTGAGGCAGGCCAGTAGGGCCCTGGGCGGAGTCACAACGAGAGGCAAGGCCAGTAGGGCCCTGGGCGGAGTCACAATGAGAGGCAAGGCCAGTAGGGCCCTGGGCGGAGTCACAATGAGAGGCAAGGCCAGTAGGGCCCTGGGCGGAGTCACAATGAGAGGCAAGGCCAGTAGGGCCCTGGGCGGAGTCACAATGAGAGGCAAGGCCAGTAGGGCCCTGGGCGGAGTCACAATGAGAGGCAGGTCAGTAGGGCCCTGAGTAGAAGGACTGGGACGATTTCGACAAGACTTTCGTCTACCTATTCCGCCTCTGAATATCAGCTCACGTAAAGGCATCTGTTGTGAGCCGCTGTCTACATTGCACACAGCTTTATTGTGAGCTTGACTAGAGCCAAGTCAGTGAGCCATCCCGCCCATCAAGAGGTCTTCTTCAGCATGCTGCTCGCATTCACCCGTGGGGTGGATTTGATAATTTATCATACATATGCATAATTGATTCATATTTCACTAGCGCTAGTGATTAATTGAAGAATTAAATTTGTTTAAAAAAAATTGCTTAAATATTGATAATGGCCGTTTAGCCGATGTCGGCGGTCTGTTTTATGAAATTGTGTCCAAGCTGTCAAAGGCCTGTAATCTGTGTCGCCTGTGTGTGCAGGGTGCTTCCACTTCAACCACAGAAAACTTCGGCCATCGGGCGAAACGTGCCAGAGTGTCAGGAAAGTCTCAAGATCTGCCAGGTCAAATAACGTCTTTGTACAAATCTTTTTCTATACTGTTTTTCAACTAACCTCCAGTATTCTGGGTACCGGTCTCTCAAGCTGACGTGTCCCTGTCCCTGTACTCCATGTGATTTGGCACATTACAATGGAGGGGATTGGGGGATTAAAAAACGTCCCCTTAATAAATCCTTCCTGTCGTCGCTTCGCCTCCCAACAGCCGCTCCTGCAGAGCAGTACCTCCAGGAGAAGCTGCCGGACGAGGTGGTCCTGAAGATCTTCTCCTATTTGCTAGAGCAGGACCTTTGTCGCGCTGCATGTGTCTGCAAACGCTTCAGCGAGTTGGCCAGTGACCCAATCCTCTGGTGAGTGGCCTTTAGCCGGTTGGTGCGATGTGCGGAGGGTTCTGGATGATGGGGCAGTCAGGACAGTCTATAGAATGGCTCAGTTTTACACCTGGAAAGTAAGGAGAAGGATCCTAATTAAGCAGTAAGGCACGGTGATGGTGTACGACCGATGTTCGCACCGCGGAGTGCCTGGACGAAACGCTTAGCCATGGTATTTTGGCCATGTATCACAAACCCCTGAGATGACTTATTGCTCTTTTAAACTGGGTTACCGACACAATTAGATCAGTCACATCAGATTTCACTGCTCTAATTGTTTCAGTAACCGGTTTATCAGAGCAGTAAGGCTTCTCAGGTTTCTGATATATGGCCAGTATTTGTCCAGGCTCTGCGGCTTGCATTGTGCCTTAGAGCAGATCTCTTCCTTGGTATATTGGCCATATACAGCTCCCCGTCCATCCAGATTGCTTTTATATACCACGGCTATCAGCACTCAGGATTCCAAGCACCCGGGTTTTAATGTCCCATAATTCTCTATTACTGTGGATGACTTCTAAACACTGGAACAAGCAATGATTGTTAACACTGGCGCCGGCCCCCATTCCGTAGCTTGTTTTCAACAGGTTCAGCATGGAACTAGGTTGTCCTAGCATGGCTGTCTTCCACCTAGGGGAAAGAGGGCTTGTGTAAGGTCTGACGGTGTCTGTCTTGTCTGTCTGTGTCGCAGGAAGAGGCTGTACATGGAGGTGTTTGAGTATACGCGTCCCATGATGCACCCTGAGGCGGGGAAGTTCTTCCAGATTAACCCGGAGGAGTACGAGCAGCCCAACCCGTGGAAAGAGAGCTTTCAGCAGCTGGTAGGACCTTGACCTACATCCTCACACTGTCTGTGTGGTTACTCAACTGTATTGATACTGCTGAAGCTGCACATCAATAGTTTGCATGAACGCACGAATGCGAGAACTCTGAACGCAACTTGTCGTTCTCTGATGCAAGTATGGTTCCCATTAGTCTGAAGGAACTTGAGGTTTCTGAAAGGGAACACCAGTCCCGTGTGCTGTAAAACTGGCTGCCGGATGCACTGATGTTTGTGTTTTCGTTTGCAGTATAAAGGCGCACATGTAAAGCCGGGCTTCGCAGAACACTTCTACAGTAATCCGGCCAGATACAAAGGCAGAGAAAACATGCTTGTGAGTACCTCGGAAATTTTTTGTTTGTTCAACACTTTAAAGGCCAGTTTCCCCTGATGCACGTTAAGCCTCGTGTTGTGTAAACACATTTTTAGGCATTTCTTTTAAACTCAGGAATAGTCTTTTTAAACTGTGTGTGGAGGACTGTCCCAAAGGGCTGTGTGTTTTGGTGTTGTTATTGAGTGGACGGGTTTTCATGTTCGCTGTGACTCTGCTCCAACACTCCTCCCAGTACTATGACACCATAGAGGATGCTTTGGGAGGGGTCCAGGAGGCCCACTTTGAAGGGCTCATCTTCGTCCACTCTGGGATATACACTGACGAGTGGATCTACATTGAGTCACCCATCACCATGATTGGAGCTGGTACGTATTGATTGTTGGTTTGAGCCGCAATCTGCAGCGTACACTCGGTTCCCGGTCAGTCTGTACCACGCCGCCGGTTGGCTTGGTTTACTTTGTCACACAAACACACGCGCTCACCCAGGGTGGACAGCAGACACAATCAACAGTTAACACCATCTTAGTGATGTTACGTGAACAGTGTGTTTTTCCCTTTTAACCTGTTCCCATTGTCCATGTTTTACACAGAAATCGACAACTAACTCCTGTGGCAATTTCTTTTCTCTCCACAGCATCTGGTAAGGTAGCCGACAAGGTGATTATCGAGAACACCAGAGATTCTACGTTCGTCTTCATGGAGGGCTCAGAGGACGCTTATGTAGGCTACATGACAGTCAGGGTAAGGTCTTCTTCCTGTGTGACTTACTGTAATGTGGCCCCGCCCCACCTCCTGGCGGTCTCACAACGTTTTCACTACAGTTGCTCTAAAACAAAGACGCGTCTTCACATATCGGCTGTGGTCGTCAGGATTTTCCTATGAAAATTACGAATTTTTTTCTTGCGGCTCAGTGATGTCATTGTTTGCCGTGGTTTGCACGGTGTTAGTCGAAGCGTGGCTCTATGTAACGCACTTGTATTAACTCGTGTTGTCTTATTGTCCGTCTTCAGTTCAATCCTGACGATAAGTCGGCGCAGCACCACAATGCCCATCACTGTCTGGAGATCACCGTCAACTGCAGCCCCATCATCGACCACTGCATCATAAGGAGTACCTGCACAGGTAGATGCCTTCTGGTCACAGTGCTTTGAAACACTTAGCATCTCAGACCTCTACCTGCTTCATCAAGCACAGCCTTAGCATCACAGACCTCTACCTGCTTCATCAAGCACAGCCTTAGCATCACAGACCTCTACCTGCTTCATCAAGCACAGCCTTAGCATCACAGACCTCTACCTGCTTCATCAAGCACAGCCTTAGCATCACAGACCTCTACCTGCTTCATCAAGCACAGCCTTAGCATCACAGACCTCTACCTGCTTCATCAAGCACAGCCTTAGCATCACAGACCTCTACCTGCTTCATCAAGCACAGCCTTAGCATCTCAGACCTCTACCTGCTTCATCAAGCACAGCCTTAGCATCTCAGACCTCTACCTGCTTCATCAAGCACAGCCTTAGCCTCTCAGACCTCCCCCATTTAGTTTACCTTCTTAGGTAACTTAGTGTTATGTGTCTTTGGCAGTGGATCAGAAATATATCTGCTGAAGCACTAACAAGCACACTCCTCCATAAAGGTCTTAAGAAAACTAGGTCTCCAAGAAAATCTGAATCCTACGCATTGATCCAGTAACCATGCAGTTCATAATGTCACCAAAAGATCCAATACACACAGTACCCTTATCAACTGTGGAAGGTTCTGTAAACAAGTTCTTAATGGCAACCTCACATTGATAGCTGGTTATGATAAGATAATGACTAATAATGGGGCTGAAGGGAATTCTTACTGGCCTGGTTTCATTGAAATGTTCTATTTTAGCGAACTAGCACTAGCAGCTAACTAGTTATCTCATGGCTAGCTCCTTGGCTGTTTGTTGCTTGTTAGATAGCATAGCAATCTGAGTGAAAATGTGAGGGCTCTCTGCTTGGTGAAGTGTACTTCTGATTATTTACTTTAAATGCGCTGGCAGTGGCTCAGTTTTGACTTCCAGCTGAATAATGTTGAATGAGCAGCTTGTAGATCGCCCTCTTCAGGCAACCATCAGAAGAAAAATTAAATGACCGCTGATGAACAGAATTATTTGTTTGTACTATATATGTATACACATGCTAATTCTGGTATGTATTGTTGGAGTAAAGATTGATATTTCCGTATTAATCTGTTAATCTGTCAGGCCATAGTATCCCTCTGATGTCCTTTACCTGTTGTATTCACCTGTTTACTGCAGTTGGCTCAGCAGTGTGTGTGAGTGGCCAGGGGGCATGTCCCACCATCAAACACTGCAACATCAGCGACTGTGAGAATGTGGGTCTCTACATCACTGACCACGCACAGGTAGGACACGCCACTTGTTCCCCAGGACACTACTGAAGTCATCCCATTCCCTTGATTCTGTGGGGAGACCCTGACATTCCCCATGTGTTCCCAGGGAATCTACGAGGACAACGAGATCTCAAACAATGCCTTGGCCGGGATCTGGGTGAAAAACCATGGCAACCCTATCATCAGACGGAACCACATCCACCACGGCAGAGATGTGGGTGTCTTCACATTCGACCATGGCATGGTGAGATGATGACACATTGGTCTGTTCTCTGCTAGTCTGGTCTGACTCCTGCTGAGGTCTACTACATATTCATCTGGCCTCTGTTAGTCTGACTCCTGCTGAGGTCTACTACATATTCATCTGGCCTCTACTACATATTCATCTGGCCTCTACTACATATTCATCTGGCCTCTACTACATATTCATCTGGCCTCTACTACATATTCATCTGGCCTCTACTACATATTCATCTGGCCTCTACTACATATTCATCTGGCCTCTATTAGTCTGACTCCTGCTGAGGTCTACTATATATTAATCTGCCTTTATTAGTCTGACTCCTGCTGAGGTCTACTACATATTCATCTGGCCTCTATTAGTCTGACTCCTGCCGAGGTCTACTACATATTCATCTGGCCTCCGTTAGTCTGCTGTTGGTTCAGAGCTTTGGACGGCATTGAGATGCTTTGCACTCGTCATATGAAGATTTTTGGTGCCGCGTTAAATGAGCAAACAAATTTGTTGTGTTGTGGAAACAATTGCAAGGGACTCTCAACAAAATACCTGTTTTAGGTCGACCATTCTGTCTGTAATTGACGATTGCATTTATTTTTGCAACCAAATTCTCAATTTTGGTATTTTTTGCCTGATCCTCGCTCATCATTTCGTGCCGCAACGAACCGTGTTTAAAATAATAATAAACTGTGTATCCAATAACCCATAAATCAGAGTAAACTACCCTTATCAGACAGATATAATGCTGGTTTTCCGTTTTATTTTTGTATTTTTTATTGTGGACTGATATATGTTTACCTTACTAAATCGCACGTTCTGCCATGTGACTGTTGTGCATGTGCACATTGCAGTGTCGATGCAGAAACGATATCTTGCAGCCGTAGTCTGTAAACTATAGTTTAGGCCCCTTGTATTTCCTGTTCCTTTCTCAACTGCATAGGAAGAGAAATATCAAGGTCCCTCCCCTCAAACAGTCTCCAATGCCAGTTTGTCTGTCCTTTAGACACTGAGCTTGAAATGGAGGAAGACCAGTTCAAACATTTTATGGTTTTGGTCCCATCGAACAAAGGCTACAGAAAAGAGAAGCCGTCATTGACATGCACGCAACGTTACATTACTTCTAGTTGTCATATAATGATGTATTCTGCCTATAACCAAACGAATGCCTGACTGGTGGAGCGCACGCAAATAAGATCCTATTTTAGAGTGTGTTGGTGAAACTGAATGGGTGTGGGTTTCCTGAGCACTACTGAATGAAAAAGGAATTGGCTGCTTGTTTGAACTGATATTAACAGCTAATAGCGCTGAGGAAAAATATTTTACACCTTATTTATTATTTGACTAAAAATATCTATATCAGTTTGCTTCGGGCAAGGCAGAATAGTGTCAGCCTTCTAAAATGAAAAAGAGTAATAGTGGTATAAGCGAATGACATTATATAACCAGCTAGAATATAATTAATACATTACAAGCCCCAATAAATAGCATGTTAGCTTCAAGTAAAACCCTTGTGAGTAAATGGGTTCTCCAACATTCCCGAAACGTTCTTTACCCTCTGTCGGCATTGCTAAGGTACCCAGTGGGCCCTGTGTCATTGATAACACAATCCTGTCTTCCTCCATATTTGTCTGCAGCATTTTTTTGTCCTTGAAGGGAAGCACTGTCTTGTGGTGCCTTGTGTTTAGATTCTGACAGCTCGCTACTAGTTTCCATTACGTAAATCCTAATCCACAGCTTTTGCCTTGTCAGAAATGTAGACCCTGTAGACTTTGGTTATGCAAGGCGTCGGATTGAGGTGCTTCTCTGAAGAGCACAGCACTGTTTTCTAACACCCTGATCTCTTCAAGTGTATTACACAGGCCCCGCCCCTCTCACATTCTCCAGGGCTTCTTGATTTGAGATGCGAGGACTCGAGGAAGAACCTTGGTATTCAAAGTGACCGACGGTGGCTCTTTGTCTCCCTCCGCAGGGCTACTTTGAGAGCTGCAAAATCCACCGGAATCGCATAGCGGGCTTCGAGGTGAAGGCATACGCCAACCCCACGGTGGTGCGCTGTGAGATCCACCACGGACAGACGGGAGGGATCTACGTTCACGAGAAGGGCCGAGGACAATTCATCGAGAACAAGATATATGCCAACAACTTTGCGGGAGTGTGGATCACCTCTAATAGTGATCCGACGATAAGGTAAGAGGAGTTTCGGTGTGAAAAACCTTCTCCATCGTGGCCCCGCCTCCCCCCAATATAAAACATTAGTAAATATTGACGTGCTAACGGACACTCGGTTTGTGGTAATTTTGCGCTCTGTGTCGACCGCAGGGGCAACGCCATCTACAATGGCAACCAGGGCGGCGTTTACATATTTGGGGATGGGCGAGGCCTCATCGAGGGAAACGATATCTACGGTAACGCCTTGGCAGGGATCCAGATCCGAACCAACAGCTGCCCCATCGTACGACACAACAAGATCCACGACGGGCAACACGGGGGCATTTATGTGGTACGTTAGCGCCTTTCAGCGAACACACTTATGACGCCCAATGTGGTCACCTGCGCTGCCTGCGGACGCTTTAACCCCCCGTCAGCGCATCACATTAGGGTTGAATAAAGACCAAGGAGCCGTGACCGAAACACAGCCGTGGTCTCTGCAAGACTCACGAATGGATATGTTCCTCTGCCCCGTAGCATGAAAAGGGACAGGGGGTGATTGAGGAGAACGAGGTGTACTCCAACACCCTGGCCGGGGTCTGGGTGACCACCGGGAGCACGCCCGTCCTCAGGAGGAACCGGATACACAGCGGGAAACAGGTAGGCACTGACTGACTGACCGCCTGTTCGGGTGGCGTCTGACCGCCTGTTCGGGTGGCGTCTGACCGCCTGTTCGGGTGGCGTCTGACCGCCTGTTCGGGTGGCGTCTGACCGCCTGTTCGGGTGGCGTCTGACCGCCTGTTCGGGTGGCGTCTGACCGCCTGTTCGGGTGGCGTCTGACCGCCTGTTCGGGTGGCGTCTGACCGCCTGTTCACTGATGTGACATTTCACAACCACCTGGAAAGTAAACACAACCTCTTGTCCTGCACGTGTCACACAGGTCGGAGTTTACTTCTATGACAACGGCCACGGAGTGTTGGAGGACAATGATATCTACAACCACATGTACTCTGGAGTTCAGATCAGGTCTGTTAACCTGGAACTGCTTAACTAACAGCCAGCTGTACAATGGCTTCTAATTACAATCATGTCTGTATATTGATTTTGGTTTGGGGATATATTGATTTCTTTCACTATAACAGAACTGGCAGTAATCCTAAAATCAGACGGAACAAGATATGGGGAGGTCAAAATGGAGGCATTCTGGTTTACAACTCAGGTGAGAAACATGTCGTCCTTAATCCACTCTTCCATCCACTCTTTTCTAAGTGTCAGATTTTTAGATGAAGAACTCTTGGCTGATAGTCCCGAGTCTGTTCCAGCTCTGATAGTCCCGAGTCTGTTCCAGCTCTGATAGTCCCGAGTCTGTTCCAGCTCTGATAGTCCCGAGTCTGTTCCAGGTTTGGGCTTCATAGAGGACAATGAGATCTTTGACAATGCCATGGCGGGGGTGTGGATAAAGACGGACAGCAACCCCACCCTGCGACGCAACAAGATCCATGACGGGCGGGACGGAGGCATCTGTATCTTCAACGGCGGACGAGGTCTACTGGAGGAGAACGACATCTTCAGGAACGCCCAGGCAGGAGTCCTGATCAGCACCAACAGTCACCCGGTTTTGAGGAAGAACAGGATATTTGACGGCTTTGCAGCAGGTAGGCCACACTGATTAGAGAACAGGGCTCAGGTAGGCCACACTGAGAGCAGGGCTCAGGTAGGCCACACTGAGAGCAGGGCTCAGGTAGGCCACACTGAGAGCAGGGCTCAGGTAGGCCACACTGAGAGCAGGGCTCAGGTAGGCCACACTGAGTAGAGAGCAGGGCTCAGGTAGGCCACACTGAGTAGAGAGCAGGGCTCAGGTAGGCCACACTGAGTAGAGAGCAGGGCTCAGGTAGGCCACACTGAGTAGAGAGCAGGGCTCAGGTAGGCCACACTGAGTAGAGAACAGGGCTTAGTAGTTCGTATCGGGGTCCCCACATTAGCTGAGCACATGACCCTCACGGCTCTAGGTCCCTCTGAATGAGACGGACGGATGGCTTAATGCCCTCAAAACACGAGTCACCATGGGTGAATGCGTACTGTTACTAGATTTAAATGTATATAATAACAGTGAAAGGGAAACAAATCGGCAAATGTCGTTTACATTCATTTACATTGTCTTAATTCCCGGTGGTTGAATTATGGATTTGGTGGCTTTTGATGAGTTGTCACATTCAGCACCATGTGGAGGAATGTCAGCCAAAATGAGCAGGATTTATCCAATAAGAAATGCGTGTTTTCTGTGCCCTAAGGACTGAGCGGTAAAAATGTTTTATAGTAGAAATCGGTCCATATCCAAAATTGATTCCTAATCCCTGTATACACTTGATCTGGGAGAATTTGCTCAGTGTTTTTGGTAACTCAGGGTTGGGCTGAGTGGATGGTTCTGGCATGTTGCTCCTACCAGTCAAATCCTCCTGGGCTTGGAGGCTGTGATTGGATGTCCAGGTGTTTCCGTGCTGTTCCTGATTGGTTTGTCTCTCTGTCTGCCAGGTATTGAGATCACCAATCATGCCACGGCCACCCTGGAGGGCAATCAGATCTTCAACAATCGCTTTGGAGGGTTGTTTCTCGCCTCAGGTGTCAACGTTACGATGAAAGGTGAGGAGACGGCGCAATTAACCACGGGTACTGCCGCGGGCCACATTCATCGTAAGATCTAGTTGTGCCAGTAAATCCCTTTGGGAAGCTGTTGGACTGGTCTTAAAGGGCCGCTTCTTCATGACTTACCCTGCACCTGGTCTGATCCAACCACATCCAGCCCCTTGTTCTCCCGTCTTCCCCAGATAACAAAATAATGAACAATCAAGATGCCATTGAAAAAGCTGTGAGCAGAGGTCAGTGCCTGTACAAGATTTCAAGTTACACCAGCTATCCAATGCACGATTTTTACAGGTAATAATTTCTTACCCTGTGTATATATATATGTATATATATATATACATTTGTTTAAATTAATCCCATGGGGTATTCCAGAAAGCAGGAATATTGACTAAGACAGCAAACTGAAACATAGTGTTTGTATTTTTGGTTAACCTAGTTCCGTCTGTCACGTTTTACTTTTTAGGTTGTTTTAAGCAGTTCTGGACAGTTAGACGGCTAATAAACGGATCCATCTTTCTGGAACAGCCCCCAGCGGTCCACTTTAACTGACGTAACCGTGACAACCTCATAGCCTCACCACCTGTCCTTTTCTTTTCTTTGTTCTGTCTGTCCGTGTGGTCAGGTGCCACACCTGCAACACAACAGACCGCAACGCCATCTGTGTGAACTGCATCAAAAAGTGCCACCAGGGGCATGACGTCGAGTTCATTAGACATGATAGGTACATCACCGTTCCGTCAGAAGCTCTGTCTTACCACACACATACATACACCTGCAATAGAATGAAAGTCAGAGGTTCAAAAGGTTAATCAATTTCAGTTTCTACCTCATTTTGTTGATCGTTTCCGCCTCCCACTTAGGTAATTATTAGTGTATATATATATATATATATATATATATATATATATATATATATATATATATATATATATATTTTATTTTTAAATCTCTTTTGCAGATTTTTCTGCGACTGTGGAGCTGGGACGTTGTCAAACCCCTGCACGCTAGCCGGAGAGCCAACCCACGACACGGACACACTGTACGACTCAGCCCCTCCTATAGAGTCCAATACACTGCAGCACAACTGACCGGGTCGCCCTGGAGCCCCCCCCCCCCGGACCCTGTCAGCTCCGCTCCCCCGCAAGGTGCCGGACCGGGTCGGGTGGTGCAACGTGTGGGGAGGAGACTGCCGTCTGAGGCGCAGAGACACAGAGACTCGTGTTTGTTCAGCTGACCAGGTCAAACATAGGGGAGAGGAAAATACAAATCAAACTATTATAAATATTTCAATTGTTTCACATGTGAACAATGTAAAGATGACTTTTAAAAAAAAAAGAAAAAAAAAAAGAAAAAAGCAATGAAAACATGGACGTCTAGGTGGACAAAGACAAACGGAAAAACATTTTTATATATATATATAAAATCTGTTCTGCAGGGGATGCCCCACCTGCGATTGCCCCCACCCCCCCCCAAACCCCACCCATTATATTTTCCTTCCCAGCAATGTTGACATGGAAAGAATGAACTTCTGAGGAGGCGTTGGGACTCGGTCGGCAATGGATTAGTCTTTTGATGGGAGTGTTTGTACATTGACGGGCATTTCCATTCCCTTCATAGTGCTGAGCTTCAGACACGGCCCTGTGAAGGGAATGGGGGGCCATTTCGGACTTGCATATATATATATTGTTGACTCAGGTTGATGGAGAATAAATAGGAAGCGTTACGGCTGTGTAACGGGGCTGTGTAGAGGCGGACGGACACTAGCCATCATCATCCTCCTGCACCCTCCCCCCCCCCCCCCCCCCCCCCCCCGCCCCGCCTTTCTTTGAGAAGTGGGCAAGTCTTGTCAGACTGCAGTTAATGTACAGAGCCATCAATGGTGTCAGGACAGCACAGCAACGTCCAGAGCCATATTTGAGGAACTAGTATTCTTCACGCCGAGACAGAGCCTCGCCACACACTTCTGTCTCCGGGCATCAACCGTCGCGCTGGTATGTATGGATTCAAAAAAATACGAAATGACCTAGCACTTCGGCTTTGTTTTTTTCTTTGGGGTGGGGGGCGGGGAAGAAATTTTGATTTTATATGCTTATTTTTTTTTTTTTCCCATGTAGTTTTGTATTTTCATGCAAAAATGTTACTGTACTTGAATGTCTTTTATTTTATTAAATATATTAATTTTGTTTTTTGGTTATTACACCCTAGACTTACTGTAAGTGTACTGATGTCACAGTATGTTTGTTCTTTCTGTGAAAGAGATGAAAAAAAGAAACTGTTTCTCCTGCAATGTTGAATATTTTAAATTTGAGACTTGGTGAAAAAAAATACCGCAATTGTGATTTCACAAGACTGGTTGTGGTCCATTTTATTTATTTTGATTTAAACTCCCTAAAAGCTTTGTTTGCCATCAACGTGGAGTTGAAGAAACCACACATGCTCCCCTAGACATCTCCTGTCATTTGTACCATACAAAATGTAAATGTTAGTATACATTGAAACCCATAATTGCAGTGTTTATATCGACAGCTCACTCTGAAAAGTGAAAAAACACCTGTCTGGGGGCATAGTTGTAGGTTTTTATACAGTACCCAAGACCATTCTGTTAATTTGAGCATTTGGAAAAAGCTGTAGAAATACTGCAATGTGGGTTTCATTGACTTCATCCCAAGGCCTGAATTCAATCTAAAAAGCAGGTTATGGCATCGCAACTTCTGGAGGCAGAATCCGAATGAGCTGACATCTGCAGCTTTCGTTATGAATTGTAATTTCACCGAACGATGCCTCTAAAGCCAGCAGCGCCGATAAACCTGCTTTCAGATTGAGTCCCACCTGAAGTCTTGTGAAGTCACATGTGCTTACAGTTCAGTTCCAAGGCTCAGACTGGCCTGTTGTCATGTTGGGAGTCTGGTTCGTGGGTTACCTTGTTAATGGTTGTTTCAATGCTGTTTCTGGTAACGACCCTAGGGGTTGCCAACACCACACCGATCTGGGACGAGCATTCACATTGAGGAATAAAAAAAAAAGATTGGAGACCCCCCCCCCCCCCCCCCCCCCCCCCGTAAAGTAAAGCTCATACTTTACTTACCGAGGCGGAGACATTGAAATAGCTGCAGCAGTATATGGTTTCCATTGCTTTCCCCTCCATCCCTCCCCATTCATGTGTATTGGTGACTGTGGGTTCTGAAACAGCCTGAATTGTATGCATGTACCATAACATCTAGACTTAATATATTGTGGAGTATTCAATAACCATTATGTAGACGCTAGTTTGAATTAAAAGGGTTTAATTTCCTAAGGTAAAGAGGAAAGTGGTCATTTTTAAAAATAAACTTTATTAGCTCATAATACAGTAGTGATTTATTTTGTGGAAACGGGTACTAAACTGCAGTTGAAGAAAATTCTTAATGTTGCAAACAAAATAGGGAATCGCATGAACTCTAAATTCTGAGAAGCAATCATTTTCGTTGTATAGAACTCTGTAACGTTACATCCTCCTGAACAGGTCCGAGCTTCAACTTCACAGGTTGCCGAACATCCGCACCAAAGAGGCAAACTGGGTTCCATCTGCTTTAGGGTCTTCAGCATGAAAACACAGCTTCCTGTGGAGCAAAGGGTTGAGTTATGACTGCCCACAACAGCATTTAAATTCTGTTACCATAACACTCATACATACTGCTCGGATGAAGCACTTACTGCCATTATAAACCCGTATCCGGTTAGGGAGACGCTGCCATTTTCTGGGTCAGTATTTATGTCTGTATTAGTTACACCATTTAGAAATGCCAACATGTTCTATATAGCTACAGTGCCATTGTTTCATGGCACCAAAAATTTTGGGACATTAATATTGTCCACATGTCAAGAACACCTTTTCCCAAAAGCTTCTAGGTTCTTTAAGAAAACATGGCCATTCTCTTTTTTTTTTTTTTGGTGCACTAGTGGATTGGATCAGTCATTACATTTCAGTTCTTCCCTTTTTAAATGATCATCCAAACTTTTCATTTTGGTAAGCCAAACATGTATTTTTCTTCAGCTTCTTCCAGCCTCATAATGGGTTCCTTGACTTTTGAAACCTTTTTGTAGATATAAAATAGACTAGACACTGACACACTTGACTAACCAGAAACATAAGCCATTTCCTCCCCAGTACCCTGATTTACTGAAACAGTCCTATGTAGAAAGTGTTCATGTTTCTAAAAAAGCAGAAACTATACTTTAACCTAATAGGACTTGTTTGATTTCAAAAACGATAAGTCACTCCACTGTATTATTTAGGAACTATAATAAAGAACATAATCCGGACCATCTGTACTTTGGATTGAAATAAGTCAGTATCCTCTGAATATGAAGCCCTGATAGTACATACTTGAACACTCGTAGGGAGATGGTGTTTCTCTCAAACTCCTTGGCCTTTCTGTGGCCCAGTTGAATAACCTCTTCAGGTAGGTTGGCGAGACGAGCAGCGTTGAAACCGTAGCTTTTAGGACACGCCCCTGCAATGAATTTATAGAGGAAGGTGATGGTCTCTTGACTGGGATCTTCATCGCCTTCATTCTCCACCATACAGGCCTGGAAATGGGCACAAGGATTGGATGATTTCACTCGTATAAAAATATGAGTTTTTTTTCACATAATCTACCTGGACAAAATACAAAAGAATAAGGAAATGAATTTCCCCATTCACGTCACATATTCGCCTGTTCAATTTACATGGATTCATTAAAATCCGACAGGCCAACGCCAATCCTAGTCATTTGCCTCCAGCGTACAAAGACAGTGAACTGATCAACTTAAAATTAGTGTGACAGAGAGAAAGCAGTGGACTTCCTTAGGCTTCCCTTGTCCCCATTCAGACAGCTTGTGTGCGTGCGTGCGTGCGTCCTCACCATGTGTCCCAGCCGTACAGCAGGGTTGTTTGTGTAGTCCTCCACCAGGCTGTGGTAGTGTGTGGAGAAGAGAGTCCGGCAACAGATCCTCTCAGCCAGCTCGTTCACCACGGCACTGGCTATGGCCGTGCCGTCATATGTAGCCGTGCCCCTGCCTAAAACACAACACCCCCATGTTTCCACTCCTCTCTCTCACCCCAACTTCACAGGCTGAACGCTCAGACCCAGAGGAACGCCCAATCATTGGCTAATATCCATTTTCAGTTGGAGATCTCTCTCGGGCATGCTTTATAGTTCTTAACAAGATGACGGAAAAGTCCAAAAACGAAAGAAAGGGATTTGTTGTTTACCCAGCTCGTCGAGGAGCACCAGGGAGTGCTTGGTTCCGTGATGGAGGATGCTAGCCGTTTCACTCAGCTCCACAAAGAAGGTGCTCTCCCCTGAAACACAATGCAGGCGGACATGTAAATGAGCTCCTGGGTGAGGTTGAAACAATACAGTAACTGCGCAGAAACTCGCATCTCAACCAGAAAAATAAAACACTAGAGGGGGGACTCCCAGGATCAGGAGGCAATAATCAGAATATCTGTAATCCATTGAGCAGAGTTTTGGTGAAGGTAACAGGTTTTACTCCCATTTGTTCTGTATCCCATAAGCCCATTCATTCCCAATCCATTTTAAATCCACCAGGAGGAGCACTTATCCCGCCAGGGAAAGAAAACTGGGACACACCCATTGCCCCGTGTGTGTGTGTGTGTGTGTGTGTATGTGTGTGTCATCCCTTACCAGACATGATTCGGTCTGAGGCGCCTAGCCTGGTGAAGACCCGGTCCACAGGGGTGAGGGACAGGCTCTCCGCAGGAACATAGCAGCCCAGCTGGGCCAGAACCACAATCAGACCGCACTGAAGGAGGACAGAACCAGCACCAGGTCAAGTCCACATCAGGATAAAGCGTGCACACGCAGACTAATATCCGCATTTCAATGTTTCGGGGTTGCAATCGAAACCCCCACATGTATTAAAAACACAGGTTTGACGTTTATGCTAAGAAAACTGCCGTTCCTGTTGTTTTGTGAGACCTTGCACAACCAACTAGCTTCTCGACCAAAGACAGATGGAGGAAGTCCATACCTGTCTCATGAGAGTAGACTTCCCTCCCATATTGGGCCCAGTGACCAGAACACAGGGAGCACATCCATTATTTAGCCCCTCCTCATCGATCCCCGGGCAGCCAATGGCGATGTCGTTAGGGATGAAGTCGTCACCAAAGAATGTCTTGGTGACACAAGGGTGACGGGAGCCCCTCAAGTCCAGGAAGGCCACTGATTGGCTGTCATCACCAGGAAGCAGCACTTGAGGTCGCGTCATTGGCCCACTCCCCCCACCCTGGCTGTATCGCATCAGGTTCAGCAAGACATCTGAAATGGTACCAGGGACACACCCAAAACGCAACAGTTAGAAACCAGCATTATAATGGTACGCATCCCTCCAAGAGTCCAACTGGCTGGTGTGGCTTTTCATAGACCTGCAGCATCCACCTAATCCAACAGATATTAAGAGGTACTCACTAAGTCCATTTATCTCGAGTGGGTGTGAGGAGACTAAACGACAACGCCCAGTGATAAGACAGACCAGACGTGTCAATGGGAAGTATCTCCGGCACTCTGAACAATTTTGTGGTAAGGAATACTTGGAACATTAACTGCCGATGACTTGCGGTCCGCTTGTAAATATCCTTAGTAGCACAGTAAAAATCTGACCCATGGCCCCCCCTTTAAGCCTTAACCATTACAAATTGCAATAGTTAAGTCTGATCACGGTACCATAGGCCTCCTAGCTAGTGTTACATTCTGAGTAACTAACCCATAATATCTTGTCCCATGTGAATTGTAATATGTTGTTTTTAGCTCTGTTGCTCACCCAGCACAGCCATGCACTCCACCCCCGTCTGCCAGTCTCTGTAGTTCTTATCAAAGTTGAAGAAGAGCCGTCGCATACAGTCCTTCAGAGCAGCGTCCCTCTTCTCCTCCAGACTCTGGAGCTCTGAGAACAGACGCTCAATCTCCCTGGTCCAGTAGCGCTTCCAGCCTTTCTTTGTCGACTTCATCTACCAGGGTTGGGAACAGTTCATTTTAACTGGCTTAAAGAGTACCATAAAGACATTTGTAATTTACCAGACACTATCCAAAGCTACTTAAACAACATTGAATTTAGGAAAAAGCTTGAAATATATCTCCCTGCAGCCTAGTGTGGACATAATAGGTTTGAATAGGACCCTCTGCTTTAATGGCAAACATTTCACCCCCCCAGTCCATCCGAAAGAGCATAAAAAGACCTGAACATGCAAATAAAAAGGAAACCACCACGGCAGTGCTAGCGTCCACTTGCCTCGTACTCCTCAGGAATATTCCTCTCTGGGACACTGTCCGGCACTTCCATCTGGTAACGGTTCCGTCCTGTACCCCAGTAGCTAACGTTCTTACAGCCCAGTCTCTTCTTCTGCCTGTCCAGGTAGTCCTGTAGGTCCCTGTCACAGGTGTTGATGCCGCTCAGAGCCTGGTCGTACTCCGGGTCAAAGCCAGCTTTGGGGGTGATGACTCCAGTGTTACGAGCCTTCTGGTGGTCGAAGGCCGTGTTCCAGCGCTTCAGCTCGCCCGAGAGGTCGGGGAACAGGCCCTCCGAACCATCTCCCTTCACGTTAACCACCTGACGACATGAGACGCATTTTATCAACTGCCAAGAGGAAACGAGTTTGTCAAACTTAAAAATCCATTATCAAAGGCCACTACAATAAAGATAGTCAAAACAAACCAAAAAAAAACAGGACATTTGAATGACAACGAGCACATTGCGAAAGACTAAACGTTACATAAATGTATTTCTTTTTCTGGATTGCTGCAAACCTGGCGTAGCAGTCTGGACCGAAAGCCGTCCGCAACCGGTCCCAGAGCGGTCACAATATCCTGCATGGTCTTGAAGCCCTCCAGAGCCGAGAGGAAGTCGGCGATCTTCCTCTTGCTGTAGGTGACCTCTTCATACAGAACGGCCCTGCCGTCCGGGTGGTCCTGGCCCTTCAGCGCTCCGATACTGTGGATCTTACTGAGGAGCCTCTCCAGGTCAGGCAGCTTCTTGAGCAGGTCTGAGACCTCCGTGGCCTGGGCCGGTACACCCATCAGGTCCTCCAGGGCATCCAGACGCTCCCCTAGAACCAGAAAAACACCAGGTTCACGTGGCAGCTTTTCAAGAACCCACAGAGAGCAGAGGAACCAGAGAAATATAGGTAACAAGAAACCACACAATTTCTGTGTACTTCTCACCAATGGCTGTGGGGTTACAGAGGGGGGCGCAGAGCCACTGCTTCAGCAACCTCTTCCCAAACGGAGTGCTACAAGTATCCAGGCGTTCTATCAGGGTCCCCTCGGTACCCCCCGACGCGTTCTGAAGGATCTCCAGGTTGGCTAGAGTCACCCCATCCAGGACCATACGCTGATGGGTCTGGGAGAAGAAACCGTTAGGCCCAGCCACCTTGTCCATTTCCACATCCACTGGGACGTACTCCTAGAGATTGGGACAAATCGGAGGGGGGGGGGGGGGTTTAGTTCCAACAGACCACCACTGCAGCCTTTCATGCGCTAAGTACTGTTGTTGCTCCACTGCTGTGGTGGTGTTCGCCTTCTAATTAGCACCCGCCAGGCAGAACGCTGCTCCCCCCCCCCCCCCCCATTCCTTACTACAGCCAGGTGTGCTCAACTAGGGTGGGGGATGACATTTACAGGACGGCAGCCTTTCAGGCACAAGGTGGAGCAGCCCGGCTCTAAAGTCATCACCTGCAGCCATGACAGGCATTTAGCCAGCAGCCAACCGTTTAGGCTAACAACACGACTCACTCTGCAAGTCAACGCCAACTGATACATTCACACGTTAAGCAGCTAATAAACAAATCACACCCTTCTTTATAAATAAAATAAATGCCTAATGTGACTGTTAAGTGCCCTCTACACAATTCAATATGTTGGGTTTGTAGAAGTGCGGCAGAGCTTTGCTGGGTTTACCAATGACATCCATACCTTGAAGTTGGCCATGGAGAACAGCTCCTGGTCCACCAGACACTTCTTCAGGTAAAACATACACCCGCCCAGCGCCGCCAAGGCCAGCTCATATCCCTCCTTAGGGGTTAGGCCTAATGAGTCACAGTCAGACGTCATCGATTTGAGGACCGAGGGGAGGACACAGCTTCCAGACTCTTCATCCTGCCCCACGCTCTCCTTAAAGTAGTCTTCCTCCGCCAGGGCCTTCAGGGTCTTCTGAGCATCCCAGAACTGGGACCCTGTGGGGTTGAGGGATGCGTCAGAACGACTGGTTCACAGCGCCTGAATAACAACGCGTGCATTTATCAGCGTTTTCCAAAATCTGTGAATGGTGACAAATGACAGACGGCCCATTTAGACACAAACAGGGTCATTACTGAGGACGTGGAAGGGGTTAGTGGAAACACTGGAGTGTATCGCCACAAGTACTGAAACCTGAATGGAGTGAAAGGTCAATGTAATCTATAGAGACTCACAAAATAATAAGCATAATAAATGAATCAAACAAACCTGCAGACAGGCCCTCTTGCATGGCCGAGGACAGAGAACCCTTGAAGATTGTACGGGTTTCAGCTGAAGGGTTCCCCTTCTCAAAGAGCACCTGTGTGAACAGAAACAAGAAGATAATAAAAACATACATGAACGGTGTCTCGTCACTGGGTGTGTTCTGATACATTGCACAGGTACGAATAAATAGTGTTATTTTCCCGTAAGATATAAAAATGGACGGCGTTACCCAGACCGACCTGCGCCGGGGCATAGTGTGCCACCAGGGTACGGAGCCGGGAACAGTGGCGGTCGTCCTGGAACTGGCCCACGTGGAAGACGCCCACTGAGGTGTCCACAAAGCTGACGCCAAATGTCCTGCAGCGCCCAGAACTCTCCTCCTCCGCCTGGACATTAAACACCACACGGTTTCGTCTCCATTATAATACGATCGTTGGATGAACTAACCCTGTGACAACTACATAAAGACTCAACAGCCCCGTAATAATCTGATTTAAAAAAAACATTAACAGACCAACGCTGTTGTCAGATCAATTAACCCTACACGAACACACTGATCAGATGAACGAAACCGTCACAAACATGACCCGATGAACTTAACCCTTTATGAACACGGCTATCAAATTACAGACAGGACTAGAAAATGAAACCATGCAAAATGTCACAGTGAAACAGCATAAACACAGCGACGAGATGCCACCAGAACCCACAGAACATAGCCCCACCTTCTCCTTTACGCTCAGGAGGTACTTGCTCTGCGTCTCTGAGGGGGCGCCGTCCAACACACTGTAGGTTTGGGTGCCGCGCGTGATGACCCGACACACCTCGCGACGCACCACCCGGTCAAACTTGGTGGGCTTGGACATGGCCTTGCAGCGGGCTTCCATCATCTCCGGGGTCTCGGTCTGCTCCACGCGCGCCACCTGGGAGCAGACACACTGGATTACTGAGCGGGGAGACGAGAGTTTGCCGAAGCAGTCACGAAAAAAAAAAAAACTAAAACAGACGAACAACAAGAGCGTGTTACGCGACAGTCTGGAGAGGTCTGTGGCGAATAAAATCAGTGGTCAATCCAGTAAATAGAACGGTGGGCTACCTTGTATCCCTTCTGCACCAGGCCCTCTGAGAAGCGTCCAAAGCCGATCTCGGGGAAGCCAGAGTGGGCCCACAAACCCTTCATGAAGGTCAGACCCAGCTCGTTGACCCCGATCACCGCATCCATGTGATACAGCTCGTAGAACTTACCCACCTGAATAAAAGCAACAGCATTTTAGCAACATAATTCTGTCCAATGGAAAGCATCCTTAATTTGAGCCCTTTTCGCCCCCGCACACATGGTGTCCAGTTTGTGACCGTGACTAAACTCTGCTGTCCCAAAATACATTTGACTGACAGATAATACCTTGTAAAAAAGCACAGCGTCAAACATCTCAGACTTCAGCTGCCACCAGCGACGCATGCCGGGCGTGGTTTTGTTCAGGAAGTCTTCCGGGACATAGAGTGTCGTGGGGTCGTAGTCTTCATCGGACTGTCGCCGTCTCTTGGCGTCTTTCCTCCGTCCGTCCTGTAGCCAGTCAAGCTTCTCGTGGTCCCACGCCGTGGCCGTGCTCCCGTCGCCAGTGGCCGATCCGTTCGCCTGGCTCTCAAAGCTCTCTGGGGCCGAGAAGGCAGAGAGTCGAGACTTGGTGTTAGCCGTGACGGCGGCAGCTAGGGAGGATCTCTTCACAGGTTCAGGAAGACTGGCAGTCGTTTTGGGTTTCGGTTTGGCTGGCTTCTCCTCGGGTCGTTTACGCTTCAGGGGTTTAACTGGGCTGTCCGGTTCAGTCTCTGGTTCACTTTCTTCCTCATCCACCTCTGAAGGACTGTTTACTAGCTCCTCTTCCTCCTCATCTTCCTCACTGCTGCCTCCAGCCTGCTCCGGTTTGAATTCATCCCCGGAGTCGTCACTGTCGGAGGCAACCACGATACGGCGACGCTTGGGCTTGCTGCACTGTTCCACTGCGGCGCGGGACGAACGCCGACCCGGCTTGGATTTCACCGTCTCCGCCGCGTCTTCCTCTTCCGTTAGATCGTCGTCAGTCAGTGTTGACTTATCAAGCTGACGGAGAAGGGAAAAATGTCCGGTTTTTAAAGGCGAAGGGGGAATAATAAACCACGATCGATGGGTTAGCAGAAAATTCTAAACAATTGCTATACACCTACCAGCCTAGACACAATGGCAGAAAAATTAAGAGCACACTAAAATGATGTGCTACAGATTATGTGTTGTCCAATACAAGACTAAGTCTTGATTCAGGAACACTTTCTCTAGACTGAGAGAGGAGTATTCATCAAAGGTACATTTCATTGTCAGACTAACAGGGAGGGGCTGTCTCACCTCCATGTCCTCGTCTTCCTCCTCAGCATCAGACGGGTCCATGCACAGAGGAATCTTCAGTCTGGACTCTGGGCTGTCAGACATCGCGGCGTCAGCCAGCTCCATGGCTTTGCGGATCACAGGTTTACCACTGAAAAACACCCCACCTGTCTTGGCGTCACAACTACCAGATCCTGGGATGGAGCACATGTAATGAAAATGGACATTAATCATCTAGAAAGAACAGTCATTTCTTTTGTGCATTCCAAAATGCATAGGCTTTTTTTTTTTTTTAAATGGAGCTTTGGGCATAACATTTTAATCTTAACCGACATTCCTGGAGCACACTGATTATCCCTGCTGGCAATGCCAGGAGTTTAATCGGCCTGAAACAAGACATGCCTGCACCGTCTTGTCAAGTCACGCAGTATCAAACGACGCCAAGGTGGCACAAGCACATCTCGACAGACAGACGGACACTTCTCACCTTGATATTCGCGGATGTATTTGGTGCTGACCCAACCCCTGGTCGGCGGCTCGTCAAAAAAGTGGACATGCAGGCGTTGGTTTTTCCCCTGTCCCCTCATCTGCTGTCCGCTGAGGGGCTGGGGCACCACCAGGCAGGGCCACCAGGGGTGTCCCTCTAGCTTGGCCCAGACCAGCGCTCCAGCACTGAACGGGCATGACGGTGGGCTGGGGGACGGGCCAAGAAAACCATTGAACAGGAAATTGTCAGTTAGCACACAATGTTATCCAGAGCAACTAAATGAGCATCATTTTTGTACTGGTGTCCCACAGGAAATCAAACAACCCTAGTTTTGCAAAGAGCCACACTCAACCAACTGAGGAATAATCTTCAATTTCTCAAGTGTTCCCGGTTTCCTTAGCTTTATAGAAGTGTTCCTTCTGGTGTTTTCATTCTGTCTACGTTCAAATTCTTGTAATTGTAACAAAAAAATAAATATGTAACTGTTAATTGTTTTTGTACATTTCGGTCATTTAGCATTCGTTCTTAACTTCCTATCAAGAGAAACAAACAGTAGTTAAGCGCATACATTTTGAGGTCCGCAACGTGCGGATGCCCATTAAACCCGTACTATTTACAACATGAAAGCAATCTGTGTGTCTGATTTTTGACTTCTAATAGAACAACATTTGATACATACCGCAGCCATGCGTTGGGGGGGGGGTGTCAAATGTTTGTGTGTAATACACTACATGGATTCACATAATTTTGTGCCAGGAGGAGTTACACTAGCATCACGATTTTGCTGTCGCCTGAAACCCTCACTTTAGGTGAGAATATAAAACCTTTTTTCAAAAAAGCTAGCCTTCAAAAGTATAGTTTTAGCTAACTTATTGAGTAATGTAATTATTGAAGTGTGATTATTGTGCTTGGATTCATATGTGCAAATCACATTCCATCACTGTACTGTCTGTTCGAAATAGAAGCGAGTTTGAAAAGTAACTGATACTGTATTACATTGGATTTACTGTACAGCTAGTTAGCAACCGCTAATGTTCAGCGTAGCAAAATAACAGCTATTCGTCGCTGTAGTTTTAGCTAAGTAACCTTGGCTCTCATTGCCTCACCTCTCCTTTACTGTTAACGTCTTATTTCCGAAGAGTTTACTGTAACCGCCTTTGATCGCTTTTGCACTAGTTGGTTTTGCTGGAGTCTTTTTGGTGGTCGGAGTTTGAGACGCATGCTTAGCTTCTTCTTTTGGAGAGTTGTTATTTTTTCGAACCGAGGATGGCAAGTCAGCTTCTACAGGCGAGGGACTCGGTTTCGCCTTCTTAACGGGTGGTGGAGACTTATTGAAAAAATTAAAAATGCTGCTTTGCTTCGCCATGAAGCCCTTATAATGAAAAACGTATATTAAAATGATTTAGTTAATCAAATGTTATCGAAACGTCAGCCAGCTAGAATCCCGGTGCGTGCACAGTTCGCGGGAAAACCTCAGAAGGTAAAGGGTCATGTGGGCGTGGCTAAATGAGAATTCAGCCAATGACGAACCACCGTTATTCTAGGGATTAATGTTTTGTGGACGAAAGTTGGTACTTCCATGTCAAAAAACACATTGACCTCTTTTTCAAGAGGGACCTGGCCAAAAATAGCAACACACAGAATTTACAGTACATAAAATCACAACAACAAACATAAATTACAATTTTCCCAATTAAGATCAATATTCAAAACATTTACAGTAGCCCATTTCAATTTCTATCATGGTTTTGATTTTAGACTTAAAATATTTGTCAATTTCTCTATGATTTATTGTTTTAGACTTAAAATCAATCATATTTGTAACGGATTCTGAGTACGCTAGAGTGTTAGGCAGTCCCTAATGCCAATCATGAAAACGGAGCTACGACCATAAGGTGCACGGACCTGAAACTTTGGAGACACTACGGTGTTATTGTTGGCACACGGTCAAAAACACGGATCTTACAAGTGAATATTTGTCAATTCCTCTATGATTTATTATAACAGGTTGACAACGTAAACATAATAAGTTCCATTCGGTTGTGCTGCATAACATTTAGAATTTGTCCTTTTTAGGTTGAGAAGTAAATAACGGCTACGTGCCATTTGAATTAGATTATCCTAGCTAGCATAAACAAATCTGTGTGGGTAGCCATAGATAGCCTAAAATAACGCTGTAAATCTATGGTAGGAACCGTAATGAAGTGAATTATTGACAATCACATTAACCTAATTTGGGTGTGACATCCACACAGGCACCATGTTTTAAACCAAATGAAGGATGAAATACAAATACATACAAATAATAACTTAGAAATAGGTTAATTTTGCTGGGGTCAATGGGGAGATTCATAACCCGACAGCATCTTTTCCAAATGCGTTGCCATGACATTTCCGTTGTTCACGTGTTCCATTAACCTGTTAACGGAATCTCTCAGGCTAGCTCTTCTGGAATATCAGTCGGTCTGTAAAGCTACGTGGTTGCCTGCATTGAGAGCGCAACAAAAGCAACATATGAACTTGATGAAGAATATCTCTTCAGAGGCCAGGTATGTGCATTCAGTCAAAGGATATTCTTTCCCTTTACATACAAGACTTCCCTTTACATTCTACATCTAAATTTGAATCCGACATTGTGTCCATGCATGAATACATTTTATTCCAGGTCCTCTACTGATGAAAACAATCAGAAACCAAATGGACACCAGGTATAGTGTAAATCTGTCAGACAGATCAGTCTAGAGAGTTATTTTTGGCTTGGATTTCTGTCCTCTGAAAGATACTGCTACGCCTCCCCCTCTATCCAGGCCCCTGCTGTAAAGGCTGCTGTTGGCACGAAGAGTGGCTCTCCAGAGGAGGCTTACAATAGAAACCAGGGGCGTGTGGAAGATCAGATTAATGAGGAACACCTCAAGCGCATTGAGGCCATGTTCCACGAGGCAGACTTAGATGGGGAGGGAGGTAAATAGACTATGTCTCTCTACCACTCTCTTAGCCACATTTCCAGGATGGGTAGTTTTGTTAACTAGTTGGATGGATGTCTCTCTATATGGTAGCAATTAGCCTCGGGACAAGGTTGCAGCTCCAATATTGTTCTGCACCCCTCACGAGTGCTGCAAGGCCAACAGTTCTTTTTTTTTTAACCACAATGGCAAATATCAAGATACTTTTTGGCATGATGATAAAAGCAACCGTTGATCAATTCTTTATTCTCCTAATGGTCGTCTTCTCTCTCTCTCTTGTCCTTTTCTCTTCTTGTCTCAAAGGACTGGATATGGAGGAGTTTCGCGAGGCCATCAAGAAGATCATGGGTGACATTGATGATGAAGACGTGGACATCATCTTCATGAAGGTGGACACCAACTGTGACGGCCATGTGGACTGGGTGGGTTGTCTGTCCGACCGCTCGGATTGGCTTTGAAGACTCCGGAAGAGGGTTTTCCTTTGTTGTCGTAATGATAGGTGTTTTACATGCTTGGATGCGCATGTCCCATAGAGAGCCACTTGTCTCTCACAGGTATTGAGAGCCACTGCCAGCCCTAAACATTATTCACAGTGACCCTCCCTGTTTCACGCAGAGGATGGCTTGGGAATCACATATTTGAAATGAAAGAACTATGCACATTACCACACAAAATCAGAATACATACCAGTCCAGAGGAGACCATTACTTTGACTAAGTGACAATGTCTTTGTTTTACCCATGGATGCACTTGTCTTTTCCCCCTGTGCGAATACATCCACGGGCGGCTTGCCTAAAAAACACGTGGATCATTAGACGTTCAGGCGAAGGTCAATGCTAACAAGCCGCATGCAGCACTGATAACTTTCCACTTTTCTCCACGTCCTCATATGGCTGAAACCAGAATCCAGAAGGTCCTACACTGTGTTGACCGTGTGGGGATGGGACGTCATTTTAGAGTTTACCCTGGGACATATTGCCCTCACGATGCGTTTCTGTCTGCCTGCAGGATGAATATCTGAATTACATGCTGTTGGAGTACAGAGAGAAGGACTCCTTCCAGAAGCTGAACCGCGCCCTCTACTTCCCCACACCCCTGCAGACTGGCTCTATGTGAGTGTGGCTGTCTGAGTACCAGTACGGCACATCACGGCAGATGTATTGTCATTGAAAAAACAAAACAAGCCAGAGAAGGCCCTTCCTATTTTAGTCCATGAATGGGATCTATGGTACGGTGCTGTGCCCGGGAATTCTGGGGAGACAGGGAGAACGGACCCACAGAATGGTGCTGTGCCTGGGAATTCTGGGGATACAGGGAGATAGGAGCCACAGTATGTGCTGTTCCTGGGAATTCCTGGGCGATAGGAAGCTGATCACTGAGAGTGATCTCTCTCAGATAGACCAGGATAGTTGATATTCTATATGGACTGAATATAATGACTAGGTTTTTCTGTCTGCTTCTCTGCAGTGATCACCGTGAACCCATCGTCCGGCTGCAGTTCTTCCCCTTCCAGGTGCCGCAGGGCAGGGCCGTGCCAAAAACCCGCAACCAGCTGGGACACTACCTGTCCGTCAGCCAAGACGGCATCCTCAACTACTGGAGCGAGAGGTTCACAGTGACACGCACTGTCAATGTGAGAGTGTATATCTGTGTGTGTGTGTGTGTGTGTGTCCCTGTGCATGGTTATCTGAATACATGCCCGTCTTTATGTGTTGACTGTGGTTTTGACTCTGTCCCTTGGAAATTTGCAGCTGGACCAGCTTAAGCGGACTCCACCCTTCAGCTCCCACCAGCAGATGTGGGTGACAGACATGATCTGCCTGAGCAACCTGAATCAGCTGGCCCTCGCCTCCACTAGAAGACATCTGGGTGTGTGGAACTCTGAACCAAACATAATTAAATACACTGCATTGTTTTAGGAAACACTCGACAGTACGGCTCTGACTGGCGCCGTTTCTTCCTTTTTATAAGTGAAGAGTGGGTCTTGTCCTTTAGATTGGCAAATTTCTGACTGTACTTTAAGCCTGCAGCCGCTTGTACAACTGGACCAGATCTGGTAGTAGAACATCCCTCATTAAGTTGCAAACCTTATTTAACTTGTTTGTCTCTCCCACTGTCTTTCCCTGTTTTGTTAGAGTTCTATGACATCAGCGCCAAAAAGTGTGACATTCTGTTCTCTTTGACTGGGCTGGAGGGCTATGTGGAGGTCATGGATTACTGGTAGGCTGTTGGCTAGTGCATAAAAATTACTGGTAGGCCATTGGTTAATGCATTATGTTACTGGTAGGCCATTGGTTAATGCCTTAAATAACTTTTGGCACATGGTATGGAAGATTTGATAAATAATCAGGTATGGTTATCCAGAAATGATAACCAAGAATTTTGTTCAAGGGTCTTTTCTCGCAGTGTGTATCTGTCTGTCTGTCCAGGTCAGATGAAACTAAAGGAGTGTTCTCTATAGCGGATGATAAGGGCTTTGTGTCTGTTTTCATCTCTAATGATGTGCTCCAGTTTGGACTGTTCAGCATTGCAGCCTTCAAGTCTGGTACTAACCCTGTCTGTCTGTCTGTCTGTACCAACCATTCGCTGTATCATCAGACATTCCCTTCAATGTATAATGGCTCTCAGACAGTTGGTTTGATGTGGTGACTTGTGACCTCTCTCTCAGTCTCAGGGGGTAATTGCCAGATCCCTATTCCAGTTCTACTAAAGAATACATCCAAGAATTTCCTGTGCTTCAAAGTGGTTTGTGCATTCTAAAAAACCGAAATGATAATGACTGACTGAGTACAGTAGACCTCTTACTTCTATTAGACCAATAGACCTCTTACTTCCATTAGACCAATAGACCTCTTACTCTATTAGACCAATAGACCTCTTACTTCCATTAGACCTCTTACTTCCATTAGACCAATAGACCTCTTACTTCCATTATGCTCACAGATAAAACTGATAACAAGCAGAATGGATATAATCTATTCTCACCGTATCCATCCTTCTCATGCCTTAATGCCTTTAATCTCATTCCCTCTTTCTCTCTCTCTCCCTCGCCACTCCACGCTCCTCTTCCTCTCAGGCCGTGCACAATAACTGTTGCCATCAAATCCGCTTCCTACACGAGTTGAACGCTGTCGCCACCTGTAGTTCCTCTGACCACACATCCATGGTGATTACGACAGTGCCTCCGTCTCAGAAGGCTAAGATCCAGTGAGTTCTCTCAGTCTATAACACACAGTCCATGCATCCTTTTGTTTAGCGGTTCGTTTCGGTACATCAGAACAGGCCTATTGATCTCTGATCAATTCCCCTAGATTTTTGAAAGTACTAAGAGGCTGACTATCTTGTGACACTAGCGTTTTGTCCATTCTCATTAGAAAATGTAGATTTGTTTTTGATTATACATCACATCTGAGTAAATAAGCAGATGCTCTTGTCCACGGCCACTTGCAGTCAGTACATTCATCTGAATATAGTTAGGTGAACAGTCGTCCAATTGCGTTGCCTTAATTGGACGACTGTACATTACATTACCTTAAGACTGTTTGTGTCCTCCTCCATCACAGAAACTCAGCCTTTCAGGTAAGGAGGGGAATCCTGTGTTTTGACTACTCTCCCGAGTTGAATATCCTGGGTAAGACATTGATTAAGGTACCATCGTCTATTTAATTACGTTTTGTGTCTAAGTAACCCTGAGGTAAATCCCTGTCACAGTAAGCGGAGGCCTCGATGGCGTTGTGAGGATCTGGAACCCGTATTTGACCCGCTGTGCAACCTCTCATATGAAAGGTCACTCTGCAGCCATCACACACATCATGGTCAATGGAGAAGACAACAAGGTCATCAGCGTCTCCAAAGACAAGGTCTGCCTGGGGTGGACAAAGCTGAACAGCTTCCCCATGTTCTTTCCCAGTGTTCTTTCACATGTATCATTTTTTCTCTCGCTCTCAAACCAAGGCCCCTTCGCTATGTGCTTTGATATTCCTGTGTCTTTCCCTGTTGTTTCTGTCAGAATGTGCGTGTGTGGGACCTCGAGGACTGTGCCTGTCTCCAGAGCGTCCCTTCCGGGAATGTGACCATGGGTCACCTCCCCATCTCCAGTGTCCACTACAACAGGCACTCTAACACCCTGCTGCTGGCCACGTCCATGGTAGTAGGCAGCTTCCTCTTGGCCCCAGCGCCTGGTCATTCACATTCCTCCTCTTAGCCCCACCCCCTGGTCATTCACATTCCTCCTCTTAGCCCCACCCCCTGGTCATTCACATTCCTCCTCTTAGCCCCACCCCCTGGTCATTCACATTCCTCCTCTTAGCCCCACCCCCTGGTCATTCACATTCCTCCTCTTAGCCCCACACCCTGGTCATTCACATTGCTCCTTGTAGCCCCATCCCATGGTCATTCACATGCCTAATTGTAGCCCTGCCACCTGGTCATTCACATGCTTTGGGACAGATGTAAATATGCGGTCGCTAACGAATCAACTGATGGGGACCAGAATACAGGACAAATGCCAGGAAGCCATGATAAAACGATTTTACCCCTACTCCAGTGTTAACAGCCATGCCCTCTGCTACTGTGACATCAGTTTCTGTGTACAGATAGGGGTTCTGCATGGAGCGGTGGACCATGTGGAAGGACTTCACCAGCTGAAGACGACACACGAGCAGCAGCTCTGTGCTGCCCTTTATAATTGTAACTTTAAACAAGTGAGTTATTCGTGATGGGCAGGTTTTTTCGATGAGCTAGCCATTCTGGCTCTGTTCACCTGATAAGAGATGGCTCGCTTAGCTCCTGAACAGCTCTTTGTTAAAAATGATGAAAATCATTCAAAAACAATGAAAATAGTGCAAATGGCTCATCCAGGGGCAAAAAGTAGTAAAAAGCATGAAATGCCTGTTCAGATAAGTTACATCTTACCTGTCCTAGTTGTTCAAAAAGAAAAGTTTTGCGAACAACCCATTCCTTTGAGTTAGCGGGTCTGCTTTAGAACTGTTAGGTATGTATATAATAGATGAATGAATGATTGCACAAAGTGCTGAATGCCTCGGGTCAGGAAAACAGGAAGGGAAGACCTCTGAGAAATCCCGTTCCATTTTTTAAACCCAAGTAAACTCCCTTCCCTCTCTGTCCGTTCCAGGTGGTGAGTGGCTGCCACGCTGGCGTGGTTAGCGTCTGGGAGATCCTGACCGGGGAGAGGGTGATGCAGTTCCAGACGTCCCCGGCGGAGAAGGCCGTGGAGGTGACAGCCATGGCGTTCGATGGACCCAAACGTCGCCTCATCACAGGGTCCAAGGACGGCGCCCTGCGTCTGTGGAACTTCAACAACGGCGCGCTGCTGGCCACACTGCCGGCCCAGGACGACAGCGAGGTAAAACTCCGCTCGACCCCATCCAATAGGGCAAGATAAGACAGGACCTGACCCTAACCTTGACATCTCCCAGGTGACAGGGATCCACTATATCAACCAGAGGATCTATGTCTCCGGCTGGAGTAAGAGAGTCATGTGGTACCTGTGAGTACCCCCAATCGACACCCCGTCTGGGGTCATTAAAGTCTGCGAGGTTAACGGCGCTGTGACAGCGGTACCGCTTGCCCGATGATGCCGTATTGCTGAGTGCGCCTTTAAGGTTGTCGGTTGTTTCGGTGGCTGCCAGGGATGTCAAGGAGGACATGGAGTTGGAGTACCGTGTCTGGAACCAGTACCACACTGAGGACATCTACTCCATGCATGCCGACGGCAAGAAGATGCTGGTGACCGCCTCCTACAGTGGTGACATCGTTGTCTGGAACATCGACTCGGGGCAGGCCTTCTGCCGCTTCAATGCCTACGAGAGCCCGAGACCGCTGCTGCCAATTCGGGTGAGGGCCTAACCCGTCAGTTAAAAGGATAAATGATGATGTGTGTTAATAGACCAAGATAGACTTGGCTGAGTTGCTCCACATACTGCCTTCCAGGTGATTGACAGGGCGGCCGTTGACAGATTCAAGGCTTCAGTGTCTCAGGGCTTGTTTGATGAGAGCAACCAGACTCAGCACAGGCTCTCAGCAGGGCCCAGTGCACCTCCTTCTCCTCAGGGGGACAAGGATAGTTCCTGTGGCAGCGCCATTAAAATGATCCAGGTCAGAATTCCTGACCCATGGCTGTTGATCGGGGGTTAGAGTCAATTCATTGGCTCCTCTATTCGTTCAGTTAACTTCAAAAAGTGCATTGCCACCTCTCCCATTGGCTGCTCTTTCATCCTGCTGTATTCATAACCAAACAGGAAGTTGAAAAGGACCTGTTTTAAATAACTTGATGCATTCACATACCATGATCTGGTTACCAAACTGTAAGCCAAAAATGTGTAAACAAATTATAAAAAAAATACATTCATATATTTTTACAAATGTTTTGTTCTTGCACTGAACTGAAGAAAATGCTGTTATCAAGGTAATTTTATTAGTAGGTAATATCTGAGTTCACCATTTGGGAAAATGGAAAGGGAGTTGACAGGGATAATGATGGATACATTTCCTAGTCATGGATGGTAAATGTGTAGTTTGTTAAGAGCACACCATAAGTTGATCTTTGATCTTGTTTGACCCCATCAGGAGGTGTCTGGCGCTGAGAAAAACATTGTGGTGAAAACACCCCAGAAGTTGCCAAAACAGAGGCAGAAGTTTGTTGCTCAGGTGCCAATGAGAGAGTTAGAGAAACCAAGACAGGCTGTGGAGAAGGTAGGGTCTTGTGGATGAGTCAGTAGTGCTGCTGGGGTCTTGTGGATGAGTCAGTAGTGCTGCTGGGGTCTTGTGGATGAGTCAGTGGTGCTGCTGGGGTCTAGTGGGTGAGTCATTAGTGCTGCTGGGATCTAGTGGATGAGTCAGTAGACAAGCTTGAGTCAGTGGTACAGGCTGATTATCCAGTGGAAATCAGTGTGGAGCCAGTAGTAGACACACAGTACAACAGAGGCAGGATATCAGAGCAGATCAGGCCACAATGACATGAAGTTGTTAAACACACAAATCCCCTTATTCACCCCACCAGGTTATTTTCCTCTGTAGCCGGGAGCGGAACCCGGACACGGCCATACTGCTGAGCAGCGCAGCTGATGGGTTTGTGTACGCCTGGTCCACCCACCACCAGGGGGGGCTGCTGGGCAAGTTCTGCGCAGTCCACTTAGAAGACACAGCCGTCATCTCTATGGCAACAGACCAGCAGGACCAGGTGCTGTTTACTGGGGACAGCGCAGGCTATATCACGGTGGGTCATATACCACGTATACCATGTCCAAGTATACATTAATGACGCCCCGGTAACATAGCCGCTAGCATACACCTGTCGAATGCAACGTCTCTTCCCCCCCCCCCACACAAGCTGTGGGACATAGAGAGGTACAGCGTCTGCATGCCACGGGATGAGGAGGGCATGACCCCTCAGCAGAAGGCTGTCCACCTTCGGAGCCTCATCCCTGCGTATTGCAAAGTGACCGGTCCTCGACGGGTGAATACGGAGGCCAGGACCGAGGTGAGGCCAGAACGGAGACACTCTCTGGACCACACAGCCAAGGAGGAGCGTGGAGGTCATAACCCTGTTCACCATGGTGTCTTTATGTTCAGGCGTTGGGCGGCTGGAGCGTCTGCCTGACCCCTCCGCCCCTCCTCAACTCCTGGCGGGGTCACTTGAAGGGCGTCGTCAGTGTCGAGTATGTGGAGCGCTTCCAGCTCGTCATCACCGCCAGCCTGGACCGCGACGTGCGCCTGTGGAACGTCACGGGTCAATATATAGGTGTGCTTTTGTCTAGTCCGAACAGTCAGTCAGTGTAGCCCGCAAACCCATCAAAATAACTAGTTAGCTAAACGGAAATATCTTCTATTTATCGGTTGTACACAAACTTTCTGTTTGTCAAAGGATGTCTGTTTGACATGAGCTGAGGGACTTTTAAGATCTCCCCATTCCAGACCCTGGTTTTGCCATATGCAAGTGCATATTTTACTTTGTTTCCCAATGTCAATCTGTAGATGCTAGTTTATTGATTGGCAACTGCTTGCTAAATTAGGATTAGGTTCATAATTAGGGTTAGGTTAGGTTAATGGATAAGATTATGGTTATGATAAGCGTTAGGATAAAGCTTGATAAGGAGATAGTTTAAATGTTACTGATAATCTGTAGAGCGGAAGCATTATCTGTGAATGAGTAGATGCCTGTTGTTCACCATACCAGCCTCTGAAATCCAACGTTTATGGACCTCTACGTCTAAATAAAAATGGGTTATGAGTTCTTGTTTTTACTGCCATGCTAACTAATAGTGTTTCCTTGAGGCACATTTGGCCAGGACCGGTGGTGTGTGGGGGACCCCCATGCCTCACCCACGGTACTGCCAGCAGACCTGAGGAGAGTGGCCTCCTACCAGACCCTCAAAGTGCTCAACCGGGGAAAACAACCCCACTGGAAGTGAGTCTCCACATTCCAAAGGGCAACCCGATGCTGTTTGGGCCGTGTCACTTCTATTGGGTATGCAGCCCTTTGGTTTTGACTTCAGAGCATGTCCTACATACAGCAGGCCTAATGCTGTCCCCATGGCTCTGTTCTGCAATTCTTGTGGCTCTGTGGCTCTGTTCTGCAATTCTTTACACAATTCACAGCAATAGCCGGTCAGTGACATGAAAGATTCACCAAACTGAGCCCCATAAAACAGATAACATATCACCAAATGACCTGAGTCGTAGTGTTCTCTCTGGGTCATTCTACAACACCCTCTCTCGTCTTGCTCCAACTGTCCCTTGTGTGTTTCAGCTGTGCTAAGCGAATCCTGGAGACACTGAGGCAGCTGAAGCTCCTGCATGCAACCACAGCCGACACCTGTAGGAACGCTGCCTCCAACCCGCAGGAGCTGGATCAGTTAGACCCGCACCTTGTCCAATACAGCAATGACCAGTTTGAGGACACTTGGCTGCACTGGAAGGAGACAAGCCAAAAGGTGAGCAGGGTTAGCAGAGATGAACATGGAGTAGCGCTCTCTTTTGGGAGTCCCAAAAGTGTCTGTAGATGCTCTGCAGAATATCTACTGACTATCAGTGACATTTTAACCATCCACTACCCTAACCTTAACCCTTATCGTAAACCTTCTTCTAAACCTAACCCTAAACACAGCAAGCATTTGCTTATCAACAGGTAGTTTGTTGAACATTTGTTGACAGTGTTAATAATAATGGTTGGAGATTAGCCTCCACAAACAGTGGGCTACAGGTGACATTACATTGCTAGCAAACTCACAGCAATATTGTTACAAAAGGCTTGTTCAATACATTTTGACTAAATTCAGAACATTAAAATAAATCAGTGTCAGTACCTTGTTCGCTTTCGAGCTAGATGCAAGCTTCAAATTTCTATCTGCTCCCGCACATTATATATCTATATATCAGTGTGCTGAATTAGGGAGGCAATGTAGCTGCTTTCAAAATAAAGGTAATAATGAAACATGACATAAAACATTTAGAAAATAAAGGCATAAATACACCGATCAGTCATAACATTATGGCCACCTGCCAAATATTGTGTGGGTCCCCCTTTTGCGGCCAAAACAGCCCTGACCCAGCGAGGCATGGACTCCACTAGACCTCTGAAGGTGTGCTGTGGTATCTGGCATCAAGACGTTAGCAGGATCGGACTTGTTTGTCCAGCACATCCCACAGATGCTCGATTGGATTGAGATCTGGGGAATTTGGAGGACAAGTCAACTCCTTGAACTCGTTGTGTTCCTCAAACCATTCCTGAACCATTTTTGCTTTGTGGCAGGGCGCATTATCCTGCTGAAAGAGGCCAATGCCATCAGGGTATACCGTTGCCATGAAAGGGTGCACATGGTCTGCAACAATGCTCAGGTAGTTAATGTGTGAAAGTAACATCCACATGAACGGCAGGACCCAAGGTTTCCCAGCAGAACATTGCCCAAAGCACACTGCCTCCGCCAGCTTGCCTCCTTCCCATAGTGCATCCTGGTGCCATGTGTTCTCCAGCTGAGCGACACACATGCACAAGGCCATCTACGTGATGTAACATTGCTCCGTGGTCCAGTTCTGATGCTCACGTGCCCATTGTAGGCGCTTTCAGCAGTGGACAGGGGTCAACATGGGCACCCTGACTGGTCTGCGGCTACGCAGCCCCATATGCAACAAACTGTGATGCACTGTGTGTTCTGATACCTTTCTATCAGTCCCAGCAATACGTTTTTAAGCAATTTGAGCTACAGTAGCTTGTCGGTTGGATCAGTCCCCACGTGCATCAATGAGCCTTGGCCACCCATGAACTTGTCAGTTCACCGCTTTTCCTTCCTTGGACCACTTCTGATAGGTACTGACCACTTCAGACCGGGAACACCCCACAAGGGCTGCAGTTTTGGAGAAGCTCTGACCCAGTCTAGCCATCACAATTTGGCCCTGGTCAAAGTCGCTCAGATCCTTACGCTTGCCCATTTTTCCTCCTTCTAACCCATCAACTCTGAGGACAGAATGGTCACTTGCAGCCTAATATATTCCACCCACTGACAGGTGCCATGATAACGGGATTATCAGTGTTATTCACTTCACCTGAAGCGGTCATAATGTTATGGCTGATTGCTGTATAAAACAAGGACACTTCAGTAGTCCTTTACAACGCTGTTTATGCTAATTTGGATGTTCAGCTCCCGTATCCATTATTGAGTGTAGCTGCAGGTCTCCAAGTCCCTACCCCGTTAGGCCCTGCAGCCCATCACACAGCTCCCCATGCCTGATCTCTTGAAGGAACCTCCACAGAAAACCCAGGGCGGGGCAGACATGCAGGGCAACCAGAGGTGTTTTAGCACGGCGAAAGGGGCCCACAGTTTGTGTACTGCGTTGGCAGCGTCGCCTAGGGAGCCGACTGGCTCGGACTGCTCCGACGGCCAGTGATTTGACGAGTTCTCCTTCTGCCTGCCTCTGGAGGAACAGTTTTAATAAACTACATGTGCAGTTGTCTTGTTGTTTCGTGTCGAGTTTATGCTTTTGTTCGGTGGTGTCATATATTCTGGAAAATGCTGTTTAATATTTTACCATCTTATTGGTCTTCGATTGCATTCCTCCACGCTAGACGCTGCACATGAGCAAACACTGCTGAATGAAGTTCAGAGAAATCATTATATCATTATTTATTTAAAAACAGATCTGTAAAAGGGGTTAAGACTTTTCAAAAGCTCCAGTACTGAGATCCCTTTAAGTCACAAAGATGGTTTGAGAAACGGCAGGTGCTACAAAGACCAGAAGTACAACCACACAAACATTTTACAGCATTTTTGACAAAACGGGCAAAATACAGGCATCTACGCTGAATGCTGGACAGCTGTCTTGTAAGATTTCCATTGTGGCCAAGTAACTCACATTTCATTGTACAATTCCTGAATCACTCCAAAACACCATTAGAGGGTGACTTTGGTATGACAAACTATGAGAACACTTGTTTAGATGAATAAATTGGCATGTTTAAGAACATATTTGTAATAGAATCATGGAATGTATTCTTCTCCATTACCATTGGGAGATCACGGCACAGTTTGAAGTCTGTTTTTCAATTCTCTATAAAATAATTTCCGTACTTGGGTTACAAAATGTAAACATGGTGCTTAAGATCTTGTTTTGTTACGACCAAGTAAATGTCACTCATCAGCTAAATAAAACAACGCATGAGATTTGGATTAGCAGTTGAACACTGGATATGGATGTCATCTCACTGAACCCTCTCTGTCCACAGTGCAAACACACGTACTTGATTTGACAACGCAAACCATTTAACAAAAACAGAATCAACCGGTTGTGGTAACACAACCCGCTTTACACGTCCAAGGATTAGAGTCAATGCCAAATCAGAATTTAGATTTTTCTCCAATTTGCTCATGTTTGAACACAAATTTCCTTCAGACATCAGAAAAGGAAAACAGCCTGTCGAATATCTCTGCAGCCTCTCACTTTGGTTAACCAGACGGTGATAATGTAGGTTAACCAGACGGTGATAATGTAGGTTAACCAGACGGTGATAATGTAGGTTAACCAGACGGTGATAATGTAGGGATGCACCTCAACCGAGGATGTTGTCTACTGGCTGAGTGAACCCTATCCTGGAGAGGAGCGCGTGGGCTTCTTATCGGCTCGGCCCTTCTGTATAATTTGGTCATCAGTTCGTACATAAATATAGTCTTTGTCATCTTAATATCAAAATAAGGCAAGTTATTTTGAATATACACAAGTGTGTCACAACTCAACAGTGGGGTTTTCCTTAGTTTGTCCCTCTACGCTGACCCCAGCGGTAGAGGGTGGTATAGAATCATGGGGGTCAGGTGACGGAGTTGGGACGGCCGTGCCCTCTCCGGGTCATATGGCCTTGACGTCCAGGAGGTGGCCATGCTGGGCCCCCTGCCTCAGGGCCTTGACGCCCTGCAGCCTGCGACCGTGCAGGGTGAAACGGGACCAGGCCAGCAGCTGCAGCAGGGCACAGGAGATGGGCACGAACACCAGCAGGTAGAAGCAGCCCTGGCGCAGTGGAACAATGGCGCTCGCTTGACCCGAGATAGTGAGCGCCGCTGCCGTGTCCTGTACGGAGCTCCTGTCAAAGATATCGTAGCCTGGAAAGAGGGACAGGCAACAGGAATAAGCAATAGGCGTGAGTGCGTAGGAATCTGCCTAGGTTAATGTAGCGAGGTACATTTGGAAATGTCTAGGTGCAAGGAACCGTTATTCGCCAGACTTTTGCCCTCCCCCACCCAGTCATACCTGTGTAGAGACACAGCAGCCAGGTCCCGATAAGAGGGGCGAAGGTCTGGCCGGGCTTGGTCACCAGGGCCACCATTCCAAAGAGTAGAGCAGATGCGGCCTGCTGTCGCCGGTTCACCACAAAGTCCTCGTCCACCAGGTCAGTAATGACTAAGTTCAGAAGCTTGCAGGTGCCCTCAGTAAACACCCGGTTACTGGAGGGGGGGGGGGGCAGAGCAGAAGACTTGTTACTGACATACTGTCGAGGACAATAGCCCATCATTTGGAATATGTGTCAGATTTTCCCTAAAGCGGGAGCTTAAGAAGAACTTCTTAAGGAAGAAGTTCAAGGCATTAATATAAAGGCCTCGGCCAACAAAAGGACAGACTCCATGATGACTCTCTCATTGTGGTTGTATTAAAACAATGGCCCTGCGCCACGGGGCTAGCCGAATGCTACACCCAATCGCTGCCAGCCCCATGTTGACTGTGGTGGTAGGAACACAACCACCAGCCAGGCTCAGTGCAAACAGAGCCAACCCCCTGCTAGGCAGGCTGGGAATCTACACTGGTTATTTAGTACTGGAAAAAACAAGACACTGGGTCAACTGACAAATATTTGAATGCGTCCATTTTAATCTTGACACCTAAAAATATCTAAAAACACACATTTGTCGCGTTGCGAAACACCTGCGGCAAAAATCTTTAGCGTGTTACATCGAAAATGCGGATGAAGGGAGGAGCGCGTGTCACACCTGGCGATGAAGAGGCACAGCAGGTAGACTTGGTCAGCCCCGGCCAGGAGCATGGCCGCGCTGAGGGCCAGCTTGACCAGGAACAGCCAGCGGATGACCGCGTAGGCCCCGTAGCGCTGACACAGTGTCAGGAAGTACATGTTGTTCAGGTGGGGTGCTATGTAGGAAATGCCTGTGAGGGGAGATCGAGTGCAGCCGTTGAGACAACCAAACACACATTCACTCATGAACGCAAATACATTATTTGGAAAGGTCATTGGCAGGAGTGAACGGAGTGAATACTAGCCCTTGCAAGTATTTAAGGTTGTGTAATAACAGAGGCATTGACGGCTGCGTGAACTATTTCGGGGTGTGCTACTGTTTAGATTTGTAGCCAGGCTATGAAACGAAGGCCATTCTTATGAATGAGGCAATTCACCCTGGTCACGGAACACACTCGGCTGCACTCCTGTCTCTTACCCAGCAGGATGGAGCCGGTGGAAGCGGAGATGCTGTCAGAGAGGAGGTGCTCGAGGAACAGGGGAAAGAAGTTGCTGTTGAAGTGGCAGTGAAACACCTGGACCAGGTTCATAGAGACAAACCACATGAAGTTCCTGTGCTTGGAGAGCTGCTTCAGATACTGTCCTACAGTCACCGGCTTCTCCTCTTGGGTCAGACTGCTCTGGCCGATACTCAACCTGGGAGAGGGATTAGAGGGAGGATGGACACACACACACGGGCACGTTACAGTTGACTTATCAGCCAAACCGACTGAATGAGTGTGTACACTGTGCCTAAATGTTGCAAGATCAGATTTCAGTGGCACAACAGTCTCTTTAAAATATCCCATTAGCAAGCATTATCCCTGGCCAAGGCTGGTCCAGACAGATTTGTGGCCCTGAGGTAAGTTGGTTGAATCAAACAAAGAATGGGTTCCATTGTTCTGTTTGCCAGCTGCTTGTCAGTGTCAACCAGGTGTTTCTGAAGGGCATGTGGGATGAATGGAAATGTCACCTACTCCTTTAGCTTCAGCGCCTCATCCTGACACACACGCGCCTCCTTCTGAAAACGGCTCTTCAGCAGGCGTGTCACGGTGGCAAAGCCCAGTGCCGAGCCAGCCGCCAGCGTCACGCAAAACAGCCGAAATGAGTAGAAGTCGCCCTTGTCCCAGACGGCGTAGGACAGGAACACGGAGAGCGAGCCCAGGGCGCTGAACAGCGAGCAGTGGAAGTTGAGGCGTGTGCGGTCGTCCGCAGACAAGGCCAGGTCGGCCAGCAGGGCATTGTGATTCAGGTCCACCACAGTCAGGAAGCCATCATATAGGCACAGGCACAGCAGGAACTGGATGCCCGGTGGAGCCCAGGACACCCAGAAGGCCAGGAAGGAGAGGGCCAACAGAGGGCCACTCCGGGAGAGGGCAGACAGACGCTTCAGTACCACCTCCGGGCTGGAGATCTGGGGGCCGGACCTTCAACGAGCAGAAAAATTGTTTAGTGCGATGGCAATGAAACTCAACCACTTACAGCTAACTGCGATATCCAACAGTGCTTACACAACAGAGCGAGATGGAGGGGAGTGAGACAGCCAGAGCCCGACAGAGAGAGCGAGAGCCAGAGAGAGAGAGAGAGAGACTGGAAAACTTCTTACTGTGGGGAGCTGAGGAAGGAACGGTCACTCAGCCAGCCAAAGAGAGGGTCGTTCAAGCTGTTCCATATCAGGAACACTGTCTGTTGGAGAAGGAGTCCATCAGACGGGGTTAGCGTCACACACTCAATCCTAACTGTCACCCCGTCGAAGCAGAAAGCAACCAAACTACAGATATGACGGTTAGCCAACCGAGACACAAGCCCTCACTCACCTCTCCCACCCAGAAAGACAGCTTGTCGATCTTGTAGATGGAGACAAACGTCTCCACGTAGTACAGCAGGAAGACATTGTGCAGGATGGAGACAAACAGGGCCAGGGAGCCGTAGAGGACTGCCGTGGAGGCAATAGGAGAGACAGGTAGCCTGCAGCCCCAGCCCCTCCTGCCCATTCTCTTTAGGTCTCTGCTACTCCGTCCCCCAGGCTCGTCGACTCATCCAAGCACCAGCTGGGGGCCGGGGGCAGCATGTCCCCTCTCCTGGCAGAGCAAAACAACCGCTCCTTGTTAATACACATTTTGGACGGCTGTCAGAAAGGAGGTGTGCCCCAATGTGTACGGTTTGGTTAGTGTACAGACTGGGAGGAGGGATGGCAGGAAGGAGACATTTTTAACATTGCCACCAGATGACATGGGGCACGTGTACATACAAGCGCACATACACCTCCCTACGAATGTAAAGAACCTCATTAATAGTTGTATAGACACCCAAGGACATCCAGTCTTGAAAAAGGGGCTTTTTTTTTAAGGTCTGCTCCATATTGCGGTCTAACAGACATCCACTTTCCTAGATGCCATGCTCTACCAACCAAGCTACACGGGGACAGGTCTCAGGGCTGTATAATCTCAGTCTCTGCTGCTGCATGAATTAACTCAGTCAGGGACAGTTACAGGGCTGTATAATCTCACAGTCTCTGACTCAGCATTAATTAAAGTCAGGGACAGTTACAGGGCTGTATAATCTCACAGTCTCTGTCGCTGCATTAATCAACCCATACATTATACTTATTTTCTCTGACACTGCTTTGCAAAGTCCGATAAGGACGTTTTCAGTTGCTACCTCTACCTTGGGAACCTCATTGCAGCTATCCCTACACACTTCAGTTGCACATGCCACCTTCATTTGCCTCCGATGCAGATTTAGAATTGTCATTTGTACTGCATTTGCCTTCACTGCACATCCCACTTGTAGCATACATTACACTTAATACTTGTACATTTTCTGCCTTCTATTTGCACTTCTGGTAAGATGCTAACCGCCTTTCTTTGTACTATACTTGTACTGTTCAATGACAAAGTTGAATCTAATCTAATATTGGTATTGTAGTTATTGCTATATCCAAATTAAATCAAAATCGAATCGGGAGATCTTTGCCGATACCCATCCCTAGTTTTGGCATGCTGAATCATTTGCTTTGGCAAATATGTTTTGTGTAAACTGGATGGAGTGTCTGAAAAGCACCGCCAGTCCTTTTTCTTGTGTCCTGGTGGTTTACTAACAATTACGCAGTTTTGCCATCTGTGAACTGATATCTGGCACTAATATATTACATGATTCGCCCTTCGTAGCACCAGTGGGGAGAAATACTTCAATATAGACCAGGATGGCTCTCCACACCTGTCAGTAAACTGCTACACCACAAGCCCACATGCCATTTCCCTAACCCATCATTACCCGCATTGCTGTTCAAATGGGAGACGGTTATATCAGTTCACCTTCTGAAGCAAATTCAAAACATTTACACTGGATCTCTGATGAGCATCGCCTACAAAAGAGTTGAGTTCTGGGTTCTGCGAAATACAAACAAATACGAGAATCCCGGCTGTGTCTTATCCCATCAAATCTGTGCACGGGAGCGGAACGACAACTTTCTTTGCAGTGTTCTGTATCACATCTCCCAGTGTGATTATCATCTCACTTAGGTCATCTCTTCTGGGAACAGATAGACGTTTGTACACCTGTGAATAGGGGACATGTTAGTTCCAGCAGATGACCGGGCAGTTCTCCCATCTGCCTTTGGAGACTAAGGTACTTGGCAGGGAGCAGGTGAGTTGGCAGAGGGCGGCACACCTGTTGTGTTCTCTCTTCAGTTGACACAGTCAGCTCCTTCCCGCACGTCATGCTAGCTAATGTGAAAGAGCGTGGGATTCTGCTCTGACACTTGATCTCTTACTTGGTTGATGCGTTAATACTCTTGGGAATAGTTGCAAAGTGTTCTCTCCCACTTTGACACCATTGTTCGATCCCTCTTACGAGAGAAACAGTCACTTCACTTTCTCTCGCTTTGTCTCTCCCACACCAGGCAGTTTCACCGTCCTTGCAGGCTCAATGATTCCCATTCAACATTCTCCTTAACCTAGCCTGTAACCTCATTCTGTACACCTAACCATAATCGAAAACATGACTTCAATGTTTTTCCAAACCCCAGAGCCTAAAATACAATTTCTCATGGTGGGGAAAGGTTTCCGGATCCTAACTAGGTCGAATTTTCCTAGTTTTCATTTCATTATGAGGATATAGTTGTACACACACATCCGTCTGTCATCTGGGTGGGAAACACGTTTGAGGAAACGATTAGCTACATGGTATTTGTTCGCCAGACTATATATATCTAGACTAAGATGACGGTCTAGACGCTTGAACTGGCAAGTGTAACTAGGCAACGTTAACAGCCAACCAGTTGGTGACTTACCCATTAGCCGAAAGTCATGGGTTGATTCAGTAACTAGTTAGCAAGCCAGCGTTACCGATCTAGTCCGGTAGTTATTTAAATCAAACGATAATGTAGATAGCTGCAACGTTATGCATGTATTTATGTATATAGCTACTTCCACGTACTATACACACACTTGTCAACTCCTTCCACGGTTTAGCCGCTCCTATTTGTGAGGGTTCACGTTAACTGGTTAGCTAACGCTAAACCACGCGTTAACGCTAGCTGTATTCACCGCACCACTCATCATCAGCTGACGTGACGAGCGTAGTACTAGGCAGGGTTGATTGCTGGCTAACGGGTTAGCAAGGCAAAACAGTAACCAACGAGGTAACTCGTGAGACTAATCACAAAGATAATACAACGTGTACTTACCATTATCAGTAAATAAAGTCTCCGAAACGAGTGGAAAACCTTACCAATCAATATAAGGAACAACAGGCGGCTGCTATGCTGGCAAAACCACAGATTGCATTAGTACACGTCACACCACTGACTATCAGCCACACCCACTGAAAGGGCGGGGGGTAACGAATCGGATTTCAAAGGGGTTTCCCCGCCAGAGATCATGATATTTACTAGAGATGGAAAACATCGGTCCCAAAATTGAGGATCGTTGTCCGCGGAACGCTGAGCTGTCAAGGACAGTAAATAACTGTTAGGTTGTGGGGTATACTTATTTGAATATTCAGCTCACATTTGATTGTCCAGCATTCTGGTGAATTTCTATGCACCAATTTGTGCTTTTTATACATCAATTTCAATGTCCTCTGCTACTCTCAAAATGTATGTACTGCAAATAAAGTCAATAAGAGTAAATAACAGTTGCATCAATTATATTAAGGATTAAAACATCAGATCATAGAAGTTTGGCCTTTCAAAATAAACTATTTTGGAAGAAGCAAGAACCCACCCCTTTATTCATGCATACAGACCCAACGAAATTGCTTTGCCCACCAAAAATAGTTTGGGTAATAAGATGCTTCCTAATACACTTTACTAATTTTGTGAATGTAGGCTAGCTCTCTTGCCTTCATCTGCAAATGCAATCAAAGATGTGTTTTACACCACTAAGCTACAAAGAATGTGTGACTACTGAAGTTCCTAAAAGCTTTCAAATTTGATTGACAGCTGTGTATTTTGCTAGTATACAGCTTCAGCAAGACTGAGGGGGCATGTCACGTGATACACATTGTAAAGCTGATCAACACGCGTTAATCGTAACGTGTTGAGTATGACTATCGGACCAGGTCGAATTCATATACGATCGGCTGTATATGAGGAAACAATACTGAGGGGCCACGGCTTTCCTCCTGAGGTGGCAGTGCCCCCCCCAAAAAAAATTATGTACAACCAGTATCAAATCGAGGGAGAAGTTCGCTCAAGTTTATTGGAAAATTGCAGCACAGATGTCATTTGGTGAACGTTCCATTATCTTCTCACTGTAATGTTAGTTGCCAGCTAGCCTATACATTAAGGGCGTTTCTACATAGCAAAGATCAGATTTCCAATACAGTAACCCCCATGCCAAATGGTCAATGTGAACATTCCTGGGGTTATCAGAGCGCAACCTACAGAGAGATAATCTAAACAGAGATGTTTCTGTTGTTCTCATTATCTAGGCACATCCATTTCCAATGAAACGTACATTCATAATGTAATTGTTAACCAGTCTATAAGATTGTTTTATTGATCTTTTCTATATTATTTTTAAAAGAATAAATCATATTTTTGGGAATTCTCTTATAAAATGGCATATCCACTGGGAAAATCTTTCATACAGAAAATAAAGTGCACATTAAATGCTCATGACTTCCTCTCATTGCAAGGTCTCCAAGCATGTGTCATTTATTCCTTAAATGCAACACAATAAAGAAAAGTAACCAGAAATGTTAAAATACATGATCATTTTAATTACTATAATTGCCAATATTTTAATGTAATGACAAATAAATGAAACACTTAACATTACTTAAAGTATCAAATCGAAACTTACAAATCAGCCAAGATAGATGTTATATAAATTGAAAAGCCGAGGAAGAGAGAGAGAGATTACAAGAATGATAATCCTCTTGAAAATATATGGCACAATAATGACAGCATCAATTAATCAAAAAGGGATTTATTTATATTGTGTGAGCTTCTACTGTAAACAGGAATTCCTTACAAAGCAAGTCAAAGCAACATGCCAGTATTTTGGGAATGTTCATCAAAATAAATCCACAGAACTCTAGAGTTAGATTTGTGAAGGTGTAGAGATATGAAAATATGTTTTTGAATGTTAGACTATGAATGTATTTAATCAGTTATTTAACAAAAACATAAAGGGCCGGTTTCGAGGACACAAATTAAGCCAAGTACCCGACTAAAAAATAGAGCTCAGTGGAGAATCCCAATTCCCCATATTTTTTTGTCCAGGACTAGGCTTAATCTGATCCTGCTAAACATTCCCGACAACATATATGTCAGGGAGAAATGATTTCAGACTGAATCCTGAATCACCACCTCCCCCTTGGCCTTTCATATGTACATTCTCCATGTCTCTGTGATGTGTATCCCCAATTTGGAATTCAAATGTTATTTGTATCTACTTATTATTAAGGAATCCAATGATAGGTAGATGTGTCTTAATCGTATTATCTATTATCTAAATAATATTGTAATCTTATTTTGCTACGTAAATAGGCTAAGATAACATTCTTATTTACACAATCTTTGTGAAGATACATTTAAATGCAAGCAAAATGAGGAAACATTCGTTTTTTAAATAATTTCTTCAACCCTCTCCTGGGGACCCTCCAGCCATCTCACAATTTAGTTTTGATTCAACAGGTAAGGGCTTGTTAATTAGTAAAGTTGATTCAGGTGTGCTAGCTCTGGGATACATCTAATAGATGGAATGGCTGGGGGGTCCCTAAGAGAGAGTTGAAGACCTATGTCTTAAAGAATTGACAGCCTTTGTTTTTTTAATTATTTATACCTCAGTTTTTCTTACCCACCCCTGAGTATGGTGATATCTAATTTGTAATTGAGGCCCAGGTTTTATTGACGCAATCTCAAGTGGATGTTGAGAAATGTGTCTTCTGAAGCAAGGCCAATGCCGCTCTGGTTCTTATCAAGCTTATTGCTCTACTAGGAAGTCGAAACCAGAGTCAAATCCTTACGCGCCAGATGAAACACACTCTCTGTGGTCTTCTCTCTTGACTGAGCTCACAGGCACCCAAGCCGACACAAGGTGTTACTGGCGTACAACGAGCCATGGCAAGGTTGGTGCGTTGGATGCCAGCCAATCACCTACTTGTGCCTGCCAGAGAATGCCCTTTCATCCAAGTGTCTGGGTTCCAGTAAATGCTTGCTGGTTAAGCAAGCATGGTAAAAAGAAGCAGAACAGCTTGGCGAGATGGCTATCAGACAGAATACATGTGTTGCTTTCTGACTCTATTGAGATGACTTGTAGTCACTGCAATGAGGCAAGACAATAATCACAAGTTGGTTTTTATGATATTATGGGGAGAAAATGTGAGTGATAGTAAAACCATAATAATAATGCAAAATATAATGAATGGCAGAACTCCTACTGGTGGGACAACGGAATTATAAAGTACCAATGTTGAACAAACAAATGCAATGCATGTAATTCAAGAATGACCAAATAAGTGAATTTCTTTATTTTCATTTATTTTAACTTTATTTTAGCAGGGGACATCATGCTGAGACCATAGGACTCTTTTGCGGATGAGCCCTGCATCAACACAATTATTAAACAATAGAAAGTATGGGGATCATCCCCAAGAATAAAAACATGAACACACAATTCAAAACATACAAACACATTCTTCGTGTAAATATTCCTCTGCTAAACTTTTGAATTGTCCTAGAAGCACCAATTCATTGAATATAAAATTATCTTGGAATTTATTCGAGGAGCATTTATACAAGGTCCAGAAAAACTAAGATTGTCTACATAACTCCATTGAGACTGCAGAAATCGCTAGAGTTAACCATCCCTGAGACTGTTTGATAGTTTGTACACCATGTATGGTGGTAATTTTCACTGCATAGAGAGTAATAGTCAACCACAAAGTGTGAATCCTCACAAAATGTGTCATTTTTCGCCATACACCATTTATTTAAAGGTTGTTTTAGATTTATTTCAAATAAAGTCTGTGTTTCATTTAGGCTTATCCCCACTTGTTTTTTGATAACCGTGTATATCTTGTCAGGAAAAGCTGACGTTTGTCAATATATTTGAATCAATTCACTATACAAATTTTCTTTGGCTATATAAAGGCTAAGTCTCCTTGTCTTATAGGTATTTACACAGTTATCAAAACACTCTTTCATGTAGGTTTTCCAAGCCTACATGAAAGACAGACCTCATTTGAATGTGACTTGAAAATACCATATGGAGGGATTGAATAGTGGAATAACCTAAAGAGTTGCTTTCAAGTTATGCCGCTAGGTTTCATGACAATTATGACACACTATTTCAGTCAATTTGCATGGGTGTGTGGTTTAAATGTGCCACAGGGAAGGCAAATGAAAGTGAAAGGTGAGATAACTCACTTTAGTGACCAGAAAAGTCTGTTTGATCTGGACTGTATTGGTTTTGCTCCTGAAAATATCAAAATGTCAATTTCAAATAACACTTATAATAACTTAGATGGCTAGCTACTTAAATATTACTAGCAAGCCATCTAGGAACATTGACATTCCCTCCCCAAAAAATTCCTACTTTTACAATTCCTACTTTTTGCAATCTTTAATGAATAACGTAACCTGCAAATGACCATTGTTTGAACTAAACAATAAGTAAAAACATGGAGGCAAATAAACGTCTCCTTTCACCATGTTATTTAGTTCCAAATGTTCACCACAAAGAGCTGTTCAAAAAGTGCTGTTTGTTTGTGAATTACCCATAACTAATTCAAATACATATATTTATATCTATATATGTACATGCCAAAGTGCCATATCACATGAACACATTTTGTTTATTTTCTCTGTTGTCCATGATGGGTGATGGGGTTGCTGAATGTAGCTGCCAGGCAAAAAGAACTGAGTCCATAGATGTCTATCTGAGCAACTACCATCTATGGAATTCAGTTCTCATTACCAAACGTTATTTTTCCATCAGAAAATCAAGATTCAATCATCATCAGGTACACAGCGGTGGAAGAAGTATCTAGTTGTGATACTTGGGAAAAGTCTAAAAGTATTTTAATATAAAAATAATAGTAATCTTTTAAACTGCAAACCAGACAGCACCATTTTTATAATGTTTGTCATTTGTTTTCAAGCATAATGTTTTTTATAGACTTTTCAATGTATTTTAACATAGCAATACAAAAAACAACCTTTTAAAACATACCTCTAGCGTTTGGCAGCACATCTAGGCCTATATGATGTTCTTTGACAGAACTTTTAAAGCACAGTTCTGCGGCTGCTTGAAGACCCGCCGCAAAATCCGGAAAGCCAGTAAAACGTCTTGTCCATTTCTGAGGAAAAGAGTGGCCATGGCATTACACAATAGATTTACAGAGAAGACAAAACCCCATGAGAATGAATGAGTCAGGGTCATCTCTGGGCCACTCTTAGTCACGGCATGCATACCACTGTGATCAGAGAGGATGTGAGTGAGTCACATATGACCCAGGGTGGGCATCATGGAGCCAAACACGTACACAGTGTCCTGAGTTGTGTGTTCGGGCCCAGTAAATATCTTAGTCTTATTTGTGAATCCGATTCAAGTCAGAACTGTCACTCTGTGTCTCTATTGTGCAGTGAATGTATAACCGCAATGTGTGAAAAAAAGAATCTGCTTTACAGACATTGTATTTCAAATAAAGTGAAATTACCATCAGATAGAGGTCAGTCACAATAAACGGCAAGGGAGACTAGCAACAATCAGGAACGTACAAGCACTGAATCCCCAAATCACCCTTTCACATTTACTCACTGAGGCTGAAGTTACAAAAGTCCTCGGTCCTTGTTGAGATTGTTAGCGTTGCCATGTCTGACAACAGATCCCGATTAGCTGTCGTCCAAAGGAGCAAAGCTTTTTGATATATACTAGCCTTGCTCGTATACCCTCTGTGCCATAACTGTCTGCATGTCTATTTCGACGAGAGCCAAGCTGTCCACTTCAAGTGTGAAGGGAAGAGGTGGGAGGGAGCCTTTGAATCAACTCAAATATACAGAGCAGTTCTGAGAATAGAGAAACAGCTGACTGGCCGACTGCCTGGCCCTTTGGTTCCCATAAAAATACAAAGGGTACTGCTTGGAGAAGGAACTAGGAATTTCCCCAGTCGAGTTCAAACTATAACACAGTGTAGACGGGAACTCGTTTTTGGACTGGGGAAGGAAAACTTGTGACGCAATTAAATGTTCACAGATGTGCCCTTGTAACCTGCATCATTTCGGAGTTGAAATAAAATACTAATTCATGGAGTAGTCCCGCTCCATTTATATTTTGTGTCTGTTTTTTTTTTAATATGATATAGTTAAAGAAGTAAAAATTAAAGGAAGGAGGAGACTCCATGCAGCTGTGCCAGTTTCTAGACCGTCTGATCACCCCTGAGCCCAGGAACAAATTTGGTCTCTTTTTATTAGGGGTATTTTTGTGTGCTCCAAAATGCTACTGAATATTTCAGCAAGAAAACAGCCTCTGAATGGGTTCCTGGACGTGTGTTTATTCGTGTCATGCGTTGGGACTGTTTAGTTAAATGACAATTTGTTTTGTTTTTCGACAATGCACACTGAAAACAAGAAGTTGCATCTGAAATGATTGTTACCCTGATGAAGATAAAGCAAAAAATAATGTGTATGAAGCACATGTAATGAGTTCTATTTGACGCAAAAACCGATGGGAAATTATATTATTTATACTAATATTGTTCAGAGAAAACACTTTATTTTTAACAAATAATATAATATAAAATATATATTTCTCATAAAGTTAAAAGTAAACTGTATTTGTTCTTGGGTTGTAAGAGGGGCTATGAAACAAAAATAGAGTTCTTTGGCTACGCATAGCAGTGGTGGGTTTGGCACTGAAACAAGGATGCGTATGCTGGCAAAAACATTCCACCTACTGCAAACTATGTTTGTGGATCTCTGGTATTATGGAGCTATTTTGATTCCACTGTTCCTAGGGCCCCTTTTAATGTCAATGTCATCATGAACTCTGTCAAGTACCAGGACATTATTAGCCAAAAAACCTACTTGCCTATGCCAGGGGGGTGAAACATCACGTCAATCTAGCAGCAACATAATGTCCACAAAGAAATGGCTGCTATAACAAAAAAAAATGTTTATTTACTGTAATAACTGATCGGTTTCGGGCTGTAGTTACACATAAATATATTAATGCATTCCACGTGTATTTTTTTTTAAATGGCACATTAATTATAGTGATTTTTGTTAATTTTCATGTGAATGCCTATTTCCACTCATATGAGCATAAAAGTAAATAAATTGAATTGTGTGTACTCCCTGTTTGCCCTTATTTTTTCCCCCGGTTGGTGTTATATTGCTCAAGATTGCTAAAGAAATTGCTATGCTCATACACATCCATGGATACCCCACAAACACATGAGATCATTTTAAAGTCTCTTGTAGTAAAGTACAGCTCATACAACGGATTCAGCCAGCCAAGCAAGCTGTCCCAAACCATCAGGTGCTCCTGCTCCATAGGCAGACATAAGGGACACTCTCAATGGAGTGAATACTCACAAAGCCGCCAGCCCAGATGGCATCCTTGGTCACGTCCTCGGAGTGTGGGCCAACCAGCTGGAGGGTGTCTTCACAATCATCTTCAACCAGTCCTAATCCCAGGACGATGTCCCAACTGGCTTTAAGAAAACCACCATTATCCCAGTGCCCAAAAAAGCCACGGTAACATGTCCTGTTGACTTTCATCCCGTCGCACTCTCCTCTGTCATCAAGAAGTGCTTTGATAGGCTTTTTATGGCCCACATCAAAGGTAGTCTGCCAGGACCACTGGAGCTGGAATTTGCCACAACAGATCAACATGATGCTGTTTACACATCCTGAAGAGGAGCACCTATGTGACAATTTTTTTTATTTACTGTAGTTCAGCATTCAACATTATTGTTCCTGTCTAAACTCTTCACCAAGCTCAGACCGATGGGTCTGGAAACCATTGGATACTGGACTTTCTGATGGGCAGATTCAAGGCTGTGAGGCTTCGCATGAACAATTCTTCATTGTTAATGTCAAGCTCATTGACATTGATCCCCCAGGGGGTGTGTCCTCAGCCCTCAGCTTTAATCCCTGTTCACCCACAAATTTCTGGCTCTGCACAAAACCAATCCCATCATTAACTTTGCCAACGACATCAGGGCTATAAGCCTGATGACCAACAACGATAAACCTGCCTACAGGGAGAAGAAAGGTTGACTGGCATCACGGTGCCAGGAAAATGAACCTCTCCCGTCAACATCAACAACACAAAGTAGATGACTGTTTACTTTAAAAGCAGAGGACAACAATATACCTTGACCCACATCGACAGAGCAACAGTGGATATTCAGCCGTTTTACGTTCACCTGCGTTCACGTAACAGAGGACTTGTCACGGACTATCAACGCCACCAATGTAGTCAAGAGGGTGCAACGGCAACTGTATTCGCTAAGGCAACTGGAGGGCGCAACCGCAGCTGTATTCGCTAAGGCAACTGGAGGGCGCAACCGCAGCTGTATTCGCTAAGGCAACTGGAGGCCGCAACCGCAGCTGTATTCGCTAAGGCAACTGGAGGGTGCAACCGCAACTGAAGATGTCTCACATACCATCCTGGCTCCTCTACAAATACTACCGCTGCAACAATGAGAGCTTCCTGATAGGCTCGTTCGGCTGCCTCACAGTATGGCAACAGCTCCGTAGATGACTTGACAAACGGCCTTTGATCATCCTAGAGATATCTCTGTAGAGGATGATTGGAGTCCACCTGTATCAAATTCCAATGACTAGATATAATTATGTGCACATCACATAAAAAAAAAAACAAGCCATAAAGTTCAAGGAAGATAAAATTGTGTCTGAGCATAGATCTGGGGAAGGTCATAAAGAATGTGCCAGAGCATTGAAAGTTCCCAGGAGCACAGTGTGAAATGGAGAAAGTCATCGTTGTGAAATGGAGAAAGTCTTCTTAGAGCTGGCCATGTGGTTAGGGTTAACTCTTCTAAAGAAGGGCCTTGATCAGGGAGGTGATGAAATGGCCACTCTAAAAAAGCTTCAGTGTTTCTCTGCAGAGATGGGAGAACCTGCCAAACCATCTCTGCAGCATTCTGTCAGTCAGCGCTTTGAGTAGAGTGGCTTGACGAAAGCCACTCCTGTCCTGAGTAAAGCATATGACATGCCGTCTAAAGGACCGTGAGAGCGTGAGGAAACTGATTCTCTAGTCTCATGATCTAACTATTATGCCTGAATGCCAAGCGCTACATCTGTGAAAACAAGGTGCCACACATAATTTGGGTAAAACCATCCCTACCATGAAGCATGGAGGTTTGCACATCATTTTAAGTTGATGCTTCTCATTAGCAGGGACTGGGTGACATGTAAGGGAAGAATGAATGGAGCGAAATACAGAGGTGCTCAAAGAAAACCTGATCCAGAGCTTACATGACCTCAGACTGGGGCAACAATAATTAGTTCAGCCCAACAACAACCCGAAGCACACACCCAAGATAGCGCAGGAATAAGTCTTTGGGATAAGTCTTTGGGATAAGTCTGCGAATGTCCTCGATTGACCCTGCCAAAACCGTGTCTTAAATCTGACTGAACATCTGGACATTGCAATTTTTCATTTTCAATAAATTGTTCCAAATGTCTAAAAACGTGTCTTCCCCTAGTTTTATGGGGTATTGTGTGTAGACTGAATATATATATAAATCAAGTTCATAACACAACAAAATGTGGATAAAATGAAGTTGCCTGAATAGTTACCGAAGTTACTGTATCTGACAGGGATGTCCTTCGAGTAAGACTCAAGTCACATATTTAGCAAACAGGCTTGATAAAAAGACAAAATACTTGCAACTCGACTAGAGACATTTTCCTAGATTTCTCCAGCATGCTGCTCCACTGTTTGTGCTGCTCCACTCTCACACACCAAGCGTTCAATGTTATCAACACCCTTCCAGTGTTGCCAGATTTCATTGACCGTATACAGCACAGTCAATGGCGAACTCAACAAAAAACGCTCAAACACAATTTCTTTCTATATTACAACATTATATATTATATTATTATATTAAAATATGATATTCTTTTCAGAATGAAATACTCTCGCTAGCTAGAAGAGCGAGCTGACATTATCAAAACGGGGAGACTAAATTCTGTTCAAGGGATTTCCTGGTGTTCAGTTTAGTAACAATCTAATGAATGGAGGCTTGTAGAGTATGTTCCTCCTATCTCATTGACCCACCTGATTCTCATGGCATCCTAATCTCTTTAGTTAAGTATTTCTGATATTCTCAAATTTACTAGTCTCCACCTAGCTTTTTTTTTTTTTGAAAGTGGACAGCTGAACACTTGAAATCCAAATGTAGGGACTTCTGACTTGAATCAATCTGAGCTGTGGAAATAACTTGGACAGAGCCTTTTGTACTGCTCTAGACAGCCTGAAGTGGATCAGACTGAAGAATCAGCCCAGGTTAATATAGTGGGAAAGGGCATTCACAGCTGAAAGCTCAGACTGCTGCTTGACATTGATTATATTGCCTCTGTGTAGCAAGCTTGTTAGGAGTGATGATTGACTAAAGAAATAGATTTTTGCATCTTAGACAAAAGGGAAATATTACATGACAGTGTACCAAAGCAAATTGCTTCAGTTTTACAATTTTAGAGGCCACAGACAATACTGATCTATAGGTTTTGTTACTAGTGTTTTGTTACTTTTTATTGTACTGATGTTTCTTTGGGTTTATTTCATTATTATATCGTTTTATTCTCAAACAAAGGAACGTTTTCTTCTCAGATTAATTGCTTTAAAAAAAAATCCAACTGGTTTACGACTTTAGCACAGTTCTGTACATTTATACGTAATTGATGCTGACATTAGGTTTTTCCTAGCCACTGAAATTCAAAACTACTGTTGTTTGCTCCTTGGGGTTTAAGGCCTGGTGTTTCTGTATAAGCACTTTGTGACAACTGCTGTTGTAAAAAGGGCTTTATGAATAAATTTGATTGATTTAATTCCCATTGTTCCCCAAAAGGTGGCGCTCAGTCAATATGAGTGTGCAGTAAAACTGTACGCCAAACAAAAATGAAATGCCTGTGGGTTGCTTAGAATAAGAGTGGTGATCAGGGTAATTAAAAAGCATGATATACAACAGTACCAAAATGTTTGTGAATTCTGCCTTAATGTATGTATCTACAGCGTACAATTCACAAATGGGAATCATGATCCGTAAATACGCCACATACAATTCACAAAGGTTAACCATGATCAGTGAATGCACAAGATAAAACTACCATATGCGTATACTAAAACGGAAACCAATTAATAAACAAATGTAAGTCATTATACACAAACAAATACTACTTCACTTATTTCTATTTGTGAATACTGGTTTACAAACAAAAGTTAAGCAGCGTTGGTTTTTCTATAGTGGGTTATATTTTTTAAATTGTTTGGACTGTTTCAGGATGAACATTTGTTAGTTTTATGCAGCTTTGTTTATATTCAAATGAATGTGTGCATATATGTTTTAAACACTTTCATGTATGCATTTGTGAGTTTTATGCTGTTTATTTGTTTTGTAAAAGCACTTCGTGACTGCTGATGTAAAAAGGGCTTTATAAATACATTTGATTGATTTATATTTATGGGTACGGTGGATAAGATCACTACTAGGACCGAGGGAATTCTTGACCAAGACATTTTATCCTTGACCCAGACCAGTGGTTGCTATAAATGCTTATTCTCTATGGCTGTTAAGGTATATGAGACTGCATGGCCTACCACAGGTATGACAAGATTACGTTTTAATACTCGATAACTGGTCTATTAAATGCCCATTGTGTTTGTATGAGGCCAGTATTCCACGAATGACTGTATTTAGAATGACTGTGTGGTGTTGCGCGTGATAACAACCCTAACCGATTTATATTGGTCGTAACAGACCCCATGTTGTCTTAATGCTTAAATACAGTAATCTATACAGACCCTGATAATACATCAGCATGCAGTTTCCCGCATCACCTGTGTAAAATCAATTTGTTGCAACAAACACACAGATGCATGTTTGTCTTCCTTTCCTTTTCGCTAATCTTAATTTACTCCAACTATGCCTACATTCAAAAGTAATCCCAATATTAATCAAATGTTAGAATAAAGGTTTTATCGTAAATCCTAGGCCAGAGCTGGAAATATAGGCTACTTTTTCCCAGTGGGGACCCATTGAAACGTTATGGAGGTTTTATATTTTAGTCCCGATTTTGGTAACCACAGGATGGATTTGAATGTAGTTTATTCATTGGAAGCTATTGGAAATATACATTGGCTGCAGACTTTCCAGACATACGCATTGGGACACTTAATAATTACAGTTAAACGTGCTGTGACACATTTGACCAATTCATTAAATTCGCCTTTGTCAGAATACTGGATTTTCATGTGCGCATGTTTGTTGAGAGACTGATATAGAGAAAGAGAGAGAGAGAGAGGGTGCCAGAGGAAAAGAGATAGCGACACGGATGTTGGGACTGGAATACACATGTGCATGCAGAATATGCAGCGTTTGACACAGCGGAGGCAGATAAGCGCGGGACGTCGCACCACTCTACTACACCGAGACTCATCCATTAATCATTCTTAAAAAGATAATTTATAGTTTATTTGAACATTTTAAAGGTAAGGGCAATACTATTATAACTAGTTGGCACACTGTACTACATGACTCAGATGCTGTTCTGTGTTCTTTAATGTATTTCGTTCAGATTACCTAGCACATCCGTAATGGGACAAATCGCTTGCAGGTGAAGGTGACAGAATGCGCACCAAGTGTTGATAAAATGCTGCAGTGTTGATTAGTTTGTGGAAAGGTGTGTTGGTGGTGAGGGCTACGTAAGAGAGGATCTTTTCGTGTAGAGCATATCGCATGACAAATTATTGGTGCTCTGAAATTGCGTAACCTGCGACAACACCTGCGCGTATTGAATAATTTTTGAATTATTCAATAAAGTTATTTTTTGGTTAGTATCAGGTACTCTCATGCCTTTTAAGGCTATGGTGTTTTTGTGTTTTGTTGTAGGATATTTTTCCAGAGGCAGCCTGGGACCAGAAATAGTCTTTGGCATTTCATAAAAACCCACCCATTATTTTCCTTAAGGCCCCCAAAACGTCCCATTTTATCCCTCGAGGCCCAGATGCTCCGCCCCCCTCGATAGTTCAGGAAGTCAAACAGCTACTCATTTATTCCACAGACATTTGAACAACATTACAGTTGTGCTTCCAAATGTTCTTATGAAAAGCTAAGGTTACAACATTTTTTTAAGTAATTGCTAATCCAGCACTGCTATTTAGTAGCTAATCAATGTTTGTTGGCACAATAAACAGCAATGTTGTCAACATGTTTACGGGTTGAATGAATGGCATTTGTACGTCCCAAACCATAATCTCCGAAAGAGTGGTTGGAGCATATGAACCATCTTGCATTTAAGTTTGCAAATCTAGGTAACATTTTCCTGCCTGTAGGCTACAGTGCTTTTAACGTTTATAGGCAAATGTATAACCAGTTATGGTAATTTAGGCAAGTCAGTGAGGCTAAATATTTGGATGTATTGTGCCTATATCTATCATTCATCAACTGGGCTCTTGTGTATATTTGTGCATGTATGTTTGTTTTATGTGTGTGTGTGTGTCACTGGCCTAGTTCTACTTGATAACTTTGAATTAGCTTTTTAAAAAAATACCAGAAGAGGTATTGTAAAAACAAAAATATACTATTTGCCACAATTCTTTTTTACTATGTGCGCTCAGTATGTGTGTGTCTGTGTGTGGGGGGCGAAATGTGGAGAATTTGTGTGTGTGTGTGTGTTTGGAAATGGCAACAAATACATTTCACACTGTGGCTAGGCACACCGAAAACAGTTTTTTGTAGTCTCGTATTGTATAGAGCATGGACTTCTGCAAGTGTAGGCTTATTTGTAACTGACCTGATAGAGACCTAGACTATAAATCACATCAAATGGGATTCAATGAAATGCTGTGCATTTTTGTGGTTCACCAACAAATTGTTCGGTATTTTACCAGCTTCAGGGTTCATTTAAAAGTGTAGCTTCTTTTCTTATGCTTGGAAGGACATGACATGGCTGTTGACTAGCCTTTTAATGACCCTTTCCGGAACAACTTTGGTTATAAAAATAAACCTTTTATGAAGCGGTGGTATTTCACTGACAGCATTGTTAATTAGTCTGTGTTAACATGTTATGGTGATGTTGTACCCAACTAGTCTGTAATTAGATGCAATGTGTTAGGCCATTAGTAGGCCCAACAGCGGACAATACAAAACTGAAACACATACAATCTTGACAAGCAGTGTTAAAGCTACAACAAAGGGCTGTAGGAATAGGCAACTTTATGAACGCTGATCGTTTTTTCTTGGATTGTTTACGTTGTAAAGCACACACTGTGATGGAAATAGACAAATAATGCGCAGATACCTGATCTGTGGAAAAAGTGCCAGAACAAACTGAGCCAAAGGATCCAAATGAAGCACTTCCCCTGTTATTTGGGAATGGAACGTATGTCTCAACCCTGTGCTTCCCAGGCGTAAAGGCCACAAATGGGATGTCCCCGGTTTCCTTTCATGGTATTTCCACACAATGAGGTAGAAATAAAAGTCTGAACTTGTGTAAATGATGATAAAGCTCTCTCAGGAATTTTCGCATGTTGCAGTGGGATGGAACTTTTGGCCTACTTTGTAACGTAACAAAGTTCAGCTGATTGTAACAGATGTGGTAACGAGGTCAATGGACCTCTGACTATGGGGGATTGATGGTCACTGTCACTGGAACACAGCCAAAAACTCTGACGGAGTGGGTGTCGGTCAAATCCGTCATTATTTATTGATTGTAAAAGGCGCACATTATAGTGACTGCTAAATATTAATCTGAATTAATATAAGCTGATAGCATGTAACATTCAGAAAAGTTGGAGTTAAGGTTTCTAGCTGTACTGCAGTGGACGGATGACGATGACATGAACATATATTTTGGTGGTGATATCCATATCAACCTGGTGTGAAATACACATAAAATAACCTAGATCAAGGCATTATTGTTCACACTGTCTTTCCCCCCATGCATTTCCTTGACATTACCATTGTTTGTGTCAAGTTCTATTACTCTCTTTACCATGCATAGACCAATGAATGTCCAAATGGGTAAGGGGTGGGGTCCTGGGCTCTACATCATCCTTGGGTCTAGACCATCATGGGCTCTACAACATCCTTGGGTCTAGACCATCATGGGCTCTATAACATCCTTGGGTCTAGACCATCATGGGCTCTATAACATCCTTGGGTCTAGACCATCATGGGCTGTACAAGATCCTTGGGTCTAGACCATCATGGGCTCTACAACATTCTTGGGTCTAGACCATCATGGGCTCTATAACATCCTTGGGTCTAGACCATCATGGGCTCTATAACATACTTGGGTCTAGACCATCATGGGCTCTACAAGATCCTTGGGTCTAGACCATCATGGGCTCTACAACATTCTTGGGTCTAGACCATCATGGGCTCTACAACATTCTTGGGTCTAGACCATCATGGGCTCTATAACATCCTTGGGTCTAGACCATCATGGGCTCTACAAGATCCTTGGGTCTAGACCATCATTGGCTCAAAAACATTCTTGGGTCTAGGCCATCCTGAGCTCTAAAAGATCCTTGGGTCTAGACCATCATGGGCTCCAAAACATCTTTGTGTCTACACTATCCTGGGCTCCAAAACATCCTGGTCTATAAAACATCCTGGTTGTTATAAAAGTCTGGTCTCTATAACATCCTGGGCCATTGGGGCTGTACATGTTAATCTAAAAAACACATCTATTTTGTTTTCTAACGCCCCCATAATCAGACGGAGCATTTTCTTTACAATTTCAATTACATCAGCACCCTCAGTAATTAATATAGATGTAGAGTGCTGATTATAAAAATGACATTACCAAGACTGCATAGTTGGTTATAACAGAGCTTAGAATGATAAATTGAACAGCTCAAGTTAGAACAAGACTAAACTAAAATCAGGACACAGGAATAACAGGTTTGGACTTGGTGGTACACAGCACGGGCCAGAAGGGCCTTTTTGTAGCAGCTAAGGTCTTAGGAGGAAAGATAGGTGAATTAGCGTCGCATGTCGGGGTTATTAGGTTATTAAATATCAAGTGAAAATATCTCTGAAAAATGATTTCCTGTTTATTACTTTGGGGTCAGGGTTGTTTTTACAAACAACTTTTTTGACTCATCCTGTACTTGTATTTGTGACCAAATAGTTATTTGGACTAAAAGCCCTTTAAAAAACCCATCTCAAACAAACCCTTAAGAAAACATTTATATTAGATTAGATTAGATTCAAATGTAATGTCATTGAACAAGTACAAATACAGTACAATGAAATGCAGTTTGCGTCTAACCATAAGTGCAAATAGAGGAGGGCAGAGTATTTCCAAGCAGTGATCCCATTGCACTTCAGTGTCCGCTATGAGCCAATGGACAGCACCGTTTTGTTGTTGGGATAAATGCAAACACCATCCCAACAAAGAAAAGCATAGTTTTAACATACTCAGAAAAAAATCTTGTTGTCACTAATATTAATATTTATCTGATATCAGCCGACATTGGACGGTTATTTTCAGGTTAGTTTAATGTGATATTCATTGTGTGCCATCATGCCATGTTCGTCAAAACTGGTCAGAACTGCTCATCATGGAAACTAGTGTCAGTTTGCCACAGTTCAGGAGGCAGGTACACTTAACAAACCGATTAACAAAAGTACATACAGCTGCCAGGCGTGGCAATTTATTCCTGGCCGTGATTAGTAAAGCCAATACTCTGAGGGAGTTTGTTTTTGCATATCTGCTACAAATGGCCATGACCTTTCACCCTCCAACAGAGAGAATGTTTACCATGCGCAGCAGAAAACGTTTCTAAGTGTTCCGTCGTGAAGATACTCCAGAAACGATTCCAGGTTAGAGCGACAGTAGAAAAAAAGCTTATTTGCAGGGTTTGCTTTAATGGTTAGAACACATTCTTTTACAGCGAAGTGTGGAGGCACTTGGATTATTGGAGGGCATTGTTTGGCCATCCGCAGACATGTCAGGACGGATGACATCTTGCTTGTCCGTGTCTTGCCTGACAGAGGGCTGTATCCTGAGTGTAGAACTGTGCTATACATATGTACGATCTTAGGTCGTCAGTCCACGTGTAATTGGGCTTTCCCGAACACGGAGGTCAGACTGTCAGAGACTGGTCAGAAGCTCTCTGTCGATGCATAGCCTAAAGAAGCAGTGCTGAAAAGGAAGCACCGGACCCAGCACCTCTTGTGACCTAGATAAAACCCTGACCGTATCTGCAGGCCATGTCAACACTTAACACAGTGATTGTGCTAGAGCAAAATAGCTGTGAAAAGATGTTTTGGTCAGGTCTGCCTGATTTTCCAAAGCCTTTCAGGTGGCATCCTGCTCGTGCTATTTTTTGTTCTTGCCTTCGGTCCGTTCATGTCATGATCCAGGATTGACACGGCTCAGGCAGTGTTTACCTTTCCATTTCCATTTTCCATGTTGTCGCCAAGGGTAAGTTACTCCCGGGACACCTTCCACAGGTGACACGGCTGTGCGTGCGCGCGTGTGCGTGTTTGTACAGTCTTACCCACAAATACCCCTAGGTTAGAAACATTTGTTTCACTACAGCGCAGCGTTCAGAAAAGATGACACAGTGCTGTCAATAACCTAAGACTTCCTGAACTCATAAAGCCCGTTAGTGAGGTTCACGTTGGGGTTAACCGCCTCGGTCTGTCTCCGCTCGTCTCTCCGGCTGAACACCTGCAGAGGGGTCCTGTCGCTGCTAATACCGAGTACATTATCCACTTCATGTCTTATGGTGCAAGTGATTTACCAGAGGGGGCAGAGAAGATAATGGCCACGGCATTTCTCCTGCGTGGTGAAAGGGAGAACGGGATTCATGGCACATGCCTTTGATGGGTGGCGGAGCACAGGAGTGCGGGCAACCAGCCGTAGATTACGCTGATGGCATCGGGCCTGATCGCTAGATTAGCCATGAGATAGCCCCCCCCCCCCCCCCCCCCCCCCCCGCCCTCGCCTAGCCCCCTGACGCAGACTGCTAATTATGAAGGGAAGCCATGGGCCGGAATATGAGAAAACAACAATATTCCTCATTATCGCCTTTTTAAATTGGTGTTTTATGTGGAGTTTTGGCTTTTGTTCTTTTTCTTTTTAACTTTATTCTAATGTGGGATGACCTTGTGCACAAAATGTCGTGATTGTGCACATAATGTCGTGATTGTGCACAAAATAAACAGGAAGAGGAACAGAAAGTGTGCACACACACACACACAGACACACAGAAACGCACATTGGTTTTATGGGAACAAACATACCTGTTTGTTTTAGTACATTTGTGGCAACTTAGCCAAACCCTATTTTCCCAAATCCTAAACCAGCCCAAACTGTAACCCGAAACACTGACTTTAACCCCAAAACACACACACACAGACACACTCACCCACACAAACACAAAAGCACACTCTTTCCTCATTACAAGCGATAACAATGTCACATTTATTCTTTGTGCCCTGTGTGGTGACAGAAGATGACCTAGAAGCCACCACTCCTGAGTAAAGCAGATGTGGACATCATCCCCTGTGTGCGTAGCTACATAACAGAGCTCCACCTACTCCCGAGTCAGCCTGCCCGACATGGAGGGCCACGTCTCCCTGCCGCTCACCTTGCTGCTGCTGCTCCTCTGTAGCCTGCCAGGGGTCTGCGGGTTCCCCTTCGGCCCTGTCCTTGACCTGGACGTCACCCCCCGAACCACCATATTCTCCCAAGGTAAGAACAGACCAGGCCTCCACCTTCTCTGTTGTTAGGGCCATGATATTTTTATAGGACCATGATATATATATATATTAGGGCCGGTTCTTGGCATAAGCAACATATGCAGTCACTTAGGGCCCCCGACCCCTATGGGAGGGCCCCCAAAAGGCAAGAATCGGGCCCCTGTATGTATACATGTATGTATGGAGTTTTTCCTGGTCACAACCGTGTCCCGGTTGTTCTGATACAGCTTAGGTGGCATACTGCTACACGGCGTGCCCTGATTCAAATGCGCCAACTCCTTCCCTGTTCACTTTAAGAAGTGGCACAGCTTTGGCCCTGAAGACAGCCGGCCCCCAGTTCCAGGGAGTTATTAGTCGTCTCTCTCTTATGCCCTGTCCTAGTTAACTTGGACCAGGCTACTCTAACGAAACAATGGTGGAGGGTGTGGGGTAGTAGGCAGACGCTCTCATCTCCCACAACAGAGGAGCCCTCCACACAGGAGACGTGACACCATGCCTGTGTAGAGAAATGAAATAGTGCTGAATAGGTGACTTTTTCCGAGGAGGATAAATCATTTACACACTCAGCGCCCCCCCCGCACCCCCCCGCACCTTGCTGCACAGAGCGCGGCTAAAGCAGCTGCAGAGGGATCACCCACCCCTGGCAGCCTCCACACACCATTATGCTATACCTGGCTCTCCTCTTCCCTCCTCCTCTACACTGGTCCTCTCTGGTCTGGGGGGGGTATTATTAACAGAGGCTGGCGCCGGGGTGCACTGTGTGTCGTCGCTAAAACAGGCTACCGGGACAGATGTGGTCCAAGACTGGCTTTACCGGACTTGATGATGGGTGGGGTGGGGGGGTGAATTAATCTGTCGGCGACGTTGCCCCTGAACAGAAGTGGTATTGATGAAATATATAATGTGTGTTGCACATGTCGTGCTTGATGTCAAACCACCCACAGTACAACGTTCCTGGGTTACCTCCTTCTCTGTCCTCCTATTGGTCAGGGAGATGGATCGGTGTGTCCACGTCCATCGGTGTTCAGAAAGCCGCTACGGCTTCTTGACTGCACCGTCTCACTGTAGTCTGGGTGGTCCTGTCAGACCATCTTCATTTTCTCATTGTTCTTGACCTACATTCAGCCTCCCAAGGGGTGTGTGTGTGTGTGTCTGTCTGTGTGTGTGTACATGCAAAAGCTACTCGCATCTAAAATCTGCTCGCGGATTAACCCCCGTGTCACTTCCTCTCAGGTAAAACATGCCCTAATGCAGACACGGCGAGGGCAGAGAATAGCACCTCGCAAAGAAAACATGGCCGCCGGGCTCTTGACTGTATGGTATTTATTAATGAGGCCCGTTCTGTGTGGGTGGTGGTATTGTATCTCTTCCTTGGGAGTGAAGGAGCACTGTTCAAATGTATATCTGTGGGTGGATTTAGAGTATGCTTCCCAGTTAGGGTGAGAGGGACATCATTTATTTCCACTGTTTTTTAGATGGGTTGTGTGAGTAGGTGTACCTTGACCGGCAATAGAAAGGTGCAGGGATTCATAAGCTTCGTCATACTGCATACTGCAAAATATAACGTGTGTGTGCGGATTTGTGTGTGTTTTTGTGTTTGTCGCCCTGTCTCTCTCTCTGGGTGGATGAATTCCTGACTCTGGAATGAACTCAAGGTTGTTTCTGGAGAATTGTCTCTTCCTGTTCTGTTCACTGATGCCAACCAGACCAGAAGTAATGTAACCATGCAGTATTGATGCATGGATAAGATCTGTCTGCTGTCGTCATGAGCCTGGTGCAGTCAAGGTCTTAATAGTAGTGGATTTCTATCTATTATTTAGTCATCGGTTCAAATTGGTTTTTGAATCCGTCCCTTAATACCTTTTAATTTCTTCAGTTATTAATGGAAGACTGGTTTGATATCATGCCTTGAGAAAGTATTCAATGCCCTTGGCCTTTTCTACCTGGTGTTACAAAGTGAAACCATAATGAAACAGTTAAAATATTATTGAATTATTATCACACATTTGTTAAAAATGAAATGTATTAAAATCTCTTAATTTACCAAATGATTTAGCCCCTATAGTCAATACTTTACAGAAGTACCTTTGGCAGCGATTCTAGACTTGGAGATTTCTTTGCAGGCAGTCATTGTCCCCTGCAGCCTGACAAGTCCCTTAGTCCCTGCCGCTGGGAAGCACCACCATGACATGATGCTCCCACCACCATAAATCACAGTAGATCCTCCAACGGTCATTCGGTCAGGTTCTCCCATCTCAGCCAAGGAACTTTGTAGTTTATCGGGTTCCTGGTCACATCGCTGACCGTTGGTATGTTTCGCCAGATTCTTCAGTTTGGTCAGACAGCTCCACAAAGATTCTGGGTGGTGCCACATTTTTTCCAGTTCAAATTGATGAAGCTCCTGTGCCCTTTACAGTGTTGTCTACCTTTCCCTAGTCTCGTGAAGCCACACCTCCAGTCTCGCCTGGCCTCCTTAGAGAACAAGGTATATTTGCAGAGCGTAAATATGGGTGACGTTACTTATACTGTATAAAGTTACACCCACTGAATATAATGTTATTCCCACTGATGTTTGCCACGGGTCAGTTAATATGGGTGTTCCTTAATATAAAGTTATATTCTTGTAGAAATAAAGTGGTAGGTAGTAAGTTTGATTTATTTTTTCTCATTTTACAATTCAGCATAGGTTTAGGCTGGAGGTTGTTGATGTCCACAGCTCACAGCATTATATGGTCTTTAGTTTTCAAATGATCAGGACGAACATTGACTTTGAACATGGATGGAAGTCGGTCGCAGGTGACTTTCAAGTTTCCATCATCCAGTTAGCTAATTGAATAGTGCCAGTCTTTCTACTCAGTCAAGTCACTAAATAGACAATGTAATCTAGCCGAGGATGAGGTAACGTGCTAATGTAATGTTACTACCAGCGGTAGTTGAAAAAGTAACAAGCTAGCTACAAAGGGAGCAAAGTTGTCTACTGTATCTACCAATCGTTCATATACAGAAACACATTGTGCTTATAGCGTTGTTATTATTATCTGAATATCTCCCTTTCTGTGGTGATACCCATCACTCCTAGGCAACTCTTGAGGCAAATAGCATATCCAGTGCTTGGGATAGTCTGATGTGGTGAATCTGTAATTCAGATTTTTTTGTAGTCAGCTGTTGTGTCTAGGTGACAGACCACACAGCTTTAAACTGGAACAAGGACAAGTAACTCATTGAGATAATACGAAACTGACAGGCTCAATCAGAAAACACACACTTTATCTCTCTCAGGCTGTATACAAACCCATTTCATTCTTGTTGTATGCAGCAATTATAATTTTTTTTGCATTAGTCAGTGTTTTCAGAGAATGGGTTCCTTTTCTGTGACACTTTCTGTTGACTAGAGAGGGGAGTTTGAAATCTGAACCCAATTATCTAGGGGAGGCTTTGATCAATATTTTTCTTCGTAGTTTGTTGTGACAGGTGACAAGCATTAAGACTCAGCCTAAAGAGCTGAAAAAGCACCAGAATAGGAGTATTATATGTACTTGGAGTTTCTGCTTAGTCTAACACCATCAGACGAAGATTTCTGCTTTCTGTTGTTGCTGTGTGTTAGCTTGTTAGATAAGCAGGCAGGAAGGCAGGGAACTAATCAGACATGTAAGCTGGCAGAATGTTAGTCAGACAGGCTGAAGGGCTAGTCAGATAGACAGAAAGGCTAGTCATACTGTATATAGGCAGAAAGGCTATACATATATAGGCAGAACAGGCTAGACACGTATAGGCAGAAGGGCTAGACATATATAGGCAGAACAGGCTAGACACGTATAGGCAGAAGGGCTAGACATATATAGGCAGAAGGGCTAGACATATATAGGCAGAAGGGCTAGACATATATAGGCAGAAGGGCTAGACATATATAGGCAGAAGGGCTAGACATATATAGGCAGAAGGGCTAGACATATATAGGCAGAAGGGCTAGACATATATAGGCAGAAGGGCTAGACATATATAGGCAGAAGGGCTAGACATATATAGGCAGAAGGGCTAGACATATATAGGCAGAAGGGCTAGACATATATAGACAGAAGAGCTAGACATATATAGGCAGAAGGGCTAGACATATATTGGCAGAAGGGCTAGACATATATAGGCAGAAGGGCTAGACAGAGAGACAGGCCGAGAGAAAGTCAGACAGAGAGTTACCCTGAAAGACGGCCGGAGAGGAACTGGAATGGTATTCTAATCCTCCAGATCGCTTGTGGTCAAAGTTTTTATTTCATATACAGGTTAAGACAGACAGACAGAGAGTCACACAGAGCTGCGTAACGTTTGAACCACAACATTGCCCAACATCATGTGTGATGCTAAATAGGATGACTCGTGATCAAGAGAACACACTTGTTTAGGCTGATGGTGTGTCAACTTCCCAAAGGAATGACTCATGTCAGGCAGCAATAGGCTTGCTGAATGTACAGCCGTTCGAGATAATATTTTATTATTGTTATTATTATTTTGGTATTGAGAGAAAGATGGTGCAGTTCTATGCAGTCTGGTTTCTCAAGATGTAAGTATGGGCGACATGTTGTACATTCATGTTCAGCACAGACATGACAGTTTGGACCAGAAGGCAAGAGCCTCTGCTGTCTGACTGACCTGCCGTTGGTGGTGGGAGCTTATGTAATATGGATGAACAGCTGATAGTTCTCCACAGGGCCCAAAGGAGTCATGGTGCGTTGTCACCCCATCACATGGACCTAGTACTCTGTGTGTTTGTCCAGCACCTGCCCTAGTCCGACAGGACCAGCGGTGCTTAATGAGTTACCAGGCCAGTGACTTGTGGAGCAACTCTATTGACAAGAACTCCGAACGGAGCAGAGAGGAGACAGACAGACAGACATGCTGACAGACATACAGACAAAAAAGGTTGGCAGGCACACACACACACACACAGACATGCACACACACCCTTTACTCCTTTTCCATATGTGACAGCAACTGTAGGCACATAAGCTTTTCACATACTATACCTAAACAAACACCAACGCACCCTCTGGTCCCTTCTGGGAGAGTTGGCCTTCCTTCCCCTCTGGGAACCAGGTGACTTGGTGCAAGTGCAAAGTGTGTGTGTATTCAGTGTATGCTCGGGTGCATTCCACACGTGGGGTTAGAGGCCACGGCTACAGCCTTCCTCAGAACCTCCTGTCATCGCTGCACGGCCGTAGTAAACAACACCTCCCCCGTTGGCTCAGACTCCGCTGTGATGCTGGGATGCTTTGTTGACTCTCCTCATCGATTTGTTCACAGAGCCAAGGTGCAGCTTGGGCTGTGGGTTTAAAACAGGAACCACAAGCCTGTCTACGTGTCTCAATGTCCCTCCCTGTCTCTCTCTCTCTCCATGTCTACCTGTCTCAATGTCCCTCCCTGTCTCTCTCTCTCTCCATGTCTACCTGTCTCAATGTCCCTCCCTGTCTCTCTCTCTGTCTACCTGCCTCAATGTCCCTCCCTGTCTCTCTCTCACTGTCTACGTGTCTCAATGTCCCTCCCTGTCTCTCTCTCTCTGTCTACCTGTCTCAATGTCCCTCCCTGTCTACCTGTCTCAATGTCCCTCCCTGTCTCTCTCTCTGTCTAACTGCCTCAATGTCCCTCCCTGTCTCTCTCTCTCTGTCTACGTGTCTCAATGTCCCTCCCTGTCTCTCTCTCTCTGTCTACCTGTCTCAATGTCCCTCCCTGTCTCTCTCTCTCTCTCTGTCTACCTGCCTCAATGTCCCTCCCTGTCTCTCTCTCTCTGTCTACCTGCCTCAATGTCCCTCCCTGTCTTTCTCTCTCTCTGTCTACCTGTCTCAATGTCTCTCCCTGTCTCTCTCTCTGTCTACCTGTCTCAATGTCCCTCCCTGTCTCTCTCTCTCTCTGTCTACCTGCCTCAATGTCCCTCCCTGTCTCTCTCTCTCTGTCTACCTGCCTCAATGTCCTTCCCTGTCTCTCTCTCTCTGTCTACCTGCCTCAATGTCCCTCCCTGTCTCTCTCTCTCGGTCTACCTGCCTCAATGTCCCTCCCTGTCTCTCTCTCTCTCTCTGTCTACCTGTCTCAATGTCCCTCTCTCTCTCTCTGTCTACCTGTCTCAATGTCCCTCCCTTCAATGTCCCTCCCTGTCTCTCTCTCTCTGTCTGACTGTCTCTATGTGCCTCCCTGTCTCTCTCTCTCTCTCTGTCTACCTGTCTCAATGTCCCTCCCTGTCTCTCTTACTCTCTCCCTGTCTATCTCCCACTGTGTTTCCCCGTCTCCCCTGTCTACCTCTCTTACTGTCTCTTTCCCTGTGTCTCACTGTCTCCCTGTCTCTCTCTCTGTCTTTCTCTTTGTCACTCTCTGTCAATTTTAATTAAATTAAATTGGCTTTATTGGCTTGGGAAACATTTGTTTACATTGCCAATGCAAATGGAGTGAAAAATAAACTTATTACAAATAAGTGAAAACAAAACAAGGAAAGTCTCATAGGGCTTCAGTTCTTTGCGTAGTCATGGGCTGGAGTGGTCTCTGTGTTTACGTGTTGTGGTGCTGACCGTTTGCCTCGTCTGACCGGTTTGTTGTTACTGTAACAAATCACCATGGAGATGCAGGTGTCTGTGGCGGCGCAGATAAAAACCTCAGTCCAATATCCGGGGTTATGCACAAGTAAAAGGTTTTATTGGAAAGGACCAAACAGATCCTTCTTCTGGGACTCCACAAAACAAGCCTCCAGGATGTGAGACAAAACGTCAGCATCGGTTAGGTAACAAAACTGCCGGAAAGAAATCAAGGTCTCTGGCGAAAGAGACTCAACTCTTCATTCGCAGCACTGACATGCTAAGTGTTCCGCTCATGCCCCTCGCTCCCCTTTCAGAGTGTTTCCAGGTGGCCTATCTAGGGCCCGGGCCAATTAGGCAACAACCTGCAGGGGTGCGGGGGCTGATTAGCCCCAGGTGTGTTCGCCCGGGAAGAGGGATAGGTGTCCAGTGGAGCCAGGCTTTGTCGTCCCCCCCGCCGTCCCCCGTCCCCCATCTGGTGGCCCCGTTGCGCTCCTCCACTGTGACTTGGGACTCCTTCAATGTGCCACATTATTTCCTGTGTGAAAACCCAATGGAAATGCAGTGGCACAAAGAAAGGAATAAATAAACATTTTTACCCAATAGATGTTTCTCATTCAAACACGGTGAGTCGTTTTACTAGCAGGACGGCATGGTCAAGAGGAGAAGCTTTAGTTTCAAAACTTCCGAAGGCCATTGCTCCTTGAGATGTGTAGCGTCGTCAAACCTGTGTTGTATTCATTACACGTGGTACTAAATCAAACCTGTGTTGTATTCTTTACACATGGTACTAAATCAAACCTGTGTTGTATTCATTACACGTGGTACTAAATCAAACCTGTGTTGTATTCATTACACGTGGTACTAAATCGTCATTAGAGGAGACGTGGAAACAAGTCATGTACCCAGTGTTCCCTAATCATCACAGCTCTACGTATGTGCTTGTTTGTCCTTAGAAAGTTGCCTTCAAGTGTAGCTCATTGGTCAAGTCCTGACGGACGTCAAGGACATCTCACCCAAACCGCCTTGGGTGGCGGCCCCTCTGTGTCTCTCCCTCTGCGTCATCCCTGTCGTCATCCCCCGTCGTCCTCATGAAGCAGTCCGTGTTATGTCACATGCACGGCCACTATTTCTTAAATATAGAATCCAGGGCTGTTATGCTCTGCCCCGAGATGAGTCATGTATGAAATAAAAACTCAAAAAAAAAAGATTCCTTTTTATACTGCCATGGGCTGTTATTGTGTTAGCGTAACTGTCCAAGACAATGTAATCTTAAGAAAAACATAATGTTCTTCTGGGGTTTAAGTTGGGTTGTTGAGAAAAGAAGAGTGATTTTGTGTGCGTGTGTGTGTGTGTGCGTGTGTGTGTGTGTGCATGTGTGTGTGCGTGTGTGTGTGTGTGTGTCCTATGGTGTCGTGACTGCTCCGCCCCCACCTCTATATCCCCCAGTGTGTCCTGACCTTTGAGTTGGCCATAGAAGAAGAAAAACTCACTCACAGCTCTGCCTTTTCTGTCTGACTACTTCCCTGCCCGTCTTTCCGAATGGATCTCTGTCTCCCTGTTTTTCGTGCCCGCCTGTCGATCTGTCTGCCTGACTAGCAGTTTGCCTGTCTATCTTACAGTCTGTCTGCCTGCCTGTCTTCCTGACAGGCTCTCTGCATGTCTGTCTTGTTTTCCTAGCCTGTCGCCTACCCGGACGATGGAGGCTAGTAGAGGCTGGACACTCACTCTGGTCTGGTTGTGTGGAAGGTTGCTGTCCGAGTTGCACGGGCACCGCTCGAAGTGTCACAGCTGTAACCCTGAGAGTGTGTAAGAACAGGAACACCCATGGCAATCACTGGGTGTGTGTGCGCGTGTGTGTGTGCGCGGAGAGGGGGCTCTTCAAACACCCGATGGAATGACATCCAAGGGAAGTGTTGGAAGAACCCAGAAACTGACGGTCAGGACGGCGTGTCGTGTAGACTTTAACATGGTTTTTAAATAAGGTTTCAACCCCTAGACAAGTGTCTAAATTGACCGCATCGATCGCGGAGTCTTGTTCTCCAGAAGCTCTTCAAACCCATTTGCACGTTAAACCGGAGGTTGTGAGCCCCATAACGGCGGCGGCCTGGGTTAGTACATTAAATGGCATGAAGGATCAATCTGGTGCTTAAGATGGGGAATCTAGGGAGGGCATTTTAAGGGCATTCACAGGAGATGTGCCCCATTACTGCCAAATCATATCAGCATTCACACCCACACTGGGTGTGTGTGTGTGTTTGGGGGAGGGGAAGGGTTGACTAGGTTGAGCTCCACTGCTGCATATTGTGCAGCATTTGAGCTTCCGATCCCCTCGAGTCCGTAAGACAAACCGAAACGCCGCGCCACATTCATAGTCCTGTGTTTTGACCTTATTTCATGGAAACGGATCGAACTAAATATTTTACCAGCTGTCTGGAACCTCTGAAATAAGGGCAGGCCGCTGTGCCACTACGAGATGTGAAAAGGAGGTCATTGTTCTCATCTAGGTTGCTCTATTTAGCACGACATGGTCTTATTCAGAGATCGAATAGATATGAAGGTATTTGGAATATAGGTGCGCTGAACGTTCACTGAATCCATTGGAGAATCGACATTTATATATCAGAGGGCGACACAGTTTAAGACGTAGATAGAGGAACGTGGTAGATAGAGGTATGTGGTAGATAGAGGTACGTAGTAGATAGAGGTATGTGGTAGATAGAGGTACGTAGTAGATAGAGGTACGTGGTAGATAGAGGTACGTGGTAGATAGAGGTACGTAGTAGATAGTGGTACGTAAAAGATAGAGGTACGTGGTAGATAGAGGTATGTAGTAGATAGAGGTACGTGGTAGATAGAGGTACGTGGTAGATAGAGGTACGTGGTAGATAGAGGTACGTGGTAGATAGAGGTACGTGGTAGATAGAGGTACGTGGTAGATAGAGGTACGTGGTAGATAGAGGTACGTGGTAGATAGAGGTACGTAGACATAGCGAGGATCAGGGCCATGTCTGTACAGCAGAGTTAGACCATCCTTTAGGAGGGACGCTATGCACTGCCATCCACTGTTCCAATCATCCATGTCATGTTAAAACTGGTCGTTCACTAACAGCGCTGTAGGAAATTCTATCTACTGCTATTGGTCAATACTTCCCAGAGGAGCTAAAATGGCTGCCAGGTGGGTCTGTTTGACTGTTGTGCTGGATGCACCTTATTTCATACACGTCAATGGCCCACCTTTCTAAACACCTAGCTCTGGTGAGAACAAGAGGCAGTCGGAGAGAAATAGGAATGGACCGACGGAGGGAGGAACTATCGAATATGGCAGTCTAGTAATAAGCTGTAATTATAATTTTTTTTCCAGGCAATTTGACCATGGGAAAACTGCGCAATTACCAACATGCAGGTTTATTTCCATTGACCCCAAAGCACCAGTAAGCCTGTGTTTGTTGTCAGGTCTGTTGGGTTGCCAGCGCTTTAGCAGCCGGTCTCAGAACTACAGCATACTGCTACTGGAGGAGGACAATGGGGTGCTGTACGTCGGGGCCAGAGGGGCGCTCTATGCCCTGGACACCGCCAATGTTTCCAAACCTGGCAACCCCAAGGTGAGCGCGTCAACCTCCGGTGTCCGTGAGTAACTGGGTTTTACTGTGAATAGGGAGCTGGTTAGCAGCTGCAGTGTGTCAATTCACACGAGCGTTATGTTTAAAATCTGCCTCTTTTCTTTCTTTCACAAATCTTTTTTTTCTTTCACAACAGGCTAATTATAGCCTGAAGGAGATTCAGTAAATCCTATTCTGTTTTATATTGCAGTGTGGGTATCACATTAAATGCAGGGTGCCGGTCTACTCGGGCCAACAGAGTATATTAAAATACAGTGATGTACTGGTGTATTAAATAGTCTTGAAATATTTTAATGGCCCATCCTGCCACGACCTGTTTGGATGGCTGCGTGGTCATTATTGTCTGCTTCTGTTCACAGATTGATTGGGAAGCTTCAGCAGAGCAGAAGAAGCAGTGTCTCAACAAAGGAAAAAACAATCAGGTATATCCCATAATGTGCATCACTGACTGCTCAGCACACTCTATCCCTCTCCCCAGATCTGTCCTTTTCTCCCCTCTCTGTTTTTTCTCCCCACCTCCCTCACTCCTCTCATTAGTAGACACTATCTAGTGTAATAATGCCCTATCTAATGTAATAATGCCCTATCTAATGTAATAATACACTATCTAATGTAATAATAAACTATCTAGTGTAATAATGCCCTATCTAATGTAATAATACACTATCTAATGTAATAATACACTATCTAGTGTAATAATGCCCTATCTAATGTAATAATACACTATCTAATGTAATAATACACTATCTAGTGTAATAATGCCCTATCTAATGTAATAATACACTATCTAATGTAATAATGCCCTATCTAATGTAATAATACACTATCTAATGTAATAATGCCCTGTCTAGTGTAATAAAACCCTATCTATTGTAATAATGCCCTATCTAATGTAATACTATACTATCTAGTGTAATAATGCCCTATCTAGTGTAAATATGCCATATCTGTATTGAGGTTGTGATGATGTTGCCCAGTGAACGCATTGGCCTGTGTGTTAAAGAGCAGATAATGTGTGAAGGTCCTTCTCTGTGTCCCCCCTACAGACAGAGTGTTACAATCACATTCGCCTCCTGCAGAGGTATAATGAGACCCACCTGTACGTCTGTGGCACCCACGCCTTCAGGCCTCTCTGTGCTTACATAGTAAGAGCTGTCCTCCCCGCCGTCGGGAACACCACATTCAGGCTTCCAGAGAACTTTTTAGGCTGATGTTGACGCGCTGTGGTTAGTGGACCTCCCTCTTCTTCTCTTGTCTCTCAGGACGTGGAGCACTTCAATTTCTCGTCCGGCTTCGAGGAGGGCCGGGACAGGTGTCCCTACGACCCGGCCAAGGGCTACGCTGGACTTATTGTGGGTGAGGAGCCAATCCGTCCTCTGAGGTGCTGCATCATTCGGCCGCCAACCTCGGCACTAACGATGTATGGACGGACACCGTTACGTCCCTGTCCTGTTTTCTTACTCTGTGGTCTTTCCGACTCTCCGGCCCTGGTTGCAGACGGTGAGATGTTCTCAGCCTCCCAGTATGAGTTCCGCAGCTCCCCAGACATTCGTCGGAACTTTCCCTTCCCGACTCTTAGGACCGAGGAGGCCCCCACCCGGTGGCTGCTGGGTAAGGACAAAAAACCATCTGGAAGCCAGTAAACGCCATTTTAGTTTAGAATACTGCGACTAGTGTGTTACCATGCCGACTTGGTATTTAAGTACAGTTATTTTTCTGCCATAGTATTTTCCCAAAATGTGTTATTTTGGGTCCCCTTGGACGGTCCTAACTCAATTTAATTTGGGTGGGAGTAAATATTGGTTTGAAAATAATTCACTTTTCTGAATATCAGAATCAAATCTAGAAAGCTCTATTTTTTTTTTTTTAAATACATAGCTGAAAAACTAGAATCAAGTAGATTTTCGTTTTAAAGACACCAATTATTTTCATTACCCTGATACCTATGTGATAGGACAATATGGTAGGACAATGTGGTAGGACAATGTGGTAGGACAATGTGGTAGGACAATGTGGTAGGACGTTTGCTACCACATTCACCCCTCCAGCACATTGTGCCTGACATACGCAGTATGTGATATGTGCTGTGTTGCTGTGTGAGCAGAGGCAGACTTTGTGGGCTCTGCGCTGCTGAAGGAGAGCACCAACAGCTCGGTGGGCGACGATGACAAGATCTACTTCTTCTTCACGGAGAGGAGCCAGGAACAGATGGCCTACCCCAGCCAGACAAGGGTCGCCCGGGTGGCACGCGTCTGCAAGGTAGGCCTGGAGCGCTGGATCGGCGGCCTGTTGCTCAGAGGGGTTTGCACCCGCTGTCGGCGGTTTTCCACTCACGTTGTCCTTCTCACCCACTGAGTGGAGGTTATGGTTGATTATTGCACCGCGGCCGCTTTCTGAGGTGCTCTTAGGTGGGTCACTGTTGCCAGGCGGAGGAGAAGCCCACCCAACCTCCGTTGCAAGATGGCAGACTTCCTCTCTCTCTCTCTGTTGGACGCTTCTTTTATTCCTCCCCCTCTCTACCCCCCCCCTTTCCTCCCAAGCTCCTGCTTCATTTCATCGATCAGCGACTCCCTGTCAGACACTTGCCTCCACTCCGCTCCTGGAGATACAGTGGACCGTTTTCAACACTCTTCCACTCTCTAAGGCTGGGCCTGGTGTTATTGGAGTCCCTGTTATTTCCCCCTATATCCAAAATGTTTTCTGGCAAAGTTAGTCAAGTGTGCAGGGTGTGCCCACGCCGTGGTTGTGGTGGAGGGGTAGAGTGTGACGGATCCAGCGATAACGGGCAGATGTGTGTCTCAGCCACGGTTGGCGGTCCCCCGCGATGGTGACCTTTGGCGGTGGCAGATCTGCAGATGCGTCTTCCTCGTCGGTCGCCGAACGAGAGGCATGCCGACGGTCTGTCTGCTTCTCAGCTGATCCACGGCCTCCCCGTGATCAGCGAGTCCCGATCTACGGTCCATGACGCAGCCATTGAGTGGCCAGATGTTGTGTCCGTGTTTAAGTCAGCCCTGTTTGGCTTAAAAGCCCATGTTTGTGCGGTTGGCTCCGACCCCTGGTTTAAGAGCAGTGCCGGGGGATGTACGTTTTCTTTTCTAATGAGACTGATTTGACTAATTAGGACACGGTTGGTTTATAAGTTGAGTCGGATGTGGAGGAAATCCCTTGGCACTTCGTCTAGTTCCTACGATTTCGTCCAGCTCGTTGTCACACAGGCGAACTCATGAGGTGCTGTGCTTTTGTAGGGTGGTTGTATCAGTTGATAAGAGGTTGTGAACTGGCGACATGTCCAGGGACAGGTCTTGTATGTTTTGCGATTCACCAGAGGGGCTGTCCACAACACTGGCGCAAACTAAATATCTTTGGTCTCATACTGCTCCCCTTTTCTATACAGGCTGCCTGTACAGTAGTTCATTTTGGACGGCTGCCATCTTGCCTCTTGCCAGAGCTGGTTGCCAGCTCTAACCTGGGGTGTAATTCACTCGGGAGAAGATTAACCTTCAGTGCTGGTCTGTTTCTCCACTTAGTCTTCTGTTTTTGCACTCTGAACAAACCTGCTGTTCCTGATGATACATTACTTTTATGTAAGAGGGTGATGTTTTTGTTTTGTCTGCTTTGTTCTGGAGGATGTGATTACTGTATTCTGAGGGATTTCTACTGTATGTTCTGGAGGATTTGACTACGTTATGCTCTGGTGTATGTAACTACTATATTCTGGTGAATGTCTACCTCTGTTCTGTGTGGAAGAATAATAAAATGACAGAAACAAAGAGGAATTGGTTTGTTTAAACCTGGCCAGACAAAGAGAGAAGTCTCTGGTCTAAATGAGGTGTGCTAAATTACTCTATTCAGGCTGTTTCTCAGTGCTCTTGCCTCCAAGCACCTCCTCTGCGGTTGCTGCTACTTGAAATGCAATTAGAGTAAATGTTTCCAAGTAGGCACACTGAGCCAGAACGGAACACTCTCATTTAGTTCTACTCAGTACTGCTTCTATTGAGTCTAGCTCTGTCTCTCTGTACATCTGTCTGTGTGTGTGTCTGCCCGCCTGGTATACATCTGTTTCCCTGTCTCTGTGCCTGTCTGTGTGTCTGACTCTGTCTGTCTCTGGCTGACTGTCTCTGTTTGTCTTTCTCTGGCTGTCTGTCTGTCTGTCTCTGTGTATATTGTCACATTCACTAGTCATTAAAACAACTTTAAACTAAAACAATAATTGACAAAACTATCATTCACAACCAAAAATAAGTAATTAAAAATTGTGTTCTGGAAATACATGGGAGTGTCTGCTTAAACTTGTCAGTTGACAAAAATATTGGGATTTGAAAGAAACCCAGCATGAGTGCCCACTAAATGTGCCCCAGAACAAGCAACAAAAAATAAACATCCCACACCAATTTAGGACAGGTTCTAAAATCTAAAGTGAAGCAGAACAAATAAAAAACAGGGGAAAAAGTTGTTTAAACTGAAGCTTGTAGTTCCTAATCCCAGCCAGGCGTGCCCAGGTGAAAACCACCCTGGTTTACGAGGCAACCAGCAACATGGCGAGTCCAACCAGCAACGATCTAGGGACTCCAGCACGTATAAGAAAGTGTTAAATTACCTTTTAACAACTTAACCGACCGGAGTAAACCAGTTTGTGTGTGTTTGTTTGTGTGTCAGTGACTCTGATGGCCCGTTCATCTCTCCCACACTTCAGGGTGACTGGGGCGGCCAGAGGACCTTGCAGAGGAAGTGGACGTCCTTCTTGAAAGCTAGACTGGTGTGCTCCGTCCCTGACTACGAGCTCCAGCTCAATGTGCTGCGCAGTGTCTTTGTTCTGCAGGGCCCAGATGTCCACAACTCAGTCTTCTATGGGGTCTTTGGCCTGGAATGGTAAGAGGAGGGTGCAATATACGTTTTTGTGTAGCATACTGCAGTTCTGGAAAGCAGGGACATCGCTAGGCCTATTTTACGGGGGCTTTAGCCCCCCCCCTAAATAAATCAATGAGCCCCCCCTAAATAAATCAATATATCAGTCCGTATATTTTCTCCGTGATTTATTTTTTCATCAACTTTCCATCACAACTAAACTTCTTACAAATTGTTCAGAAAATGTATAGAATCGTGCTAATTTGGCAGCATGTTCGGTTGAGTTTGATGGTTTGAACGTAACTCGTTTGAACATAAAGCTTCTAGTGGTCGGAAAAGTGAATCGTTCAAAATGTAGGAGCACTGGAAAGCAACGGTACGTTTTACTAATCACTATAACCGTTCAGCTAGCCCTCCCCCATTTTTATATGAATGTATGGAGGTAAAAAAAATAAAAAAGAGCTAGCTACAACTTTCTAGTAGACACTTCAGAGAAGTCTAAGATTTGTAATAAAATACATTCTAATTTAATATAAGAAAATAATAAGGTGGCCAATAATTGGGGACGGTGGGCAATAATAGGGGGTCGAATTTATTTTGCGGCAACACTAACCAACTAAATTTCCCATTAGTGACATGCTAGCTAACATTTGTATGTCACTAATAATCAACAGGAACACCGTTGCAAAACAGTGCGTTTCACAGATTCATGTTTGTTTGGATTCTAAGTTAACATATTGCAATGTATTCTGTTCAGAGGAAGGGAGATCCGGTTGTTAAATGTTTCTTTTTTTAATTATGATAAATTTTTTAATGGCCTTAATCCGAGATGAAGGGGCTATATAATGACTAAATCTGTTTTTGTCTTGAAATGATTCAGAGAAATCTCGCTTAGAAACAGTGTACTGCATATGTTAATTTACTATAAACTATAGTTAACAAAAGTATTTTGGCTACATAGTACAGCCGTTTATGTGACTTTTGTTGGTGTTGGATGGATGAAGACAGAGAGGTTATTTAATTTCTTTATTTAGATAGAATTTAAGTCATATTAGATCAGTGTCTAACACAAACTATGAGACAGGTATACTTTTAGCCAACCTTGACCAGAAATAACCTTATTTAAATTTTATACCCATTGTTACTCTAAAAATACATGATGAAAAGCTGTTTTGGAGAGTATGCCCAGACCCCCCAAAACGAGGATTAGCCCCCTCATCCATGATTTTCTAGTGACGTCCCTGCTGGAAAGAACTGTCTGTCTTGCATACTACTACTGGGAGAACTGGTTAAACTCTCTAGTATACTGTTACTGGGAGAACTGGTTAAACTCTCTAGTATACTGTTACTGGGAGAACTGGTTAAACTCTCTAGTATACTGTTACTGGGAGAACTGGTTAAACTCTCTAGTATACTGTTACTGGGAGAACTGGTTAAACTCTCTAGTATACTGTTACTGGTAGAACTGGTTAAACTCTCTAGCATACTGTTACTGGTAGAACTGGTTAAAATCTCTAGTATACTGTTACTGGGAGAACTGGTTAAACTCTCTAGTATACTGTTACTGGGAGAACTGGTTAAACTCTCTAGCATACTGTTACTGGGAGAACTGGTTAAACTCTCTAGTATACTGTTACTGGTAGAACTGGTTAAACTCTCTAGTATACTGTTACTGGTAGAACTGGTTAAACTCTCTAGCATACTGTTACTGGGAGAACTGGTTAAACTCTCTAGTATACTGTTACTGGTAGAACTGGTTAAACTCTCTAGTATACTGTTAATGGGAGAACTGGTTAAACTCTCTAGTATACTGTTACTGGGAGAACTGGTTAAACTCTCTAGCATACTGTTACTGGGAGAACTGGTTAAACTCTCTAGCATACTGCTACTGGGAGAACTGGTTAAACTCTCTAGCATACTGCTACTGGGAGAACTGGTTAAACTCTCTAGCATACTGCTACTGGGAGAACTGGTTAAACTCTCTAGCATACTACTACTGGGAGAACTGGCTAACTTTCTACAATACTACTATTGAGTGGAACTGGCTAACAGTCAAGTAAACTGCTTATAGAAGTGGTTAACTTCCTACTGCTACATGGGTAGAATTGACTTACTGAAGGACTAACTGCTATGTGCTGCTTCTGCTATCACATGGTATCATAGGCCAGTAGTCAAAAGGACTATAAGACAACAACTCTGTAAACAAGACATCAGCGTTTATTAGCCTACTGTGCTAAACTGTTGTCCCCGCTCCTCTTTTTTCTTGCCTCGTAACACAGAACCACCTTCTCAAAATAAAAGTCCCCACAATAGACTTACCGCCGCCACGCTTAGACACGTGGTCTGTTGATAGCAATCAAGGGTTCTTTTGTTGTCTACATAGGAGACACTTTTTGGTTCTAGGTAGAAACCTTTTGGGTTCCACGAAGAACCCATTTCAGAGTTCCTGGTTCTAAATTCCCCATTTTTTAACCTCAGGTTCTAAATTGCACCTTTTTCAAGAGTGCAGTGTTGCGTTGCCAGTTTGTTATTGCTGTTGGATGATAGATGGTAGGATGCCCATAAAAGACAGGCACTACAAATATCGCAGTAGCACACAGAACTTGTTTTGTGAGCTCTGTCCGCTTATTCTGGCTGCGTGACTCGCAAAGAAAGCTAATTGGTGCGGGTGAATAGGAGTAGACGATACAAATGTAAAAATGACTTTCAGACTCACGTCTGGGGGTGCCCAGGCGACAACGGGGGGTGGGGACTGCAGCGCCCCTACTTCCCGTGGCTGTGGTCAATATCAATGACAATGTCATGCTGAGGTATACAGTAGCTGGTGGTGGTGAGGGCAGTTTTGTGCTGATATGCAGTATCATGCTACAGCCAACAGTCCCAAGGGGACTGAGAATAAGATGAAGGGTAAAGGCAGCAAAATATAGCATTCAATCACTCTCACTCACTCACTCGCTCCTACTCCCTCTCACTCCCACTCGCTCCCTCACTCTGTCTCCTACTCCCCCTCCCTATGCCACTGTCAAGTTGGAGTGCCCATATTTTTGGGAACCAACTGTAAGTAAGCAACATTACTCTTCCTCTGGGCAGACACCAGAAGTCATCTTTACTGTGTTGGTTGTCAGGGCTAAGGAGGACACACAAAAGGCTTCGTGGTGACTCAGACAGGCTAATCGTCCCTCCAGGCCACTAGCATTGACACACATTACATTCAGTTCCCATCTTTTAGTACACTTTGTTTCCATGAACAAGACAAACTAACTTTTTCTTTCACAGGTTTACCCCAACAGTAGTCTGGCTTAGTCCTGTGTTGTCCCCTATAGGAAGAACATGGGCTGCCATTTACATAGTCCCTTATAAAAGAGACTCTGGCTCTTAAGGTTAAATACATTTATTCAAATACAGCAAAACACTATTCCAATTTCACTCAAGCACATTTGGTCTGGTAGTTAGAACTATACCAAAACTATCTCGAGCGCATGCCTCAAGTGCACTTTGAATGCAAGAAAAAACACAGGCTTACTCCCGAAGACAGGAGCTTACCCATGTCAGTGTTCTTGTCTGAACTCCCCAAATCCTCTTTGAAGTCCAAGGAAAACACAGAGTAAGAAAAAGAATACTGTTACACAAAACACCCCCCCCCACACCCGCCACAGTTTTCCTGCGAAAGATCATCTTAGACACCCAACCTACGTCGGTTTACATGTTCACACTTGGCGAGGGCCCGTGGATCACGGACGGGTTTGAAATCCGATCTGTGTAGCCCGTGGCCTCAACGCTGACAGAATGACGTTGATAGTGTGACGTTGCTACCGTGACGACGATGCTACAGCGTTGAAGTTCTACTCACCCACGACTTGTCTCCCACGTCTCGGTACGTTCTCAGGAAAAACATCAAGGCCTCTGCGGTGTGCCAGTACTCGTTCGCGGACATGCAGCGGGCCTTCGAGGGGCCCTACATGGAGGTGCATGATTCTAAATGGAGGGAGTATACGGGGAAGGTACCAGAACCGAGGCCCGGCTCGGTAAGTCTCTGTGAATACCCCCCCCCCCCATTTCCCTAATAGACTCTCCCTCCCTCCACCTGTCCCATTTCTCTGCATCTTTTGATCTGAATACTCCGCGGTGTCCTACTTTCCTTCGTCTCGAGGCCTGAGTAGGCGAAAGCTGTCCTTAAACTTGCCTGTCATCTGATCAGTTGTTTTTTTTATGCTGCCATTGGGAAGGAGAGGAATGCTGTAGGCCCCTTAATGCCACTGAGGTGAACGCTTGTCTCTATTTCGGTCTCACGCACTCACTTCTGATCTGTATTGACTGGTCTCTCTCTGCGTCTGTCACTCTCTCTCTCTCTCTCTCTCTCTCTCTCTCTCTCGTCTCCCCATCCTGCTCCATCTCCAGTGCATTACAGACGTGCACCGGTCAAAAGGCATCAATTCGTCCCGCGACCTCCCGGACAACGTGCTGACATTTGCGAGGCGACACCCCCTGATGTCCACGCAGGTGCACCCCGTCGGAGGGCGCCCCCTGCTGTTCAAGAGGAGTGTCAACTATGTCAAGATGGCCGTGCACCGGGTGGAAGCTCTGGACGGACTCGTCTACACCGTGCTCTTCCTGGGGACGGGTGAGTCCGGCCAGGTCTCTAACGGGTTGTACCCAGCACGTGGCGAAGTGCTGAATTTGCCTTGTTTTGCCCTTACGAACCAGAAAACGTCACGGCGGCTACCAGATGAATTTCATACGAGCGTTGTGTCAATGCTAAATTGAAATGACGACGTACAGACGTTCTGTGAGTTTTCGAAACACGTGTTATATACGCCTGTGTCTCCCGCTGCAGACGAGGGCTGGCTGCACCGGGCAGTGGAGGTCAGAGGTCAAATGCACATCATAGAGGAGCTGCAGCTGTTCGAGAGGCCTCAGCCTGTGGACAGCATGGTCATCTCCCAGAGACAGGTGCCCTACAACAGAAACCTCCAACGTGGACCTCCAGGTGTCTCGCGGTACTGCTGTAGTCCTCAAGTAGCTCACCTGAATCAAGTAGTGAAGGGTTGAAAATCAGTGGACAGGTTGATTCAGGTGAGCTTCCTCTGGGACACATCCAGTACGTGGAATGGCCGGGGGTTTGGGAACCGTGGCTCAACAGAGCGACCCTGGGTTATGTGGATGACACATTACAAAGCATTATCCCTGTCAGCTGTAAGTATCAAGTAGTCACGAGGACATGATCTGTCATCCAACAGAGAAGTTTGTTTGTGGGCTCCAGCTCAGCGGTGCTCCGGGTCCCCCTGTCCTCGTGCCGGCGCTACACGTCCTGTTTCGACTGCGTGCTCTCCCGTGACCCTTTCTGTGGCTGGGACGGGGCTCTGTGTGTGGACATTTCCTCGCTCACAAACAGGTGAAGGCAGGCACACACACACACACATACCCCAGTGAATGAGGCTGGGGACTGTTTTGTGTCTGGGCTGATCTACTCTGCATGAACGAGCGTCAGACATCTTAATCTCCATTAGCGCTGCAGACACAGCAGGCCCTCCTGTGGTTTTCCTGTGGACTGGTTTTAGTCTACAAGATAAGTTTCATTTGAGTTTAAGGAAGCAACCCTTCTCTTCTGTCACTGCTCCTCCCAAGCACAACATTCTTAGTTGATTTTACAGTAGTTCTCTGCTGTACCAGGAGGGTTCCATTTAATAGGGAGGATTGTTTGACCATAACTTTTACATTTGTAGAGCCAGACGTTTCTACTTGTGCTGTTTATACATACTCCAGAAAAAAATTAAGAGACCACGACACCTTTTTCTTTCCTTGCCAAAAAAGTCGAAAAGGAAGGTTTTGAGTGAGGAACAGAAGGGTTAAAACTAAGAGACCACTGCAAATTTGAACGCTTCTGTTCCTCACTCAAAAACAAAGGTGAGAAAATGTGCAGTGGTCTCTTAATTTCTTCCGGAGCTGTATACTGTATAACACCGTTCCAGTTACAGCCTGTGTTTCACCTTTTCATTGCATCTAAATGCCTGCTGGCTGGCTACCATGTGGTTTCCAATGCCCTCGTGGAATCGATGAGAACTGACATTCTCCTGGCTCCCATTCAGGTCCAGTCTCATCCAGGACGTGCAGAGAGGGAACCGAGGCTGTAGCAACAGCCTGGGAGCTGGTATGTGCTGAACACACACTGACACACACCTACGCACTAGTTCGTTTTTCTGTCCTTGAGGGGACATCAGTTTTTTTCAACTAAACATACACCCCCTGTCACACACATCCTAACCCTACACTGCTAAAGCCTGAATCCAGAAGAAAAGCCCAATCAAAACACTGTGTTCCTTGTAATGCTCAGGTTTTGCGCAAACGTAACTCCTAAGCTGGAAATTGCATTTGGGACCTTGCCTAAAAAACCTTTTCAGATTCTACCCTCTTTGTGTGGAATTCAGGTCGCCACATGTACGGGTAGACCTGGACCAAAGACAGGCACGCACGCACGCACGCACACACACGCCGGTCACACTAGTTCCCAACCCTTTTTGTAGGGGCTGTCACAGCATTAACATATTCCCACATGTGGCACCCGAGGCCTGCAAACCCAAACCATTTAAAGGCCATTAAAGGATTTCATTGGGCGTGTGGTGCTGTTCCCATAGACCCCCAGGCGGCTCCCCTCTCAGTCCCTTCTCCGCTACATTACATTAGAGGTCAGATGATCAAGCTGTCTGCATTGCAGGGCTTCGTCTCCTTAAAGAAGCTTAGGAGTAATGATAGGAGGGGATGCTGAAAGGGCAAGCTGTCTGCCAAGTGGTTACTCTCCCCCGCTTTGATCGCTTCACACGCTCTTTTTACACATTTTGTATTCATCTCCCAGTGGCCGAGCGACGGCGCTCGGTGATGTCCGGGGACGACGTCCTCCTGCAGTGCGAGCTGCGCTCCAACCTGGCCGTTCCGCGCTGGACCCTGGACGGCCGCGAGCTCCAGGGCTACGGCCTGGACTCGGGCCACCGCGTGGGCACCGACGGCTTGCTGCTCATCGGCGCCCGGCCGGAGCAGAGTGGAGAGTACCGGTGCTACGCCGCGGAGAAGGACGTGTGGGCGCTGGTGAGGACGTACAGCGTGAGGGTGCAACCGGACCCGCCCCTCTCCGTGGTGCCCACGTCCCCCACGGACACCCCGTCCGCCACCAGCACCACGGCAACCCTCTCCGTTTCAACGGGCGGCCCCACCGAGCGCCCCCTGCCCTCCCCACCCGCTCCTCTCCCCCCCGGGCCCGAGTTCCGGACCTATAGGCGCATGGAGGCCATGTACATCTCCCTGGTGGCCGTGCTGAGCGGCCTGTGCCTGGTTCTAACCGTGGTGCTGCTCTACGTCAGCTTCTGCACGCGGGGCGCCTACCAGCGCCGCAAGTACTCCCAGCAGGGGCAGGCAGAGCCGGGGGCTGGACGTCTGGAGCTCAAGACCATCTCCAGCCACTGTAACGGCCGTCAGGACAGCAGGCGCGGCGCCCGCCGCTCCCTGTCGGCGTCCAACATGGACCAACTGGGCGACAGCTTCCTTCAGATCGTCCCCGGGGGCGGGTCGCCCGGCAAGTCTCCGCCCCCTCCGGCCCCGCCGCTCCCGCCCCCCCTGCCCTGCTCGGAGTACGCATCGTCGGAGTACACCAACGGGATGTCGGCGACGCTACCCAGCGTCCTTCGCAAAATGAACGGCAACAGCTACGTCCTGCTGAGGCAACAGGCAGACCCGGAAGGAAGCACATCGGCTCTGTACCACTCGTTCACCGAGGAGCTCAACCGCATCCTGGAAAAGAGGAAGCACATACAACTGGACCCCCAGCCGCCCGACGAGAGCTCCGTCTAGCCCCCTGTTCACACGCCATAGATTTCTTGGTTTAACCCATTACACAAGATCGCCCCCTAGAGGCCTGGAGGTCTAACTATTGCATATAGTAATACTACTGTTCTACTAATGTGGGTGTATTCATATCTGAAACCCAATGTGCAGCTTCCGCGACTCAAAAAAAGTGGCCAAAATACAGGAATTTCTCTACTGATCATCAGAGAAAAGAGGACTTTACCCGAAACTTGAGCTGTTGTGAATATAGTCATAGTATCCATTGTGGAAATACTGTACAATGACATCAACCCTTTGACAGCCTCTCAAGGACTTGAGGTCACACAAGTTAGTAACAATCCTACCTCAGATCCCGACCGTATTGGGGAAGCTGGTCGTCAAGGTTATGGGCAGGGCTGGTCTGGTCGTCTGACACGCTGGCACCGAGTACGGCGGTGCATCGGAGGCCACGCGAGTCCAGGCCAATGACCTTGAAGTAAGGTGGTGATGAGGAAACGTGAGGCTGTGAGGAACTATCAATGCCTGTAGGCAAACTTCAAAACTATCGAGTTTCAAAAACCATGGCCATTATAGTTTGGTGCAATATGAAAGCCCCCAGATCTCCAATAAGTGAGTGCAGGTGGTTGGACAAATTATACATTTCAATTGTAATTTAATATACCACACATTAATCTTTATTTTCTTTTGTTCTCGTGTAAATAGTAATAGTTTCGCTGTGCCGGCCGTCTGTAGCAACCTGACTACGGCAATTTAAATGGTTGTAGCAATGCCAGATTTACAAATGACTTTCTAGTGACTTTGTGTTGTTAGCACCTGAGTGTGTCACTGGAAAAAGAGCAGGTTCATGGATAGATGGGATGTTTGACCTGAGCTTGGCTGGATAAAGACTATCATAAAACAATGAAGACCATCAACGAGGACTTCTCTGTTTAGATCGATCAGAGAAAAATGTATCTGTTATAATGAGGGTGGTAACAGTGAAGATGGAGATACCTGATTGGTGGAGATGAGTCCAACAAGAGACCAGAAACCACAGGTAAGACAGTATGAGTTTGCTGTTACTATAAAACTGTCACCATGTCACTTAAAAAAAGAAGCACATTAAAATAAAAATCATTCGCTTTCATTTTCCTCCCCATAAAAGTTTAAAGCGGGAGACATTGATTCCAGCCCAGATTTGTTTTTTCTATGTGTCCTTTGCTGTCGCAAGCTAGTGGCTTCATGCCAAAGGACATTCGCACTGACAAAGGAGTTATAGGCCAGAAAAAACGAAAGGTCACTGGTTCTAATCTCTGAGGCGACAAGGTGAAAATACATCTTTTTGTCCCTGAGCAAGATCCCCCCCAAAGCTCCCCGGTTGTTGCTGTAAATAATATGTTCTTTGCCTACTAAGCTGATGAAACAACAGTAAAAAAAAAACTCTTAGCTGATCTCCAACTCTCACCCAAAATCTATGTGCAATAAGTGTTAGCGCAGTAAAAACACATTCTGCTAGAACACCCAGGGGGCCAATCCATCGCCTTGAGAGACTGTGGCCGTGTTATTTATACAGTTCACTAGTTTCTGTGGGGGAAATGCAGTGGTCAAAAGTAGTGCATTACATTGGCCATAGGCCACCGTGTCGGAAATGGAGGAAGATGAGGAAACACCTCGTAGTGTGAAGGCAGTGTGTGGAGGCTTGCCATGTTAAGACCTCTCCCAAACACAGTAAAGTGATGAATCAGCTCTCAGCCGGCCGCTTGCCTCGGGGGGGGTGGGGGGGGGGGGGGGGGGGGGGGGGGAGCAGGCAGCGGAGCGCGCCGGGCTTGTGTATCTGTCACTGCATGGCATGACAGTGACAGCAGGGCCTGGCGATGCTCCGGGGCTGGACTGAGCACACGTTTCACCCGTGTGTCCTGATTAGTGATCAAGAGGAGTGATAGAGGATGAGATGGAGGTTTTGTGTGTGCATGTGTGTTGGAGTTGGGGGGGGGTGGGGGCTAATTGCTGTTTCTGCACCACCGGCAGGTTCTGTCCTGTGCCCCTTCTCGTCTTCCCACCCTCTCTGTAATAACCTCCTGTTTACATTACACTGGCCCTGTGTCTCTGTGCTTTATCACCGTCCCATCCAATACCCTCGCCCTCGTCAGAGGACCTGCTGACTTCACAGACCAGCACCATCGCCCGCGACTGAAGGAAGATCGCGGCCTTCAGTACAGTACGGACGGCCGTGTCTTTGCAAAGGGGGTCGGGGGAAAGTGTCCAAATGGGACACCTGTACTTGTCCCCATGGCGTTGGCATATCTTAACTAGAACGTTATGACAGGGTTCTTATGTTGAGTCATTTTCAAAACACAAGGTCATGGGATCTTAACATAAATGTTGCTCAAAAGCTGCATCAGGGGACTGTCGATGACGATTCAACCAATAGATTAGAATGTGGTAACTTGAGTCGGTTTAACATGCTGACTATACGTGTGCGCCATGGTTCTGTTAAGTCATGAATTCTTTGTTGATTTCAGACGAGATGAAGTAGCTGGTGAAGGGAAGGAGTATGTGAGGACATGACGATCGGAGCCAGTGACTACTGGAAACACATGGAAGGACAGTCAGTGGGACCATCTCCCTGGAATGCTGGTGTACAGTTCTCTACTCATGGTTAAATGGCAAACTTGCCGGCTGTCTCTCCTCTACCACCAGACTGCACGGCTGCTTAGCATTGTGGAACACTGCTTTCAACAAACGCAGCCTTTCTGGTTTCATACTGACGTTGAAGCACTCAAGTGGAAGCTGTAACATCGATGACACCTAGTACACAGCAGCGTTTCCTCAGCGACACAGCCCCGGGACAAACACACCCAATTCAGCTAGTCGAGGGCCTGGTAATTAGTTGATCAGTTGAATCAGGCGTGCTTTTACGCAGGTACTGCAAAGATTTGTAATGCTTGGGGGTATTCGCAGTTGAGCCACATTGGCATACAGAGTACATTTGACTAAAAGATGAATTTGCACTATATATTTTCTTGCTCTGCACGTAGAGATTCAGTATAGCCTGGTAAAGTTTTACATTCATGTCGTACTTGTGTTGTTGTTTTCTGGGCTTGATATGGAAGGACTAGTACTTACCACCTACTTGGTGTTCAATCAGCCGTGTAGCATCTGCCTTGACATGTTTCATTCTTTGGGCTTTAGACCACTTGAGAAATTATTATATTTATAACAAAAGTGATGTTGCGTATTTGTTTTTGCCATGTGTCATTGTTTTTTCCGCAGCCATGTGTAAAGAAAAAAGATTTTGCATCAGTCAGATAGACTTGGTATAATCCTGCATGTCAACACCTGAAGGGGAAGTCAGCACGGAACCTGGGTTATGCAAAACGTGTTCAAACTGAGGCCCTTTTGTCTCCACAGCACAATGCCCAGTGGTACTGCTGCTAGGTGATAATGATAATCTAGGCCTTCATCGTGTTCGTGAGGGCACGCAGTGGAATCACTTTTAGCATGCAAAACGGGAATTCCCTCTAGTTCGGTCCGTCTCCTCTTGGTACAAACAAGGACATGAACCTGTGTTCGCCATAGCTGCTGAACGTGTCCTAACCCAAGTAGCTGACATGCAGCGACAAGCTCTTCTCTTGGGGGTCCGGCCCAGGCTGGAAGGCCGGTGGGGGCGGGGGCAGTTTTCAGTCCTGTCTGTAACTTAGCAACAGCAATCTTTATTTAGTTTTTACACTAATAGTATGGGTTAAGTCCTGCCAGTCCTCATCGGCCAAAGAAAATGTGACTTCAGAAAATGTGGCCTGGCTCTGCTGCATGTAATTGGTTTGATGCATAACAGGATGCGAATAGGATTGGCCTCCCAGTTGATTAAAAAAAAAAACTGCAGTTTTCTTGGAATAACTAACTAGGTTGATAACAACTTTTGCCATACATGAGTTGACTAGAATGAAGCTCTTCTCCTAAGCTTCGATTGAATAGATAATAGACCAATATGACAGTATTATTGTTAAAACATTTTTACGTATGAGAATTTTAACCGATCTTGGGCTGACTACACAGCCATAAAAGGCACTGCCATCCACTTTGTCTACTGAACAAATTCCCAGCATGTGACTACATGGTTGTCACACTGATCACACTGCAGTCAGAGGTGCACTTCCTCTTCCTCTCCACACACTCATCTGCAGTCGTGTCACGACAAGGACTCTTCCAGTTTGGCACAATCTCCTTTCCCGTGGCCAGAGTCACACGCCGCCCGTCTGCAACCCAGTCAGTATGACAAGAAATCTTGACCACAAACACCACACCGCAACCACACCGCGGCTATTTAATCAGCAATGAACACTGAAAGCATACGGAGCATGGCTGCAGTCAAGTCATCGGGGACATTAAGCGATCGCCATTCTCATTTCGATAGGAGGCTCATAGAGGTTTTAAGGCCATGCGATTCTGGGTCGGCTCGCGCTGTTCAAAGGGATTTGGCGAATGGCAGATACTGGAGATGAAACTCTGTCGGGACTGTTACAAATCCTGTCAACATGAAACGCTGCTGTTGATGTAAATGTGTACATCTGCTACCAAATGCCATGGACAATAAAAACCTATTCCTTCAACGGGTCTGCATTGCTGTCGCTTGTTGTGTTTTTATTTGCTTTGAAAACAATTCGCACGCTTAAACCATTCTAACAATCCACATACATACTGGTAGTGAATACCCGCACACATGGTCTTAAAACACCCCATTCTCAATGAACATGCACTCCTCACGTCTTTTCAATCCAAGACAGGTTTATTTTATTCAAAAGACACCGCTGCATTGAACAGTCTGGACACACAGCACCTGCTCTGTCCCCAAGCGCTAACAAGCTCCGAACACACAATCTGTTCTGATCAGAATTGCAGATATGCTACAATGTAAGGGTCTAGTGAATTGGTTGTATAGGAAAACAAAAGGGCCCACATAGAGTTTTGGAAAGAGTGGAGTTGACTTGTGTTCTTGCTGCCCCTAATCAGGGCAGACGTATTGTCCATGTTATGAGGTTTCACAGTCTTCAGTTACCCGGCTGTTTGTGGGGTCCAACTGGTTCAATGGATCGTGGCCGGTTCGTGAAGGGATGCCATTGGCCCTGGATGCTGGGACTGTCTGTATGGAAAGGCTTGCGGATACGAATGATATCCAGGCCGGACTGGTTCGTCAGTTTGGTTATCAGCTCTGCAATCTGCTGAGACGTCTTGCACGGAATGGCTTCCTCCTTCACGTTGCCATTTACTGCAGGAAAATAAGGTTAATTTGCGCTCTCTTATGATGTGGGATATTAGGGTAAAACATGATCTGCCTAATGTGAATACACGGAGTGCGTGAACCACAATTGGTGTTGTGTAGGAATGTCAGAGTACATCCCAATTCATACACTTAAACATAGAACCACACAACGATCCTGGCTAACATTCACAATACATGAGACCTAGACCTGGGGTGTAGTCTGACTAACATAACGTCATGGTGGGCGAATTTAGGTAGGCCATTCAGTGTTTCGCTTCGTTGTAAATATTTTTTTGTCTAATTAAAACTCTTTATTTTCTGGAAGGGACCTTGAAGAACACGTCCCTGATTCGCTACCGTTGGGTTTGCCGTGGGGTTCTAGCGTCACCTACCGAAACATACGTTTAAATCAGCCACAAGCAATATGGGTTCTTTAGTCAAGCAGTAAAACCTTTGGTGGAACAAGATGTAATACAAGTACTTTAACGTCAATATAATTATTTAATGATCAGGCCATTTAATATATTTAAATATTATGCAATACACACTTACAATATTCTGCCACAATCTTGGGAACGTTGCATTGCTGGGGAGATACGTAGACTACAGTTCCAGGGTTCTTTTTAGCAAAATCCACCACTCCTTCTTCTATGAATTCCCTGAGAAGTTATTGATTAATCATGAGTTTCATCCGTGTTTTAAAGAAGGATGGATGTAGCAAGATTCAGCACCTGAGCAGTACCAGTGGTTTCAATAGTCATTTACCGCTTACTGTAGGTACTTAAGTTGATATTCAATAGCAGTGGTGTGTCATAGTCTAATCAACATTCGTTTGGTACAAGTACTTAATCTTATCTGAATGAAGCAAGAGAATTACAGTTGTAACTACTAATTAGCTAGCTAAAAACTCTTACCTGACGCCCAGCGAGCTCTGCCCTTTCTTAGAGAATACAAGGGAGATGCGCTTCAGTTGACAGACATAGCGACCTACCCCGTTTTGCAAAACGCTTTGTAAGAATCTACTCTGGGTACCTCTAGATGTCATTTTCCAATATAGATAAATTATTTAAGTTGACATATATGTGTGTTTGTGTCGGAATGATTAGTTAGATAGCTAGGTAGCTATTAGCAAAGGGCGATTTGACGGGCATTGGATGAACCTACAGTCCGTTACGTAAAAAGTCCGTGTAGAAACACGGACACAAGAATAAATACAAATAGAATTGATTAAGACATGTTGTGAAATATTTAAAATGGAAATTCGATTGGAAAATAATACATTAATAGTATAAATTAATCACGAAATTACAATACATTTGTTATATTTAAATAACATCTGTATGTGATATTGAAGCCTAAAAGTATTATTGCTTTGTTTCTTACGGAGTTTTTTTTATAACGCACCAAAAGCCCGCAAAAGTGTGCATGCGTTGAGGAATTCAATGTTATTTTAGAAAAGGTAGGTGATTATTGTAATGCATTTTTTGTTGGTTTAATGCATTTTTGTCTAGTTTAAGAGCATGTATGGTAGTATGTAACTAGTTTGTAACTAACTGACTGATTTCTGTAATGCAATCCTCCTTTTGTATGTTTTAGGTCCAATGTCGTGAGCAGGTAACATGTGGCGGAGTGGATTCCTGAAAGGGACCACCTGTCTCTTGGCAGCCCGCAGCATCCGAACGCTACCTAGCCAAATATGTCTCTCGTCATTCCTTGTCAGAATCCTCCTACCCAGGCAACACACTCCACGAGTTCCTGTTCCTTCTTGCTATCAGGGACAAGTATGGGTGACGTCACTGCCAGTTTTTGGTACCAGGAGTTACAAACGGGACACCAAGTCTATTCTTGAGTTTCCTGTTGACCCTATTACAGTAACAGATATCAAACAATATCTGCGCTCCAAAGCCATCCCATTCCACGATGGCTACAGCTGCTTGCATGCCCCAAGCATTTTCCTTGACCCAGTTGTGGGTACAGGAAAGGAGAATTTCACAATGTTTATTGATAAAACCACAGGCCAGTTTCTGTGCAAGGAGACCCTGGTAGAGGGGAGCTGGGAGGACCTCCAGGACTGCCTGGAGGTCATGCAGAAGGAGGAACAGGCCTCCCTCAGCCCTGATGTTTTGCTGGGCTACCCAGAGAGCCTGGAGGAGCGAGAGGAGAAGGAGCAAGAGTTTAGAGAGGTGCAACGCATCTGGTCTAGCGCTGTGCCCTTCTCAGACCTCCCCGATGAGGAGGCGCAGCTGGTCAAAACCATGTTCCAGATTGGCAAGATCTCAAATGCCACACTCAAGAAGTTCGGGGTGAGGCTATTCAAGCCCACCAAGAGCCTGGTGTTCCCCTGGTTCTCCGGACGAGACTCCAGCCTGCGGGGTGTCAAGCTGCTGTCCGCCCAGAGAACGGAGAGTGGGACGGTGGCTTACGCCGAGGTCACAGTGCCAAAGGCCAGCTCCTACAACAACCTGTTTGGGCTGCCGATGGTGGGGCGCATGGACACCGAGGTGATCCTGACGGGCCGGGAGGTGGACACGCTGGCGGTGAGCCAGGCCACGGGACTCCCCAGCGTGGCCCTGCCCCGTGGCGTGAACGCCCTGCCGCCGGCCCTGCTACCCTACCTGGAGCAGTTCAAGCGGGTCACCCTGTGGCTGGGGGGGGACATGCGCTCCTGGGAGGCCTCCAAGATCTTCTCGAGGAAGCTGGGCCTGAAGCGCTGCTCCCTGGTGCGCCCGGGGGAATTCCAGCCGTGTCCCCTGGAGGCCCTGGGCCAGGGCAGGAACCTGGCGCGCATCGTCAGGGCCTCCATCCCCGCCGCCCATAAGTCCATTGTGTCCTTCCGGCAGCTGAGGGACGACGTGTACGGGGAGCTGGTCAACACGGAGCAGGTGGCCGGGGTGAAGTGGACCAGGTTCCCGGAGCTCAACAGAATCATGAAGGGCCATCGCAAGGGGGAGCTGACAGTCTTCACAGGTACCGCCGGGAACTGACATGTGGCTAGACTGACACACGTTACTGTTGCGCTCAAAAGTTTGAGGGAGCAGGCAAAACTTTGTCCTTTATTTCTTATAGGATTTATATTCAACTGTAGGTCATAACAGAATGGCACCATCATAAAATAAAACATGGCAAGAAAATGAAAAATGAACTGACCCCCTGTTCAAAAGTCGACGTAACCGTAGTTCGTAATACTGTGTACTGACCCCTTTAGCATCAGTGACAGTCTGCAGTCTTATGTAATAGTTGTAATTCTTGCAGGTGGTATAGCTGCCTATTCGTCTTGGCAAAATGCCTCCAGGTGCTGCAAAGTCTTTGGACGTCTTGCATGAACCGCACATTTGAGATCCATGATATTAAAGTCAGGAGACTGTGATGGCCACTCCAGAACCTTCACCCTTTTCTGCTGTAACCACTGGAGGGTCAACTTGACCTTGTGCTTAGGGTCATTGTCGTGCTGGAAAGTCCAAGAGCGTCCCATGCGCAGCTTTCGTGCTGAAGAATGCAAATTGTCGGCCAGTATTTTCTGATAACATGCTGCATTCAGCTTGCCATTAGTTTTCACAAGATGGCTCAGGCCTTTAGAGCTCACACACCCCCAAAATATCAGTGAGCCCCCACAATGCTTCACAGTGGGATGGTATTCTGTTCAATATAGGCCTTGTTGACCCCTCCCCAAACATAACCCTTATGATTGTGACCTTAAAGCTCTATTTGGTCTCGTCACTCCAAGGTGTGCTAGAAGCTGAGGCGTGTCAAGGTGTTGTTGGGCATATTGTAACCAAGCTTTTTTGTGGGATTGCTGTCTTTTTCCAGAGCAGCCTGTATTTCTCCTGAGGTTACCAGTGGGTTTTTCATTGTATCCCAAACAATTCTTCTGGCAGTTTTGGCTGAAATCTTTCTTGGTCTACCTGACCTTGGCTTGGTATCAAGAGATTCCCGAATTTTCCACTTTGGCTTTGGATATGTTTTTATATTTTCTTATATATTATTTTTATATTTCTTTATAAAGTTCCATTACTATATTACGCATGTTTTTTTTACAGTTCTTTTCTGCTCCCCATGGCTCAGTATTGAGCCTGCTCAGTGCAACCACCTGAGAGCTAACAAATTAATTGACTATTTATACACAGACATTAATTGCAATTTAAAAAGCCACAGATGTGGGAAATTCACCTTTCATTGCCATTTTCACATGCGTGTGATTGTAACAAGGCCAAACATTCAAGGGCATGTAAACTTTTGATCAGGGCCATTTGGGTGATTTCTGTTATCATTATGATTTAAAAAGGAGCCAAACAACTATGTGTTAATAAATGGCTTCGTATTTTCACTATCCTCAAATAAAAGACCCTTGTTTTGCATGATCAGTCATATTTTCAAAATCAGTACCATAATTTCACAATTTCTGCCAGGGTATGCAGCACAACTGTATGCCATGGGGAAATGTGCTTTAGATTTGGGTTGATTTTTAAACCTGAGATTATATTGTTGTCGCTTAACTGTGTGATTCCAAACTGAAGAACGACCAAACGCGACGACCCGTACTGCATTTCCAACATCGTCTCGCCGTTTTGCACTTTCTGCCCTCCAGGACCCACGGGCAGCGGAAAGACCACCTTCATCAGCGAGTTCGCCCTGGACCTGTGCATGCAGGGCGTCAACACGCTGTGGGGCAGCTTCGAGATCAACAACGTGCGCCTGGCCAAGATCATGCTGACCCAGTTCGCCATGCGGAGGCTGGAGGAGAACCTGGGCGAGTACGACTGGTGGGCCGACAGATTCGAGGACCTGGCCCTCTACTTCATGACCTTCCACGGACAGCAGAACATCAAGTGGGTGTCGTCGTCGTCGTCGTCCCCCCGCCAGCCGGGCCAATCGCTGGGTGTGCTGGAGCAGGCAGCGGGTTGAATAACTCCGTCCTCTGTCCTTGTGCAGGGCCGTGCTGGACACCATGCAGCACGCCGTCTACCTCTATGACATTGGCCACGTGGTCATCGACAACCTGCAGTTCATGATGGGCCAGGAGAACACCTCTGTGGACAAGTTCACCGCCCAGGACCACATCATCGGCTCCTTCCGGAGGTTTGCCACGGACAGCGGCTGTCACGTCACCCTGATCATCCACCCACGGAAGGAGGAGGATGACCGGGAGCTACAGACGGCGTCCATCTTTGGAACGGCCAAGGTGAGTGGAAGGGCCGTTATGTCACTGTGAAAGGGGCTGCTTTTCTTGTTGGCCTCTCTTATACGTGGAGCAGTTTGGGGCACCTCTCCGTGTGTAGTTAGTGACAGTGTGTTACATTTTGAGGACATTTCCAACAGAGATATTTCCATGACATTGTCATAATGAGAACAATACAACGGGAGTGCATTTGGGTAGAGAGGAGTTTACATTTATTTTAGCAGATACCTGCATATTAGTGGACTGGATGCTGGATCAATCAAACCTACCTGGTTAAATACATTTAAAAAAATAAGTTTCACTGTAACACAGTGACTAGAGCAGGGGTATTCAAATCTTACTGTACAAGGTCCAGAGCCTGCTGGATTTCTGTTCGACCTCATCGTTAATCTCTCCCACCTGGTGTCCAAGGTAAAAAATAAGTCCCTGATGAGAAGGTTGCATTGAAAAATAGGAAGTGGAACTGGCTTTGCGGTCCAGATTTGAATACTACTGAATTTCTGAATTCATGTTTGCCAGGCCAGCCAGGAGGCGGACAATGTGCTCATCCTGCAGGAGAAGAAACTCGTGACCTGTCCTGGCCGGAGGTCCCTCCAGGTGGCCAAGAACCGCTTCGACGGGGACGTGGGTATCTTTCCCCTGGAGTTCAACAAGTCTTCGCTCACCTTCTCCACCCCGCTCAAGGGCAAGCACAAACTGAGAAAGGTCAAAGGCGACAAGGCAGAGGGTTCTGAGGGGGAGGGGACTTCAGGAGAGGGTTTAAAGAAGGACGAGACAGCGCTAAAGAAGGAAACGGTGGTTTCGAAGGAGAATCTGGTGAAGCTGGAGAGGCCACCCAAAGTTAACAAAACGCCCAGAGCTCCTAAGAGTACTACCGTGGGGAGGGGCACAACTTTGCCAGAGGGAAAGAAACAGCCATCGAAGGAAGACTGAGTGTTTTATCTTGTGACATGTATGTTCCCATCTGACAGGACAGAAATGGTTGCTCTCCATTTACGATATAATGCCGTGATATGGCATTACTGCATAATTCTGATGATTTGTCACATGGTCGGAGAAGGTGTCAGAGTATGTGACTGAAGTATGAAAGCTTTTATCTAAATAAGGAATGATTTACGGACAATACGGTTTGCACGATATAGATATTGGCAGTGAATTAAGCTAAACTGTTTGTCTATAGCCCTGTCTGTCGCCAAGTAATTTGTATTTTTCTACTGTGCACTGTCATGACAACGGCCTTCTGGGGAGTACCTACTGTGTACTGTCATGACAACGGCCTTCTGTGGCAAGTGCTCACTAACACTGTCTTTTTTCCTGTGTTGTTGCAGAATGTGAATGCTACCACAGGTACCCTCTGCTGACATTTCAGTGTGTTTCACACACACAGTGCTGGTCCTTGTTTACCTCATTAAAACGCCAAGCACCAGTATGTCTGCATCTCCAGTTCTCATCACTAGGGGGTGTTGTTTCATTTAAAGGGAAGATGAAAGTTCACACTGACTCAGGCTTTTTCAACAAAGCCTGTGTATCTAACCTACGGAGTAGGTTTGTTATTAGATACATGGAGGAGCTGGTTAAAAAAAACTTTTCAGTGTGGACAACACAGCTTCTTTGTGCTGGGGTCCTTTAAGGCGTAAAAGGCTGGTCTTCTCTTCCTGTATTATTAGGTTTTCGTTTTATGTATGTCACATGTTGATGTAATGTATAGGTTGATGCTGAAGCCGTATGGCTTTGGTAAATGACCAGGTTTAAATTACACCCCATTACCTGGGTGTCGTGAGGTGGTCGGTTGTGTTGCCGTCAGATTGGCTTCCATAAGGATTGACCAGGTGTCAGACGGCCATGTTCCTACATTATTTAGTTGAGTCTTAATATCCACTGCTCCCATTACATTATGAGTAGTGTGCAAACACATTAGCTCAGCTTGATGATTACGTAACAGTTTCAGGATGAAAATCAGCATGTGAATGAGTCCAAGAGTACCTTAAAGAGAAGACCACACCAGCATTACCACAGATGGTCTGCTGCAAGATGCAAACTGACGCCAAGACTCAGGAACAGAACGGCCAGGTTACAGTGTACTTAAAAAGTACATAAACTACCATGAAGACTATTTAAGATAGTTAATTTTTCCAATTACCATTGGTCCCCTAAAATGGTGGAGGGGGGGGCTATGTATAAAAGGGTCTTAATTCATGCACAGTTTATGATGTAAATGCCCCTGAATTACACCAGAGAGTCCTCACTTTAACCTTTTCGTTGTTTCATTTTAAATGCAGTGTGCTGGAGTACAGAACCAAAACAACCCACCGCGTCACTGTCCAAATACTTCATGCACTGCACTTTACCATTTCCACAGCAGACACCACTGACACCACAAAAACAACTCAGCTAACCAGACATCCATAACACTGTACAACACTAGTTTTTTGTGCATTCCACATCAGGGATTGCCTTCTATATCCCTTTCCCGTGGATTGAAATAAGGCTCCTGTCAGATGTACAATAGTTCTTCCTTACAAAGATCTTCTGGCAGCCACTCTAGCTGCTGCAACCTTAATATTGTTCTGAGTACAGAGAACCATTGACCCACAAGGCCTGTGTTTTTATCTTCAGGATGGAGATCTGCGTATGGTAGTTGGCTTTGAACAGGGTGGATCAACAGGCTATCATCCTCGCTGTCCTAAACCACACAGCGGTTCTAGTGTGTGAAACAGCTTGGCTGAAACAGCAGGAGGACAGACAGTTTCTGGGCAGATGTGTGGCTTAGGTTTTTTTAAATTTTTTATTCCACAATAAGGATTTTCTTAATGTTCAGTTTTCACTTAAGTGCCCAACTGTACAAGGAGACTGCAGTAACAGAACAGTCCATAATGATTTCAGGCTGTGTGGTTCTGAGTGTCTGGACCTCTTCCTGACAGTGTGGGTGTGTGACACCGCTGTTGAAAGAGGCCCTTTGTGCTCACTGGGCGTTCCTGGATGGGCATGGTGGCCCCGTCACTTTCCAGCACCGGCTCGGAGGGGCAAGAAACATACACAAACTCAACTGAATGCCCATGATATCACACACACATGCTCGTACACATTTACATTGCCTGCTCAAACACACACACACACACACACACATACACAAACACACAGTCTTTGCTGTAGACACCATTTGTGAGAATCATCCACTCATGAAACTGCATGGTATTAGGAGCTGTTTACATAATTTTCCATGTAACAGTGATCTGCCGCTCTTCAATCATCATGTTTAACCACTGTCACCAGATCACATGGAGTCGAAACCTGCTGTTGAATGAAATGAGTGCGTTACAAACAATAAGGTCTAGTGACCGTTTTTAAAGAGGATGTTTGATCAAATATTGACATCTCCAGTTCCTCAAAGTCCTGAAGCTTTGTTTGTTCTTTTGTTAACTGTGATCTGAGCTTTGCCCCTGACATCTGGAGAAGGGGAGGAGGCTGGAACGGCTTCAGACCAGCAACTTAATTATGGAGGAGGGAAAGCAGGAGATCTGTGAAACCAAAGGAATTTCCCTAAATCAAACTGTGTCAGATGGTTTCAGTATATAAGCTAATCACAGATGTAATGGCTTATGTTCAAAGAGCTTATATGTCAATGCAAACACACTATACACTTTATCGAACATAAGCATCAAGCCATGTAGATGTCTTCCCCATGGAAGACTACTGCTATTTTTTATTCCTCCATAATTTCCTTTATTTTGACATCATGAATCTGGAGGTCATTTCAGGAGTCTGAATCACTGGTGATCAAGACTTTGGCAATGTGGAATATCTCTTGTACTTTGTGAGGAGGCCGACTATTGGGCGATCCCACCTTTTCTTTCTGATAAAAGAAAATATGGGCCTCTTTGTTTTTCTATTCTCTGGACTGATCCTAAAATAATATTCTTGAAGCAGTATTTTAAAGGAGGAAATCTTGGTAATAAACATTTGTTCCTGATCCAAACACAGTTGATTTTAATTTATGTATTAATAGATGCTAATGCTTTCCTCTTTTAGTCATTACATCTGGGGCTTCTCATACTAATTTCTTCTTCATTATAATAAATATTTTAGACAGCCTGGTTTTTACTTAACACTTAAGGAAACTCTCATGGCTTTTTTTTTGTTCGTTCTTCTTTATGATGAACGACAGAAATTTTGTTTATTACCATAATGGTTATTCACCTGTGCACCAAAGTCTTAGCATAGCATGCAGGACCTCACTGTCTGTTACCCCACGGCGTCCCCCAAAAGCAGACGTTCCTGAGACGTGGCTTCAGTTTCTGGACGTTAAACAAGGCAACCGCTGCTACACATGTCATGGATTGTTGGAAACAGAGTAGACAGCCTCATCCATTTAATCTCTGGGAGATGTATTTTACAGCCAGGTTATAAGTCAGGTCCCACCTGTTGTTAGACCCCTGACTTAAGGTTTATGGCCAAAAAACAACTAATCCTGCTTAAACAAAATAAAGGGTCCTTCGTGAAACTCCCTCTGAGGACTCATGTCCTGGTGTGCTCTCTTCTCTGTCTGGCTCTGAATGCTAATGAGACAGAAAGGTCATGGACACAGGATGTTAATGTCTGACAGCCTCGGGATATTCTGCCGTCTGCTTGCCCTACATCCTTCCTTTTAGTCACGTTCAATTGCAGCTTTGCAGCTTCAACATTCCTGGGCACCAAAGCCACCTTTTCTCACTCGATTTGCCTACATTTAAAGATGTAGACCTTTACCCGACAACAAATTTGTGTCTGTGGACCAAAAAACTGCAGAGGCCTCACATGATGTTTGATCATAATTTTATCAGTGATTTATGTTGGCCTGGCCATCAACTCCCACTGACAGTACTGTACACGTCTGCTGTTTCGCAAACGCAGTGCTCAACCTCCTGCATTTCACCTTCAAACACCAGCGGAGGCCTTTTGGAGAGTTCCTGCCAAGTGGGACCGGGCCTGGTCTTATGTAATGTTTTTTTGAGAACAGGAGAGACTGGGGGCTAAATGTGTCCATGGTCAGGCTGGATGAGGACTCAACATGATGGCGAGGACTGAACATGATGAAGAGGAGAGTGGGCGGCTGAGAGGGCGGGTGACAGGCAAAATGGAGATGTTTAGGAGGCTTTCGAAGGTAGAAGGACTAGCCACGGGCTGGGAACAGGTGGGTCATTCTTGTCAGTGGTGGGACCATGGAGGGCTTAAGTGCTGGTGGATGGCGACACGGAGAATGGGTGAAGTAGTCAAGAAGGACAGGATGGTGATCCGGGAGTGAGGCCTTCAGGTGGGGCATCCTAACTTTGTCAGGGGGGGGTCGTTGCTCAGCCAAGCAGGAGTAGCTAATAGTTCAGATCCCCCAACTGAGAGCAAGCCAATTGAATTCACTCTCAAATCGGGCATCCACACAAGTACCTTCAAAGCCCCTGTAAGCCTAATCCACTATCACTAAGCACATGCACTCTGTCTCCGGAGCCATGAAAGCCAGTGTGCAGCAGGCTGTACCACAGCCAATCAGCAGGCTGTACCACAGCCAATCATCTCCCGGCACAGCAGTTAATTGCAGCATTACCAGCATAAGCCACAACCCCATAAGCCGATTACCCAAGTGTGCCTCCGAAACGGTCCTCAAATTTACCCCCCAAAATGTGCCGTGTATGAGTACAGGGCATTTTTCTTGATTTCAGTCCATTATGGCTCATGAAGTAATTGCTGTGTAAAGTTGTTGGTGTTTATTTTCATGTTAGAAATTATGTCATTCAGAATCTGTAAAAGTCAAATATTAAACATTGCATTCAAAAGGGTATTGTAGGCGTAGTTCTGTTACTGAATGACATGTTGTCTGGGTACAGGAAACAATGTGACAATTCTCCATAAAAAGAAAAAAAAATGTAAGCACAATTTTGTGGATTGAAGTGTAAGGTCTGAGCAGACCTTGGAATAAACATTGAGTACCCTACCTCCCTGACTTCGTTCCCCTCTTAATTAAACCCTTGTCTCTCAAAATAGGCAAATCACAACATGGAAATGCTATCACCAAATAGAAGCCTCTTAGCTTGAATATAATACAGGATTTCACATTGGCCTTGTTTAATACAATCAATAATTAATAAAATCATTTTTTAATACAATCATTGCCCTTGTTTAATGACCACTGGCCTTATTGACATTCAAGGTGTCTTCATTTTATTTTTAACTTAACACAGCCCCTTACTTTGTGAAAGGCATTTACTTTATATGGACATGTACTGCAATGTAAAACAGTAGAAGTGAATTTCTAGATATAGTTTGGTGAATTTTGGATTTTTTTTTTGTTTTATTCTATAAACTACTGACAACATTACACCCAAAATCCAAATAAAAATATTGTCATTTAGAGTATTTATTTGTAGAAAACAACAACTAGTCAAAATAACCCCAAAAATATGCATTCATTTCAGACCTCAATTAATGCAAAGAAAACAAATTCATATACATTTTTCAACAACAAAATACTAATGTTTTAACTTAGGAAGAGTTCAGAAATCAATATTTGGTGTAATAACTCTGATTTTCTATCACAGTTTTAATGCGTCTTGGCATGCTCTCCACCAGTCTGTAACATTGCTGTTGGGTGACTTTATGCCACTCCTGGCACAAAAATTCTAGTAGTTCGGCTTTGTTTGATGGCTTGTGACCATCCATCTTCCTCTTCAACAAATTCCAGAGGTTTTCAATGGGGTTCAGGTCTGGAGATTGGGCTGGCCATGACAGGGTCTTGATCTGGTGGTCCTCCATCCATACCTTGATTGACCTGGCTGTGTGGCATGGAGCATTGTCCTCCTGGAAAAACCAATTATTAGATTTGGGGAACATTATCAGAACAGAAGGAAGCAGGTGGCTTGTAAGCCTCTCCAGGTCTCTGTCTAACCATTAGATGACGAGGTGTTGGGCAAAGCTGAAAATTTGACTCGTCAGAGAAGATGACCTAACTACGGTCCTATCCTTATGGTCTTTTGCAAACTTCAGCCTGGCTCTTCTTTGCTTCTCATTGAGGAAAAGCTTTATTCTAGCTTTGCACAACTTCAGCCCTGCCCTTAGGAGCCAGTTTTGGACCGGCCTCGCCGTGCACTTCACCCCAGCTGCTGTTTGCTATTCTTTTTGTAGGTCACTGATGTCATCCTACGGTTTTTGATTGACATTCGAATGAGTTGACGGTCATATCGTTTTCGCCCTCTGCCAGTCTGTAGCTTTGTTGTCCCCAATGTCTGTTGCTTGACCTTGTTCTTATGAACTGCTGTCTTTGACATTTTCAGGATGGAAGCAACCTGACGGTCACTGTATCCCTGTGCCAGTAAAGCCAGAATTGAACCCTTCTTTTCCTCACTCAAAGCTTTTCTTTTCAACTCTTTTTTCATGCTGAATAGTTATTTTTTTATTGAAATTACCTTTGAGGTACTACTGCACTGATTTTGCCATCCAGCTGGTTCTATTGCAAGAGGATAGTGATGACCACAGCAGTGGTTTTAATACTTTCCCTCATTAAATTAGATTTGGTTCAGGTATTCACCTAATCAGTACATAAAATATAAGGTGTGCCTGTGTTGGAATTTAACAGACATTGGAATGGAATGGATGCCATACATGTAGAGATGCTGATTTAAGAAAAATTACAAGTGGTCCCTTAATTTCTTCCAGAGCTTTATGTATTACCAAACTAAACGTTAGATTAAATTAATCCGCTCTTCCTAAAATATGCTAATGACCTTATGTTGTTAGTGTGCCATGGTTATTTTAAGAAGTTAATTGATGTATTTTAAGTTAATGAGGAATGAGGAAGAATGTAAAGAAAGATTCCAATTATCGCTTGAGCTTCATTCCTCTTGCTGTTCGCTTCAGTGGTTTTGTGTATCTGTTCAGGCGGTGGGTAGAGTATGTAGTGGTCCGATGTTAAATACTGGGGCCCTTACGCACCACTATCCCTTCAGGTCACTACGTTTTTAGCACCCTTTGCCTGAGGGTATTTTCAAGTACTTTCTGTTCCCTATACATTTCAGAGAGCATGTGTAAATTAAAGCCACGGGGGAACCCTTGCCTATATGCTGTGGGAGACAGTCTCCTATATCATATAGGTCATGATAATGTTGTTACTTAGCAGGAGCCTACATCCAAAACCACTTGCAATAAGCACATTCATGGTAATATATGGTCCCTGTGGAAACGACACCCCATTCGACCACGGCCTCGCAACCACATTAGCATAACACGCTGGCGCGTACTACCCCCCCATACTGTCCTGTATCACACAGATGCTCTTGACTTGCAGGGCCGAACTTTTGAGTTTTTTGAGGACTGTGCGCCTGGGCAAGGTGGAAAAGTCAGGTTCAGTGGTCTGTATGTGAACAGGGTCCAGTGCGTTTATGGGAAAGGTCGTGGGTGTGACGTGGTGCCAGATCTGCTGGTGCTGTGCGGCTTGTTCACATTGCTGCTGTCATGGCATGTCCAGTACAACCATAAGTGTAGGAGCTGTTGAGACCACAGAAACGGTTCTGCGGCGAGCCTACTGACTGGGTGAAGCAAGTGGCCGTCCTGCTCTAAATGTTCGACCCATGTTGCTCCATGTGATGAACTTACAGCAGGAGAGGGCAAAAAAAAAAAGAAAAGAAAAGGGTGTTAGGTTTAAGCCTTCATTATCAACAGTGTAGAGCATCTCTGGTTTAGGTGTGACTTGTGTCCGTTTGTTTAAGTCTTCCGGCATACAATGGAACGTTGAGGTGTTGTCATTGCATGCATAGTGCTCCTGTGTAGTCATAATAGAAACCTGGACAGGTTTCAAATGACATCGTCTGTGTTTCTCGCAAATGTCCATTTTGAGTTAAATGAGTTACGTTCATTGGCCAGTCACTTTTGGATGATTATTTCCATTCAGCAAGTTTTTGAGCGGAAAATTCCCAGTGGATACAGTGGAAACCATTATCACTGAAATTGCAGCTAAATAGGCGGCCTGTTAAGCATGATAAACATCTTGAGCATGCACCCCGGGCTAAAATAAAGGGACAGCAGTGGAAAAACACAAAAAGTACCATAGCTCTTGTTACAAGACAGAGAACATTCAGTGGTTTGCAGAGCCTCTTTGTTTATAGATACTGTACACTTGAATCCAATCTAGACAATAACACATTGCTATTACAAAAGGGCTCCTCAAATTGTCCTAAGGTCAAATAAGTAAGTTTAGTTCAATTTCCCCTCGTTGTATGATCCCTTGCTGCCTGAAACTCTACCCCAGAACACAAAGCAGCGTATTAGTGAAATAGTCTAATGATATGCTGTGAGAGTTTTGAGTTAGAAACATTGTTCATGTACAGTGTGAACTTGTGGTCATTGGGCAGTGACATGATTCAGTGTAATTTGGACCCGGTAAGAGTTCATGCAGAGTTCAACCATAAAAACATTCATTTCGTGGATTTTTTTATTTTCACCGCAAAGTTTAAGTTGTGGCCTTGTTTCATCTCAGTGAAATGCTTGTCCGTGAAGATGGAGGTGAGGCAGGTATGACCTGGTTTTACATATTTAGAATAGGGAGGAACCGGTTGTGCTAGAACAGGTTGCTTGGGAAACTGGGTCACATAGTTCTATCCTCCGGAACAAACAAACGTATATGGCTTTTATAATGAAGTCAGCTTTTAGTCAGTGACAAGTTATAGGTCTAATATTTTATCGTTAAGGTCTGTCTGAATGACTTAAAATTGTTACTATCAGGAAATCATTATAAGCTACTTTAACGCTACACACCCAAGTGCATGATCGGATGCACAGGCTGTTTACCTTCGGGTTTGCGTCCAGTTAAATTCTTTCTTTCTTGTTTGTCTTTCAGTGGGCCTTCAGCATCTAAAAAAACGGCCATAGACAAGACACGCATTATCCAGCTCACTGGTCATCACGTCACTTCAGCCAGTGGTGGCGAAACTGTTAGGGGCGGGGCTACGAGCGTTCTGTGGGAAATGTGAGATGTGCTCGTGCGCTCTGACAAACAATACGCACTCATCGCTTAGACAAGGAGGTACACAGTCATGTTACGTTCGGGAAAAAACGCATTTACTGTTTCTGTCTGTGCAATAAGTGTCAAAGAGAGCCGAACAGCGACGTCAAACATTTGAAGAATTTACCGAACTGTCCGGCAGTGCCAACCTCGTCCCGAGCCGTGCAGCTAGGCTTTTCGTGGTAAGTTTTTTGGTATGGATTGGGTACGGTGTTGCAACCCGTGTTGTTGATCTTTCTCAAGCTTGTGAATATAACTACATTTATATATTACACAAAATACTTAAAAAAATATATATAAATAGTTTGGTCACATAAGTCCCAGTTGGCAATATGGGAAACATTCAAATAAGGCAGCCTCAGTCCTGTGTATGATTTTGTTTTAACACGGTCTGTCACTGAAAGCTGTCCGTTTCTATATTGGTTATTTTTCTCAAAAGGTGCTTATGACAGGTTAAGTATATTATGACGCATAGTGTTGTATCTTCATTAAATGTTTGGGATGCTTTTGCCAGTGCGTGGCTCTGAGTTCTTGACAGGTAGGACCTACTACCACAACACTCTCTTAGTCCCTCGCTCCTTCCTTCGCCACTTTTGTCGTATGTTATATTTATGGCCCTACTTCCATCACAATGACTCCGAACTGATTCAGAAGAGCTTAATATTCCTGCAAGCCTTTCTCTTAGACATAACTGCCAAGCCCCCCCCCCCCCCCCCCCCCCACTCACCTGACGACCTCCGTTGTTACTAGAGTGCAATGGCAACCGGAAATCCCTGCTGACGTTTCCTCCCCTACCCCAGGTGATGTTGGCTAATGCATGGCCTTGTTGCATGGTCAACAAGACTTCCCTGCCAGTCATTAGATTTATTTGGGTCCTTTGCATTTTGTTGCGCTATTTATCTCTGTGTATATGAGACATAACTGGTTTGGTGGGTTTAGACCAAGCAGTATCATGGTCCTAAATATTTATAGGTACTTCCTGTGGATCACTAATTTCCTTCCCTGGAGAACACTCACTTGTTGTTGTCAACACTTCCTGTTCAGTCAAGACAACGTGTGAGTGGACACCAGAAACCCTGTTACAAAAGGTATTACAATAAACAACAAATCAAACCATGTAGCCTATATGTTATAAGGAGTTTGGCGGCAGACCATTCAGCCTTTCCTCAGCAGTGTGGTTTGAATTCTGACCCAGTTATCGCTCAGATCCCTAATGCCTAGTCTTATGCCCCCACTTCCAAATCTATTTCAATCGAACGGGTTGTTGATTTGTCAATTCGGTATACTGCCTTTTGGAATGTATATAATATATTTTTTTTTATTAGACAAGCAGGTAGACAGTCTTCAGAGGTCTGTGTTCCCTGAATGATTGTGTAATAAAACAAAGAAACCACCTCCTGCCCTTTTCTCTGTATTCTGCTGCCTATCTGTCTACCTACCTAAATGTATGCAAACACAGAGCAATAGCTATAGTTCGCTAAGGAAATTTGTTGATAACGTTGGCATTCCACTGTGTGAACATCGAAGTGCTTCGTAAAGACTAGGGGCCAGTGGGGACACAGACAGTTGGACAGCATCAGGTCATTTCCATCTAGACATTTTTCTCCAGGGATGTTTTCACTGTTAGAACTCAAGGGGCTGGCTTTTTTGTCAGCGTGGTCTGCAGATACCACGTCAGGGAAATGCGGTGACAGGCACAAGCCATGTTTCAGTACGCTGAAAAGGTCTCTGTCCGGTTCCACACTTACATCTCTCTTGTGTTTATTTCTCAGCACAACCATTTACACCTGTTGGTGCAGTTTTTTGGGGGGCCACTTCTTACATACCAAACAGTCAAGCTGCTCCTGCAACAGCTCACTGTGGTTCAGTTCAGGGATGTTTTTAAGTGACCCCAAACATTTGAATGCTAGTGTATATTCCTGAAATACGCCATTACCATTTAGGGTTAGGCATTACGGCTTGGTTATCTTTAGGCATAAATGTTAGGTTATTGACATTAAGTTCAGAGTTATGGTTTGTGAAAGTACCATCTTAAGGACATTCAACTTTGGTGTCCCCCTTTTAATAGCTAAGTGTGTCTGTGTGTCTCTCTGAGTCCCTCTGTCTGTCTGTGTGTCCCTGTCTGTCTGTGTGTCCCTGTCTGTCTGTGTGTCCCTGTCTGTCTGTGTGTCCCTGTCTGTCTGTGTGTCTCTGTCTGTCTGGGTGTCCCTCTCTCTGTCTGGGTGTGGGTGGGTGTGTGTGGGGAGGAGGTTGCATACATGTGCCAACCACCTATTGACTTCCATCGATCTCTGTCTACAAAGGATCTGTCAACAGAACCACTTCCTCCTTCGCAATGGATCCTTTTCACCACTCAGTGAAAGGCTGCCACCACAGTAGGAGACACGGGTGGATCAGGGCCATGACCAGGTGGACCACACAGACAAACAAATTCGAGGTCTTGCTCCGGTCCCGGTATTTACGTCCAATCTGAATTATATCTGTGAAATTCCCCTCCGACCCCCACAAGACCCAGTCTCAGTACTGTAAATCATGTGTCAGACGCTTTTTACAATGTGGCTAGGATGAATTTATAAATTCATAGGTTGTAATTGATGTAAAATGTGTAGTTTGTAAGTTTCCTGAAGTCTTTCAAGGCGGATCATGAAAAGGGCCTCTTGGCCTTCTGTTGTAAAGCTCGCTGCCACCCACAACTAGAGTTGCCAAATTACTTTGACAGCAAATTACCAGATTATAGTATATAATATATTCTGTTCCTTCATTAGCTTTTAGCTCCTCTCGCTCTGTCTAGTTGAAGTTATGTTGTATGCGCTACAGGTTTAGAGAAAGCTTACCTGTTTATGGTTATTCGTTGAAGACTGTTATGTTATCGAATGTAAGACGATCCCTGTGACCTTTGTGTATTTTTTGTCAAACATTCAGGTTCATTTTGTAGTTTTTTTATCTAAATTTGCACTTCAGCTACTGCTGTAAACACACAGCTGAGTTCAGAGTAAACGAAATGGCACATTTGCAGACCTACTCTAGCTCTGATTGGCTAAGTTGTTCCATCTATTTGTAGGGTTGAAAGGTGTCTTATTATTAGTTCTAAAACCAGTCCACAGGACTTCGCTACCTTGTTGCCGTGAACTCACTGTCATGATCTGTCGTGATCATGCTGAATTACCAGAAAACAAAAATCCTGATGGTTAGTGCCGAATATATGCTGTCATTAATAGATTGAATTTGGATCCAAGCTTTGGTCCTTACTCTGCCATTCGAGGCATTTTTACACTATAATATCAGCTACTGGTCTGGGGGATTACCAGTGGCCTTGTGTCTGTTCCGGTCACTTTCAGTTCAGATTAGTACAGTGCCCTGGATACGAACTAGAGGTCGGGAGGGGTACATAGTTTAACTGTCATGTTCCTCCCGAGCGCTCGGAGATTGGCAGCGATAGGGATTACATTCCCGGTCGGTGTGGGACAGCCTGTGAGCACCGTCTGCCAGAACCCTCTCTCCGGTCTCCGTCTTGACGTTTCCCGCTGTGTCTGGAGGTATTACCGGCTTATGTAACTGGGACCACCCCGGGCTTGTTTTTTGGGTTATTTTTAAATACACTTTCTCATTGCTCTTGTCTGATTAGCCTCCTGCTAAGGTACAAAGACTGATAAACACAATTGTGCATACACAGGCACGCACGCACGCACGCACACACGCACATTAAATAAATAGGCTGTGTTCGGGTGTAAGTGACCCTTTGATAGGCAGAACATAAAGGCTGTTGTTCCAGGACAATGCATTGTGGGTGATTAGGCGTGAAGGGTGTGTCGGAGCAGGATGGGTTCCAGGCGGGAGGCTGAGGTTCCGACGCGCTGGGCCTGTCAGAGCAGGACAGAGGCAACGTGGGGGGGCGGACCGGTCACACCGTTGTATAACGGCTTATGCTGAGGGAACTGGCTCTGAAGTAATTAGTCTGGAGAGGCGAGCTGCCGCCTCCTCCTCCTCCTGCTGCAACACACACACACACACACACACGCAGATTTAGTGTGCAAGGTTGGCGCGGAGACGGACGGACGGACGGAGCAACAGACAGGGGGCTTGAGTTGCTGACTACATCCTTGTGTTGTTATAATCTCTCTGTTCTGTTCATTCCCCATAGAGGCGAGGTATATATGTCACATGACCCTTGGTTTAGAATGTGCGCTGATCTCATACTCCTAATTGATTTGACACCCTATTCATACAGATTTACTTTATGTACGCGTATGCTATGTCCGTGGAAGTATCTGTGCTATTCAGAACAGATTTCTACCAATATTCCTTCTCCACCAGCCCCTGTGCATTGGAATTCAAGGGATTCTCCCCATTCCTCTGTGTTTTCAGAACGTTGAAAATTATTACTCATGTAGACTTTCCTCCTTCCCCTAATACAGGATTTGTCAGCAACCCAAGGCTCCCCTTATCCCCTTTCCCTGCCCAGCTGAAATAGAAGGAACCGCTACCTTCTTGCCGGGAGTGGCACATGCCAGGTTTACATTTCAGAACCTTAGAACTGTTCGCATTGTTATAACTTCAGACGTTCCGTTATTCGCCCCAACCAATCTCACAGAACGTTTAACGGACGTTACAGCGCGGAACGTCGCGGTGTTCAACAGCGAGGCGAAATGCGCGAACCTGTGAGTGTTGCGGTGTCATCATGAATGCAGAAACATCTGCGTCCTGACTCTGAATACATGCCTCTGGGATAAGCATGCCAGTGTTCCCCTGGGCAAATGCTCCAATAATGTGCTCTGTGTCCATAGACTAATAATTTCTCTGGACATAGTTGCTGATTCTTGTGAGGGCTACTGCCAAGCTCCAATATGTCTCTGGATGCATAAGAGCTGGGCATGTATTTCTATGTGCTAATTATGTATTAACTATAGTTTGATACACTTTTTGGGGATTTTACCATTTAGACAGACAATAAGTGGTGGCTTTCCATGATGGGTCTGGTTTGTGGTTGACTGTTCCGTGTTCATGGTAAACTTGTGAACAGCATAAAATGTGAATCTCGGAATTTATACACCCATTTAAATTGCTGCCTGTGACCTCATCCATGACCTGTAACCTAAGAGAGACTGCTCTCTAGTGGTGAGAAGTAACAGCCAACAGGGACAACTAGAGAACGCACACCTGTTCAACTGCCTCTTGTGTGTGTTGGAGCTGGTTGAAATGGCCACTAACTGCCAGCACCGGCTCTATGAACGGTGGAGGTTAGAGGTCTGGGTGAGGTAACCTGACCCGGGTATTATGTGAACAATACAACCCAGGGTGTTTACAGTATATTGCAATTATGGCCCAATTCATTTTCCCAGTGTGGCCTATGGTCAGGGCGTGGTCCTCTTACTACCTGTCTGAAACCTGTAGCCCGATCCCTCTCTGTACTCTCTAGCCAACCTGCTCCTTGGCACACGGCTCTGCAATAACAAATGCCTGTGGGGGGAATGTGATGGCTGTGTTTTGGGCCCAGAGGAAGTACTGGGCCAACGCCTCTTATCCTGTTGTGAAATCTTCACCTCTGAACCTCGCAAACAAACCCCTTCTTGACTAGAGATTATTATCCTGTGCAAATTCACGTTTCTAATACGTTAATTTGGACCTCAGCGAATGTATAACGGTGAATGGGCTCAATTCTGAATAAAAAAATAAAAGTGAAACTGGATATATCCCACCGTGTCCCTTTGGCCTTAACAGTGTTTTAAACGATGACCTCCATGTAGAAATGAACTGTGGCTTACGTTCCACATCGAGCCTTCATTTCACCCGTGGGGTTCTGTGGTACCATGTGTCACCTGGTTCTGGAGGGCTGGTCCCGTGGTGCTTGTTGATCAGATTAGGATGATAGATTGTTGGCTGTCCTACCTGTAGATTAAATGGCTTAATCTGTGTCCTCTGTTTGGCCCTCTCCGTTCCTCCTAACCCCAGGCTGTCAATCAAGGCTGTCGGTTATTTGGAAGAAATTCAGTTTTTTTTGGAGGGAACTTTGTCTTGCAACCCCCCCCCACACACACACACACACACTTACACATGCTTGCACACACACACACACACACACACACGCGCGCACGCACAAACATACACTATTACTCATGTACACTAGGTATTTGATGGTTTACCAAAAATATGTTTTGTTTTTTTTAACTTTTGGGCTTTTATTCCTCATTGTGGCGCGCTGGGCCCCTGACCCCCCCTGGCCTAAATCCCACCAACCTTCCCCTGATGACCAGCAGCTGGGAGCTGCTCACCAAAGATCTGACCTGACCGCAGCCCAGCAGCATGGTGCGCCCCACATCCTGGGCATTTTCTCTTACATATGCCTCGGTTTGCATATGCAACTCTGTCATAGACAAAAAGTATATTGAATAGATGGTAGTGTTGTTTGACAATGGGGACATGGTGTGTCTGTTGTCTGTATCGAGCACAGTGGACCTCCCTGACTGGTAACGACTAGTGATTTTAAGTTTGGATGTGAATGCTATGGGAACTTGTTTCCAGGTTTACTCAGTATTTGATATGGACGTGTTTCTGGCTCAGCCATCTGCCGTACTCTGTACTGTATTGGAACTCCTTTCCCTCGGGAGGGACTCGTCTTGTTCTCGTTTTGTTACGACACTGAAGCTGTCCATTTTTTGTATGAAAGGCAGCCAGCAGGGGGTGGAAGAGATGGAAAGAGGGAGTGAGAGAACGAAAACCGAGATTATTTGCGGAAAGAAATCCACATATTCACACTTTGGCAATTTGGTGTTTACATAAAACTCGCACACACTTCCACTAAATCATTCAGCACGGGTTGTATGAATCTTGGATGTGTGCCTATGAACCTCTGCCTGACAACACAAACAGAAAAAATTGTTTCCCCCTCCACACTGGACAACGACGAAACAATTTAAACCACCTCTGCAGGACAACCCGGGCCTTGTTGATATGCGGCGACCGGGATCCAATCAGATGGTTCAGCCTGTAGGAAGTTCCAAAGAATTGTAGGAGGGTCAGGGTAAACAACGGTGAGCCACTGACCTCCTACAGAACAAACACATGTCAGTGGGAGTGGCAGAGTTTTTGGCCAGGGCATGGAGTTTGGGCAGCCAGGCACTAGTCCTCTCTCCTCAACCAGAGATTTGACCAGATTGCTTCAAACCTCTTGGCCATCGGCCAACCCAGGGTTGCCTGCTGTGAAGGCCTGTCGAAGGTAATGGCTCACTGAGTGCATGACATGAAATGGTCATTAGGAAAGGGTTCACAGGGTTTCGCCTTCTCCTTTCTTTCGTTGTCTTTTCTCTCATTTCTTTCCTTCATTCTCTCTGTTCTCTTTCTCTCCTTTCTCTCGCTCTCTCTCATGGTGTTTAAGCATTATGTCTGGCTTCTGGTGAGGCAATAAAGTGGATTCCTGCTGCCAGTCAATCCAGAGTAAGGGGTGAGGATTCCTGCTCCCCGTTATACTGTTACAGTGTGTTGTTTAAAGTCTGGAAACCTGAAATTATTTCATATTTAGATAAGAAACAGCTGCATTGCCAATTAGTTACTGCCATTTCCCATAATCAGTTAGCTACATTTGTTATTTCAGCTTCAGTGCCACTGTAGCTCATAATTTCTAGCTCCATGAATAAAGAGCAAGGATAATTTGAGGAAATCCTGTAATATCCTATTTAGGCACTGAATGACCCTATGGGATTAACAAAGCCTAAGGTGTTTGTGTAAGTATGGGCCATTTGGTCAGTGGAAATATAACACCGGAGTGGATCGGAGGCAATTGGATTGCAGTGGCTCAGTCTCCTGTCCGTAATGTAATTAGTCTGGGAAAGGCATCATGGCTAAATTGTGCACTGAAAAATCTGTGTTGAAAAGGGTGTGGTGGCCTTACTCCTCGCCCAGGTTGCGTTCAGGAGAGCGCACGGTACTGAACATCAGTTAGAAATGTCCCAAATTGTGTCAGAGGCTCGTTTAAATGCCCTACCCGTGGACACATGGCTGGTTTCACATGAAGGATTTCTCCGGCGTCGGCTTTTCGCCGTGTTAAAAGATGTAGACGGAGGGAGGCATTGTCAAGGCATTAGGAAGGGGCCCGTTCCAAGAGGAATGTCTGTGGTCTGCTGATCCTCTTTCTGCCATGGCAACCAGAAGGGTTTATTTCCCCTGTCTTTGCCGGACTGTCTTGAGTTTCACCTGGACGCTGGCTCTTAAGAGGAAGAAAGGAGCAGGGTTTTAAAGAAGGCTAATAAACATTGGTGGTAAAGGAAGTATTCACTCCGTGTCATTTGAGGGGAAATTCCAGGTTCATTAAGAATTCTCTGAGTTCCCCTCTGTGTTTCACCTTTACGCGTGGATGACTCAGTGATTCCTTTGATGAGGTTACTTCCTTCTTCCAGTCGTAGCGACCCTTCAGGTGTTCTTTAGGAATTGTATCTGGTTTGTGTGTTGTGTAAACTTGTTTTTCCGGTCCTTTCTGTTGTCCAGGAGCAGAGAGGGAGTGGAACCCGTGCAGTGGCAGGGGGTCCGGGGATGCGCTGCCGACCCATTCCCCCTACGTCCAGCAGGCCTCCAGGAGCTGAAGACAGGGTGTCGGTGAGAGGTGAGCAGTCTTGTCATTGGGCTGTGACTACCGCTCAGCTGGTTCCTCCTAGAAAGTGATGGCTTCCTGCATTTCAGGTACCACAATTGTGTCCTCTACCTTGAAGGTACACTCTGGAATCGCTCTCCAATTACTAACACCACTGATTCTCTGGGAGTGTTACTTTAGTGTTCATAGTGGCAGTGTGAATAGTTTGATACTCTGAAACCTGAAACATATGTAGTTTACGGTCCTCTTCGAATTCTCTTTCCCCCTGAAAAGTGGATTTTGCAACTCCTCTCTGGCGTTTAATTTGAGCCTACTACGTTAATGCAGTCAAGACAGTCTGGAAGCCATTCTGCTTCTAAGGGGCTCTCAGACAGAGGTCTAATGGAAGTAGGAGTGGCTCTGGAGCTCCATGTGAACCATACCAAGATATCATGTATGTGATATGTTGGCATGACCCCGTCGTAGAGGGCCTCTTGCCCAGGTTGGGCTTTCAGTGTAAAACGGAAGTGTCGTAGTCAAGCAGTTTCATCCACCTACAGTATGTAGTATTGACCAGATTCCAGCTGTGTATAAAGTGACCATTCATTCACATTTGAAGTATTTAACAGATGCTTTTATCCAGAGTGACGCATCGGAAACAAAATGAGGCTGGTAGTATTATCAGAGAGATGTGAGAGCGACAATGCACATTGTACTGGCACCACTGACGGGGATCAACTGTGATGTTGTTATCTTGTGAACTTCAGTGAAAACCGAGAAGTGCCCAGCGATGAACATGTGCCTGGGTTTATTTGATACCTGATAGGTGCTGGCCTTAAATCCCAACCCAATCAGACTGCCGACACTTTTTACCGGAGTGAATTCACGACCGATTGGTGTCATAGCGATGGATTTGTGGGAGAGCGTCTGGAAAGCACTTGTATGCGGCTGTTTTAGCCCAGTATCCCCGGGGAACGAGGTCTCGTTGCAGTGATGGCAGGCCCGGTACTGAAGCATGGCCTAGCTTTCTGTTGGCCACAGACATGATAATATAGGATGGGGCAAAAGAAAAGCCAGACGGTGCCCCGGGACGGCCAGTCTCATGCTGATGGACGAGCACCAGTACCACGCATCCATTTTAAATATAGAAGATCCACAAGGGACATCAGGAGATGAGATGAAACCTTTTGGTTTGTCCTGGGTAATACCGCAACGTCCCAGGTAGAGACTGAGGCATTTGAACTGTGATGGAAACCAGGAACTCACAATGGAGGTGTTTTGTTTAACTGGTTGCATTTCCCATGCCTCCTTAGCTTGGTTATATCCTGGGTTGGGTTCGAGAGAGCCTCAAGGGGCTTGCCCTCCCGAAGGCATTTATTCATCCGATATAGAAAAAAGTGCAGAAAACTGTATTACTGGGTGGCCAAACACCACATTGATTTTATTTTAAATTTCCATGCACCTCCATTGCTTTTGTTCAGTGCAAACACAGGAGAGATGAGGAAAGCGTTCCCCTTTGGGTCTGGTAAGTTGTAGCTGGAGTGGAAGGGTTTTCCTACTTGGTTTATGCTACTTTGGTGCGTGTCTAAATCAGCAGTGACCTGTTAAAGGGCTGAGTTATGTTAGGTTGTCCCCCCGCCCCCACTGGCCCATAAAGAGTCTGCTATGTTCCTGTTGGCAGCAGTGGGGACTGGGCTGATTTGCTGCTATAGACTCTCTCTCTCCCTGACTGCTGGTGGCTTTGAATGGGTGGGCCACTGGGCCCGAGATTGATTGTGTCGGCTTACCCGGCGTGGGCACTCACGAGGTGTGTGTGTGTTTGTGTGCGCACTGTCTGCTTTTCTGCCGACTGCTTTGAAGTTGTTTCACTGAACCAGATTGGACCAATCCCAGGGTGGACCTTGGTTCACTCAGTCTCACTTTGGTTTCCCTTGAGTTGAGTCCCGAGTTCTACCTTTTTAACACCTCGCTGTGCGAAGGACACTGGCGCAACACCATCAGAGCTTGACCCACTTTGGCCTCCAGGCTGTAGCCTACTTCTGAAGCTACCCTACTTTACTGTTGCACAGCTTAAAACTGATTGAAACGTTTTTCTTCATCGATTGTGGCCAGACGGAGTATTTGTAGGTCAGGGTGGTGTGCTTTTCTGTCCAGAGTGCGTTTGATTAATCTGGTAACAAACGGGCTGGAAACAGGGACAGTGGGAGGAAGGTTGGGATGTCAGTGGGAGTTTGGACTCTCATCTGTAAAGGCTTTTAGGCAACTGTAGCACACTGTGACCGATTGACGCGTTGCCCTGCTACGATCTGTAGGAGGTTCTGGTGCTTGTCCATGGCCTCCCTGTAAAAGGTATAGAACCCCATCCCTTAAGTTATAAACCCCACCCCCTAAAATATATGAAACCCCACCCCTTAAGTTATAAACCCCACCCCTTAAGTTATAAACCCCAACCCCTAAAACATATGAAACCCCACCATCCAAACCAAGTCCTTTTAAATCAGGATAATGTCAATGCAGTAATTTGTTGGAAAACAAATCCGCCGCCTTGTAAATCCTTGTTTCCATCATTTGGTTTTGTGGTGAACCGCGTCTTTGATTTCTGGCACAGTGGGGAAGGACGTAAAGATTCCCCCAAAGAATTCAGGCACAACTTCTGACATGCTTACAAATGTTTTTAGAATGCTTTGAAGTCATTCATTGCAGTAGCTTGCTATTGTGACAACATTATGATTTTCTCTGTAATAAAACATGCAACACCAAAGACCAAAACTGTTTGGGATATCAACGACAAGCACATACAGTACTAAGCTATGTGAAAACTAGCCCACGTGTAAAAATGGGTGAACTTCCCCTTTATATGAAAGGACACGATTATCTTTTGAGGGGAACAGACCTATAATCATATACACTGTATGGACAGTGGTCCGATTAGTTAGAGAATTATGTCTGCATGAACACCATGGGAGCCACAGAACTCGGAAAATGATACAATATCAGCAAGCTGGCCCAGTTCCTTTCTTTCCATCGCTGGATGGACTGGAGGAGGGCAGAATTCCCCAATGACTGGCCCCTCTCCCTTTCTCTTTTCTCCATTTTCCCTTTTTAACAGCTTTACAAAGGCAACGAGGCGCACTGTGCCATGTGGAGTCGATTCAGTCAGAGGCGGAGTGAAAAGCGGAAAAAAAGATCGAGAGCCTGAGAGAGAGGGGGGAGGGGGGGGGGTAGTGGGGAGGAAGGTGGTGTGTGGGGGAATGTGTGTGAGGGTGTCAGAGGAGGAGGGGTTGAGGAGGAATGGAAGAGGAGGGGAGGTAGCGTCCGTTCACTTTGGTGCCACTTGGCTTGAGCGATGAGCCGCGTACGGACTCTGAGAAAAGTTCCCCTCAGGAATGAGTGAGAGGGACAGACCGCTTCAGGGAGGACTGGGGCCCGGTCAGAGTGGATGCCAGTCGTCTGGGAACTGAAGGACTTTGAAGTGGACTCAACTATGCGGCGGTCAGCATGGGGTACGTGGAAAGTAGTATCTCTGGGTCATCACTAGATCCCACGGCCAGAAAGTCAGAAACCCTGTGCCTATTTCTACAGTTTATATTCTTAAAATCTGATTTCAACCACTTTAACCACACTGTTACCCTCATGCTTAACCCTAACGTTGAATTAAGTGTGTCTTTTTAATGAGTTGTTTTTACGACTTCTCCGGCACTTTATCTTGTGTGTGTGAAGATATCACCTGGGGGGAAAAAATAGTTTTATGGAGAATAGGAACAGGTGGGAAGAGGTTTCCACAACAAGCTTTAAATGTGAAACCTTTGCTGAGGGTTAGCGCTTAGCCTTGATGCCTGCTGTGTGTAGTCTAACCTACATCAGTAACAGGCTCTTATTTTAAGTCAACTGCGATAGAACAGTGTACTGAATTACTGAAATCAAATGTGTTGTCATCACAGTGTAGCAATATGACGCAAGTCAACCTCATCTGGACTATAGATGAGTGTAGCGTGGGAGAGCTCTCTCTCTCTCTGCCTTTCTCTCTCTGCCTTTCTCTCTCTGCCTTTCTCTCTCTGCCTCTCTCTCTCTCTGCCTCTCTCTCTCTCTGCCTCTCTCTCTCTCTGCCTCTCTCTCTCTCTGCCTCTCTCTCTCTCTGCCTCTCTCTCTCTGCCTCTCTCTCTGCCTCTCTCTCTCCCTCTCTGCCTCTCTCTCTCCCTCTCTGCCTCTCTCTCTCCCTCTCTGCCTCTCTCTCTCCCTCTCTGCCTCTCTCTCTCCCTCTCTGCCTCTCTCTCTCCCTCTCTGCCTCTCTCTCTCTCCCTCTCTGCCTCCCTCTCTGCCTCTCTCTCTCTCTGCCTCCCTCTCTCTCTGCCTCTCTCTCTCTCTGCCTCTCTCCCTCTCTGCCTCTCTGCCTCTCTCTCTCTCTGTCTCTCTGTCTCTCTGTCTCTGTCTCTGTCTCTGTCTCTGTCTCTGTCTCTCTCTCTCTCTCTGTCTCTCTCTCTCTCTCTGTCTCTCTCTCTCTCTCTGTCTCTCTCTCTGTCTCTCTCTCTGTCTCTCTCTCTGTCTCTCTCTCTGTCTCTCTCTCTCTGTCTCTCTCTCCCTCTCTCTCTCTGCCTCTCTCTCTGCCTCTCTCTCTCTCTCTGCCTCTCTCTCTCTCTCTGCCTCTCTCTCTCTCTCTGCCTCCCTCTCTCTCTCTGCCTCTCTCTCTCTCTCTGCCTCTCTCTGCCTCTCTGTCTCTCTCTGCCTCTCTGTCTCTCTCTGCCTCTCTCTCTCTCTCTGCCTCTCTCTCTCTCTCTCTCTGCCTCTCTCTCTCTCTCTGCCTCTCTCTCTCTCTCTGCCTCTCTCTCTCTCTCTGCCTCTCTCTCTCTCTCTGCCTCTCTCTCTCTCTCTGCCTCTCTCTCTCTCTCTGCCTCTCTCTCTCTCTGCCTCTCTCTCTCTCTGCCTCTCTCTCTCTCTCTGCCTCTCTCTCTCTCTCTGCCTCTCTCTCTCTCTGCCTCTCTCTCTCTCTGCCTCTCTCTCTCTGCCTCTCTCTCTCTCTCTGCCTCTCTCTCTCTCTCTGCCTCTCTCTCTCTCTCTGCCTCTCTCTCTCTCTCTGCCTCTCTGCTCCCTCTAACAAACAGAGTAACAGGCAGAGGTTCTCCAGGAATGTGTGCGTGCGTGATGCGACAGAAAGGAGGCCACATACCGGCCCCATCATTGTCCATGCTGTCTCAATTTGTTAGGCCTCAAGGGGAGAGAATGACATTTAGTAATAAAAACCAACCTCTTTCTCCACAGTGGTAGTATGATAGCCAGTGTCATTGCTGTCAAACCATGTGGGGTCTTTCCAACCCCTGCAGGTCCCTTTATTTGAATAGGAGGGTTGTCTGTTGGACCAAAATAGCAATGTCACACTTTGCCTCCATGGCTTACTTTTTAATGTTGGACCCTGAATCCAGAGGGTAAGGGGGAGGGAGATGGACAAGAGGGAGGATTCGATTGGAGGGAGATGGAGAAGAGGGAGGATTCGATTGGAGGGAGATGGAGCAGGGGATTTCCAGAATGTTTGTTCCCAGTTGGTCATGCACACTTGCTCTCCCTCCCTCCCTATTTTTATGTCACAATCTGTTTCTAATTCTCTCCTTTGCTGTTTCTCACTGTTTCTTCTGTTGTCCAAAGTCAGAGGTGTGTCTATCAGTCGGCCAAACCAACCGGTGAAACTGACCTCTTTAGCGTCCCTGACACATTCCCCTAGTATTTTTAGACCCAATACCTGGCTGGCTGGCTGTGTGTGTGTGTGTACAACTAACAAAGAAGGACTTACTGCAACCTCTTGGCTGGTATCAAGGAAAGATTGTGTGACTTTACCAGTCAAACAGAGTCTGGCGTGCCTCTGAGTTTAACCCCCGTCTATGAGAAGCTTTCCTGTTTGGTCTTCTCTGGCCTTACACATCGCTCTGTGTTTAAACCCTGTTTGGGCTTCTCTGGCCTTACACATCGCTCTGTGTTTAAACCCTGTTTGGTCTTCTCTGGCCTTACACATCGCTCTGTGTTTAAACCCTGTTTGGTCTTCTCTGGGCCTTACACATCGCTCTGTGTTTAAACCCTGTTTGGTCTTCTCTGGGCCTTACACATCGCTCTGTGTTTAAACCCTGTTTGTTCTACTGCTGTGGGGTGCTTTGATATCAGTCCAGTAGTCATCTGCCCTACTGTCTATCTGTCTCTATCTGTCTCTATCTGTCTATCTCAGTACAGTGGTAGTCTGTCATACACTTTTTCTGTATTAGTCTGATATTTGCCCTCTGAAGATGTGCAGTGTTAATGGCACTGTTCATTTACTTATGGTGAGATACACATGCAGCATACTGGTGTGGTGGTTTGAAATGGAATCAGGCGTCCTGCTCAAGAGCACATTGACAGTCCACCTTGTCATTTGAACTGGCAACCTTGTGGTTACTGGCCCAGCCCTCTTCATTTCTAGGCTAGGTGATGTCCATTTACTTAGTTAGGATGCTGTCTACAGCTAAGGGGGTTTACTCCTGCCTGTAAGTTTGAATATCCTCATGCTTTTTCCCAGACGGAAACAGAATGTCTGCATACCTCACAAGCCTTTCCCGGACAGACAGAAACAATACGTCCGCATACAGGGAGACAGTATTTCTGTTCAGTATTTTCCAGACAGACAGAAATAAACAATCTGTTCAAATAATGTCTTCAAAGCTGCTGTCGAATGACTACATTTTCACCATGAGCAAGCAGGGCTGACTCCATTGTTTTCTGTTGAACTAGACCTATGTGAGTTAGTGGGTGTTGTCATGGCTACCAGGTTAATCAAAACATAAGTGGTATTGGGGCCAATTTGTTTTGAGAATAGTAGATTCTTTGAATCTGGTGTGTTTTGTGGAATAGGTTGATCTACTGATCTCACATCTGGACAGTCTCGTGTGTAGTTCAAACTGCAGTTGGTGGAATGCATTGAAAAATAAGTAGGTTGCAGGGTGACGTCCGTGCGTGCATGACTGCGTGCGCACACAAGATTTTGTGACAGCGAAAGCACATCGATTAACAGTCTTCTGTACCGTGTCTGTTAGTCAACTGTCCCAGCGCTTTAACATCTGTAATGACTAAACAGAGGTAGTAAATGTCCCCTCTGCTCATTCGAATAATCGCAGTGACACCTCTGTTCCTGGCTCGTTGTTTTGGCAAGGTGTCACAGTGCCCACCTGGGACCAGTGTGTCTGCATTTTATTAACAAGGAGCAGAGACGTGTGTGTGTGTGTGTGTGTGTGTGTGTGTGTGAAGAGCATGTAAATAAGGCTTGCCAGTTCTGGGCTCCTAAGATCCCAGCTGTCCACTGTCTCCAACAGGACACACCTGCCCCTGGGACATCCGCTCTGCGTGACTGAAACAGGAGAGATGATGTATTTAACAGGCACATCTGGCTGGCACAGGACTGTTGAGCATGACCTCCCCATCGCGTGCATGTCCTGTTCGGCTATTGTTCTCCTCTGACCTCCAGATGCTGTAGCTTGGGACCGATGATGTCACAGACGAGCGTTGATGTTTGCGACCCGTGTGCGTGTTTGTGTGTTGTCTCGTGCAGCTAGTATGGTTCTGTGTAGGTCAGTTGGTTAGGGCATGGCGCTTGCAACGCCAGGGTGTTGTGGGTTTGAATCCCACGTGGGACCAGGTTGGAATCGTATGCACTCACTGCTTAAGGGATCTCTGGGTAAGGGCGTCGGCTAAATGAGTGTGTTTTGGGGGGTGGAGACGTGGTTTCAGGGTGGAGTTTGTTGTGGATTTTTCTTGGGTGTCTTTCGCCCGTTGGTAACAATAAACAATGGCAATTGTGCGTATTGATAGAGAGGAAATCGCCAGGCCGTGCTGCTGCTTATCATACGGCTCACTCAAGCAGGAAGTAGGTCAGAACCAGCGTGCTTGGGAGGAGAGCACTCTACCACAACCCAACTGGGTCTGCATGTTTGGGACCTGTCACAAGGAGTCCAACAAGCATGTTGTTCCATAGCAGGTCTTCCCATATATTTGACTGCCTGTGTCCTGTGTGTTTCCCTCTGTTCGCCCAGGTCGTTTGGGGGTGCCACTCAGCAGCAGTCAATATGGCCCTGGTCCAGGCCCTACCGGTCACCGCTGAGCGTCACCACACCCCACGCCGCCGTCCCTCTGGACCCCACACGTCTCCCGACCTCCCCACCACCTCCTCCGCCTCCCAGGACGCCATGGGCTCCGTCAGCAGCCTCATCGCCCAGCGGTCTGGCCCGGTCCACCTGGAGAGCCACTACCGGCCCCTGGGGGTCGCCTCCGAGCCTGGGGCCAGCAGGCCTCCCAGAAGCACTTTGGGCGCCACTTCCTGCCTGGCCTCCTCGCACACGTCCCTGGATCTCCTGATCAGTGGCGTCACCCCACCTGGCAACAGGAAGCCTCTGATTGGTTCCAGTCAGGACAGTGGGACCAATGGGAATAACTCCTATCTGAACCAGGACTTTTTGGGGGACTGGAATGACAATCACGTGGCTTACGGAAGCCCTGGGACTGGGATTGACCCAGAGGAGCCCAAGGAGGGGCAGCTAGGGGGCCTCAATGGGAAAATGGGGGGACCCCCACCCAAACTTGTCCCTGTGTCTGGGAAGCTTGAGAAGGTGAGTGTCGCCTGCTCCCGGGATTCATAGCACAGCTCTTCTGGTATACACTGATCAGTCTCCTGCTCACTTTAGGAACGAGCCATATTCACTGAATGTACCTTATTTAACATATTTCCCTCTCCCGCCCTCAGAACATGGAGAAAACGGTCCTCCGGCCCACCGCCTTCAAACCCGTCGTCCCCAAGAGCCGCAGCTCCGTGCAGTACCTCTCCCCACGCCACGACCGGGCCGGCCTATCGGACAACCAGAACAACCTCAACCTGTTGTCGCCTGGGAGCCAGGCGGATCCCGCATCGCCAAGCTCGTACGGCGGCGGACGCCACGGGGGCTCAATGTCCGACTCAGGCCGGACATCCCTGTCGAGCCTGCCGCCCTACGGTCTGGCGCCCGGGGACACCCCGCCTAGCGGTGGCCACCTGGAGCCCACGAAGGCCGCCAACGTACACGGGCGCCATAACTCGGACAGCGGGCGCTCGTCGTCCAGTAAGAGCACGGGGTCTGGATCTCAGAGCGGGCGCGGCCAGCCGCTTTCGGAAAACGGGTCGAGCGGCCGTTCGCCGGCCCAGGCGGAGCCAGGGTACGAAGGCGTGGTCAGGGACCTGGAGGACAAGCTGCGGGAGAGGGAGCTGGAGCTGCAACAGCTCAGGGACAACCTGGACGAGAACGAGGTGGCTATCTGCCAGGTACACGGTCCGGGGGGGCGCGGACATCCTGCCTCACGTGTTGTCAAAACATGCAGTACATGTACTGACATTTGAAATGGGTCTAGTGTTGTCTTTATAATTAGTTTCTTCAGAAAGTGTTCAGTCCCCTTCGCATTCTTCACATTTTGCTCTGTTAGACTTTTTTTTTTTTGCCATCAGTCGACACAAAATACACAATAATAGTAGAAATATGAGAGTCTTTTCGGGTATTAGCCTGGTGATCAGTGGTCACTTGTTTTTGCCAGACATATCGCTTGGCATTCAGGCCAAATAATATTCTAATTTGGTCAGAGAATATTTTTCCTTATGTCAAATGTCATTTACTCGGGAGTGGCTTAGCAAATTTATATTTTTCAATATTTAAAATAAATTGACACAGATTTCTAAAAACTTGTTTTTACTTTGTCATTATGGGGTATTATGTGTAGATTAATAAATGAGAAATGAAGTCTACAACATGACAAAACGTGGAGAAGGTGAAGGGGTCTGAATTATTTCCCATGACACTGTACATGTAGTGTTAATGTACTGAGTTTCATCTTTGCACTGTACAACTCAAGATTTTCTGTACTGTGAGGACCACGGGAAGACCACAAGAGCTGCCCTCCCCCTACTCTACCCCTCACTCTCTTCTCCCCCACAGGTCTACGAGGAGAAGCAGAAGCGCTGTGAGCTGGAGCTGGAGGAGCTGCGCCAGAGCTGTGCCACACGGATGCAGACCCAGTCCCAGAAGGCCCAGCGAGCCCAGCAGGTCCTCCAGCTGCAGGTGTTCCAGCTGCAGCAGGAGAAGAAGAAGCTCCAGGAGGACTTCTGTCAGCTGCTGCAGGAGCGAGAGCAGCTGGAGGAGCGCTGCACCTCCTACGAGCATGAGAAGATCCAGCTGGGACCTCGGCTGGAGGAGACCAAGTGGGAGGTGAGAGATCCTCATGCTGCCTGGCCCCATTCCAAAACCCACCTCTATCTTACCTCTAAGATCCTCATGCTGCCTGGCCCCATTCCAAAACCCACCTCTATCTTACCTCTAAGATCCTCATGCTGCCTGGCCCCATTCCAAAACCCACCTCTATCTTACCTCGAAGAGATCCTGATGCTGCCTGGCCCCATTCCAAATCCACCACTATCTTACCCTCCTAGAGATCCTCATACTGTCTGGCCCTATTCCAAATCCACTAATGTCTTACCTCTTAGAGATCCTGATGCTGTCTGGCCCCATTCCAAATCCAACACGATCTTACCTCTAAGAGATCCTCATACTGTCTGGCCCCATTCCAAATCCGCCACTGTGTTACCTCCTAGGCCTAGCAGATAAGGGTCACGTCCAGTTCTGGCAGAATCTGTACTAATGAATAGCGTGTGAGGATACAGGGGGAGTGTAAATAACACCGGAGGTCCTTTGGAGTTGTTGTTGTTGACCGGGACGGACCCTGGATTCATAGTTGGTTGCAACGAGGCACTGGCAGTCTACAATCCCTGCTCCCGTTAGACTCTTCCCCAGACAGCATGGCTGTGGCCTCCATGTCACATTTCGTGTAACAAAGACATCAAGCTGGCTCCCCTCCTGACTACTTCCTCCCTTGTATTACCTTCTATTCCCTCGTATGGACGGATCTCAATGGGACCCACTTTCCTACAGCAAAATGTTAGCCCTGCAATAACCGAAAGTGTACATTGCGTTTTTTGGGTTTTAGGACAAATCAAGTCTGATATTTTAAGTGGAAAATGTCAAACTGGAGGATGCAGTCTGGGACTGTTTTGTGAATAACAAAAAATATATATATCAATAATTTTAGGCAGGATGTGTAATATGTTATCTATTTCTGCATAATATGTTATACCTGCATAATAATATCATACCTTAATTAGTAATACAATTCCAAGTTTTGAAGCGAGTCTGTATGACACAGTACACAACATTCCGTTGTCTATGATATTCAGCAACCCATTTAGGCTTAACAGCACCCACTTGGCGAAAGACTGCAGCTTATAAGAGGCCATATTTAACATGGAATACAAGTTTCCTACCGTGCAGAAAAATTCAGAGAACAACAGGATGATCAAATCAAGATGCATCTGTATTATTCATACAATGTAATCGTGTGATTCCCCTATAAAAGACACTGGCTTGTGTTTCCTCCAGGTGTGTCAGAAGTCCGGCGAGATCTCCCTGCTCAAGCAGCAGCTGAAAGAGGTCCAAGGGGAGCTTGCTCAGCGCGTTGGGGAGATCGTCTCTCTGCGTAGCCAACTCCGGGACACCCGCGGCGAGCTCACTAACAGCCAGGCTTTGCTGCAGGAGGCCGCAGCCGCCAGCCGCACGCGAACCCTGGAGCTGGAGGTGTGCCAGAACGAGCTGCAGCGCCGCAAGAGCGAAGCCAAGCTCCTCCGCCAGAAGGTGGGTCGTCTAGAGGAAGAGTCGGCACGCCTCCAAGCCGAGGCCGCTGCCCGTCTGGCCAGTCAGACAATCCTTCAGGACCCCGCCCACGACAGTGGCGGCGCCAGGCAGTGCCAGGCCTTCCCAGAGGGGGAGGAGCCGCACTTGACCTATGAGAGCGAGGCATTCCAGAGCCTTCGGCTGCAGACGGAGAGTCTCCGGGCGGAGTTGGCCACAGAACGCCAGCGGCGGGAGGAGCAGGCGTGCAGCTTCGAGGTGGAGCACCGGGTGTGGCAGGAGGAAAAAGACAAGGTGATCCAGTACCAGAAGCAACTGCAGCAGAATTACGTGGGGATGTACCGGAGAAACCGAGAGCTGGAACGCATGCTCCGCCAGCTCAGTCTAGAACTAGAGACCCGGGACGAGCTGGAGGAGCAGGACGAGGGCAGTGGCAACGAGATTAACTTTGATGAGATTGCCGCTACAGAGATCTGACACCGCCACCCTCTCTCGGTCTCCACATCCCACGCATCTGATCGCCTGGGAGTGGCCATAGGAAGCCTTCACTGTTAGCAGGTCACTCCAGCATTTTTCTGGCGATTTCTTTCAGGGTCTTTACAGTATCTATGTATCGGTCTCTCGTTGGCCTGTTCTCTTTAGGCTCTGCTCTTCCACTCGCTTACAGGTATGGTTAACTCCTATTGGCTATTGTCGACACACACACACACACAGCATTTATATCAATGTTGATCTAACCCAATGCCCCCCAATATAAAAAAGTAACCCTTTACCTGACCCTAACTTTCAACACCAAAATCATAACACCAATTTTAACTTTTACCCAAAAACTTATCCCAAAAACAGAGTTTTTCCTATTGGCCAACACCAATTAGTCAGGATTTTCTTTCTGCATCAGGATAGTAAGACACACACATCGTAACCCCTAACATCAACTTAATCTTGACCTTTCCCCCCTAAGTTATATAAGGACAATTTTCCATGATTGGGGCTGTCAAAATGCTGCACAGGTGCAGTTATTTATACCTGTATGCCCGCACACGTCCCTCACAAACTCTGATCTGATGTTACTGAACGGGTCCACAGCCGGGGGGGGGGGGGGGGGGGGGTTGATGTCATGTCTCTTTCAGTATAGAGGAAATACATCCTGCCTTTTTTAGAATGACTCACTGAACTTGATGTAAACACAGGCGGTCCTAGCTCTCCTTCCTAGAAAATTTCCTTGTTCACTGTGGGTGGTCTTGTGTTGTTGATAGGCAGAGCCTGTTAATACTAGTGTTCTTCAGCATGTGCTCAAATACAACAATGCCAAATGGAAGGGAACGCTTAAACGTTACTAATATCTCATCTTTTTGGGACATTTAGATATGTAAACACGGACCATAGTGATCTTGATTATTATTTTTTTTCTCGTACACTAGTCTACACACACACACACACACACACACACACACACACACACACACACACACACACACACACACACACACACACACACACACACACACACACACACACACACACACACACATACATACACAGTATATCTAGCTAGCAACACAGAACACTTTCAAACTTTCAAATGAAAAAATCCACTAAAGCACACTCAGACATGCCTTCTATTGTTTAAACAGGATCTACGCTCATTTAGATCTTTCCTCCACGGAAGGACGATGGCAAGGATGAATCTTTCAATGGTTGTGTTTCTCCATCAATATCAATATGGTGGAATGGCTGTTCTCTGAAAGCACTTCTGTATAGGTTGTGAGGTCATGCACTAAGTGTCAGACCTTCAGTCTTCAAGTTTGGCTAATCTGCTTACGATACGACGTATTTTCCATTCAAAGGAAGACACTTAAATGCCCCCGGGCGCTGTTAGCCTTTCATTGTAGATATCCCCACCACTGGGGGGAAAATTATGGATTTATCTATTTCAAAAGATTATCCATTTTAAAACTAAACATAGCCACTGTGAATAGACCAAAGCAATGTCAACTATATTTTTGGTTCCTTACACTGCAGTGTCTGCATATCGGTGTGTGTGTGTGAATGCAACTCGTTGTTATATTATTTTTTAATCCACAGTATTTGTATGAAGACCTGTGTATATTTTCATGTTGTACATTTCTGGTATCAACTGACTGTTTTTAATAAAACCAATTTTAAAACCACCGCTGCCAACTTCTCAACTGGTTTTATACATGGTTGGTTGTAAACCTAAATTCGACATCTGCGGACATTCCGTGAATGTTGTAATTGTCAAAGCACGTATTGAGAGGGCGATTCTGTTAAAAATATCAAGACACGAAAGGGGGAAAAAAGATCTATATTCTGTCATATCTCAGGTCTGAGTTATACATGAACATTGTGCTAACAACATGTCATCCTGTAGGCCCAGAGTACAGCTAGTTTAGATAATCACTATCACCTGGGCTGCTGTCCAATCACAGTTTTTATCCGCTAAGCCCTCGCCCTAGCCCCCCTTCCCTTACGGGAATCCTTGTTGAAAGCAGTTAGATTGCCATGTTAAGTCATGGGACAATTTTCAAAACGGCCCCATCGGCCACTCATTTTGCTTGGGATGAGTGGACCACTTTGCAAGGTTGGAATCGCCCACAATTCAATGCAAACTGTAGTCACGTAACGACAGTGGCCGTGAAGCATTACATTTATTTTTGGGGTGGGGGGGGGTTTACTTGACTTCCTGTATGAGCTGTTGCTCGAGTGTCCCAGATCTCACAGCAGCCCCTGATTAGAGGGCTAGAATGAACACCAGCAGTTATGTAGGTCTCCAGGCCTGGATTTGAGAACACTGCTGTGGATACTCTTGACCTTAGTACATGTACTGACCTGATGATCACTATTCTTGGCTAGGAGCACCTGATGAACATTACCATTCGCTGGTAGGTGGGTCTAAACCAAGGCTGCCATCTTCTGGCCACAAGCAGCACTCCAAGCCACCTCTCCATCCTGGCCAGACTTAACCACAGGTGTCAAACTGGTTCCATGGGGGGTCCGAGTGTCTGCAGGTTTTCACTCTTACCTTGTTCCTTGATTAATTAGGTCACTAACTAGTTAGGTCCTATCATCACCTGGTTGCAATGGTTTTAATTAGGCACCAACTGAAAGGAAAAACCAGCATATACACTGTTGAATTGGTCAGATGCCTGTGGCCTAAACCATTAGTTGAGAATACAGTGGTCTGGCCTGGAATGCACTCATGTTACAATTAGCATAAATTAGCATTTTTTTTAAATTAAGAATATCTATAATGTCTATTTTTGCATATTTTGTAAAGGCGTCTGATACAATCCTGATAATACAAAAGACAATGATAAGGGGAGGATTGTGTGAACTCTAAGAAGCCCAAATGTCAATGGCTGGTGCAGCTACAGGTCTTTAGTCCCTTAGTTTGACTGGTCAAATCCCTGTGTGTCCACTGCAGAGGAAACCGTTCACTCCTCTTCGGGCCATCTTGCAACATTTCAGCTGGGTCCTCTGTGGAACTTCTGTTTGTGCAGCTCCTTGGCTTCATGTCTGGGGCCTCTGGGCCAATGTCACATTTCTCTGTGGAGTGAGCCACTCCAGTCAAGGGTTTTTAGGGACTTTGACTATGAACACCATGGGGTCTTTCGCTTTGTTGCTGAAGGCCCTGCGGATGATCTCCACAGCGTTCGGGTGAGTCACGCCCTGCAAGGACACTCCATCCACGGACAGCAGCTCAAATCCAGCCTGAGGGCGCAACCAGAGAACAGAGGTTCAAAGAGAATGCTTGATCTAATTTGTGTTATTCGCTGTGCATGTTGCTCCGCCGTGCACTGGCACAGACATTCACAGACCTTGTCATCTTCCACATCAACAACACATTTCACTTTGTCCTTTGGCCTCAAAATTCCAATTGATAGATTTAATTTTGTCACAACTTTCATACTTCATGAAACCACTAGCAGTAAGTAAATTCAAATTGACTGGAAATCATCAGAATGGAATACGTGGATGTGGCTTGATATTTATAAGGTGCCGTTTTCATCTGAATGACGGTGTGTCTTGTGTGTAATGACACAAGCTGTAGCCTCAGAGGCTATAACAGGTGACAACACAGACCAACGGGTATACCTTGAGGACTATGCAGGTAGAGGCTATAACAGGTGACAACACAGACCAACGGGTATACCTTGAGGACTGTGCAGGTAGAGGCTATAACAGGTGACAACACAGACCAACGGGAATACCTTGAGGACTATGCAGGTAGAGGCTATAACAGGTGACAACACAGACCAACGGGTATACCTTGAGGACTGTGCAGGTAGAGGCTATAACAGGTGACAACACAGACCAACGGGTATACCTTGAGGACTTTGCAGGTAGAGGCTATAACAGGTGACAACACAGACCAACGGGTATACCTTGAGGACTATGCAGGTAGAGGCTATAACAGGTGACAACACAGACCAACGGGTATACCTTGAGGACTTTGCAGGTAGAGGCTATAACAGGTGACAACACAGACCAACGGGTATACCTTGAGGACTTTGCAGGTAGAGGCTATAACAGGTGACAACACAGACCAACGGGTATACCTTGAGGACTTTGCAGGTAGAGGCTTTAACAGGTGACAACACAGACCAACGGGTATACCTTGAGGACTATGCAGGTAGAGGCTATAACAGGTGACAACACAGACCAACGGGTATACCTTGAGGACTGTGCAGGTAGAGGCTATAACAGGTGACAACACAGACCAACGGGTATACCTTGAGGACTGTGCAGGTAGAGGCTATAACAGGTGACAACACAGACCAACGGGTATACCTTGAGGACTGTGCAGGTAGAGGCTATAACAGGTGACAACACAGACCAACGGGTATACCTTGAGGACTATGCAGGTAGAGGCTATAACAGGTGACAACACAGACCAACGGGTATACCTTGAGGACTATGCAGGTAGAGGCTATAACAGGTGACAACACAGACCAACGGGTATACCTTGAGGACTGTGCAGGTAGAGGCTATAACAGGTGACAACACAGACCAACGGGTATACCTTGAGGACTGTGCAGGTAGAGGCTATAACAGGTGACAACACAGACCAACGGGTATACCTTGAGGACTTTGCAGGTAGAGGCTATAACAGGTGACAACACAGACCAACGGGTATACCTTGAGGACTTTGCAGGTAGAGGCTATAACAGGTGACAACACAGACCAACGGGTATACCTTGAGGACTTTGCAGGTAGAGGCTATAACAGGTGACAACACAGACCAACGGGTATACCTTGAGGACTTTGCAGGTAGAGGCAGCTCCTCCTGGGAAGATCTTCTCGATCTTCACCACCGGCTGGACCTTGGACTCCATCCCACCAGAGATACTGATACCTGGACCAGTGAGACATTATTACACAGTCAAACCTCTCTGGAGGTGCACGAGCAAAACCTGTCCCCTATTCGTTTTGTTTCTGTTTTAATGGCTAGTTTTCTGAACCCTCCTGGCCAAAGTGTGACACTGGATTTGTAGAACCACACGTAGTTTGGTAAACCGAAAGCATACCAAGACGCTCTGTTCCCATTCTATTTTCATTGTTCTTACCCAGTGACTGCTTAGTCTTGGAGATGCTGACAGTTTTGAGCTCGTACTCAGTGACAGGAGCGCCACTGCTGGAGACTTCGGAAGAGCTGGGACGGCCGTTCACCCGCGCTATTTCCACCCCCTCTGCCGTGAAGTCAGAGTCTAGGCCAGAGCCAAACACCTGGGACAACAGCGGCCTGCTCCGTCGAGGAGCGCTCTGCAGAGTAAACACGGTTTCTTTCTCCCTTTTATCACTTTTCAACTTTTTACCCTTAAAAGTCCCTTTCCTGAACGGCGACCTGCCCCGCTCTGAAACAGTATCTCCCTGGTCCATTGACATGTCATCAAAGTGGACAGAGCGGACCGTACCACCGTCTCCATGTAGGGGGGGGCGGGGTTTGGTGGGGTTGCTGTGGGCCAGCAGCCAGTTGGGGACCAGGGGGCTGATGGAAGGGGGGTTTAAGGAGTCTGGGGAGGCGTAGCCGTCCACGGGGACGTCTAGCAGAGGGGTGAAGGTTCTGGAGGTGTACACGTGCTGCTCCCGGGGGCTCCGAGGCACAGACAGACGAAGCCTCTCCAGTTCCTCCAGGAACTGGCTCTCCCTCTCCACCTCCTGGGCACTGTGAAGTTCAAACCCCCCCTGGAGGTCTACATGGGACAGCAGAAGAAACATGTGTGTGGAACAAGCAAGATCCTGGAAGAGGGTGGCCAACTACTGAAGACTTGCTTCAAATCATCATGTTATTCAATCTGAAGCACTGTCAGTTGAATCAGGTGTGACGGTGGAACAAAGCACGCCTTTCACCCGCTATGAACAAACAACAAACATTGTGCCATACCATAGATGGAGCCATACTGACCTGGGATGGGAGTGATGAGGTGTCGTCTGGGGGCTCGTCCAAACTGGGGGGAACGCAGGGGTGGGGATCTCACTATTTAATAGAGGAGAAAAATAGTAATTTAAAGTTTTGGAAACTGACTCATTCACATGTATTGTTGAAGTATGAAAATTGTCCTTAATTATCCTTGGCTCACCAGAACGGTACTTCAAGACATCATAGGCCTCCACTTCAAATGGGACCACCATTTTGTTGAAAAGGCTAAGGTCAGCTGGCGGGAGTAACATTCTAAAGTGGGTGACAACAGGAGAGGAGGAGAGAGTCATTAGTTAGTAATAATGGGCGGCTTGTTTTCATTGTCCGGTCATCAAATAATTGAATTGGTGATCCTAAACCTAAATCATCCAACTGGCCACTCCCCCTTCCAGTCTAAATCCTTCGACTGGCCACTCCAGCTTCCAATCGTAATCCCTCAACTGGCCATGCCCCCTTCCAATCTAAGTCCTTCAGCTGGCCACTCCCCGGTCCTGTCTAAATCCTTCAACTGGCCACTCCCCCTTCCAATCCAAATCCTTCAACTGGCCACTCCCCCATCCCATCTAAATCCTTTAAGTGAATGTTGTCGTTATTATTGCCACTCTCCCTGTACCTGATCTCTCTGAGTAGCAGCACTTTCTCCGGCCGGTCCAACACGGCCAGCAGGTGGCGTACCAGGTTGTCCACAGCACCCTCGGCTATGTACTGCAACAGAACAGTAATATGGATGGAACGAGGGTGATAACAGACAGTATGTTCAGTGCCTCTCCAGCCCAAGTCCCCTGGCTACAAACCCATCCATCCATCCATCTTCTTCCGCTTATCCGGGGCCGGGTCGCGGGGGCAGCAGTCTAAGCAGGGATGCCCAGACTTCCCTCTCCCCAGACACTTCCTCTAGCTCTTCCGGGGGGACACCGAGGCGTTCCCAGGCCAGCCGGGAGACATAGTCCCTCCAGCGTGTCCTAGGTCTTCCCCGGGGTCTCCTCCCGGTGGGACGGGACCGGAACACCTTCCCAGGAAGGCGTTCCGGAGGCATCCGAAAAAGATGCCCAAGCCACCTCAGCTGACCCCTCTCGATGTGGAGGAGCAGTGGCTCTACTCTGAGCTCCTCCCGGGTGACCGAGCTTCTCACCCTATCACCCTAAGGGATCGCCCAGCCACCCTGCGGAGAAAACTCATTTCGGCCGCCTGTATCCGGGATCTTGTCCTTTCGGTCATGACCCAAAGCTCATGACCATAGGTGAGAGTAGGAACGTAGATTGACTGGTAAATCGAGAGCTTCGCCTTGCGGCTCAGCTCTTTCTTCACCACGACAGACCGATACATCGACTGCATTACTGCAGAAGCTGCACCGATCCGTCTGTCAATCTCCCGTTCCATCCTTCCCTCACTCGTGAACAAGACCCCTAGATACTTAAACTCCTCCACTTGAGGCAGGCACTCTCCACCAACCAGAAGTGGGCAAGCCACCCTTTTCCGACTGAGGACCATGGCCTCGGATTTGGAGGTACTGATTTTCATCCCCACCGCTTCACACTCGGCTGCAAACCGTCCCAGTGCATGCTGAAGGTCCTGGTTAGAAGGGGCCAACACGACAACATCACCTGCAAAGAGCAGAGACGAAATCGTGTGGTCCCCAAACCTGACACCCTCCAGCCCCTGGCTGCGCCTAGAAATTCTGTCCATAAAAATTACAAACAGAACCGGTGACAAAGGGCAGCCCTGCCGGAGTCCAACATGCACTGGGAACAAGTCTGACTTACTGCCGGCAATGCGGACCAAGCTCCTGCTTCGGTTGTATAGGGACCTGACAGCCCTTAGCAAAGGACCCAGGACCCCATATTCCCCAAGCACCCTCCACAAGATGCCGCGAGGGACACAGTCGAATGCCTTCTCCAAATCCACAAAACACATGTGGATTGGTTGGGCAAACTCCCATGAACCCTCCAACACCCCGTAGAGGGTATAGAGCTGGTCCAGTGTTCCACGGCCCGGACGAAAACCACACTGTTCCTCCTGAATCCGAGGTTCTACTATCGGCCGTATTCTCCTCTCCAGAACCCTGGCATAGACTTTCCCGGGCAGGCTGAGAAGTGTGATCCCCCTATAGTTGGAACACACCCTCCGGTCCCCCTTCTTAAAAAGAGGGACCACCACCCCGGTCTGCCATCCCAGAGGCACTGTCCCCGACCGCCACGCGATGTTGCACAGGCGTGTCAACCAAGACAGCCCCACAACATCCAGAGACTTGAGGTACTCAGGGCGGATCTCATCCACCCCCGGTGCCTTGCCACTGAGGAGTTTCTTGACCACCTCTGTGACTTCAGCCCGGGTGATGGACGAGCCCACCTCTGAGCCCTCATCCTCTGCTTCCTCAATGGAAGACATGTCAGCGGGATTGAGGAGATCCTCGAAGTACTCCTTCCACCGCCCGACGACATCCTCAGTTGAGGTCAACAGCTGTCCACCTCTACTGTAAACAGCGTTGGTAGGGCACTGTTTCCCTCTCCTGAGGCGCCGGATGGTTTGCCAGAATCTCTTCGAGGCCAGCCGATAGTCCTTCTCCATGGCCTCACCGAACTCCTCCCAGGCCCGAGTTTTTGCCTCCACAACCACCCGGGCTGCAGCCCGCTTGGCCTGTCGGTACCCGTCAGCTGCCTCAGGAGTCCCACAAGCCAACCAGGCCTGATAGGACTCCTTCTTCAGCTTGACGGCATCCCTTACTTCCGGTGTCCACCACCGGGTTCGGGGATTGCCGCCTCGACAGGCACCGGAGACCTTACGGCCACAGCTCCGAGCGGCCGCTTCGACAATGGCGGTGGAGAACATGGTCCACTCGGACTCAATATCTCCAACCTCCCTCGGGATCCAGTCGAAGCTCTGCCGGAGGTGGGAGTTAAAGATCTCTCTGACAGGAGACTCGGCCAGACGTTCCCAGCAGACCCTTACAGTACGCTTGGGCCTGCCGAGTCTGTCCAGCTTCCTCCCCCGCCATCGGATCCAACTCACCACCAGGTGGTGATCAGTTGACAGCTCCGCCCCTCTCTTCACCCGAGTGTCCAAGACATACGGCCGCAGGTCAGATGAGACGACAACAAAGTCGATCATCGACCTGCGGCCTAGGGTGTCCTGGTGCCACGTGCACTGATGGACACCCTTATGTTTGAACATGGTGTTCGTTATGGACAAACTGTGACTAGCACAGAAGTCCAATAACTGAACACCACTCGGGTTCAGATCAGGGGGGCCGTTCCTCCCAATCACGCCCCTCCAGGTGTCACTGTCGTTGCCCACGTGGGCGTTGAAGTCCCCCAGTAGAACAATAGAGTCCCCAGTCGGAGCACTTTCCAGCACCCCTCCCAGAGACTCCAAGAAGGTCGGGTACTCTGCACTGCCGTTCGGCCCGTAGGCACAAACAACAGTGAGAGACCTATCCCCGACCCGTAGGCGCAGGGAAACGACCCTCTCGTTCACCGGGGTAAACTCCAACACATGGCGGCAGAGCTGGGGAGCTATGAGCAAACCCACACCAGCCCGCCGCCTCTCACCATGGGCAACTCCAGAGTGGTGAAGAGTCCATCCTCTCTCAAGGAGTGTGGTTCCAGAGCCCAAGCCGTGCGTAGAGGTGATCCCGACTACCTCTAATCGGAACCTCTCAACCTCACGCACTAACTCAGGCTCCTCCCCGCCAGCGAGGTGACATTCCACGTCCCTAGAGCCAGTTTCCGTGTCCAGAGATCGGGTTGTCTAGGCCCCTGCCTTCGACTGCCGCCCGATCCTCTTTGCACCGGCCCCTTATGGTCCCTCCTGTGGGTGGTGAGCCCACGGGAGGGCGGCCCCACGTCACCCGTTCGGGCTGAGCCCGGCCGGGCCCCATGGGGGAAGGCCCGGCCACCAGGCGCTCGCATTCGAGCCCCAACCCCGGGCCTGGCTCCGGGGTGGGGCCCCGGCTGCGCCATACCGGGCGACGTCACGGTACTCAAAATTGAATTCTTCATTAAGGGGTTTTGAACCGCTCTTAGTCTGACCCGTCGCCTAAGACCTGTTTGCCTTGGGAGACCCTACCAGGGGCATATAGCCCCAGACAACATAGCTCCTAGGGTCACTCGGGTACTCAAACCCCTCCACCACGTTAAGGTGGCTACAAACCCGTCGGCAGATATTCATGACAGAAGCCACCTCCTCTTCACTCAGCAGTCTGCGGGACATGCTCTCCACCACCCCCAGCATCTCCGGGTCTGGCACGCTAGGCTGGTGTCCGAGCTCCCCATCTAGAGACATAACCAACAGCCAGTTGATAGCAGTCTAACAGCTGGACTTCATGACAAAGCGAGGTGGTTTCCAATCAGTGGTTCTCAAACCACTCCCACGGAACTCCAGCCATTCCATGTCTTAGATGTGTTCCAGGGCCAGCAAGACCAACATGTGGGCTAACGGTCAAGCACTTGACCCACTCGAGTGAGCAACTTCAAGGCTACAACCAAACTGTGGGATGGCTGGAGGTCCTGAGAACAGGTTGGGAAACCACTGGCTTATGCCACACTTACACTGACAGATTTGACGACGACACAATCACAGAATAGAAAAAAATGACTCTCAAACTAACAGAAAACCATAGAAAGAGGATAGTTCCAGGGGGGTGCACTGTCCACCCTTGACAAAATGGTGCCATGGTGCCCCGAATGCCCTCAGGACAGCCCCGTTTGCTGGGTAGTCAACAGGATCATTGGCTCTGCTAACCTCTGCCTGCCTCAGATTTGGAGGGGGACTTGGAGCGCCCCTTGGAGGTGTCTTTCCGGCGACCCCGGAACAGTAGGTTGACGAAGGTCTTGGAGCGCTGCAGAGTGCTCCTCCCCTCCGGGTCCTTCCCACCTTTCTGATGCCGTTTCTTCTGTTTGCCTTGCTTCACCTCTACGGCAGGACAGAGACAACCCAGGACGTCAACCAAACACTACACTCAAATCACTTTCACAAGTTGTCCTTCCGAGTCGTGGCACTGACCGGCGTCCAACAGCGCCTCGGCCTCACCTGCTACGGTGACCTGGCTCTGGGAGCGGCGGATTGGCTGGCTGGGTCTGCTGAGGGCCATGAGGACGGACGTCTTGGGGGACTGTCCCCTTGCCCCGCCCTGCTCGCCTCGGATGGCCGAGTCCTGCAGGAGGGTGGTGGCCCCCAGGCCACAGCTGATGTCCGCCGCCATCCGGCGAGGCGAGGGCTCGGTCTGGATGGCGGCGTCGGCGTGGTGGTCGGAACCGGGCGCCTGGTCCTCGGTAGAGATGCAGACGTCCACCATGTCCATGCCGAAGGGCAGGCTAGGGGGGAACATGACCTGGGACAGTCCGCTCAGAGAGGAGACGGGAGTCCCAGAGGAGCGGGAGGAGGCGGAGGAGGCGGAGCCTGAGCCCTGAGAGGAAGACTGCTGGGTCCCACTGCCATTGGCCACTGAGAAGGGGACACACGGGTGCTGTTTACAGTATTTGCATGTATGTACAGTACCCATTCGAATTTATGGTAAATTCTTTCTCTGTAATTGCTTTAAAATCTTTGTATTTCAAAAAAGTCTAAATTGCAAGAGCTTTTTTTCTCTCCCTCTCCTGTTATTCAGAGTTAAAACGAGACCAACTCCACAGGAGATGAGCAGATGGGTACATACACTTGTTGAGCCACCTGTACTCAGCCACCATCTCTTTATAGGCAGGGTATCGTCCTGTTTCCTGCAAACACATGGCCAGGGATATGGAAACGGGTTACAGTAGAGACCTTGAAACATTCATAGGATCCTTATATTTGATAAACAGTAACCCAAGAGCTTCACAGGCTTTCTGCAGAGAGACAAGCCACGGAACGGCCTCGTATTCCTCCTCACACACTTTGCAGTGAACTGTTGTTTTCCTGGGGCTCCTACAATGTGTCCCTTGTAGAGAGGGTAACCCGGTGAGGCAGAGAATCTTTAGAAGGAAACGTACTAAACGCGTCTGTGCGCTTTGATCCCCACCTGACCCTGCCTGAGCTGCCTGGTGAATAATGCACAATGCCTGGCAGTTTTTCCCGGGGTGAAACCCAACCCACAGCAAGTAAAGTGAGCAAGGAATATTACAACTGCATGCCAGCTGTCTGACCGGTCATGCAACCTGCTCTCGCGGGAGTGTGTACTGTACCGACAGTGTGTGTGTGTGTGTGTGTGTTAGAAAGAGAGAGAGTTATTTCCTGAGCCTGTGTGTGCCGTATTTCACTAACTATTACAACAGAGCTACACACTTTCTCTTTGTCTGTCATAGTTCAATCTGGAAAGTGATACACCTTTGTCAGCAGGCCTCGACACAACCAGGTAAAATGGTTGTGTTGAGTGACTGTCCACTGAAGGTGACCTTTAAAATCTAATCATTTTGTTCACTTATTGTGCCCTCATAACATTACTGACATCCCATACCCCTGTTTGTGGCCAGATCATTAATTGGAGGAAAATATGCACCATTCAAACCCAGAAACAGCTGCTTTACAACATAACGAGTATTTCATGGCATGCGGCAATGCATTATTGGTCACCCCTCAGGGACAGTTCTGCCAATCTCTCATCTCACCTTGTGCGGACCTCTGTTGAGCCACAGGCTCCTGTTAAATGTCTGGGGCGAAGGACCTTACCTGTTCAAGATGCACACAGCACTCACCTTGATGGTCAGCATGATGTGAGTGTGGCTCTTCAACACCTCCACGGCACTGCTGTGACTGATGTCCTCGAAGCTGACACCGTTGGCTGCAAGGATCTGGTCGCCCATCTTGATTCCATTCTGTTCAGCCAGCCCACCCGGATCCAGTCTGACAGGGCAGTCCGTTAAGAATAAAGGATGAAACCTCACCGTCTCACGGCGCAGAATAAAACCTCACCGTCTCACAGCGCAGAATAAAACCTCACCGTCTCACGGCACAGAATAAAACCTCCCCGTCTCACGGCGCAGAATAAAACCTCACCGTCTCACGGCGCAGAATAAAACCTCACCGTCTCGCGGCGCAGAATAAAACCTCACCGTCTCGCGGCGCAGAATAAAACCTCACCGTCTCACGGCGCAGAATAAAACCTCACCGTCTCACGGCGCAGAATAAAACCTCACCGTCTCACGGCGCAGAATAAAACCTCACCGTCTCACGGCGCAGAATAAAACCTCACCGTCTCGCGGTGCAGAATAAAACCTCACCGTCTCACGACACAGAATAAAACCTCACCGTCTCACGGCACAGAATAAAACCTCACCGTCTCACGACACAGAATAAAACCTCACCGTCTCACGGCACAGAATAAAACCTCACCGTCTCGCGGCGCAGAATAAAACCTCACCGTCTCGCGGCGCAGAATAAAACCTCACTGTCGCACAGCACAGAATAAAACCTCACCGTCTCGCGGCGCAGAATAAAACATCACTGTCGCACAGCACAAGGTATAACCTCACTAGCAGAAACTAAGCAGAGGTGGAAACGATGCCTTAAAACAGAGTTCAACTTGATCTCGGGTGGTCCTTTCTTTCTCCAGCCTGACATGTCACAGCGGGGGTGCCTACTTGGAGACGTAGATGCCCAGGCCGAACTCCTTGCCCCCTCTGATGTTGAAGCCCAGGCAGTAGTCATCTGAGGTGGTGTAGAGGTGGACGATCCTCCGCAGGGCCCCGTCCGAGCCGGCCATCGAGGCTGAGGGCGTACGGCCACTCTCCTCCACCACCATCCTGCGCTGGATCAGGTCCACCCTGCAGGCCAGGCGTGTGCACGTCAGCCTCTGTATACGGACACACACTTCCACTGGGGGCTGTGTCTAATTGATCAGTTTAAATATACCGAATAAACGGACTGAACGAATGGTAAAACACACCAACAAGACGTGTGATGTGAAGAAGTAGCTACACGCCCAGGAAAAGACACGTGGATATCTGAGCTAAATTCCTGCCGCGCTCATTGAGAAAGGTAACCCGATTTAAACAAGGCACACACACGAAACGTTCAGCCGGCTAACCAGGTGGTCTTCTCCTTGGAGTATCGGATGCCGGGGACTTTCCCCACGCGTCTCACCACCATCCTCAGCCGGTTGTTCCCCGTCAGGACTTTAACCGCACTGCTCATTGTGATGCTCTCCAGGCTCACCCCATTCACCTCCACCAGCTTGTCGCCAACACAAAGGCCTGCCTGCTCTGTGGACACACAGACACACGCACAGACACACACACACACACACACACACACACCGACACACACAGTTGGTCAGCCACACCAATAAAACAGACAAGGTTGTATGGTGTTAATGATCTGTTATCAAAATGTAGGAAGTGCTTCTCCAACTGAACTCACTGATCACACACGTAGGCTACTTCGTGGTGAGGCTTACTAGTTAATTCCAATTCTCAGAAACAGTCTGACGGTTTTACCATTCTGAACCGTGCACGTGCAGATATCTTTGTTACCGCACACGTGCACGTTTTCTTTATTTCATTTTTTACAAATCCCATAGAGTAAAAGCCCGTTCTGGTCTTTAAAAGGTTTTGTTTTTTGCCAGCGTTCCCAGACGTCTCGCGACGTGGGCCCTTTGGGTGTACAACCGCCGCGGTGGGACGGCGTGTGGTTTACCTGCGGAGCTGCTGTCCTCTACCTTGCTGACGAAGATGCTGAGGCCGTGCTCGGAGCCCCCCCGCACACTGAACCCCAGCTTGCCGTCCACGCTCTTATCCACTGTCACTGTGTGGATGTCCTCACTGTCGTCACCCCCTGGATGACACGGCAGAGACAGACACATTCCCTTGAGGTAACGAGGGACCACGAAAAGGCACTAAAGCGTGTCCGATAATAGAGTTTGTACGGGGTGTGAGACCCGGGAATGCATAATCTTTCTTTCCCGAAAGTGTCCAGTATGTAGACGCCATAAGAGCTATCCACATTCTTCCAGCGCCTAAAAAACCCCAGCCGCGCTACGTGGCAGTCAATGGACAAGCCTATAGGCCAGACACCGGTGATGCCTTAAGAGGCGCTGGTTCTCAAACTGTGGTACGCGGTGCTCCCCTTACTGGATGTATAGAATCAGTGACATATTTACTTGAGGGGGTTCGCGGTGCAAAACGTTTGAGAACCACTGCCTTAAAAAGACGACCCGGCCGCTTGGCGCGAATCAGAGGGCCCGTCCTCACCATCCACGGGGGAGTTGATGAGGATGACTCGGCCCATGGGGGACGAGGACTGGAATCCACGGCGCCGCTTCTGCTGCTTCTGGAGGAGGTGGCGTGTAGCCGAGCCTGACCCCTTAGTTCCGGGGGTCGCGTCCCGGCGGGAAGGATCCGACGAGTGAGCCATGACGGGAGACGGGGTCGCCTTTCAGACACTCCTACACGGTGCAAACTCCTCCAGGGGCTCAGCGCTGGATGGAGGTGCCTGGGGCAGAAGGAGGTGCAGGCTCAGGTTTGATGACACTAGATGGCTTAGGACTGTCTTAAATGGAAGCCTGAGCATGAATTGGGCAACAGGATGCGTTGTCACGGCGTCCGAGGTGACGCAGTGTGGTAACTTACCAGTGCAGATGAGGGTTTTGTGGCATGACGGCAGACCCACTGCCTCCGTTGCCTCCTGCCCGGGGCCGTTCCTGTACATGGCGGATCTCACTGCGCCACCTAACACCATGAGAAACACACACCTGTCCAGTGCATACTTGAGGTCAGATATCACATCCAATTGAATAACCAGAACTGAAACACTATCCATTTGATAGATATGCCTCTTAATTTCGTTGACTTGACTGTACACTGACAATTACAGTCATGTTGTCACATGCTCCCGATGCCATTGACGTCCTCAGACTGTACGCGATAAGTATGTGCCGGGCCGATGTCACGGAGGATTTCCCCATGCGCCTATACGTTTTTAGGAACCTCGGACAGCGACGTCGAAGCAGGTTTGCATATGTGCGCAGTTGCACAATAAAGTCTGTACAATAATAGAGTGATGGGGCCTGCGCAGTTCGTTGAAACTATAACAGTCTAGTAGCCTCGTGGCCCAACTGACATTCCTAATTAAAATATAAATACATTGATTCATAAAGCGTTCCGACATATAAACGTTTTCAATAATAACGAAAGAGTTGTTAAGTTTGGGTCACACCGACCAAGAACTATAAAGACAACAATACTAAACTACTGATGTCAAGGAAACTTGACATCATACTGACAAAAAGCTATTTAAAAATGAATGTATTTTAAAAGTCAAAGGAACATTTTACATTACCTTTGTCCATGTTGTGTTGAATGACCGAACTCACCTGGCACATGACTGCTGTATGCTGACAAATCCCCGCCCTCTACAGCAAGATTGGATGTCTTCATTCTGACTAAGACACCGAACTGCTTTCAGATTGGATATTGAACATGCTAATCGTTCTTCTGAGTATAGCATATGCTACAGGTAGGCAATGGCAACGATGAAGTCCGCGAACAAGGTATCCTTGTTCCGTCGAAATTTCCTTGCGATATTTTGAGATTAGGCAGAATTTATTTTAAAAAACATATATTTATTTCACCAAATCTACCTTGTCTTCAGGATTTAGCTGGCTAAATCTCTTATTTTATGCTTTGTTTTTCTCATCCTCGAGCAACAAATAAACTCCATTAGAGATATTTAACAATAGGCCCAGTTTATTGTCAATAAGGAGGTTACAATGAAACACAACTGAATCAGCCTGTCGGGTGGGCTATATGAGCTGGTCCGTGTGGTCGCTCAACAGTTCAGACACAGCATCATCAACACACAGGAACCTCAACACCGTTAGCACTGACCAGGGCTTGAGCTGGTGCAACACATCTGTACTGAACACTGAGGTCAAAATAGAGATACATGATTCCACTAAGGACGTTTTCATTGTATAACGGTAACGGTCATATCCTATGTATATTCGTTGTCCTTTTCCTACCATACACATAATAATATGCCCAATACAATTGGATCACAGTGACTTGAGTTCAGCAGTAATCTTCATTATCCAAACTGTTTCCCCTTCTTGGTCTTCTGTGCTGATTGCAGGACAGATGGAAGGTCAGCTTTGTCCCCAAACTCCTTCTCTCGGTGCTCCAGGAGAATACCCTTTTAGAATAGCATCATTTAAAATGAGTCACTGAAAACAAATACACAAACTCACAGTCGGGAGATTAGGTGAGAACATACATTTTTCCCTGCTCCAATCACATAAACGCCACCAAGGATGAGGCCCTTCCCCTTCCTGTTACCCTCATAACCCTTCTTCCTGGCACGAAGGAGGTTCTGCCAAACTCCCAGACGAGCCAGACTGAAGCCCAGTCCCATCCTCCTCGGCTTGGGACCATAGAAAGCTTGCTGTAAAAGACAACGTTCGATCAATAGATTGGATGTTGACTGAATAAAAGGCGGCTAATACAGCTGTCCGCCATTTTTCCAAATGTTATTCATACCTCCTCGTCCACAAAGATCTCCCCACTGAAGTAGGGTCTGAACTCCTGGATCTCTGTACCAATGTCCTCCTTCACCACGGCATAAAGGGGGACCCCGAGCTCATCGAGCTGAGGCTTCAGAGAGGACAGCCCAGCAGCCTCCTGGTGGGTGAATGTGTCAGGGGAATTACACCACCACATGTGCACTAATTCAAACAAACACACACAAATATACTGTACCTCTCGACACAACGAACATCCAGGGCGCCTCACAGCCATGACCACCGCACCGTTTTCCTCCCACAGACCCCTGGCTTCAAAAGTCTCCTCTGCAGGCACAACCAACACATCACACAATGGTAGGAGGCTTTCAGAACTGTACCGTAGGCATTTCATTATTTTGTTGCCACTGAGTCCAAAAACACTCCACTGTTGGACGATGGTTCTGCCATAGTGTGTTATTTCTCTCCACTAAACAGCTAATCATCGATTGAAAGTGAACCAGTAAAGATCTGGCTTTGGTCTCACCGTCTCCGGTCGTCGTTTTGAGCAGCGTGCTCTCAAGTTGCTCCAGTGTGGACGGGGCTGACTTCGGCAAGAACAGGTCAGTGTTGACCAAGATCAGGCCAACCAGCCAGGCAACCAACACCCCTAGTCCCACAGTCCACACTTCGAGGGACAGGATCTCCCCCTCCAGGAGGAAGGAGAGCACTGCAGGCAGAGACCACACTAATTAACCTACCAAAGACCCATTCAGCTGCCCGGCCGTGGAAATATACACTTTCTCACTTCGTAGGAATTTAAAAGGGTCTGGAGGAGGGAGACATCATGCCCTCTCCTTTGAAACCTACCAGTGGGAGTGTGTCTGTTCATACTTCTGTAAGGAAGGTAAAGGCAATTGGTCTGAAGACAGCACCAGCACCACAGGTGTCTTCAGTGGAATAAACACATCTAAACCCTTATGGATTTGAACGGTGGTTTTACACCAAACATTATTGTAGCACTCATACACTAACCTATAGTGTGAAACCACACTAACCTTTAGTTCAGTAGCCCGCGGTAACTAAGCCACACTAACCTTTAGTTCAGTAGCCCGCGGTAACTAAGCCACACTAACCTTTAGTTCAGTAGCCCGCGGTAACTAAGCCACACTAACCTTTAGTTCAGTAGCCCGCGGTAACTAAGCCACACTAACCTTTAGTGCAGTAGCCCGCGGTAACTAAGCCACACTAACCTTTAGTTCAGTAGCCCGCGGTAACTAAGCCACACTAACCTTTAGTTCAGTAGCCCGCGGTAACTAAGCCACACTAACCTTTAGTTCAGTAGCCCGCGGTAACTAAAGGTTACTGCGTGAGGACCGTTGCAACCAAGTGATTGGCACAAAACAGGGGTGTTTTTATTTCACCGCCCAGGTTCAGTTCCAAATACCAGGCGGTTGACTGCATCTGGATAACCCAAGGGCACATTGTTCTTTCAACCATTCATAGTTCTATGACTCAGCTCGCCTGACATGAAAAGATTACTCCACTCTCTCAGAGCAGGCGGCACAGTGGTTTCAGACAAGGCCACTGATGCTGTGGAAGTGCCTGATAAGGCGGATCACTCGACCCCGCTTGACACTGGCGGAAATTCACTGACACATTGGATAAACGCATCATACAGTGGATATAAAAAGTCTACACACCCCCGGGTTTTTGTGATGTAAAAGAACGAGACAAAGATAAATAATTTCAGAACTTTTTCCACTTTAAATGTGACATATAATGTGAACAATTCAATTGAAAAACAAACTGAAATCTTTGAGGGGGAAAAGTTAAAGTTGAAAAAGTTCTGACATGATTTATCTTTGTCTAATTTCACAAGAACCTGCCATTTTAACAGGGGTGTGTAGATTTTTATATCCACTGTAAACACATGTACACACAAACGTCCTCATGCAAATGTTTATGCAAATATCCTTCTTCCAGTAACACAGTCTGGAACGGGACAGGATCATTACAAAATGTATAAAACCTAATAAGGGAAGTATAAAGTCAGATGATAAAATAACCGCCTTATCCCAGTCATTGTTTGGCAGTTACAAAGCTGAGCAGGTCCTTTTCTTAGGGTGGGGTGGGACCAAAGCGGTCCTTGTCAACCACAAGCTCACACATTGGGATTTTACAACTGCGCAGTGTTCTTTTGTTTTTCTCCTCACTAGCTACAGTGAGAAAACGTATTCACTTTCAAAATCGAGTCAAATTGAATAAAAACACACCACTAATTGCATACATATTAATTGACACATCATTGGGTGTTCCTCAAACGTTCTAAGTAGCACCGATTGGTTCCTTACATACACAAACATCTTTACAAATTCCAAAATAGATGGATTTATCAATAAACTCTTGTCTACTCTTGTAGGCTACTGAAAAAAAAGTCTTAATGCTTTAACCTAATTATCTGTAAGGCCTAAAGAGACATAGAATAATACTAACTTGTTGCTGTAGATTCCCCAGGACTTAGAACAATGTACAGGAGTTGCTTCCTGCGCTTTAATGTCATCTGTCCAACACTGTGTGAGTTCAGGAATTTCTATACCACACCCTACCACACAATTCAGAGGAGGAGATCAGGAGTGGGGTTATCTTTGAATGATAGAGGACTTGACCAATTGCAGCCCTCAAACCACAAATTTATAGTTACTGACTAGAGCTGTCTTTCAGCCTCGTTAAGACAGTCAAGAAATGTATCATTTCAGACCACTTAATTACACACTACACCCACAACATCTTCTATGAGTATGTGACCGATAAAACATTGAGACATCATTTTTTATTTAATTCCACCAATGTCACCAAACTTGACAGATTAACCATAAGATGTTTTACTTCATGGGCAGTCACTATGGTATGGACAACCAAAGCAGTCAAAATTAAATTATGTATTAAATAAATACATTATGAAATAATTTTTTCATGCCTTTAAAAAAAAAAAGTAAAAAAAAAAACACCAAAAGTAACACCAAACTTATTTTTATCACAATATGCATTTAATTGTGTTAGGCCTTTTTCATAATTTCACGGTTTATTTGATATTTCATGGTTTATTTCATAATACAATTTTTGTATTATGGGATCTGTTAAACTATGCTAGTGGGTGGTGTCTAGCCTCTGATTGGTTAATCCAGCCATACTGGTTTTGCCTACAGTTTTTATTCATTTCGGGCATCCAAACAGGATTTTGCATAATTTACGGTTGTGCTCGAGGATAGCAATTTTGGAAGTATGTATCAAGAAGGTTCAATACAATCACTGTTATTATGAACACATACTAGTAAATGGCAGTGGTGTCGGACCAGAGGGAAAAGTGGTGCTAAGTATATAGGGCCCTAACGTGTACAGGGGCCCTAGAAAATAATTTTAATCTTGAATAAACAGAGGAGGGGCCATCGGAGACCACCTATGGACAGGGCCCAGAATGTTGTGCTATACCCCTGGTAAATGGCACCAGAAATACTAAAACAAACATAAACGCAGGTTGTCACTGCCAGTGGCATCGTTAGGCCCGGGTTTCAACTCTGGGTCATTTTGGAAGGGCCTGGGGTCTTTTGGTCCAATTCCTTCAAAATAAGTCAGATAGTCTTTCTGCTGATTTTAATGCAGCTGGAACAAATTTAAGAAATGAGCAGAACGTGGAGTGGAGAATATATATTTTTTTTACATATGACTTTCAGGATTGCATCAGGGGTGCTGAAGCCACAAGGTAGCTGCCGCAGCAAGATGTAGTCATTAAGTTGCCTTGCCATTGGCTACCGATCCTAACGTGCAGCTCTGCAGCAAGCAGGAACGAAAGACACTCATCCTAAACCAGATAGTTACTAGCCTACCAATAATTCAAGGGCAATACCGCTGGCTAATTGGAATGTCACTATTTCCATTGATATGTTGCGCACCTGTTGAAATAAACCTACCTTTTTTCGACATACTTTCGTACAGGTTTTGCCAATTAGAAAGCATTGTTCATAAATTCGCTCTCTGACAGAGAACTCTATTGCCAGCATGAGCTGTAGCCATGATCGGCAAATGTAAAAGTTTAATCAGCGGCTTGTGACGTGATCATGAAAAATGACAATTATGAGATGGTATATTAAATACATCTTCTGAAGAAAAAGGCCATGTGGTAATACAAAGAAATATACCATAATTATAATGTTTAATTATAATGTGCCACTTAAAATTTTTATTATATAAATATTTATTTAATTTTCATTTCTTCGGTCCTCCATACTATGGCAGAAACAGAGATTAAAATAATAGGTCAATCATTAAACATCTAAGAAGAAAATAGAGATCAGAGAGTTACTGGTGCATGATGAGACTTTTATTGTTATACAGAGAGGTCACTCCTTGGGAAGCCTTTGACAGGTGTTAAGTGTAAAGGGGAGACTTGAGTGTAAAGCCTCCGGCCTGGTCCCTCCACAGAGTTTAGACACAGACCTTCATAATCACTCAAACCAACACAGTACACAAACAGGGCACGACTCTGTGGGTCTCAGAAAGAACACAAACTACAAGCAAGACATCCTCCACTCCCTTCCATAACTCACTGGAATCACTCTGACACTTTAGAAACAAAACAGGTCAGGTGGAGTTCTTTGTTAATTTTCCAACAAAGGTATATTACTTATTTTCCAAAGCTACCAGCTCTCTTTCTACTTTTCTGGCAGCTTTCAGGACCTCCAGAATGTTGACCTTATCCCCGAACTCCATCTCCCTGTGCTCCAGAAGTATGCCCTGCAGATTACCAAACAAAGACCTTAGCCTGGATGTCGCCAGTTAATGTATTTAAGCCAGCATGTCTTTCGAAATACACTTCACAGTTCATGTATCAGCGAGCTGGAGGGTGACTTGAGTAATTCCTGAGATTACCTACCTGCTGTCCTGCTCCAATGACAAACACCCCACCGAGCACAAAGCCTTCTCCAAACACATTTCCCAGGAAGCCCCTTTTGAAGGCCCGGAGGCCGTTCATCCAAACTCCCACTCGGAGGAATGCCAACAGACCCATTTTACGCTCGCGGGGTCCATAAAAATGTCTCTATAAGCCACAAAACCAAAGGCTGTTCAGTTTTTACCAATTGCTCTATTCATATTGTGGTAATCATAACTAATTGGTTAATGTTTAGTGAATTATCAAAAGATCATAGGGTTTAAAATGACTCATTTTGACATTCAATTAGTTCCATTGTGGTTCACTTGGGGATAATAATACTTTTTTTAAACAGGGAGACAGCCTGTGTACCTTCTCATCCACAAAGATCTCCCCACTGAAGTAGGGTCTGAAGTTCTGGATCTCTGTACCCATGTCCTCCTTCACCACGGCATAAAGGGGGACCCCGAGCTCATCGAGCTGAGGCTTCAGAGAGGACAGCTCAGCAGCCTCCTGGAGGATGACATTTGCCAAATGACAGACACATGCAGCCAGGCAGAAGAAATAACCATAGTGATGTAGCCTTTACCGATATATCGGTACGTAGGTAGTGTAACCCGTAAAACTTAAGCAACACTATCGCCTTAATTCGCTTCTAAACATACACTCAATTGTGTAAGATGTAATGGTGCATTTAGGGTTAAACAACATAACGATATAACAGACAAGAGCCGTTCTACAGTTTTAATACAATTACACAATGGGCTGGTCAGTATAAGACAATACTGTAGCCTACCTCTCTGCACAAAAATCACCCAGGCCGCCTTACAGCCATGACAACTGCTCCCGACATCTCCCATAGTTGTTTGGCCTTAAAAGGAATAAGCTCTTGGCGAGACAAGGTGAAAGATTAAACATTAACCAAATGTAGGTCCAATAAAGAACTATTTTGACCACCCGGCTTAAAGTGTGTAACTCTATTGGACACCATTGGTAACATACGTTTAGAAAGAGCCTTTTCAAACATACCTCCTCTCGATGGTTTAAGTTCAGTCTCCTCTAGATATTTGAGGGTGGCCCTCGACGGCTGCGTCAAAAACAGGTCAGTGAACGAGCGCAAAGCAGTAGCAATAAAGGCAACAAATGCTCCCGCTGACTGCACAACAACATCCATCGAAAAAGTTATATTTTTTGTCAAAAACAGTAGTTGTCGAAGGGAATCCTGAAATAAAAGTGTGCAAGCTCAACAAATGTGGAACCACACAAAATGAGGACGGTGCGCCGTCTACCCTTGGATCGGGTCCGTGAATCAGCTGACTCGGTTTCTGTCCCCAAAGCTTCAAATCCAGGCCAAACAATATTCTTGGCTAAGCACTTTTGTAACTTAATACATATTCACGCATGGTTATGAAACCTCTGAAGTTATTTCGAAATAGCGGCATACAATGCCGTCAGTGTCTCATCAGACAAGTAATTGGATTAGACGCAAACACAGATGTGTTGAATCAAAGCCATGCCATCAGCATCAATCATCTGTCACTTCAATCTGGCATTTAAAATGACTTTTGGTCTCAGGATTATATTAATTTAAAATGCTATTTATGACTACGTTACATTTTCTCCATTTGTCATTAGCAAATGTTTCAACATCTTGTTGTAGAAATACTCCAAGACAAATCAAAGTTCAAGAGTAGGAGATTTGCTAGTTTAAACTTTATGGCACATGACACATTTTTATAGAAATTTAAACATGATTTTTATTACAGAGCAAGCACCAATATATTATATTTCATGAATATTCCATGTAAAATAATTTTCCCTGAAATTGCTTATGTTATGTGAGAAGTAATCCCTCAGGATGAATGGAATTCCACATCAGAATGCTTAGTTCTCACAACTACTGTCGTTCTTTGAGGTTCATATTGTAATTCTCACACATCAGTTACAGTATGACTCCTTAAAAATGTCTTTCAAAATAGAAGACACCAGTTTATTAATATTCAACTTGATATATTGTTACATTGACAAAGTAGACAGCATATTACACACATTGAGCTATATCCTGCTCTGGGAAACATCATGCATTTCATTCAGTCTATCACACGGAATGTAGGCTATTATTGCTTTTTACTAAACTGCTGGGCCAGATTGGGTCATGTCGGAAAATCCCCATTCCAGTTCTTACTCATCCTCGTCTTCCTCCTGAAAAACAGAACAGGGTTACGGGTGAAATCATCCACTGAAGTGGAAAGTGTAGTATGCTTGAGATACTGCAAACCTGTATAACCAGTTTTCCTTAGCCCCTGACTTGGGCACATGGTCGCATTGATCTTATCTCATGCATGATATCATTAATAGTTGATTATTGTACATTTCTCTGGAAACAGAAGTCCTCTCAAGGTTTCACCTCCTCCCTTTCGTCCTTGGGAGTTGTGTGTTCAAGTGCCATCTCTGCGTCCTCCTCAGGTCGTGTCACGTCGCCGCTGACATCATCACCCTCCGAGGTCACCGCTTCTAGTGTGGCCTCAATAGCGTCCCTTGTGATAGGTTTATCTGTCTGCTGAGTTTGTCAGAGGGAAACCGCTTGAGTAATGCCTACCTGAATACGTCCTTCGACATCAATTGACCTGCTGGGTCTCCTTCCCCACCCTGGGACCTCTGCCTGTTAACCTGCTGGGTCTCCTTCCCCACCCTGGGACCTCTGCCTGTTAACCTGCTGGGTCTCCTTCCCTACCCTGGGACCTCTGCCTGTTAACCTGCTGACCGAACAACCCACAGCACCTTCCTCCTCCACACCCAGGCATCTTCTCTTTTCTCTTCTGGCACACATTTCTCTAAGATTTTTCCTCTCTCTCTCTGGTTTCCTGGTAAGTCAACCCTTTCTTGTGTTATTCCTTAACTGAGTGAGGAATTCCTTCATCAATTAAAAACCGAAGGTATTACTACTCTGCCGATATCTCTAGAGACACTGCTGATCATGATACATTTGTAATCTGTCTCGGGTATGTCATGTAAAGCCATCACCTCTTGGCCCTGATGATCAGGTGAAGAAGGTATCTGCATCTCCTGTGGCTCCCCAGTTTGACCCTCCCCAGAGAGCGTGTTGTCTGGCCTGAAGTCATTATTCTCTGGTTCTGATGTTGGCTCCACTTGTGTAGATTTGGCAGGTTCAATAATTTCGATTTCATCAGGTTCATCAGTCACCTGGTGAAAATATGTTTTCGGGTGAAACATTTGTTAATTTAACTGAATGTCCTGCCTCATCTGCTGCTTTTCTGATAGCGGTCCCCTAAATGTTCAATTCAAAGATGGGGAACAGTTCCCCCACTGAATCTTAACGTAAAGGGAGATCTAAATCAAGGTATTTTTTAGGTGTATAACTCTGCTTTGCTGCTTCAATCATTCTTGTTCCTGCTTTTCATTGGCGCTGAGAACAACATGGGCAAAGTTTTCCTCGTAGGCACCTGCTCCAAGCCATTCTGCATTTTTTCACACTGTTGTTCCAAACAGAAAGTCTACGCAGGTCAGAGCCTGGCAATTAACCTAATTTCTTGACCTCAAGGAAAGTCCACGTCTCGCGAAGGATATGCAGCAGCAGTCACCATCAGCCAAAAGACAGGATCAGGAAAACAAGTGATTCACAGAATGGAGTGTTGCAAAAGAAATGGTAACCTAGGCTGGATAGTGTAGCAACCACCAAAGGCACACAGATGTTGCGCCTGAAAAACACGTTTCTTGCTTCAGTAGTAGTGGCATGTCCGGGATCACTATCCTGCTTCAAGGTAAGGTAGATTCCAGTGAGTTGTGTGGTATTTGGTTGTATCTGAGCAGAAAGGATGTTTCTGTATACTTCAGAATTCATCCTACTGCTGCTGTCAGCTGTTAAAGCAAATGAGTGAATTTCAGTGGCAGCCATACATGCCCAAAACATAACAGATAAGTTGGTGTGACAGGTCCTTTGTCACTGCTGAGCTAACCGATGCTGGCTTTTTTTCTTCTTAACGTACCAAACAGTTGCTTTTCTCACACTTAATGTTTTAGCCATGCCTCTGATTGATGTACTCCGATATATTGGCACCACGATGGCCATCTTGACTTGTATTGACACTTCTTTGGAGCTGATTTTGTCAGACACCATTACCTGACTCCAAATGCAAATTCTGCAATCAAGACTACACGTTGACAGCTGTCTTATGCATGCACTAATTATGCCAGCCACCAAATAAAAAAAACTGCCTTATAAGAGAAAGTTGTGAAGTCAATTAGCCATTTAATTTTGGTCCCTTTAAATATGGTGAATAATGTACAAAAGTTGATGAAATGAACACCCTCAAGCTAGTTTAATTTCATGTCCAAAGTTCTGGAGTACTCCTGAGCAGAACTGGAGTTCTCCCAAACAACCGGTGATATGGCATGTCGGTTTAAACAGAACATGTAGGCACCTCTTCAAATATCCACTGGGTTGATGTGAATAAACCCTGGATGATCTGTCTAACTTCAGCAGGGTTGACTTATCTATATGTAAGCAGCTAATGCTCCCTGTGTGCTATAGTAGGCTCCACCCTATTGTGGACCTAGATAGTCTGAGCAAATATTAGTTATTTGGTTTGTTCTACTTACCATTTAAATTAATTTTTGGCAATTTATGTTCATTTGAATATAACACCAAAACATGTAGACAACACAGATTCGCTGCTTTTCAGGATAAAAAAAAAGCATTATCCAGACTTTTAAAAAACAAATATATAATAATAATATAATAATGTAATAATGTAGAAATGGTGGATGTCTTAATAATTTTCAAAAACCCATACCCCATCTTCGCCTTCTATCACAGCAGCAAGCTTCGGAGGGTTGAATTTCTTAGGTCTTTCAAAAACTGTAGCTGATGGAGAGATTGCAGGTTGTTCCATAACTTCCTGAAATGATAAAAACACTATTTAAACCTCCTTGATAGATACACACAACACATACAAAACATGCACAATACATACTTTTGTTTCTTTGGGTTCTTCTGGGGCCTGTCCCATGATCTTACATTCTTCCTCCTTCATCTGCCTATGGTGCTCAGCCTCCTCAATGGCCTTTTGCTTCTCCTGCTCCAATTGCAGTCTGAAGGCCTTTCTCTAAAATGATCACGGATGTAACAATAATAAAACAATACTTAGCTAAACACTGCATATTGAAGACGTTTATAGACTAATAACAATAACCTTAAAGGCTTATGAAAGTTAACACTGTCAAAGACCACTTTTGGTATAAGACTGCCCCCATTGGCAATGGTCATAGCTGGACCATGACACTGTCTAGAGAAATAGGGTACAGGCAGCCTGGCAACAATCTGAACGTAAAACGTTTTATTTTTTTTCATACCATAATGTTTCAGTTAATTCATGCAAGGTGGTTGACAGGTCTGTTCTTGATCAGATCAGACCTTCTCGAACACGGTCAATAATGTACTTACTATCTCCTGGTTGTTCATGTTTTCTTTGTACTTGTAAATCCAATGTGCAAGAAATTCGATGGGGTCCATCGGTCGACGCTCGACCACCTCTGCTAATCCTTCTATTAGGCATTTTCCCATACAGCCTTTTAAGTATTCAGTGTCCATTTTCCTGTATGCAATAAAATTTCACTATGTTGCTACTCTACAGTACCAAATCGCTACACATGCCTTGCATCTAAACAGTGGTAAAAAAAAAATTAAAGCTTCTAAGCAAATTCTTCTGCTTTGTACAACAAACTTTGCTGTATGTTAATGTGGATAGAATTAGAGCAAGCTAAAAAAAACAAGGTAATATTTTTAGAAAATAATCTATGGTATTATAGTTTAAACTGACATTGTATGTATTATTTAGTTTTTATCACGCCGACCAGTATTATTTTCGTTCGGAGCGTCCGGATATCTATCCCCATGGTAACGGTGCTACTATATTAACCTTCCCCCATATCTGTTGAGGAACGCTTTGTTTTTGTAACATACACGTCGGTTGCGGGTACATATCAGTGAGGGTTTTTACGGGTCTGTACGTACTGCACAACTTGGAGATAAAAAACGGTACAGGGTATTTTATACATCGTGCACTACAGCCAGATTTCTTCTTATCTTCGACCACAACTAAAGTAACTAGATATGAGCTATTTCTTTGTTGCAAAACGGTTCCATAGCCTCATTAAGCTGTGAATGATCTCTTTGGACTCTTTCTGTCTCGGGGGTTGGAATTTGTTCCTCGCTATCAACTGAGTTATCCATCTTTTCTTCATGACATCTGCACTCACGAGTGTTTTCCCATGATTACAATGGATTAATTAATTTAAACCTATACTTAATTAAAATACTCTGTTGACCTAATAACATACACCATTCAGCTGGGACTATTCAGAGTTCAGATGACGTTGAACTTTCTGTTAGCGAAAAGTTTTGGAGAATAGTTTTATCATAGAAAACAACAACTTGATAGCAAGGAATAAACTGAAAACCCTGGACATTGAGTCCATTGTGGTCAGATGTCTTGGGGAAATGTGTTTTTGCCAAGCCCTAAGATTTTTTGTAAACTGCTGCTATTGTACAGTTTTATGTATATTGTTGCTTTATTTTATTATTATTTTCTGTCTAGCTATATTTTTGCTTATATACTCTTCTTAACTCTCACTACATACTGTAGTTGTCTGGTGCCATGTCACAAGAATTTCATTGTGCAGGATGGCACTATGTTGTTTGACAACTAAACCATTGAAACCCTATTTTGATATAATTGTATTTTCTGTCAAACTATGGAGCCTTTCACAAACAAAAGATCTACTAGTATCTAGCTATTTAAGTAAAACACTAAGGACCACACAGCTGAACTGTACCTGAGGCAGGGAGTCCATTGAATTAGAATACTAGCTAATTGAATTAGAATAAGGGAGTCCAGGATTGGGGTTGCTATGAAATCTCTTGCCTTGCTAATACAGTTTGAAACAAACACATGCAGACAATCCGCTCAGCAGTCTGAAGCAGTCTGCATGATGGCCCTAAAGAATGAATAGGATTTGTGATTTTAATCAATAACTTTATAATGCTTATTTTGTCTTGGTCATTACTTATTTTAGGTTTTTGAGTTATGAAAACCAAAGGTTATCGTGGTCACACATCAGGGGGAGAAGTGTGCTGGCTGGTCAGGGATGGAATGTGCTAAGATATACCAGGATCCACCAACACACCCTGCAGGCAGCTGTCACATTCCCCAGAATTGTTGGAGAGGAAAGGGCTTCTCAGAACTGCACACGCTCCCACTGCTTAGCGGTCACACCAAAAATCATCTCACCAACACCTAACCTAGATCATAAAGCACAAGCACAGATTAAATACCACATGTTTCCTAGACACAGGACTGAAAAGGTTAGCACCGGTAACAGGAAGTTGTAGGCTATTGGACCCCTCATCCATATTTCACCACTTTAGCAGGTCTATTGCACCTCTGGTAGATTCCATGAGACACTATGAGGGGTCACATTCAAATAGGCCTATGGTATGTCTTACATCAAACAGTTGCACTTTTGAGGCTAAAATATTAATATAGGTATATGTGAGTTCTATCCACAGTGTAGTGAAAACAACAATTCCCCTTTTTGTTGGGCTGTTGGATAACTTGGGAGAAAAGTTCCTCATAGACACCCGGAGCAAGAGTCCTTGTCATTTGGTTTGACCTCTGTCTGAACTCGACCCTGCAATAAGTCAAGACTGTGTTTTCGCGACAACCCGAGGCCAGGCTTCGCAATATCGCTTGGAAGACGGGTTGTCAGAGGAAACGCAGATACCCGTGTAGATCTTCAATAACGCCGCTGTCATTTTTCTTGTGTTCTCATCTGAACGCATTGCATCATGTTGTATACTGTCATCTTGTTTCAGTAATGCGCGTTTTCATTAGCAAGCATGGATTCTGGCAGCTACCGTCAATGCTGGGCGTCAGACCACCAGGGTCCAACTGTGTATACAGGCCCAGTGATCCCACCAGCTAAGTGAGGGGCCCCTACTGAAACTACATGGGGGGGATATGAGAAAGAGGGAAAGGACAGGAAATTCTGCTCCCTAAAATGACGATTATTGTTCACAGCAATACAATACACCACACTATCCGGTGACGGCCATTCATTGAATCAATGGCAAGTAAGGGCAGGGGTTTATTTGAGGGGTCCACTGTTCAGCACACGAGGAGTTAAAAAAAGTTCCTCCAAGAAACGGTAATCCTCTTCCCTCCCCATTCTGGCTCCTGAATGGTCTAACCCGCAGGGTCACATGAACCCGAGCCCGCTTTCCCAGAGTGTGCGCGGGTGTTTGCGTGTTTGAGTGGGTATGTTGTCTTTGCCTTATATAGACCAGTGTCGTGGCTCCAGTGAAGTCTCTCCCGTGCCCCCCGGTTTCCAACCTCTTTCTCCCTTACCGTCCTGGCGAGAAGGACGCACTAGCTGGCGCAGCAGCCTCTCCGCTCTGCCTGTCAATTACTACAGTGGTGTCGCTAGTCAGACTCCCGAGCCCTCTCCCGTGACTTTCTCTGCATCGTTGAGCTGCTCACGCCAGAATGAACGGCCCGGTGGACGGATTGTACGACGCTGAGCACTATGGTTCCTTCATGTTCACCTCTGAGTCCGTGGGGGAGGGACATCCAGGTGAGTAGACAGATGTGGTACCTGAACAGTGCTGTGCCTCTGCATGTTCCCCCGGGCAACAGAACAGACCCACAGAATAACCTGCCAGCTGTGCATCAGCAGAGAGGGCAGGTTCTCTAGTATCCACAGATGACACACCGTGGGTGTTATGAATTAGGTTTAGTGTTAATCGTTGCTTGTGGTGTGATGGACGAATGTGAACGAGATACAAAGGAGGTGATTTACTCTTGGGGGGGTGTACCATGCAAGCTGAAAGAACAGGAGGGAGGACCAAACCGGAGTGAGGCTTAATGCCCGCACAATTCAGTCAATGTGGAAGCAGGCCTGCAGAGATGTATCACTGACCAGCTCAGAATTTACAGATCCATGTGTTGCTGCCAGGGGGGCGTTTGGTGGGGGGGGTCATGCGACGGCAGTATCATTTACCCCTAACCTCTGTTGACTTACAGTAAGCTTACACTCCTGACATGACTTACAGTACGGGGGTCACTTTATTTGGACAGCGGCTAGATGCTTTGTGGATATCCAGTCGTTTTACAGACTTCACATTTCAACTAGTTATGCATCATTCCAAACCTTATCCTAAACCTAACCTTTAACTTAAATCAACAAACTTTTGCTTATCAACATGAAAGAAAAAAAAACTGTAGATCGTCTGTAGAGGACCAACAAAATGAAGAGTCACCCAGTACAGTACAGTACTAATGCTCAACGCATGGCTGGAGCTGCAACAGTGAACAAGTAATGATGACTATGTAAAGCCACTTGTGCAGGATATGCCCAAACACCAGCCTCATGATGATGTAACTAGAGCCTTGCAGGCATATGTGCAGGCATATCAGTTACCATACTTTACATCAGTGGTTCTGGTAGGTGCTCACATTGTCTGACATAACGTGTGTCGGATTGGTTACGGTTAGGTTTCACAGCCCTGGGGTTAAGGTTAGGGTTTGTGTTAAGGTTAAGTATCACAGCCCTGGAGTTAAGGTTATGGTTTGTATTAAGGTTAGGTATCACAGGACTGGGGTTAAGGTTAGGGTTAGAAAGAAAATCACTTTGACGTTGTAACATATTGACATTGTAACACCACTACTCGGTGCCTCTGTCTGGATGTCCCTACTTGGAGCAGTGTAGAGGATCTGTCTTTATAGCAAAAAGACCCAGGTTCAAAACACGGCCTATCACTTTTTTCTGGATTATTACTCTAACGCTACTTTACCTAACATAATATAGCTTACGAATTTGGCTGTCAAACATTTACGTAAAATAGTCTATGTAGCCGCCTGAGACCCGGTTGCAACATTGGTATGTTGTATGTCCATTATTGCACATTTTGTAATGTTTACATATCAACAACAACAACAACAACAATAAACTCAACAATTTATTTTTATTGATGGATGAAGACTAAATAGCTCATACACAGCTCCGGATTTCTTTTTAAAACCACGGCACCTTTTTCTTTCCTTCCAAAAAAGTTGAAAAGGAAAGTTTTGAGTGAGGAACAGAAGCGTTCAATTTGCAATGGTCTCTTAATTTTAACCCTTCTGTTCCTCACTCAAAACCTTCTTTTTTGACTTTTTTGGAAAGGAAAAGCTGCAGTGGTCTCTTAATTTTTTCTGGAGCTGTATCTGGAAATAAAAGAATATCCAAATCAATAACAAACTGAACGAAAGGCGAAACCACCACAGTCCTGGTTCTGAAAAATATTTTTTACTCTCAAACTTTTATATTAAGGGTATATAGGTCTAGGGTTTATATATCCACATATATGGTGGTGTATAATGACAGCTAGTGTGAAGGAAAGTATGCTACAGAGATCTATGTCCACATAACCAGAGCTATTCCGAGGGTCGGAGCACCTAATAGGAACCAGAGTAGTACTCTATGCAGTACTCTGACGGAAGGGGTGAAATATAATCTAGGACTTGGCTTCTGCCTTGTTCTGTAAAAGGTCAAGTCAGGAAAGCACATTACCAACTGCAGCAGTCATGGCAACTGTTCTCGTTCATGATCAGTGGTATATCCTTTACCAAACATGTTGCCAAGAAATACTCAAGGCTGAATTGTTGACACTGACAACAAATAACATTACAACTTCATTTTTCCAGACAAGATCTGCGACCAGATTAGCGACGCTGTGCTGGACGCTCACCTAAAGCAGGACCCAGATGCCAAGGTGGCCTGTGGTGAGTGAAGGAGCACCTCTCAGCAGGACATTCATCTCAGCCTGCTTTGGGCTAAACCGCACTTTGGTGGGGGAGCAGAATGTATGAAGTCTCATGGCAGGATTCCTGATCTAGGATCGATGTGCCTTTTACATGACAATGAACTTGAGCGGATACAGCCTCAGGGGCTAATGACGGGATCCAGTCTTGGGCTTCATTTGGCACCGTCTTTCAGCTGAACGGATGTTCCTTAATGACAAACTTGTTCTGTGGTAAGCGCTAAAACCATTGTTTGTTGTGATCAGAGACAGTCTGTAAGACGGGCATGGTGCTACTCTGCGGGGAGATCACATCTCGGGCCAATGTGGACTACCAGAAGATTGTGAGAGAGACCATCAGGCAAATCGGCTATGACAACTCAGAGAAAGGTGCGGTTGAACTCACTGACCGAAAGCCAGGCCTACATGACATTGTTGTATACTGCACTCTGTGTCGTCATATCCCAGGAGTGCACAACATCTGTCCCTTGGTTCGGCTGAAGATGTTCAATCTCCCCCACATTAAATTATAGCATGTTTGTCCACTCTCAGGTTTTGACTATAAGACCTGCAATGTTCTGGTGGCTCTGGAGCAGCAGTCGCCCGACATCGCCCAGGGTGTTCACATCGACCGGATGGAGAGTGACATCGGAGCTGGAGACCAGGTGTTCGAACAGATCCTTAAGAGATTTGCAGTTTTTGAGAAGTCAGCGTGAGGTGACTCTTAACAGCCTCAATGTGGGCTTTGCAGGGCCTGATGTTCGGCTACGCCACTGATGAGACAGAGGAGTGCATGCCTCTCACCATTGTCCTCGCCCACAAACTCAATGCCAAGATGGCTGAGCTGAGACGGAACGGCACAGTCCCCTGGCTCCGCCCTGACTCCAAGACCCAGGTAGGACAATGGAACACAGATGTATGTTTACTGAAGAGGCTGGAGCCCATATTTCTTCCATTGCATTATATAGTAACACCACATCGGTTAGTCCATTAAAGAATGTCCATTAAAAACAATCCCCCTCAAAGCAGTGGGAGCTCCCGTCGTTCTCATCCAATGTCCAAGAGCTGCCTGCCCTTCCTCTAGCGTATAGTCCACATTCACGTGCACATTCTCACAAGACTGATGATCGTGTATCCAGTCAAACACACTAGAAGGTGTTCTAGAGTTGAACCCAACTATTCCCGGTTTTGACTGTGAGGATGTTGACATGAAGAACATGGATTCCAAGCCCTGGAATTTGCTATCCTCCCGTATGTCCCCATGAACAACTCATATTAGTCTTCAGGTAGGTTCACTGTCCGCCTGTCCAACCCCTTGTCCTTTGGAAAAGCTGCAGAGCTCTTTGGCCCCATGAGAACTCCCTGATATTGCAATCTGGACATGTTGAGGTTCAGTAGCAACCGAAGCGAAGTGTGGCACATTTAGCAAACCTGATGTAACAGCGTTGTCTCACACCCAATCAAATAATATTATACTGTACTTTTTTGGTCCTCCAAATCCTAGGATGTGTTTTACAAATAGTCAGGTGGGGCAGAATAAAGGCTTTAGGCCCGATTTCGCAAACTCAGATTATACCTAGTCTGAGAATAAATAAATCAAGGTGATTTGGAGAACTAGCAGATGTTTGCGTTAGCATTTGTGGCTTATGTTAGCAGGCCAGATTAAGGGTTACCCATATGAAAAAAAGATGGCATGTAACCAAGACAGCGTCCAAGATACTGGTCAACTGTAATTTCAAAATTGTAATATTGTTTGTAAGGATAGGTGTTACAGTTAGTGGTTACATAACATGCCAAGAAGTTTCAGTCTAGAGTTGTGGTTGGCTAAAAGCGTTAATTAGTCAAGACCCTCAAGTCCACCTAGATGATCACAGCATTGATCAGGCTGGATGTAAACTAAGCCTAGTTCAGTAGTTCAGAGCAAATCAGATGGTTATTGTGTATCATTAGTGCTGAGCTGTGACAAGATAACTGCGGGTTTGAGAGCAACTGTGTATTCCCCAAACTCACAGATCCAGCTCTCTCTTCATTCATCCTCGTTTATACCAATGTCAACCTCGCTCCCATCTCCTCTTCAGGTGACAGTTCACTACACCCAGGAGAACGGGGCAGTGATTCCTCGCAGAGTTCACACCGTGGTCATCTCAGTGCAGCATGACGACTATGTGAGCCTGGAGGAGCAGAAGCACGTGCTCAAGGAGAAGGTCATCAAGGCTGTTGTTCCGGCCAAGTACCTGGATGACAACACGGTCTATCACTTGCAGCCCAGCGGACGTTTCGTCATCGGTGGGCCCCAGGTATAAATGTATTTAATATTATGTTCATTTTAATTGTATTCGTTCGCCGTGATGTCCGGAGCTGTCAAATGACGTGGATGTTTTCCCGTGTACAATCCGCAGCGTGCGAGAGCACAAGGTCGCATGCTTGCACGGCTATCTTGACGAAAAGTTCCCTCATCTCCGGCGGAGGACGCGGCCGAACGGTCTTAGCCCACTCTCACCCATTTGTAAATGTCTGTTTATGACAGGGCGACGCGGGAGTGACCGGTAGGAAGATCATCGTGGACACATATGGCGGCTGGGGTGCCCACGGGGGCGGGGCCTTCTCCGGTAAGGATTACACCAAGGTGGACCGGTCCGCCGCCTACGCTGCGCGCTGGGTTGCCAAGTCCCTGGTCAAGTCTAACCTGTGCAGGAGGGTGCTGGTGCAGGTGAGAGACCGAACCGCCGCGCTTCTTTAACCCTTCGCACACTGTCAGTGTAAGCACACTGAGAAGCGTCATTTCTGGGGGAACTGACGAGTTCACACCCGGAGCGTGTTTTGTGGTCCAGGTGTCCTACGCCATCGGAGTGTCCGCGCCACTGTCCATCTCCCTGTTCACGTACGGCTCCTCCCAGAAGAGTGAGAAGGAGTTGCTGCATATCGTCAACAAGAACTTTGACCTCCGACCTGGGTTCATCGTCAGGTGGGCTGGAGTTTTTTTTTTTCAGACCATGCACGAGACCAGGCCAGGAGAAACTCTGGGGCTTATAATACCGAAAAAGGACCCATAGTTTATCCTGATCAGGTCACATGCCAAGAAAAAAAAGTATTGCCCTTATCTTGTATGTGTAGCTGTATTCCTGGGAGTCTACACTTAGTGGCAGCAGTGGAATGGGACTGAAATAACGCTGATACTTGTCCACAGAGACCTAGACCTGAAAAGACCCATCTACCAGAAGACGGCCTGCTACGGCCACTTTGGCAGGAAAGAGTTTCCCTGGGAAGTGGCCAAGAACCTCAACTTCTAGTTTGTTGCTGGGGCTGTGTTGATGACACGGGCAGGTGTCTCACGTGTTGCTGTTACCCAGTATGCAACAGCCAAGCTGGCAGCTGTTAGGGGTACTGGGAGGGTGGACACCGGTGGGGTAAAGGGGAGTGTACTCTCTCTTGCTTTCTTATTGGATAAATGAAAACCCTCTGTCATAAAACGGGATAGGGCTACAAAGGGGAGGTGGCTATGATTCATAACATCAACTGCTCTCCCTTCCGCCCAGCTCAATGGTCATCAAATTTGTGAAATGGCTTGTCGATATTTTTAACATGCAGTACATCCCCCTATACATTCAGCTCGTCTCACGCACACAACTTCCTTTCTCGTGCAGTTTTTTTTTGGGGGGGGTTTCAGTCATGCCTTAAACATTAAGCTGGATAAAATAATTTGTGTGTTGACACAACTTTAGACTTTTTGTATCCTCTGAAAAGTCTTTTGTTATAAAGCGAATGACCAAATCTAAAGGTAGAATAGCCACATTTTAGCAGAGAAAAATAGCAGAGAAATCTTCTAATTGGTACCATAAAATCACAGCTAACAACGCTATCTGACATGCAGTAACTGAAATGGTATTCACTCTTAATTTCCTTTTTAATGTTTTAAAAAAAAAATCAGGGAAGGCTCGTCAAGTTGATCAATTAGAGAGGTTTAATAGTTTAGTTAAAATGCTTTATATGAAACGTCATTTACATGGAGCTGTAAATCTGAAATGTTTACACAACTTTTATTGTAGAAATATCTAATGTAGATAAGGCACAAGGCTAGCTTTTTCTGAGAGTAAAGAGAAGGATTGTTTCCATCCAGAAAAAACGACTGAGAATGTCGAGTGTCATTGCTGTTACCTTGTGTTGCAACAATTGCTCTCTCCCTATCTTTTTGTGTCTCTCCTTACTGTTCAAGCTCTAAAACCAGGTGTACTCAGGTTCGCATATAACTATATATATATAGCTTGTCAATAGATAAGAGTGAAACTTGTAAATAAGCTTTTAAAGAATAAAACATTTTAACAAACATGTCTTTTCATTAGTCTCCACAAGAGTTACTTCTCAGATAATTGTTTTATTATTTTCTGAACATTGATTATGCTCACAATAAGATACAAAAAACATTTGGGAAATTACTCACTACAAACCAGGTGGTAAATAAACAAATTTAGATCATGTAAAAAATAATAGTCCATGTATTTAATAATACCTGAAACATTGGCCAACAGACATCAAATAACATTTTGATTAAAATGTTTGTAATAACACTTCTTGTTCATGTCATCAATTTGATACAGTAAAATACTTTGAAATACAGCATAGTGATTGATTTAACTTGTTTGCTTACAAGTCCTCATCTTCTCCACTGTAACAATCTTGATCAAACCATTGTACAGATTGCCCCCTACTGGTATTAATGCATAAAACACAACGAACATTGCATACTCCGAAGGGGGGTCAGCACCAGGGCCCGAAAACTCCGGTCACCCTATTTGTCTTTGAACACAATCCCACAATGGCATCACTGAGCACAGAAAACAACCATGCCTCTGTGGTTGGACTAAAACACTGACCTTTCCTTTAAGGTCCCATTAAAAGGTGCTTAGCTATAGTTGGTGATATAACAGAGTTTCCTGAGAGGTAAATGAAATAATGCAGTGTCCAGTGTGTAAATGGTCAAACCTAATGGACCTGGACTCATAGCAGACTTCCCAGGTACTCTCAAGGCATTTGCGTAATCAACAGTGATCACATAATGAAAGTAGAGGACAAGTAACGAGAATGTTCCAGAAGGCACTCCACCCTGTACTGTCCGCCATATCGTAGTACAAATAAACCAATAACATACTATTAGTCTTCGGGGGTTTGGTTACAAAAGCTTTGGCTGCTTTAACTACAGTAAATGCAACAGAAAGCAGGACAATCCGCAGGGTCCGTAGCCATCATGCCCTCTGGAGGGCTATGTTTGGTTAGGCCTCCACTCTTCCCATCCCACCATGTTTGTGATTCGCCAGTGGAGCTGTAGCCAGCCTCTGATTGGCCTATATGGCTATGCCATCTGGTTGGAAGTGGTGGCTGGGGCCTCCGGCCTCGTCAGCCTTATTGTCCGTGCCGGAGAATCCCGGGAAGCCTCTTCCTCCTCTGGCCAGCACAAGTAGGGTGTCTCCGGAGACGCCCCTGAACTCAAAGGCAAACGTCCCAAAAAAGAGCATGATGATGATGCAGAAGAGCCACTCCAAGATGGCAGAGGCATGCTGCAGCACAGAGCTCTCCTGGACAAAGAAGACACCACCTGGAGGGGCGAGGGTTGAGGAGAATCCATCTATCCAGCAGTCTATCTAGTTATGTCAATATACACTGCTCAAAAAAAATGAAGTGAACACGTAATCATCACAGTATTAGACCAAGTCAATTAAACTTCAGGGATATCAATCTGTCCAGTTAGGAACCATAAGCGATTGTGAATCAATGTCAAATTTTTTGTTGCAAATGAAAGTGATAACAGGTGCACTAGAGAGTGAACAGCAAGACAACCCCCAAAAAGGGAATGGTTTTGCATGTGGTGGCCACAGACAATTGCTCTCTCCTTATCGTTCTTGACTGATTCTTATCTAGTTTTGCATTTTGCTAATGGTAATGGTAGCATGAGGTAGCATGAGGCGGTACCTGCAGCCCATTCTGATTGCACAAGCAGTCCAGCTCCTCCAGGATGGCACATCCATACGTGCCATCACAAGAAGGTTTGGTGTGTCTCCCAGTACAGTCTCCAGAGCATGGAGGAGATACCAGGAGACAGGCTGTTACACGAGGAGAGCTGGAAAGGGCCGTAGAAGGGCATCAACCCAGCAGCAGGACCTGTATCTGCTCCTTTGGGCGAGGAGGAACAGGAGGAGCACTGCCAGAGCCCAACAAAATGACCTCCACGGGCAATAGGTGTGCATGGTTTTGACCGAACAGTCAGAAACAGACTCCATGAGGGTGGGATGAGGGCCTGACGTCCTCTAGTGGGACCTGTGCTCACAAACCAGTGCCATGGAGCTCAATTGGCATATCCTTGGAGGGTCGCAGATACCTCCACGTGCTAACCAACAGTACCCTGACAGCTGTTAGTGTATCACCAGTGGGCCCTGGGTTCCTCCTGGTACAGGACAATACCAGGCCTCATGTGGCCAGAGTGTGTAGGCGACAGTTCCTGGATGATGAAGGCATTGACGCCACTGACTGGCCCTCACGTACCCCAGACCTCAAACCAATTGAGATCCTCTGGGATGTTATGTATCGGTGCATCCGACGCCACCAAGTAGCGCCACAGACTGTCCAGGAGTTCACTGATGCCCTGATCCAGGTCTGGGAGGAGATCCCCAAGGACACCATCCGCCATCTCCTCAAGAGCATGCCCAGACATTGTCGGGAGTACATACAGGCACATGGGGGCCATACACACTACTGAGTCTAAGTTAGAACTGCCTGTAATTTCAATTGTTTACTCAGATTTCCGGTGTGAGTTTGAATCCAGCCCTTAATCAGTTGGGGATTTTGGTTTCCACTGACCGTTGTTACATCATTTTGTTCTCAATGCATTACACAATGTACTGTAAAGTTTTTCATCTTTAATATATTTTGTTCACCAAGACCCGATGTGTGACTTAAGTGTTCCCTTCATTTTTCTGAGCAGTGTACATACATGCCTGTGCATCATTCCATCCATCCATTCCATATCATTCCATCCATCTGCCTGTTTGTCTAGCCAGAGAGAGAGCAGAGAGAAAGCATGTGAATGGATGGACGCAAACATGTCTACCTAACACACGGTGGAAGTAAAACACTGTTCATGTGTCTCCGCCCACTCGTTGTAAAGGATACTAAGGACCAGGGTGATGAAGGCTAGCGTGCTCATCCCCAGTCTCAGGTGGGCCATGCTGTGCTCCCCCTGGGTCTTCGCCAGCCGGTAGGTCAGGCCTGACTGAAGACACACAAACAGCATACTGGTGGGAAAAGCTACGGCCGCTCCCACATAGTGAAGCACCTTGGCATAATCCACCTGCAACAGACACATGAACGCATTTATGACACACAGGTGGATAGGCATGCACAAACAAACACACAAAAAACACATACACACAGGTCAGTGTAACTCAACAAACTAACAGAGTTGGTCTATTATCTGAGAGACTGACACTAAATGTTTTGTTTCAGGAGAAGAGAACGATGTGTCCCAGGAGGATGGGTAAATCCAAAACAGAGGAGTTTCAGCATGTTAAAACAAGAAAAGAAAACAGATATCATTGTGTTCTTTCGGTGGGCAATCTACAGTATAGAAGGTTTGAGAGGCAAGTTGGAATTAGGGCGACTAACCATTCACAAGACGCCACAGTAACGTGAAACCTCTGGTTATGCCTCCCCACACTAACAACAATGCTAAAAACCTTCAAACTTTCCCAATGTTACTGAGCTACAAGTCACTGATCTAAATAGCTCACTGTTAAAGATTTGAACCACTCCCTTATAATGACCTTAAGGAGCCCTCGCTAATACCTAGGATACATACAGTGATATGGTAACTGTATGTTAGGCAGTTGTGGTGAAGATGTTCAAACAGGTGTCTCCATAACCACAGGGTGCAGAACATGTGGAGTCCATGACCTTTCTTTAGCTCTGGGCCAGACAGCTTTTACTAACCATCTGGGAACAATCTAAAGCCGGTGAACATGAAAGCATGTGGGATCCTTAGCATCAACTAGCCTCAGCCCCTACTTCACAACATTAAAGGAGGTGTTCACCCATTTTCACCAGGCCTTATTTCCACTTTTCCAGTTACTCACCTGTGCAGCGCACACGTCCCCCAGTGTTGCAGTGGCCATGGAAGGTATGACAAAGCAGCACAATTTAGAATGACCTTTCATTGTCCCCAGCACAAGATGCACCATTACAATGATCAGGTTGGCTAATTAGCTTCTTGATTAGCATCACCTATCAGGTGGATTGATGATCGTCACACTAAAAGCTTGGCATTGCTAGTGCCATGCTTGACCAGCTGAACAACACATCACCTGGTAGAAAATATTTTCTAAACTTATTGTGGTGAATGGTAAGTGATGAGTCAGCAAAATTTGACAAACATTTTTCTCTGGAACTAGATACAATAACCAAAAATAAATAACCCAAAACTCCAAAAACAGAGTAAAAATATATAACCTTCCTATTTAATTGCAGACAATGGCTATGGATAAGTCGTTTTGGGATCTTAAAGCGGAATGAATGTCAGCAAAAATCATATAATGATCACAGTATAATTAGGCAATAAGGCACAAGGAGTGTGGTATATGGGGTGTGGTATATGGGGTGTGGTATATGGGGTGTGGTATATGGGGTGTGGTATATGGAGTGTGGTATATGGGGTGTGGTATATGGGGTGTGGTATATGGGGTGTGGTATATGGGGTGTGGTATATGGGGTGTGGTATATGGAGTGTGGTATATGGCCAATAAACCCTAGCTAAGTGGTGTTCTTAAGCACAACGCAGTGTAGTGTGGCTGGATACAACATTTAGCTATGGTATAGTTATATTAGCAATATACCACAAACCCCAATGGTGCATTATTGCTATTAGAAACTAGATACCAACACAGAACAGTAAAAATACATGTTTTATCATACCCATGGTGTACAGGTATCTCAGGTATCAGCCAGTCAGAAATAAGCTTTTGAACCTCCTACATTATACAATCCAAAATCATAGCATCATAAAACATTTCAGCAAGATGCAAACATTTAAATTATGAATGGAAGGATCATGATGTTTTACATGTGAAACCTCAGCAGAATTCTTCATTGTAGTACTCTAACAGTTTTGTCTCAACTAGTCCACTGGATACATGCACTGGGGAGACCTACTTGAGTTATACATTTTTTTGTTTGGAATGTTGGAGAGCGGTGAGGACACTTTATTCTTCTAGGTTTTCCTATAGTTCAGCTCAATGATGGGGGGGGGGGGGGGGGGGGTTTTGAGGGAGAGGCATATGCATCATATCTCCTACACTGCATCTATTCTCTCCTCTTACTAAAAATGAACGCAACGGAATCACTGCAGTGGACCTGAGATCTTGAAAAGGTTTCCTCCGCAGCCAGTATGTTAAGACAATACATCATTTCAGGTGCCTTGTTCTGTAGGCGTGCTTTCTACACCGGATTTCAGTTGCTCTATTCAAGGAACTCCTGCTGTACTTATTGAAGGAACTCACTGTGTTTGTTTTCCTGTGTAAACACAACCTATGACCTATTACATGTATTCTCATTACAAAAAATCTCTATGCTGCCTTGTGTCCTAGGGCTCATCTCAGCGCTACTATATTCCTAGACACACTTGCACACCCAACCACACACACTACCACACACAAACACAAATGTGTTATGGTCTGATGAAACCAAGGTTGAACTTTTTGGCCATAATTCCAAAAGGAATGTTTGGCGCAAAAACAACACTGCCCATCATCCAATGAACACCATACCCACAGTGACGCATGGTGGTGGCCGCATCATGCTTTGGGGCTGTTTTCCTTCAGCTGGAACCGGGGCCTTATTCAGGATGGAGGGAATTATTTTGAGGAGCCTCTTAAAGAAGAAGTTACAGGTCTGTGAGAGCCAGAAATCTTGCTTGTTTGTAGGTGACCAAATACTTATTTTACTGAGGAATTTACCAATAAATTCATAAAATATCCTACAATGTGATTTTCTGGAGAATTTTTTTTCTCATTTTGTCTCTCATAGTTGAAATTACAGGTCTCTCTCATCTTTCTCTCATCTTTCTAAGTGGGAGAACTGGTGGCTGACTAAATACTTTTCTGCCCCACTGTATATACGTCACGAACACTGCTGACCAGCCACCTCAGACACCAGTAGGATTTAAAACATGATATGATGGTGATCGAAGGAATACAACTTATCTACATCTGCATTCGGAATAACTGTCATACTTCACAGTGAGGGAAAAGGGTATTTGATCCCCTGCTGATTTTGTTTGTTTGCGCACTGACAAAGAAATGATCAATCTATAATTTTAATGGTAGGTTTATTTCAACAGTGCCAAGCCAAATTCACCCCAAGCCATTTCACGCTTAAAAACAACAACTACATAGGTTAACCTGATATTTGGCTTTTCATTTTTTTTTACCAATCTCTCCAGTCCCAAATAAATCCAGTGGAAATGATATCAACAAATACTGGAGGAACAAGTAAACAGCAAATCCCGTAGACTTTCACATATCCCTCCTCATACAGATACCACATCAGTTCAATTAACACGTTGGGGATACTTGATGCCCGTACAGAATCTCATGCCACTGCAGATACTACAGCAGTATCTGTGGGGATCTAGTTACTCATGGGTGTCATTGATATAACAACAGAGGAACACCACATTTGCAGGTTTTTTTTAAATGCAGAAATAGGCTGAGTTTTATCAGTTTTCATGCCCAAAGTACAAAAGTAGACAACTCCGTCTGTATTGGCTACTGGCTAGCCAAGTGGGAGGAGACAGACGACTCTGAACACTGCAATCCTTCAACTGCAATGTTTTGTTTCCCTAAGCTGTGTGGGATTGGCCTCATGTTCCCAGAGAAGGGCCTCTTCCGAAGGGAAAAGCAGGTAGAATGAGGACAACTCCCCCCACCACAGGAGCCCAAGTCACGAGATTGACCTCAGCAAGCCTGCGGAGTGCAGGAATGCAACAGCTTGCCAAGACCTCCTGTTTACAAGACCTTTCCAGTGACCGGCATGCCTCCAACTAACCATCTCCAAAAAACGGGACACGGTTCGTTTGGAAGGACAACAAAGGGCTGCGGGGGAGATGAAGATCAGAGGCACTGAAGGACCACGCCAGGACAGCGTGTGCTGACCGAGACCACACCTCCCAGTCAGGCTGTGTGGATCACCCAGTTACCACAGCTGGATCTCCAGGTTGTTGAGATGACACTACAGAATTGACAATAACTACATGAGAGGGAACAATTAAGTGGCACGGTTTGCACAAGGAAGATGTTGGTCTTGGTACCGAGCAACAGGCAGCTTGGGGTTAGTAGAATCAACGTGTGATGGTAATGCACCTCAGACATGAATAAAGGCTTAGAACAATGAAGACACCTGCAACGGGTCAAAGATAGAGTGGTGTTTTATTATTATTATGAGTTTGAATCCCACTTTATAACCATAATTAACATATGTACAGTAAAAAAAAAATAAGTTGTAGCCTGGGATGACTATTCAGAAATGCTCAGGGGTCAATTTTCCCCTCTAGTGAATCCCCAACAAATGGAGCAGATATCCACACTGACTCTAAAAACAGCACCTCTTGTTGTACCCACAGATCGGGTGGGTTTTATTATAAATATACCACTACGAAACATTAATTCAGCATACATATTTTTTGCATATACTTTCAGTTTAAGCAGTCCCTCAGCAAGCCAAAGCACCAGTTGATATTTTTATCAGTGTTTCCCCTTTGTCATAATCATAAATGACCAAATGTCAGTAGGGCACACATCAAAAACTGTACAATAGTCCACTTTTTTTTTTTAAACAAGGTTACAAGCTGCTGGGGAATCATTACTAAAGAAAATTGACCCTTTGAACACCTCGGAATAATCACTTTAGAGTGTAATCCATGTCCTGGCAGGCCTGCCAGTGAGATCAAACACGCTCTCTCACTCACTTGGATCACAGACACTTGTTTCTCATTATTGCCCTCACCTGTGTTCCTGATCACTGTCCCTATTTAGGTTCTTCCTTTCCCAGCGTACCATGTGGGTCTTTGTTTGTTGTCGGTGGTTCTGGCTAGTGGTTCTTCTGTTACAGTTCAAGTTCTTTTATAAAGTGTCCTCCGTTCTGCCCGCGCTTGTGTCCTGCCTCATCAACTGTTATTATATAGCTGAAACAGGCTAACTAGGTTTGTTTTGTTATATTTCAGTTCTCGTTACATTTCCGTCTAAACTGCAATTGAGTGTCAATATAGTTCAAAAACTTTTCCACTATACATTAGAAATGGGTCCGGTGTTTTAGAAAGAGGCTAAGGCTAACTTGGGTTGCCATCTCAACAACCTACAAAACACATTGTAGTGACTTTGCATTTGCAACTTGTGATCCAGCACTGGGGTTAGCTAATTGTCAAAGTAGCATGTTAGCTACAGAGCACTCGGGAAATGACTTTTCTCCTTGTTTCTGGGAGGAAAAAAACAAATGCATGCATGTAACACTTCCTGCTTGAGCGAGCAGTGTGATAAGAATCAGAACGGCTTGGAAAGACATGCTTGGAGGAAACATCTCGATCTACTACTTTTATGTATCTGCTCTGGATCTGTTGCGTCACATTAAGGCCATCAAAACAAATTGGACATTACAAAACTGGGTGTGGAGAAAGACAGTGTGAAAAATGAAAGACATTAAATAAGATTTTTTTCATAGGTGTTTAAAAAGCAGCAGCCACAGAACTGAAGAAATTAGACTGTTTGTTATAATACATTAGTCTATTCCTAGATATTTAGTAGAAATCTCTGCGTTTTATTTCAAAAAGTTAGCTAGCTCTCTCAGAAGACTTGTCAATCGATGCATTGCACTCTATTTGTTTATAAAGTTCACATGAAAAAACACTTTATTATTGTGTTTTCCTTTACACGCACATAACTGTGTATATTGTGTGGATTGTACTGGCGTGTTTATTCAGGGCTCCTCTGTAAAACAGGGTCTCTGCCTGACTCCCCATCACAATAGAAGGTTAAAAAAATCTAATAGAAAATCACAGCCAAAAGCCGTGCTATGGCGCCACGCAGCAGCAAAAGCCCCCCTCAGACTTACCAGACCACATTTGAAAGACCTCCAGCTTACTGGGAACATCAAACACCCAGCATGACTTCAATAAAGTAATTGTGATTTACAATACCCGGACGTAGTGAAAACCCCACAGGTTAGGATAATGGCATATTTTTGTAGAGAGGGGGAAAAAAATTAAAGAGATTTTCAATCAACTACTGTAATACAGCAGACTGTCATCCAATCACACATTGGACCGTGGAGATGAATCTCGACTTAAATATCACAACAGTGGCGCACACAGCTCCTACAGTGCTCAAACCCGGGCAGCCAATCACAATCCACCTGCCGTCTTACACTTCACCTTAGGAGGAATTCAGCGAGAGAGAGACGCTTCACTGAGGGGGGCGGCGTCGGTCCTCACGTACCTGGAAGTTGCCCACCATGATGAGTCCTGCGGCGCAGATCCAGCCGGTCGAGAGGCCGGCCGTGTTCAGAACGCAGTTCTGGTGCTTCTCTATGACATGGCCATAATGCAGGAGCCCGATAAGCATCACTGGGGAGGGAGGGGAGACAAGGACAAAACCAAGTTTTACGCGTTTTCACCTATCTCCCCGCTCGATGTAAAGAGGAGCCTTTCAGATCTGCAAGCATCTACATTCACTACGTAGGCTTCCTCTCCATTACATACAGTATTCCACTGCTTTCGGTTGTGAGCTGCAGGATGGAAAAGATGACAGCGTTCACATCATGATGGCCAGGGATTGTGTTTGAGCCGGCCAAGTTGTAAAGAACTGGAAACCTTGTGTGTGTGTGCAGATTTCGAATGGCTCTTCGCCAAACTGACCAATGAGAACTTCTCTGCAGCCTTAGAGCATTTCGTGTAGCAGCAAACTGTTCTCCCACGATTTCATCTGATGCACGTGGGTTGTGTGTGTGTGTGTGTGTGTGTGTGCGCGCCATGAGTATACATTTAAAACATAGTTTGTACTTTAATATAACAGTAGACCTATGACTCCCTGTTAACTGTGATTCTAGTTCGGACAAAGTGGACCATCTATTGTAGTGGGTGGATCTTATTGAAATTCCACACCCTGGTTAAGTGCTTGTGTTTCAACTGCAATAAGTAAAACATAGAACTAAAGTTGGCTTTCAAAACACACATACTCAAACAGCGTACACAGTTTAACCTTTTCAATATCCCTTCATTTTCCAAATAAAAAACAAAAGGTGTGCCTTAGAGACTTGGTCAAGTTAAATCTCATGTAAATCATTATACAGAGTGCAATGATCTCCAGCCTCCTAAGACTCAAAGGAATAACCCCAAGGTTTAACTGAATAAATTATCTTTGCATCAGATCTAATCAAAACCCTGAAACCCCTGATCAACCTTTTATGGCTTCTTCTAGTGAGTCATGCTATTGTGTTTGAGTACGTGATCACTACCACCCAGTGCTGCATTCAATCTGCTAGCTGTTCCCTTAAGAGCCCCTTGACATAAGAGGGTCTTGTTAAAACAAACGGAACCATGGGGGTTATCAAATGCTTTGTGGGATAACACTCTTATGTAATAATCACTTCAAAACCAGCCGATTCTAACTTTGTTCTGACTTTAAACTGAGTAAGAGAGAAGAACGTTGTGTCGCTCTACACAAGAACACATTCTGCAATTGAACATACTGTACATTGAGTATGCTGCTGGTAGGTGATATCTTCTGGGAGTCTACTGTACATACGCTGGGACACTACTGTACATACATTGAGAGACTACTGTGCATACACTGAGAGACTACTGTACATACATTGAGAAACTACTGTACATACACTGGGAGACTACTGTGCATACACTGGGAGACTACTGTGCATAGACTAGGTTCACAAGCTCAAAATGACAGTGTCCATTATAGTACATTGTAAACTGCATATGCTTTACTTCCGTTACAGCTAGGAGATAGTTAGCATCAAACCCAAGTAACTACCCAAGTAGTTACTGACTATAGCAGACAAAAAAAATGGAATACTATGGATTCTGTAACAATTGGCTTTCAGACCTACAGTTACAGATAAAGACTACAATATAAGGTTAAAGATGCTGTCCACAATTTCTGCCCACTGGTTGCAAAGGTAACACTGTTGAGCCAAAAAGAGCAAATTCTGTACTAATTAATGTGCCAATTTGTGTCTCATGTCATCAAAACCATGTCATCAAAACCAACATTCATAGCTAACTAAGGTATAATAATGATTCTACTTACAGATTATGCAAATATAAAAACATATTACTCATCCAGCTCAAAATGTAATGTTTTTATACTTTGATACCATTATCAAAGTAAAATAAATAAACACAATTGTAATTAATTTAAGCTAACTACTCCAGAGAGATATAGCCAAAATACTTGATTTATGTTTTACAAGAAATCCCCACCACTGATCACATTTTCAGTGTCAATCCTATGGAATCCATAAAAGTGTTGATGCCATTAATACATTTATTTTCTTAACACTTCTGTTTGTCCTCTCACCGCCTCAAAATGGAATAATTGAATCCAGTCTCAAAGTAAGGGTTACTCCACCCAAGAACAGAAAGATGATGCCTGGACTATCCCTTTAAGGCTTCTGAAGCTGTGTTCACACTTGGCTTTGAAGAGTGAACAAAGTCACATAATCCTAATCCAAAATAATAACTCACTGCCGGACCAATCTTTTTAACGGAGCGGCCAGTATATTAATACAACAAGCTCATAATGGACTCTTCCTACTCAAAACAAACTGTTTAACTGGTACAAACCCATGAAGGATCCAGTACTGCAGACGAGGCTGAAGAAGCAACTCTCAGGGGGAAGGGTGCCACACTTACTGCAATAGAAACAAATGGACGTGTTAGTGTCTGAACCAAGTTAGTGTTAGTGTCTGAACCAAGTTAGTGTTAGTGTCTGAACCAAGTTAGTGTTAGTGTCTGAACCAAGTTAGTGTTAGTGTCTGAACCAAGTTAGTGTTAGTGTCTGAACAAAGTTAGTGTTAGTGTCTGAACAAAGTTAGTGTTAGTGTCTGAACAAAGTTAGTGTTAGTGTCTGAAATGAGATCAAAAATGTCATTTTAACATTTCAAACATAAAATTGCAAAGAGTTGGGGGATCTATGGTACATAATATCATTAAAGGATTCAGAGAATCTGGAGAAATCTCTGTACGCAAGGACAAGGCTGAAAACCAATATTGGATGCCAAACCATGTTTTTTCAAGGAAGGCCTTGCTTTTTTCAGCAAGACAATGCCAAACCACATTCTGCACATATAACAACAGTATGGCTCCATCGTAAAAGTGTCTAGGTGCTGAACTGGTCTGCCTGCAGTCTTGACCTGTCACCAATATAGTGTATTATGAAGTGAAAAATATGACAAAGGAGACCCCAAACTGTTGAGCAGCTGCAATCTTACATCAAGGAAGAATGGGACATTTTTACTTTCAAAACTACAGCAATTGGTTTCCTCAGTTCCCAAATGCTTACAGAGTATTGTTAAAAGAAGAGGTGTTGCAACACAATGGTAAAGATGCCCCTGTCCCAACATTTTTAAAACATGTTGCTGGCATCACATTTTCCAAAAACAATAACATTTCTAATTTTCAATATCTGATATATGTTGTCTTTGAACTATTTTCAATTCAATATAGGGATAAATGATTTTCATTGCATTCTGTTTTATTTGCATTCTACGCAGCATCCCAACTTTTTTGGAAACAGGGTTGTATTTTCTAGGGAATTACAGTAGCCAGGTGGACATGGTGAAAAACGACACCAGAGAAGACAAGCTGGACCACACAGCCAGAACGACTGGCTGCACTGGATATACTCTCAACCCTGTGAATGAATAGGATTTATTAGGATGTCCCCAGAACGTCCAGAAGTTGTACATTGTCGTGTGTAAACTTTACAGTAGTTTGCCGGGAACTCTTCTTTCCTTTAAATGTTGTTATGTGTAAACGTCCCAGTAGGTGCCCATCACATGAAATTCACCAATCTTGTGTATTCGTACCAGTGCAGGTAAGGAAAAGGAGATAGTCGGTTCAGTTATTACAGATTATTGATGAAAGCATCCACACAGAGCGTCGAGAACAATAACAAGCCAAACATTGGCGAAATACGATGTCACTTTCCCACCAAGGTAAAACCTGTCACACTACAAAACAGCGACCGGTGAAAGGTTGCATATTTTATGAAGAGTGACTAGTTGAGACCGAGCAAATCACTTCTTGTTGACGTACTTCAAGTTAGCATGAGGATGTTTCAAAGGTTTAAGGAGGATCCACTAAACCAAACAAAACGTTTCCCTTCCTTCCAGAGGGCAAAAGTCTCATCCTCTTTAACAGGGGATTCCTGTGCCAAGTCAGCAAATGTGGGCATATCTCTCGGTCACACACACAAAAACAAAAGCTATATTTAACCCAATGCTTAGCCCTAATTTGTCATTTTAACGTTTACCTTAAACCTTTCAGCCCAAATTAGCCTTTTTCCTCATGATGATTGGCGAAATGGAGAAGGTCACACTCTCCTTCCTTGACTGTCCTTACTGGCATGCTCCCCATGAGTATAGTTAGACCTGTAAACCCACACTAACCAAGCCAAGGACAAGGTGCGCAGCCAGATTCCTGTTAGTGGGGGCTGGTGAAGACCAGACTACTGACAGGCCCTCAACAAGGGGAGCAGAGATGAAACTGTAGGACACGTCTTATTACAGTAACCACAGTTCATAAATGACATCCCAGTGGCCGTTTATCATAATCACTACAAACCACGTGCCAGCCGTCTCTAACTGTAAATGGCAACAACGATAAATACTTCACCTTAAGGAAAGACCTCCGCAGAACGTTCAACTTAAGGGGCTAACCGTATGTTCAGTGCAGCAGTTGTTCACCGCTACGCGGTTTATGGAAGCAGGCCACTGATAGCGTAGTCCGTGTGAATGGAACAGCAGGGGCACAGATTGGTGCAGTGCAGCACTGACCTGATGAGGGGGACATTGTCCAGAGTACAGCACATCACCGGACCCCTCTGTAGAGACAGCGTCACCTCGCACGACTGGTTGTAGAGCCTGGAGGGGGGAAAACAGGACATTAAACGATTGCTCATCAAACTTTGACTCGTCACCTGTTAGTCGATGAGCAGCGAGACGACCCACATGAGGTCACCTGTTAGTTACGCACTGACACATGCTGCCTTTACCCAGAGTACATCCCAGGGTGACAGCCCCACTGAAGAAACCCACCTTACGTAACGGCGTAAATGTGTAAGCATGAAACCGCACTATCCATCAAATCCACTAAGCAGCAAGGTTATAATTATTAACGAAAACGAACGAAAAAACGAAAACTAGGTGGGAAAAAACAGTCGTTAACTGAAATAAAAATAAAAACGAGGCATTGCAAAAAAAACTATAACTAACTAAAACTGTAATGTGTGGTTGACAAAACTTAAAATTAAATTAAATTATAGAGTAAATGTTCTTAGTTTTCGTCTTTGTCAATGTCTTTCCTTTTTTGAGTATTCGCTCAGCTGTGTTTCCTTTCCCTGCTCTCCCTCCGTCACTCACATACACACACACACACACTCACATACACACACACACACGGGGCACAAGTTTATTTTGTATTTTTATGTGTCTTGTTCTTTTCTCAGATTAAGCTCCCTGACATTCTGACAGAAATGTCTTGTGTGACTCAAAAATGAGTTGAATACATGCGGTTCATCATGTATGTCTTCTTTAGTCTGTTGGCTATTTAGTTTTATTTCTTGGCATACGTCACTTCCACATTTTGCATTTATTGCGGAGTGTAGACTGTTTACATATTTGTGCCCATATGTACATTTTATGTTCTGGTTTTATTGTTGAATAAATATTTTCTAAAATTGTATGATGTTTTTGTTTAGTTATTATTATTACACAATACTTTTTCTGACCTTTTTGAATCTTGCCCCTGACAAATAGCCCATGTTACAAAAAAAGACTAAAACTAACACTAAAACTAAGCATTTTCAAAAAATAAAAAATAAACTAGCAGACCCACTTTAAAAACTAATTAAAACTAAACTGAATTTGAAAACAAAAAGTCAAAACGAAATAAAAAATTAAAACTAATAAAAAATGCAAAACTATAATAACCTTGCTAAGCAGGCCTTCCATTATGCCCATATTGGGTTCAAATTTAACCAGGAGTGGTTGTAGAGTAAAGTTCCAGCCTAACGTTTGACCAGTCTCGTGTGGCTAGGGCTCAGACAGTGACAATATTAAGAGAATGCCGAAGCAAGCAGCCCGGCTCAAGAGAATAATGGCAGACAGCACAGTGATGATGTGGAAACACTTAGGACATGCCAAAGCTGCGTTGGGCAGGTCTGCTGCTGAAACAGTTGGATTTAATGGATCTCCAAGGGAATTTTACTCCCCATTTACCTCAAACGCACCACAGCCGTCATTCTCCCGCTGAAGAATATGAATGCTGTTACCTCAACCCCAAAAGTCCCATCCCAGATTTCCTATCGTTTTCAAAGTACCCTGTCCCCCCATACTGTTTCTTATCTTTGCATCTTTGCATATCTTCTCTTCGTCTGCATTCTCTTGTTCGTTTCTCACTTCACTCTGTTTTCCACATTGCTGTCCATCTCCCTCTGCTTTCCACATTTCTGTCCATCTCCCTCAGCTTTTCCATAGCTGTCATTCCTCGTGTTGTCATAAGGATGCAGTGGGGATAAGGAGGTTTAGAGAGGGGCCTTTGTTGATCTAGGCCGAGGAAGCACGGAATATTCTCTTGTGAAACAAGTCGGCCATGAATTAACTAATTTCTCCTGAATAATGTTGAATCGACAGACTTGCAGAGGAGGTTTGGCTTCTCTCGCCCATCTACAGTTCAAATACTCCCTCTTGCTTACAGTGTGGAGGCAAAAGAGCAGTCATGAGCCTTTTAATGGTTTGACATTTCAAGTACGGATGTCAGCAGGAATTTAAGATTTAAAAAAATCTATAAAATTGCTTAGGATTTTCTTAACTGTATTGACGATTTAGATTGAGCAAGACAGATAACTCAATTGCTCAAAGGTCGTTGCTGTAAATAAGTAGTTGTTCTTGGCATACTTACATAAAAAAAAATAGAGAAAAATAAAATGTTTGTCAATGTCTGGCAATTCTATGAAAAACAATGTAAGAATAAATAAGAATAAATAATTCCAGAATAAGATCACGGTTTGTTTAGAACCCGAGGGCTTACATGATGCAATACTGATTGACCTATTTCAGCACGTACCGCCATTTTTATCCACTTAAATACACACATTATGTCATTACTGTCATACTCATGTCAAACCTACAAGGACAAAAACAGCAATAGGTTTCTAACAGTTATCAACTAAAAACAAATCAATTTTCAATAACAAATCAAGAGATTCAATGCAACCATGAAGGTCCCAGGCAACAGCTGACCTTTTCAGGTTAAACACGGAGTCAGCAGTTACCCAAATCCCAGCCCCTGTAGGACGCCATTAAATCAAATTTCATAGGCCTGAAATGGATCACAGAGTTGATTATAGAGTACTGTACCAGTTTTCCACAGGGCAGACATGCTGGTTGTAGAGAGCCAAAGCATATCTGAAAAGATAAGAGACATGTTTTGATCACTGTTACATAATCAATTAAATGAGAAGATAAAAGTGAAGTGCTGAGCAAGGACTGAGTTCCTTGGCAGTTTTTATTTTATTTTTTTATAGCTTTTTCCCTGTTCTTCCAGTTATATTGTTTCCAATTTGTGTTTAAAGCCACAACTCTCCGCGGATTCGGGACATTCGATGACGAGATATGTGACAACCTATGCACATTCGCACTTAAGAAAACATGCAGAAGCATGGCTTTAAGTTAAGGGCTGTACTGTCTTTTTGTTGGCCAAGCCAATGCGAGGCGTCCCAGGCTTCCTATAACCTCGGGCCTCAGCCAACTACATCCACCTACTCTGTGCAGAATGGAAATGATTCTCAAATCAGATAGCTAGTAATGTCAGCACACAGTCCAAGCATAGTATCTGTCAAACGAGCATTATTAGCATCATGTCAGGAAAGGCTGCAGAAGACAAGTCGCCAGGGAATAGCAGTCAAAGTCGCTGTCACCAAGCACCACTTCAGCTCCCTGAAAGGGTAGGAACGTGAAGAAACAGATAGTGTCACAGTGCACTGTCAATGGGTTACATTCCTCTGCTTTGGACACTCCGTGGTTTAGGTGAGGATCTGAGTAAGAATAAGGTTTCGAATTAGCCATCGCATGTAAATCATTTTAAATGTTCTTCTACTCAGGGAAATGACAGAGGCCCAGAACCCAAAATATAAGCCCTCCAACCAGTGACGCTGGTCGTCCTCTGTCATTTTCTCCTGTGCCCAGTGGAGAAGGGTACCTCATGGACTATAGTCTATGTTAATGGTCCTGTGTTTTCCTAAGACGCCATGTAAACATGACAACTAATAGTGGGCCTAAATGCATATCAATACATACTAAACGAAACTGTAACATTTTCATAGGATAAAAAAAATTGTAATTGGAATAAAAAACAAAGAACTCGAACAGAAATATTTTTGAAAATTATTTTGTACCCTTCTCCAGACTGATCTTTCAACAATGAACTGCAGGAATTTCTGGCAAGTACTGGCTGTGTGCTACATCAATCTCCCGTATTCTTCAAAAGAATGGGCTGTAGGGTAGGGTGGCATGACGGAAGCCTTTTCTTACAAAGAAAAACATCCAAGCCCGGCTGAAGTTTGTAAAAACAAACATCAAGTCCCCCAAAAACACGTGGGAAAATGTGTTATGGTCTAATGAAACTAAGGTTGAACCTTTTGGCCATAATTCCAAAAGTTATGTTTGGCGCAAAAACAACACTGCATATGTCCCAAGAAACACCATACCCACAGTGAAGCAAGGTGCTGGCAGCATCATGCTTTGGGGCTGTTTTTCTTCAGCTGGAACCGGGGCCTGGAGGGAATTATGAACAGTTCCAAATACCAGGCAATTTTGGCACAAAACCTTCAGGCATCCATTAGAAAGCTGAAGATGAAGTGGAAGTTAACCTTTCAGCACGACAACGACCCAAAGCACACATCCAAATCCACAAAAGCATTGCTTCACCAAAAGAAGATTAACGGTTTGGAATGGCCCAGCCAGAGCCCAGACCTGAATCCAATTGAACACCTGTGGGGTGATCTGAAGAGGGCTGTGCACAGGAGATGTCCTCGCAATTTGACAGATTTGGGGCGCTTTTGCAAAGAAGAGTGGGCAAATATTGCCACGCCCAGATGTGGCATGCTAATAGACTCCTACCCAAAAAGACTGAGTGCTGTAATAAAATCAAAAGTTTAAGGGTGTGCACACTTATGCAACCAGGTTATTGTGATTTTTTTAGTCTTATTTTTCTTTCAAAGATGTCAGTTTGTTTTTCAGTTGAATTGTTCACGTTACAGGTCACATTAAAGGTGGAAAAGGTTCTGACATAATTTATCTTTGTCTCATTCTTTTACATCACAAGAACCTGGCATTTTAACAGAGGTGTGTAGACTTTTTATATCCACTGTAGGTGCACCAAGGGTCCCTCCACTGAGTACAAAGTGTCCAAAGGTATAGTAGCTACTGTTTCTTGTCACACTGGACAAAAAGAAAAAGAAATAAGAACAAGGGGGGGCGAGCCTAGTGCGGTCATCAACAGTAGCCAACCTGTGAGTATTAAAGGAAAAGGGACGTGCCTCATCTGTCATGGAAACTAATTTGAGCCTGCATACCTGAGACTTCTCTGCATCCTTGGGAAAACAAGGAAGTCTTTATGTAGCAACCCAGTTCTGTGTTGATGTAGTTTCCCCCTAACTGCTGATACTGGGTAAGACATCCCTTCCCCTCGACTGGTTAATGGCAGTGTTTGGCGGGGAGTGTGACAACTTATCAATGCCTAAAACAATCACATCAAGCCTTTCAGCCTCGCTCACTAACAGAATCCAAGATCTGGTATTACTACCATAGAACAGTATAATAGAAATTGACTGCTCAAGAAATACATTTTAGATCTGAACTACATTGATTATTTTCTCTCCCGGTATCAGGCTGGGATAGTTTGGGTGCGCATTACTAAAACTAATATTAGTTTTAGGAAAATAGACTTTTTTATGTAAACGGTACTAACCTGTACTAAAAAGCCAAATTAACAAATTGTTTATTTGTTATGTTGTGTGGACTTCCAGATGACCAGTGTTAAAGTATGTGTGTCCCTACCAGGCGAGCATGCTATGGACAAGGTTTGAACGGAATCCATTATTTGGTTCAGTTTCCCTGGGACTTTTCATAAATACTAGAATTCTGAACTATCCCTTTAAGCTAAGGTGTTGGTCAAAATTCTATCCAGACAGTGCCACAGCAGGAACGGTTAGCTGACAAAATTCTACTAGGCAGGGAACTTGCCTTGTCTTTGCTGATCTAAAAAGACCTCAGAGAAGGTCTGAATACCCTGAATCCCACAATCATGTCTCTGTCACTAATAATGTGCAGTCGGTCGAAAACAAACTAAAAGACATTTCAAAGGCACTCTGAAAAATATTTCCGTAAGGTAGAATACATTCTCATGTTGAATTATATGCTAATTAAACGTAACATTCATTCACAACATAGAACTCCACTTAACGATGCCCATGTTTAAATCCAAACTCAACAAATGTATAGTTTGTACTGTTCTATTGGAGTATTTTTTGTGTAAAATAAAGGTTAAATGAGATTTATGTCTTTACTGTTGTGATCCCCGGGCACTGCATTCCACTGTAGCAGTCAAATCTAATCTTGCATCGTCTCTTACACTTTTTTCTTACACTTGTAATTCACAAGAGACCTGACAAATCCACAGTGAAGATTTTCCAATAATCATCTCTAATGTGATGGCCAGGAACCTGACACCATTTGAACACCTACTTTCAACCCACAGACCAATTGTTAACAGAGTACATCAACACAACTGATCTTCTAGCTTACTTCACCTATCAAGGTTGCTGCTTTTATCACCAGTAATTCCAATGTAAAGGGTCATTAACACTGTGGCAGAATCGCAATTACTACTGCAGAGGGTTATAATACTGGCGTACTATTGCCTTAAATTGAAAAGGTTATCAGGATAGTTGACCCAGAAACTACATTTAAGTAGTTTGTTCATTAGTCCATTGACAATGATTGCAGACTTTTGGATGATATTAATGAACAAAATAAGCTACAAAATGCAAATTTGGGGGTTAACATCCAGTTGAGTCACATTAAACCAGATTCTGTCAATTAAGTTCATACTTTTTCAACAGCCTCACGTGTATTCACAGTGAACTTGATCAAAAATCTATAAGCATTCAGAGTTCTTAGGAATTAATATCCTAAGTGACAAATTGATATCAACTGCAACCATGCATAAAGTAAAAATACCTTTGGACAGCATTACCCTTAGGCACAACAGGGGAATCTGACTGGGGTCCTGAAGAATATGAGGTACAGTATTTGTTTTCTTGATAATCAGAAATTTAACAGAACCTTTGAACCTGTGCACTTACACAACCCATATTCCAGTGATGGTGAAGACAGGCAGGCTGATAGGTAAGATCACCCACATAGACATGTTGACGACTTTGGTCTCCGTGGTCCGCTAAGGAGCTGTGTGTGGGGGGCAAAATAAATCAATAAATAAATCCACGTCGCTCTTCTCTGTATTACTTCAATGTATTACGTCCTTCAGGCAGTCCATATTAGATATGCCTTTCATAGCCAACTTCAGGACTGATGATGAATGAATGATATCGTAATATGTGTAGGCTTTTAAAGTTTTCGCACTGTAATGTAGTAACATGAATGTGTAAAAAAGGTAACCTAGGATACGGACAGAATGAGTTTTACTATACCGTTGCACCTTTCTAGGGAATGATTCAAGATGTGCGTGTAGTTTTCCCAAATCCCCGAGAAAATCCTTGAAATAAAAAGTCCCAGATCATTTTCCAGAAATGTGTTGATTTTTTTCTGATCTTCTGCTACACGTGTTTAGTAGCAAATCCAATAAAATCGATGCATTTAAGCAAGGCAGCATCAGGTTTGTTTGCCAACTTCATTCTTCCCGGGTTGTTTGCCATTCGGAGCGTTTCTGTAGTCTCTACCGCAAAAAAAGAGCCTGAACACTATAAACTAAACCAGCTGTTGCACATAACTCCTCCCACCAAGAGGACCTTGGAGCTAGCCCCTCCCACCAAGAGAAGCGTTTTGTTGTACAATGTTAACAACACAAAACTGCTCACACATCTATGAGTGAGTTACCATTTTCCCCGTAATGATAGGTAAGACTAATCTGAGGATTTTCATGAAGGCCTTGGCGTACATCATCACTACGCTAGATGATAGATCTCTCTGCAATGCAATCTCCCCATGTCAATATGTTTAAATCGATCTAGTTATTAAAGCTGATCAAAAACAAGAGTGATTAAATGAACAAACAATCACTTGATTTCTATGTGTAAAAGACCATCATCCTTCTTCTCGGATGTCAGAGAAGGGTAGCCATCAGGGTGGGAGTCAATTTCGGACATTACGGTCTCCCTTTTCAGTATTCTGCCATAACAATTCACTCTATACATTTTCTCAAATTCCATTTATAAGACTATTTATATTCCAGATGAATAATTCTGCAAGAGTAAAATCTATGCATTAATGGACCTCTCAGCAATAATTATCTGATAGCTGTAGATACTGTGGACCGTGAAGGTGCTGCCCAGCCAATATTTTTTTAATGTACATAACATTTAATAACTTACGTTGTTTCAAAGCCGACAAAATAACATATTTTTGTAAACATATACAGTCTATGCAGATGATGGCTATGCGTTATTACACTGAAGAGCTGTCGGCTGGATTTGAAACCGTGCTGCAGGCGTACATGTCTAGAGGCAGCGGAATGCTTTTAATTTCAGGTAATACTCTTTTGTGGGATTCTTGGTGTACCTTATGTACCTTAAAAACACAGGAAAGCGGAAATTGGGACCCCCCCCCCCCCCCCCCCCCCCCCCAATCCAGGGGAAAACTATGATTTGTCCCCACAAATATATAACTGTAAGCATAACTATGTAATTTCAATAATATTAATATAACGCAATGAAAGCACCTGTGCTATATTATCGACACTTAATAGTTTTTAAAGTTTAAAAAGATTGCGACCCCCATCCTTTGCCGCACAATGGTTTGATCCACTGTACAGCGGATGGGTGGGAATCTGACGGAGTCGGTGGTTGACTTTCAGTAATAGCTCAAACAACGGACGTGTTAGACATAATTCTCTACTTCTACCACCCAATACAATAAAACACATTTATAACTGTCATCAGCCTTCATTCTCGCTGCATTGAATTACAGTTCACACTTTGTTTGCTAGCAAGCTATTCATCAATCCGTGTTTGCAGCTGTTTGAGTTCGAGTCAATGAGAGAAGCTTGCAGTGCAGTACAGTGCAGTGCAGTGTTCCTTAGCTGGCAAGGTGACAGTGTTCGTGTCTACCGTCTGAAAAGCACTCAATGCACATAACTATTGTGAGGTTAATCCAGTAAGTTTGTTTTATGTTGGTAGGGTTCACACAATAGCTGAATTTGCAGAGCTACCGTAGTGAGCAAACCGATGGTGCAAACTAAAACAGTATTACAGCACTACTTTTGGTGTCCCCCTCAATAATTGCTCTTGAGAAAATGTAAATTAATTGTGCCCTCCAAAGTTGATATCACATTTTCGTCCCTGGTTACACATTTATACTAAGTTATCAGTAAACACAAGACGCGTATTGTGGGACTACGGGTGTATTCCATGCGTTGAAACGCAGGAACACCTGGGGGAGCTGTTTACCACATAAACGATGTTGGCCGGGGCATCAGCTGCGAGCAGTAAAAAGTGTCAACTGTCAGTTTTTACTGGGAGAAGAAGAGAGATAAAACTGCGCAAAAACAAAGCATGGGTTTCTTAACACCACTCCAGCTGCGTTAATGTCAGCTCGCAAAACGAGGACAACTTCATCCTCATTTTAGGGGAGGAATTCTAAAAAGGCCCGGCCGAAACACGCCACGGGTTAGTGTTTGTTATATGTTTTACGTGTCAGGTCTCACGCTTCAAAACCGATTTAAGATCAATTATGTTATGCTTTTATTTAAATGGTGAAAAACAAGCATATGTTTAAAAACAATATGTTGTCAGTCTTTTCATCTTCTGACACCAATGGCCCGAATCAGTTGAATGATTCTTGGTCTTTAGACATAGCATTTCAATTTTATTTCAATTAATTGGCCAGGTGGTGGCATTATTACAAACAATTGCAAAATTATGCAAGGCCCCACCCCTTACTTTGTGATAACGGAAGTCATGTAATTTGCTACATAGTACCTTCTACTCACAGATGACTAATTGGCCCCAAAACCCATTAGGGTTTCCCCCTCTCATCCAGGACTGAAATGGCCCATGCCTAAAATAGCTTTATAGTCTGCCAAGATAGACAGTTAAAACTTCAAACACCACTCCTCTGGCACTGAATGACTATGATTTCAGACGCCACTGGCTTGATTTTGACAATACTTGAGTGAATGATGCCTCCTGTCATTCAGCTCTGGCCCAGAGGAGATATGATATGTGAAGCATGATATGTTTTTCTGCAGTGTTTGTTTGACAGATCTACTGTAGTTGAACAAGACTGTCAGATTTCACATACAATGGAAGTTAAAGGTAACCTAAATATTAATAACTTCAAAGACAAAAAGCAATTTCTAAAGTGATAGACTAAAATGACAGGCTTTTATTAATTTAATGTATCTAAGAACTATGTATACAAAAAAAATATTGTTTCTGTGATAATGAAATTGCAATTACACAGTCTGGTGGTAAATTATGTGGGTCTATGTATTGTGTTTATCTGTGTATATGTTCTTCTCAGGTTAATACCAAACATTTCTGACATACTCAGTGTGGTGTGTGTAGTAGGACACTTGAGGGCTTTGACAGAGGTATAAAATCTGTAATTCAACATTTGTGTGTATTCCTGAATATCAGTGTTATTTTTAGACTCAAAATCTCTGTCAAGCTAAAATGCTGCAGTATTTATAACCAACATGACTCAGATCATTAGAAGTTTCCTTTAAGCTATTATTGCTTTGGTCAACAACATTTTTAGATATCCCTGCAAAGTCACAGGGATCATACAGACTGTCCTTTCAGAGGTTTGTTACTCCTGCTTTTGTAATCACCAGTATACAGGTGCTGGTCATATAATTAGAATATCATAAGAAATTGATTTATTTCAGTAATTCCATTCAAAAAGTGAAACTTGTATAATGTATACATTCATTGCACACAGACTGATATATTTCAAGTGTTTTTTCTTTTAATTGTGATGATTATAACTGACAACTAATGAAAATCCCAAATTCAGTATCTCCAAAAATTAGAATATTCCCCCACATTTTCCCCCCACATTTTTGAATGGGTTTTGTTTCACAATCCTCTCCAGGGTGCGGTTATCCCTATTGCTTGTACACTTTTCTACCACATCTTTTCCTTCCCTTCGCCTCTCTATTAATGTGCTTGGACACAGAGCTCTGTGAACAGCCAGCCACTTTAGCAATGACCTTTTGTGTCTTGCCGTCCTTGTGCAAGGTGTCAAGTCTTCCCCATGATTGTGTACCCTACAGAACTAGACTGAGAGACCATTTAAAGGCCTTTGCAGGTGTTTTGAGTTAATTAGCTGATTAGAGTGTGGCACCAGGTGTCTTCAATATTGAACCTTTTCACAATATTCTAATTTTCTGAGATACTGAATTTGGGGTTTTCATTAGTTGTCAGTTATAATCATCAAAATTAAAAGAAAAAACACTTGAAATATATCAGTCTGTGTGGAATGAATATATACATTATATATGTTTTACTTTTTGAATGGAATTACTGAAATAAATAAACTTTTTAATGATATTCTAATTATATGACCAGCACCTGTACATTGTAATTATTTCATCTGTAAAAGAAGCCATTCACTGCAAAAGAAAATCTATAAAAAAGTAAGGGAATGTTACTATATTTGAGATATTTGCTTGAAATAAATGAAAATCTGCCAACAGACTAAGATAGGTTACTTGATATTCAAGGTATATTTTCTAAAACCAAGCAGTATTATCCAATACAACATTAGCCTATTAAGAATATTTTACCTTATTTTAAGGATTGTTAGCTTTTTAACCTGAAAACAAGATAAATATATTTGATAAAACATTTAATATCCAGTGTTTCCATACAGTTTAACTCATTGGTTCCAGACCTAAGTGACTTGCCCCCAATTTGAAGCACCAACGTTTCAAGCTAGGAGGCATATGAGGCAAGAAATATTCAGTGTGTGTGTATATATTATATATATATATATATATATATATATACACACACAGCTCTGGAAAAAATTAAGAGACCAGTGCACCTTTTTCTTTCCTTTCCGAAAAAGTCGAAAAGGAAGGTTTTGAGTGAGGAACAGAAGGGTTAAAAATAAGAGACCACTGCAAATTGAACGCTTCTGTTCCTCACTCAAAACTTTCCTTTTCAACTTTTTTGGAAGGAAAGAAAAAGGTGCAGTGGTCAACATTTTTTCCAGTGCTGTATATATAAACTGTTCAAAAAAATTAAGGGAACACGTAATCAAAGTATAACCCCAAGTCAATTTAACTTTTGGATTATCGGTCTGTCCAGTTAGGAACCATAAGCGATTGTGAATCAATGTCACCTGTTTTGGTGCAAATGAAAGTGACAACAGGTGCACTGGAGAGGGAACAGTTTTGCTAGTGGCCTTGTCACTACTGGTAGCATGAGGCGGTACCTGCAGCCCATTCAAGTTGCACAGGCTCCTCAAAGATGGGCACATCCATACGTGCCATCGCGCCATGTTTGCTGTTTCTCCCAGTAGTCTCAAGAGCTTCGAGATACCAGGAGACAGGCTGTTTTCACGAGGAAGGCTGGATAGGGCCGTAGAAGGGCATCAACCCAGCAGCAGGACCAGTATCAGTTCCTTTGTGCGAGGACAAACAGGAGGTGCGCTGCCAGAGCCCTACAAAATGTTCTCCAGCAGGCTACTTGTGTGCATGTTTCTGGCCAAACTGTCAGAAACCGACTCCATGAGGGTGGCATGAGGGCCTGACGTCCTCTAGTGGGACCTGTGCTCACAGCCCAGCATCATGCAGCTCGATGGGCATTCGCCAGAGAACACCAGAATTGCCAGGTCCCCGTTCTCTTCACAGATGAGCAGGTTCACACTGAAAACCACGTGAAAGAGTGTGGAGACGCTGTGTTGAATGTTATGCTTTGGCGGTGGGTCATTGATGGTCTGGGGAGGCATGTCAATCGAGCTGCAATTTTTTTGTGCAGTGCATATATATACACACACACTGACTCTTACTACCGAAATGGCTTTGGTTTGACTTTCAGTTTCCTAAGACCTTTCCACAGTACTGTATGACCTCCAGAACCACCACTGAGGATGAAGCCCCCTCACCTTCCCTATTTGTCTGGCATTTCTCCCCAATTCCCCCTTCATTTTTCAATAAACGCCCTCCCGGTCTGTACCACTAAAGCCGTGTCTATCTTCTGTGTCTCCTTCTCTGTGAGTTGTCACGAAACATATTTGGTGTGTCACGATCCCCCCCATTCCTACTTCATGTTTCGTTGTGTCCGAGCTGAGTCCCATCGAGATTGTTCCAGTTTTAGAGAAATACATACACTATCCTTAACACGCTCCAGCATCGTTTTCTCAGACGTGACAGGGTGACAAATGTGATGGTGGACCTGGGGGAAAAACAATTTGAGAACCCCAGAAATAACCAGTCAATTAGTGTGTAACCCATTTACAGGCTGTTTTGAACAGTATCCCCTTGTGATATTTGACAAACAGGAAACCAATCAATTTAGCAGCACACATTTTTACCGGTTTCCGGACTCGTGTCGAACAGCTCCTCACAGAAGAAATTCTCCATGTCCTCCGCCATTGCAAAGACATGGCTGGTTACACAACTAACCTGCAGAGCTGGCAGCGCTTTTATCTGCTGGTCCCGCTTTTTCTATTAAACATCAGTTACCCGGCAGCTCATGATCACACAGGCATTTACAGGCCAGGCCGTCCGATGAAACCTGAGTTGGTTACTGTCATGCTTTGGCGTGGAGGCAGGACAAAAGCACAGAGGTTGTCAAGGGTGAACAGTTTAATTACAGCCACACCGAGAAACAAACAGCAGGAACAGGCAACACCAAAACACTGGGGCAGGAGGAATTTAAACAGGGACACAATGAGGGAGCGAACAAGGCACAGGTGGAAACAATAAAACAAGCTACGTTCAAAAGCAAAGGACAAAAACCAAACAGAACAGGCCACGTTCACAAACAAACCCGAACGAAAACCGAACCTAACAGTTACGGTGCAGGACGGTACAGGACGGGGCGACCTGACAAAGGCCACTGTGATGGAGTGGAGAATCCATGAGACAGACTTTTACAGATCTCTAGGTTCCCAGGATTCATCAATGATTCAGTGGTAAGAGTTTGTTGCAGGGAGAATGAGAGTAAGGAAATCAATCAAAACAGAGGATTTTGTACTGTACCATATAAGGGGGAACAGATGTGTACTGCGTGTGATTTTCCTTAACGTGACTTACAACTAGTTAGTTGCATGTTGACATGCAGGCCTACTTGTGCATATGACAGGGGACAAGGATTTCAACAGAAATACAACATTGCATGTGCTTTAAAAACAGACATACATTTATTGTTTAGACACTTTGGGCCTCAATCCAAACATTTAAACATCACAGCCCTTGGACAGCGTTTTCCCCTTCTGTTTCAGTCACATACTAGACAGCCGACTCACAGAGAGGCCTAAGCATGAGTTTACACTACATCAGCAACGCCGACAGAAACGCTAAGAGATCACACAAACACCACGTGTGCTCACATGCACCTAACAGAGTCGAAACTGCAGAAGCATCGTTTGGCCGCTGAAACACAAATGAACGTACTTTAAACAACGTTGTTCCCTGCGTGGTGTCGCGACACTACACAACTAAAGCGCAACTGACGGTTTCAAGGTGGAGGGTCAGAAACCCAGGTGACACACGTCACATCACGATCGTGATAAAGCAGCCGAGTGAAAGAGAGAATTTTTGAAGATTCACACTTTTGGTGTGGTCTGTAGAAAGTGTTGAACTCCTAAACAACTCCTAAGCTCGTTGGACTAGTCTGTAGGTAAGACATAACACTCCTGCTGTAGCATCAGGGTTACACTTAAGTAATATGAATGGTATTACATAAAGGCATTGTAACTCCATCATAAACACAACATTATAGTTGCGTTATAAGCACCACTTAAGAAATTCCGTGACTATATGTCGGTCTAGGCTGTCTCACTTCGTGTAGGTGAATAAACATCCACACTTGAGCTTCCACACGCTGATAAAAGACTGGAAGGTTGGATCAGGGGAATAAAGTACAGTGCAGCTCTATTACAAACGTAAAGGATGACAAATTTACTGACAATGATTAAAACTGTGGTTTGGTGTGCTTACACAACCTTACTTTCTGCTAGATTTGTAGACAGAATCTAGACAAAAGCAAATTCGCCATGTTGACCTAAGCCCCAACTTACAAAATGTATTTAATCTACAGTGGTGGTCATATTCAAAAGGGGAGGAAGCAAAAACAAATGTGTGTTTAAAGTTTGAGAAATAAAGGGGTAGAAGAAGCAATATTCCTGGTACGGGACCTCGTTAAACAGGTTTAATGGGATAAATGGTAAGCTAAATCTATTGTAATTTTACTTTAGAAAGAAATATTACTTTTGAACACAACCAGGCTCTGTTAAACTTGATGAATGGAAAAAGAAGTGTAATCACACTGGACAATTTACATCATACATATTTGAAGGCTCAACTGATTGACGTGTCCACTGCTTTTTGCGCATCTCAGTCCTGGCCCGTGATTCTAGTCTTCACAAAAGGTCACTGCTTATGTCAAACCACACGATGAAGCACATACCAACTCTTTTACAGTCCATTAGATCATTTCTCATACAGCTGACAGGCAGTAGTGATACATTAGGTTGTATTAACCTACACTTTTATTTCCAGCTTTGTTTAATGATTGTGATGTTTTACCTGCACATAGTACTGGCAATAATTACTTTGCTAGTACACCACAATAAGCAGTCTGCAGAGATGTACAGCTCCAGAAAAACTTTTTCTTTCCTTATCCAAAACAGTTGCTATGCTAGGTATTTTATTCCTTTCCAAAACATATCTTGCTATGCTAGGTATTTATACTACTTTATTAGGATGGGGATATTTGTTTTAGCTGTGGAGAAAAATAAATATCTACCAAATGTAGAAGTGTTCTTTCATAATGGGGCAGTCGTTCTTACATGACAATGACACTCTTACCAAAGACACAAAAAGCAATATTAGCTAGATAACATTTCCCTTCATGAAGAAAAGAAAACCTTAATGACATTTTCCCCTTTAGGAAGAAAATAAAACCTTAATGACATATTCCCCTTTAGGAAGAAAATATAACTTTAATGACATATTTCCCATTAGGAAAAAATGATAGCCTTGGTGACAATTCACTTTGGAAAATAAAGATCATCTAAATTACCTATTTCACTATAGGCAGAAAAGATCATCTTAATGACATTTCCCTATAGGAAGAAAAGATCATCTTAATGACATTTCCCTATAGGAAGAAAAGATAATCTTAATGACATTTCCCTATAGGAAGAAAAGATCATCTTAATGACATTTCCCTATAGGAAGAAAAGATCTTAAAGACATACAGTAATTCCTTTCAGGACATAAGGTGAAACCAGGGGGCCTTCCCTTTCTTTACTGAACATACAGATGGATGGAAAGACCTAAAACAAACAACTGAACTACACAGTGCATTGTGACGTAAAAAATAAAATACAAAAGTGTGCAATTTAAACTGCACAACTTAAGACAGGCAGGACCTTAGTGAGCTCCACAATTTCCTGGAACGTTTTAAGGACCACCAGATTTTAGATTTTAAGAAAATAAATACATTCTGAAGATATATTATTTACAACGGACACACTGTTCCATGTGCCACTCCCTTCAGTGCTCCTCTTCTCACAACCATTTCCAGGTAACTGCCAACAGCTAAAACAGAGAACCTATCCTTCATTAAATCAGTGCACAGGACCCTTTCAATCATTGTTTCATTATACTATAGGTTTGTCAGGTCTAAAACAGTAAGACAATTCTCAGTGCTGGTCTAAAAAGCACCAGATTTAAACTAGAAGTGACAGTCGAATTCATTAAACATACAGACTGCAGATGCAGGTAATTGTACTGCCCTTGAAGAAAACCTCAGGTCTCATACAGTATAGGTGCATGTATCTTAAGACTGAAGCAACTCAAAAAGATTGATTAATAAAGCAAATAAATCGAAATGGAGTAGCACATTAGTCAAACACAAACTGAGCTGCTCACTCCACTGCCCTTTTCCATCTCTACTTCTACTTCCTTAATTTCATTCATTGGATGATATATGTAAGTGTGCTGAACATGCACTGGTTTCTCGGTCCCAGTGACCGTTCCATAATTGTGAAATCCCTGGTTCTAGTTAGTTAGGTGACCTACAGCTTTTACAAAGTCAGGGTGGGAAAGATAATGGCTTATCTGATGTGGACCAGCAACCAGTAAAAAAACCAGCCGCCACTCGCACATTATGGCACAATGCGATGTTCTTCTCGACCAGGCACACACTCTCTGACCTCGCCCCAGGTGGTACGACCCCCCCGTCCCCGTCCCCCCTCCGCCGACAGACACAACCTCCTACTCGGACTTGGATTTCCTGTCGACCTTCTCAGCGGCACCCTTGAGGTAGGACTTGTAAAAAAAGGAGGCGAACAGGACCAGGTAGCTGAGGTACATGAGCGAGCCCCAGACAATGTTGTCCACGTAGGAGGGGCAGCGCACCTCGTGCATCCAGTGGTAGACCAGGCCCAGGACAGCCAGCCCCATCACCATCTGCACGATCTGGGTGGCCGTGATCACCATGGCACAGGGCCGGGGCAGCCGGCAGCCCGCCGCCCTGGCAGCGTAGTAGGTGTACATGAGGGAGTGGACCAGGTAGTTCATGGTCATGAACCAGCCGCCGCCGGCCACCTGGTCCTTGTAGGAGTACCAGGAGTAGACCAGCACGGTGATGTGGTGGTACCAGTGGAGGAAGATGAGGCGCTGCTTGCGAAGCACAATGAACACTGTGTCGCCTGAGGAAAGAGAGAGGGGGAGACGAGGAGAGGGGGAGAGGAGGAGAGGAGGAAAGAGATAGGGGGAGAGGAGGAGAGGGGGAGAGGAGGAAAGAGAGGGGGGGGGAGGAGGAGAGGAGGAGAGGGGGAGAGGAGGAGAGGGGGAGAGGAGGAAAGAGAGAGGGGGAGAGGAGGAGAGGAGGAGAGGGGGAGAGGAGGAAAGAGAGAGGGGGAGAGGAGGAAAGAGAGAGGGGGAGAGGAGGAGAGGGGGAGAGGAGGAGAGGGGGAGAGGAGGAAAGAGAGAGGGGGTTATGCTCTGATGTTTGGTCATTCTCTCTCCAACTCTGGTGAAGTAAAAGGTTACAGAGACCGCTCCACAAAATGAAGTTAGAACTGACTGAATATATCTTTTTTTGTTATCAATCTACACATACTCCATAATGACCATAACAAGTATTTAGAAATGTGTGCCAATCTCATTCAAATATAAAAAGACAAAATGAAGGGATCAAAAAACACAGTGTAGATCATTTTAGAAATCTGTCCTTGTGTGGAAACTAAAAAGTATTGCCATTAAAAATCCTATTTTCCAAAATCTCTAGACTTAACCCCAAATATTTTAGTAACCGTAGTCCTGAATCTAACCTTATTGGTTACCCAAAACCCAACTTCAACTATACCTAAACCCTATGCAAAATTAGGATTTATCCTGTGGACTGACAAAAGGTCCAGGAAATTCTTTCCAGTATTTCCAGTCCCGAAAAGGAAACTAAAACAGTGGGTGAACACTCAAAGAAAACATTACAAAGAACTCAGCAACATACAAACACACTCTGATAAAACCAACAGCACCCTGTTCAGAACAAACTAGACTGATCTGATACATTAAACATTGGCTGCCTTTTAGAACAGGAGAAGGCCTTTCCTCCCCCTGCTTCAGAAGAAATGTATGGCAGTAAATCACTTCCTGATGGGATTTCTTCGCCACCTTAGCATCTCTGCACATTTACAAACACTCCTGCATCCTTGTGCGTCTGCAGAAGTAGAGACTAGATCGCTGCCCTGGGACAGCAGACAGTCTCAGCGTGCAGTGAAGGCTTCAGGCAATGGCCTCCCCTGATCAATGTAAGTGCACTAGAAACTTCCATGTGCTCCCGTAATCTCATAAATAGAAAAACAGGTTTCAAGGTTGTTTCAGTCCAGCACAGTCTCCTCCGTTCTGCTTGGGCCTGTGACATAATCGACCAATCACAAACCACTCCATCTCTCCCACTTATTGTCCAGAGTGCCGTTGAGTACATAGACATTTCCCATTTAGAACAGCAACTGACTATTCTACACTACATGACATAGAAGTACTGTATGTCTATCCTACATAGCATATTTCTATCTGAAGCATTCAGAACAGTGCCCTATTAGGGACATTACTTACCAAGCTCAGGGGCCTTGCTCAGCACAAAGGCGTAGGCCCAGAATTTACTGACAGGGGCACTGTAAAAGCTGGTGTCACAAACTGACTGCTTGAAGCCACTGTTGTTGAGTACATGGAGCATGTACCAGCCAGTCCGGCCCGCTCCAATGATACTGTGGAAGGAACAGTATGGACATTTACTTAGGATTAAATCTCACATGTATCGCATTAAGTACGAGGAACTCACTGTTCACTTGTAAATCACTGGTATTTCTGTTTCAAGTTTAACGCCAATCTGACTGCACAACAGGTCTGAAATCTTTGTTTGCTTTGTGATTAAGCCAAAGTTACAGCGATATATTTTTACTATCTATTCACTGTCAAATGCATTTTCCTAACCACTGCCACAGTTCAATGTGGATGTAACATCCCTTGTGGTTGCCATGAATGCAGAGATAAAAGCATTTTGGAACAGTGTGAGGGTGTGGAACGTCTCCTGTTGCCTGTCATTTTCCCGTCTCCAACCATTTCAGAGACCCCCGTAACCGTGGACACCGATTAAGTGCACGTGTGGTTCATGCACGTACTGAGGTCATTTCAGCTGGGACACCCTCTCTCCTTAATGGTCAAGTTTAAACCACAAGGCCTGTAATGTAACATTGATCCAGTGATATTCCAGGAAGCCATCCTCAAACACACGTGTAACTAAAAACCTGGGAAAACCACGGGAGACCCAGGAAACCAGTTGACATCTTATAGAGAAAAGGAGCTTGCGCTACAAAAACTGCAGAGAAACAGACGGTTAGCTAAAGAACGCTACCGATTGGTATTACCGATATGGGTTTGTCATCTGTATTTACCAATCCCTATCAGCTGTATCAATCAGTCATGTTACTCATAGTAAACACTAGGGCTGTGAAAACTAATATATAAAATCTATAACGTTGACGTTAAAAATCGTCGCCAACGAATTTCATTAATCGATTAGTTGGACAGGCTAACTAAGCTCTCCCCACATTACTGATGTGACGGATCATGCCATCTGTGTCATAGAAACTTGTGTGTCATAGACGTGTGTCATAGAAACTTGTGTGTCATAGACGTGTGTCATGGAAACTTGTGTGTCATAGACGTGTCATAGAAACTTGTGTGTCATAGACGTGTGTCATAGAAACTTGTGTGTCATAGACGTGTCATAGAAACTAGAGCAAAATGGATCCCGAGTCAACCTCAATTTAGTCAGTTATTGGGATGTTGCCTGCACAGGCTAGATTTGAACTCTTATAAGACACTCAGCAATATTCTACATTTCTAATTTGCACCTTATTGCAGCTCTAGGTGATTTTCAACACGTTAAAGCATACTAATATTTTGCTTTGCTTTCTTGATTAATTTAAAGCAGTTTAGAATAGCACCTTTCTCACTTAAGAGAATTTCAACATGCTTTCTATTAGTTTTTTTACTTCTATCAAGTTGTTTTGAAGACAACATAGCATATCTGTAACAACAACATCATCACAAAATGATAATTAAAAGATTATTAGATTAACAAAATAGTTGTTAGTTGAAGCCCTAGTATCTAACAACATTACTCATAGTGACAGTTTATCTGTAACAACATAATAATATAAAAGTTGTAACTTTCCAATACTATTATCCAGTACAGCATAACATGCAAGGCTTTTATTTTCGTCTACTCAATGTGGCTCTTTAAGAAGACGCCCTGCCTTAAATTGAACCATGTATTGTATTATTGAGCTGAGACAGGGAAAGAGCAGCACAAAAAATTTAAGAGACCACTGCACCTTTTTCTTTCCTTTCCAAAAAAGTTGAAAAGGAACGTTCCCAAGACTGTGCTGACACCACCCCCTCCCCGGTGTTGTCCCTGTCCTTGTCCATCTGGTCATGCTTCCGACCTGGACTAAGTTTAAATAGACTCTGGACTCAGCCCACATGCATTTATTCATTATTACAATTTGTACTCTTAATATATTCACCCGGCACAGCCAGAAGAGGACTGGTCACCCCTCTGAGCCTGGGTCCTCTCTAGGTATCTTCCTAAATTTCGGCCTTCTTAGGGAGTTTTTCCTAGCCACTCAAATTCAACACTACTGTTGTTTGCTCCTTGGGGTTTGTTTGTTCCCCGGGTGTTTTGTAAAAGCACTTTGTGACAACTGCTGATGTAAAAAGGCTTTAGAAATAAATTTGATTGATTGGTTCTTAATTTTAACCCTTTCTTCCTCACTCAAAACCTTCCTTTTCAACTTTTTTGGAAAGGAAAGAAAAAGGTGCAGTTGTCTCTTAATTTTTTCCGGAGCTGTACATTAGGCTCTGCCCTAAATTGTCCATTATACAATCAGGTGATTAAATATGGTCGATTATCCCCAATCCTATAGTGTAGACTCAATCGCTGAATTATTGGCACCACAGCATTTAGAGCTTTAAGGTCTCTCCCACATAGATATGACCCTGTGAATAATACAGTCATTCTTAATTCAATGCAGCATTCTGGGAAATAGTTTGTGTTATCTGTAGGTAAAGTCAAAATATAGCTTGCTATATTGAAAAGATGTATAATAGTCAACAGGGAGAATGCAATTATAATCCTAACTCAAAGCGCTAATCATTTTTTGTGTTTCTTTAGCGTCTGATCACGTACATCTTCACATCAAGTAAATTAACTTGTCTTTCCAGCTCTATTGACTTTGCCTAACTTTAGTTCTGGATTCCTGAAATTCAACATGCAGCCACTCAGATGAGATTAAGTGTTTCTCAGAGCAAACATGTTCCTGAGTTTCATGAGGGAATGCGGGTTGACCCTCCACCCTCTTTCAGCTCCATGTCCCAAGTCTCAGGAGAAAGTCAGTGAGCTGTGAACTGAGATTGTCATGGTACTTCGCAGTACACTACTGGTCTAAGTCATTTCGCATGGAGCAGAATGTGGTCATTTCGGGTGTAAACATTAAGGACATCTCCCGATTTCAGGGGCCCCTGGTAAGTTGATCACATGACCTCTCCGGAGGTGATGAATTCCGATCAAGTATTTGTTGCAGGAGTAAGGGTAAAGTAGTCAATAGGGGAGGCATGCTCCACTGTGACCAACCTAATGTGCAATGCCACCAAACATCCATCATCTCCCTGGTCGTGATTACTGAGGACATGCATAATTTGGTCAGATGCTCTATTAAGATTGGATGAGGACCGGGAGGCACGTTTTAAAAAAAATATTTGAAGGATCCATCCTGGCAAACGGAATCTCTCCGCCAAAGTGGTCACCCCTGTCAGCACACACGAAGCAGTAGATGATAACACTTTTTTTTTAATAAACTTGTTGGAATATTTGGAATATCAGCATTGACAATTCCATCCATTTATTTCAGGCGACTGTTGCACGTGCTTAAATTTTCATTTAACGTGCTCGCACAGCGGCTATGGCAAATGTTCTACATTTAATACTGAAATTGCGGTTAAGAAGTGAATTGAAATAAAGGAGGTGTTTGCCTGAGAGGGACTTTTGAATAAGTTGGTACCAGTGAGTCATGTAACGATAGCCAGTCAACCAGAGTGTAAAGGTCACAGGGACTCATGTCAGGGGTGCAGGAGACAGAGGAGAAGGAGGCTATGTTAATTCAAAATGAGGTGCATTTAGTGGCTTTTCAGAACAGCACGCTCGCTATATAAATATTAAACAACAGTTATTAACAGGATGCAATCATTTTCGGTTGGTTGGTGTGTTTATCTGTGAAGTCTGGGCTTCATTTATTAAATGGCCATGATCATTGACTAAGAAAATCCATCATCTTTTCTCGGTTTCATGCAGACTAATGCAGTTAGCAATGTAGACAAAGCTGTCTTCATCAGGGCGTAATTCTCACCTGAATATGGCCAGACTGAGTGACCAGAGGACTAGTGGTCGTCGTAGGTTCAGTTTGGGTCTCTGTCTCATGAAGTGCTGACCGCCGAAGATGATTGCTGCATACAGTCCACAGAACATAAAGGACTTGTTCCTGTTCAGGAAAACACCAGAACACATAATCAAACCAGTTCTTAAAGAGAAATTCTGACAACTTGGCAATACTTTCTTCTACTTGCTCCACTCAGAAATAGAAAAGTGCAGGTTTCTGAGGACAGTGATTTTAAACTCCAACTATGCATTCCGTGCATTTGGTCGAAACCAATCCTTAGCAAACTCAGGATTAGCACTGTAGTTCAGATTTGTAAATCCTTTTTTGCTTAGTGGCAATCCTCTGAATGTATGAGCTAAGCCAAACGGGATCATCTAAATTCCCAGAGATACCTAAAGTCATTTTACGGATGATTTGTCGGGCAGCAGGTAGCCTAGCATTTATGCACCAAAAGGTTGCTGGATCAAAACCCAGACCGGACAAACTGAAAACAACTAATTCTGTCATTATGCCTACGACAAGGCAGATAACCCCAATTAGTCCCACGAGTGCTCAATGTATCAGTGATTCCAAATTGAAGAGGTCCGATTAGAAGTGGAAGTCAAATTGTATTTGCACCATGTGTGCATTTGGAATAATTCAATTTAATCCTTCACGTTGCATAAGGCTATTAAACAGATTGTGGAGATCAACTGGGATTGAGTGGGCTGGTCGACCGTGCGCAGGGAAGAGACGTGCGCGCAGGACCACCCTGACTCCTGGGCATTCACTACGTCACCCCCCGTTCAAATCACGGAGCTAAGTGTTGACCAGGCTCAGATGTTGACACACTGACCGGAGGTTCTAAAGCCGCAGCTTGCGGGTAATGATGGAGCAATTAGATGAGGAACACGCCGTTCCGCTCTAAAATCAACTACACATGCCATGTGAAAGGAGCTGGGAGCGGGTCAGGGTGAGAGCACTACACGGACCACTGACTGGCCACAAAAACGATGCTAAAAGTTCAGTTGAGGCATTCGGGCAAAGAAAGAATGCTGAGAGGCAATGATGTGTTTACTACACAGGTTTATTTTGAGGATTGACCCAATGACTAATCCAGATCAAAAGCTACCGTATGGGACTGAAAATATGCAACTGGCTAAACCAGTTTAGCAGGGCTGTATACAGGGTTAAAGAGAGGACGGCTTCTGTGGTAATTCTCTGCCTATACCAAAGGGAGGTTAAACTTTTACTAGGCTGATGAAGAAGCAATTAGGAGCAACATTATCACGGTCTGTTGATAGGAACAAACCCTGTAAAGCTCATTGAGATTTGGAAAATTAGATTTCGCAACTGTCACAATCAGAAGGCGTGTCCACTCCTGCCCAGTGTTATACTGCAAGTGACTATCAGTTGTCTGGATCGGCACTTGAATTGTGAATAGGCCTAACTGATGTATGATAAAACAGAATGAGTGGCTGGGGATCAGTTACGTTTTCTATTGTCCCCTTACCTGTCTGTCAACCAGAGAGGCTGAGTGTCGTGCACTTCAAACATCTCACCGTAAAAAACAATGGAGTGGACTGGCTTATCTACAGTTTGAATTTGTGACGGTATTACGGAAAGACAGAGAGAAAGAGAGAGGGAGAGAGAGCGAGAGAGGGAGAGAATGGAGACAAGAAGTAGCCATTGTATCCTTTGGAAGTGGAGGACAATACCATCCGTGTGGGCCATCGTTCACTCGCTGAAAGAGAGAAAGTAGCGTCAGAGAGCCAGAGAGGGGTGGAGGGTCCTGTGGGAGAAAAGGGTCCCAGAAAGCAGAACTGTCTGCCTTATCAGCTAGGTAGGGTTTTTAGCTAATCAGCAAAATGTGTGCTGAGGCTGGTCTAGCCCATTAATCACAGCGTCGTGGGCCGGGGCATCGCAATCAAGCAAAGCATTGTTGATTTTGTGGGCCGCACTAGATGTGCCTTTATGCTACTTGGCCCTATCCTCCACTTTGATGCTTTTTTTGGTTTGTGTGCTGAGTAGATTATCATCGCATAAGACATTTGGTAAAACATACATTACAATTAACTGTATGTACCATGTTAACAAACTGTGAACAGTATTATCATAGGATAATGTTTTGACGTCATATTTGAGTAACACGTAACATGCAGAAGAGGGGATGGCTTATCATTTTCCTGATGCGATGGATCAAAGGTCGTTTGAACGTTTATCACAGAATAGGCCGTGCCTCTTCGCTCTGAGTTCTGTACACATTGGCCATTCAACCTAATGTTCATGTCTCCCGGAGCTAGATAGCCAATAGCCATGCATATGACAACTGAAGTTAAGTTCAGACGGTCACATATCCTCAAGGACATTTCAAAATAGGCGGGAGGGCAATAAGCATTTAAATGTACATTAGCCCTGTGCATTAACGAATGACTTACGTTACTTGATAGCGCAAAACGAACACGTGTATATTCTACCCGCTCTCATCTCTACAAATGTTATCAACCGTGCGACAGTTTAGAATCGTTGAAATCAGGACAATAGAGAATGTAGCCTACCGCCCGCATAGAGCTAGCCTACACGACTCGGAATGTGGATGGGCGCTCAACCCATCCAATATTGTCGGCGAAGGGAGGGAATCCACCGGCTTAGCCCATCTATACTAGGCTACTTTTTAATTCAGATGTGATGGTAATCTACTCACCAGTTTTCTTGCATCCATTCGAGAGCGCCCTTTTCATCAAATTTCCTCTCGAAATCGTATTCTGCAAGCGGGATGTGCTCTGTCTCGTTCATTTTCGCTATATTTCAGTTTCTTCCCGTAAAACTCTTGGTGTATGGCTTTGCTCTTTTTAAATATACCAAACCACGGACCCGCTTATAAACGGTATAACCAATAAATACCAAGTGAATTTATTGCAAATGGGAGGATGCAGTAGAGAGGCACTTCCCGGCAATCACTCACGCACAGTGGCCGAGCTCGAGCACGTCCCCGGCGGCCTCGCTCTCACAGACTGAAAGCCAAAGTGATGGAGAAGGCGGAGCTTGAATGACTTGTGCATGGTGCTGAGGACTGGGCCCGGCTCAGTGACGGGGGCTTTTTGGTCTTCATGCTTGAAACATACAGTATGTGCCAAATTGTACTAATGTTTAATTCAATCGCCTTATTCAACACACACGAACACCCGGGTAGCATATGCTAAACTTATTAAGCACCCTCTATGGATGCTGAGGCAAATCAGACCGAATAGACAAATGTACAGACTTTCAACAACCGTCTTATCTACTCGGAAACACTAAGGGTTATTGTCAACAGAAATCAATGTATTCCAATTGTGTCTAAATGCAGGAAACCTAAACGGTTTGTGTAGTCGGACTACAGCACGTTCCACATACCCCAACGTGTATTTTTTTAATATATGTAAGCAGAAGAAATTCTGCATAGGCATTTCTGGATTACACAACCAAAACGCCAAAGCCTGTCATTATATCAGTACATAATGGAAAATAAATGTTCACTGAAATCTAAAGTACTCTGTTCATAATTTGCCCTGAAGCACCGATTTGAAATGATGTTGCATTTAAAAAAGTGCCTACTTCCATGTACAATTATGAAAAGATCTCTGTCAAAACCAATGAATAACAGCTTTTCAGGTTTTCCCAGAATGATTGAGCCAGCAGATTATGACCTGACCAACCGTATAAGATAAATGCTGTTGGAATAGGAACTTATATCGGCCGTCTCAGCCATCCCCACGCTAACCTGGTAAGCGTGAGAATGACGCCATCTTCTGGGCAAAGCTAAGTGGGGTCAATACGTGAGCAATTGTACGTTACGATTCTGTATGTGCAGATAAATAATAACTCAATGACACATTGACTTATATACTATAATTGTCTGTAGTATAAACGTTGTTATGTGATTACGTTAATAGTAGCCTACCACAATAACAGTTATCCCAATTGGATTTAAAAACAAACATAATAAACCCACGGTTCTCCTGGAACAGGTAGAGTATTGTTTGTTTGAAGACAAACGGAAGAACAGGCTGTGAAAGTGAGAACAAAGACATCTGCTGTGCTGTACCAGGAATCAGGCCAGTGCTTCTGGCCTGAGTCTCGTCCCTTGAGCTACCGTATCCCCCCTGCTGTCCAACAACCTTCATGCCCTTTAGTCTACTTACATCCGAAGCCAAAAGATGGCGATAGAGAGTAGGTGAAGTGATGGAGCCAGGGGCTAACTAGTGAAACTGGCCCTGCACTAACACGCCGATTTCCACTTCTTCCCAGCGGAATGTATTACTGTAAGTCCAGACCGGGTTTAGTGGCTGTCTGCTTTCTGAGTTACCGGTCTCATCCAACATTATGTTTACTAATCTATATTGCTAACCATGGACGTTGTGTTGGCCTGCTAGCTACTGAAGCGAAACTTGGTCTGGCCAAAAGCTATTTGAGAAGTTGGCTGCTCGTTTGGAACACTACATGGGACAATGTACCTTGGCTGTCAAGCTCCTAAAATACCAGTGCATTGTAACACACGTGGTGGAGACTCAGAGGCTGAGGGTGCATGTCCTCCAGATTGAAGGCCTCTCTAAAATCACGCCAAAGCCGCCAGGTCTCGCTCTGTCATGAGCGCATGGAGATGGAGGTGTTTCCTCTACCCGTGCAGTGGATTGCAGAAGTATGACATCTCACTTTTTCCACATTTTGTTACATAACAAAGTAGCCTATGACTGAAATTGATATATTGTGTTTTTTGTTCTGCACAAATCATTCTGTAATGTCAAAAGTATTACAAAATAATACAAACTCTACCATTGGAATAAAACATTTGCACAAGTATTCCCTAGTGTTTACTATAGTCTTGGCTATGTAATAAATGACCTAATTTTAACGTCCCTAATACAGACACAATCTGTAACACCCTTTAGTCAAGTTTTGAAGTTCAAGTGCAGGTTGAACTGTAAAGACAAGGGATCTGAAAGTCTCTTGAAGGAGGGTAGTGCTTGGTAGTTGGGCAATGATAATTAGTCTATCTGAATCGAGCTGCAGGGCAGGAAGGAGAATGCTGCGTTGTCACCTAGGCCACGGGGGATTTTAATACTGAAACAGAGGTGAATTGTTGTGATTGGACAAAACTCGGGATACATCAACCAAAATGACTCTACCATGATTAGTTTAATGACAGAGTGAAAAATAAGTACAGTATACAGAATAGAAATATGAATCTGGGGTAAATCAATTGGTAGAGCATGTTGCCTGGAGTGACAGATTTGGGGTTGTGGGTTTGATTTCAAAGGTGGCCAGTATAAGTACGGAAATGTATGCACTCAGTGCTAGATCACTGGCATAGGACGCATGTTCCAAATCATGCATCCTAAATTCAATAAAGCCATTAACGTAAAACCGAAAAAACTCAAAATTATTTTAAAAGGTATTTTTTTTAGCGTAGATTTGAAGCATCCTACCTGGCTGGCAAAATATTGTTATGCCCCTGTTGAAAGCAGAGGAATTTGACGTTTGGAAGTTTGCATCACAAATTATAGTTGGATACTATTCATTGATCCAATCTCCACAACACCTGAATAACTAAATAATCACGAATCTGGGCAGTGGCTTGGCATGTTGAAGTCGGTAGGAAGGATATAAGATGGTGTGAACGTACTCAGCTGTGTTGTGATGCCTCAAAGCGTAGGACATGCTACTGTTGCAGTAGTCGCACTCTAGCGGCATATTTCCTTTCCGTAAGAAAGAACGTAGTGTACTGAACTGTCCGTTTCAGCTGGAAATACAGTCGCCTTGCGTAGTCTATCTACGTAGATCACGTAATGTCTATTTCAACCAGATTTCAACTTGACAACCCATACCTGATGGGAATCGAAGCTGACTCGAGAAGCTCGAATATGAGCTCGTCTGTATACTGCAGTGCCTATTGAAGCGTGTTGCCTGCAGTACGCCGGTATAATAATGTATACCTATTTCCCATTCGGTGGGCGATAGTAACATGCTGTGAGATCTTCTCACCGAGACCGTGCTTGTCCTTCTGCAATGTTTGTCCGGTCTGATTTCCCGGTAAGTGTCATGTTTTCTACCATAATCAACAGGACGTCACGTTCCTATGCACCTCATTTAGAATAATTTCAAATGGGAACAGTAGCCGTCTAGCCCGACTCCGAAATATCAATGACATGGGAATAACTTGACACTCGGGACATTGCACCATATTTCGCGGTGTACCTGTAGTATGTGCAACCTCTAAAAAGGTCGTGAAGTCTCATCGATGATGCTGTCATTTAACAGGTATCTATCACTGTAATTCTATACCTAATTGCATATTTTGGTTATGCTTACAAGTGTAATTGCTCGTAAGTGGAAAGAAGAAAACTTGTCTGTGATTGACGTGACGACTGGGATATGGATTATGAGCTACGTGAGGAGATTGTAAATGAATCATCCGGATGTCTGTTTCAGTCAGGCCACAAGACAAACTAATATTTGAATGTCTGCATCTTCTTAAAAGTCGTATATACTATTTGAAGCAGAACATAATTTGTCTGTTAACGCAATTTCCTATTCAAATAACACGTCTATCACCGGACAACTACATTTTCTGCTAAAGGAATTACCATATGAGTTGCACTTAGTTTGTGGATTGGCAATTTTCAACATTGAATACAGTATTGAGTCTGTTCTACAACAGATGATGTCACACCATAACTTGGTACGCATATAAGAAAGACAAATATACAATACCGAGCGTAGTCCTACGATGATGATAAGTTATACTGCAGAGACTGCTCATTGTCCTATGGAAGAAAGAAACAAGACAATTTCAAGGCCTCTATCGAATGTCAGTTCCCGTATCAGTTTCATTTAAGGTCAAACTACTAGACAGTTGTGCTCAACAAAAATCTGTAAGGTAGGGATCAGATCTTTGATGAACCAGTAACATCAAATGTATGAACAAATGTATCACGACTGACATATATATATTTGCATTTCCTTTTCTTCTTATTGTTACCAACCACCTCAAACAACAGATACAACAGATCTTGACCAAAAGATTTGTGAAGTAAGTACAATACACTACAATGTGATATTAATCATTCACACAGAGATGGTTTGCAGAGGACTCACACCAAAGAACACTGTAACAAAATGTTTGTCAGGATGTTAACTTCAAAGCTGCAGGGTAGACTAGTGGTCAAGCGTGTTGGGCCAGTGGTCGAATTGAAAAGATGGAAAACACGGTACCTCCTCAGGTGAGACAGTTAAACTTAATCGCTCCCAGGTCATTGATCTAAGTAACAATTTAGCATACTTACAAAGTAGCGGCAAATAAAAGGCTGTAGAAGTAAAAAAAAAAGTGTCAAGAACAATTGCTTGAAAACTGCCCTCTCCACTAGCAAGAAGTGGGCATGTAAAAGGCATCCATCCCAAGACCTGGTTCCTTCAGCCATGCACTTCCCAAGTGAGTGGTATTCTAAGTCGGCCCTTTTGACAACCCATTTTTTTAAATTACTCTAGTAAAAGTTACTAGCCTTTTTGTACTTAGAAATTAAATATAATTAAGTAAATATTATTGAGTGTATCCATTCATTGATTTCGAGAGAAAATATTATTAACGTTATTATAAACATCATAATTTGCAACAGCCTGTTCATGTCATTATTTATTTATTGCTTATTTGCAATGATCATTTAATTTGCAGTTGTTTCGGTGAAATCAGAAGGAAGGCTGTTTTTTATATCGCAATTGGATCATCCCTAAACGGTCAGAGTCAGGGCTCTAGATCTACCCATTGGTTTCTGAGACTAACCTGAGGAAACTCATTCCTTTCTAGAACCAATCAGATTTGGTTGTTCTTGTGACCTGGTAGTCCTCATGGAGGGTGCAGATCTAGATTTCTCTGGGTGTGGCATAATGTTTTGCCAGAACCAGCGATTTAGGTAACCAGGCATCCCCAAGGGATCGCCAGTCCAAAAATATAATAATAATCATAATAATAATATTTGCTACGAAACAAATGCTCAATGTATGAGGCATTGAACAATCTGGGCTGTGCAGAATCTACTGTGAGGATACAGAATCATTATATCATCTCTTTTTTTATTTTGAACTGGAGTCAATCCAGGAACTGCTGTTATGTCATAACATCAGCGGCTAGCAAAGAAATGTGATATTTTCTATCTACAATATTATCACGGCTTCTCTATCCCTCTGAGAAACAAATAGTTTAGCCTTTCCTCCTAATACCAAGGCTTGCTGAATAAATCTGTCTTCATGTCTTGCACTTTGAAAAGTGCTTTCCGAAGGTCTTAGATTTTTTTTTTTACAGGGGAATCAATCAAATTTCAATCAAATATATTTATAAAGCCCTTTTTACAACAGCAGTTGTCACAAAGTGCTTTACAGAGACACCCGGCCTTAAACCCCAAGGAGCAAACAACAGTAGTGTTGGATTTCAGTGGCTAGGAAAAACTCCCTAAGAAGGCCAAAATTTAGGAAGAAACCTAGAGAGGACCCAGGCTCAGAGGGGTGACCAGTCCTCTTCTGGCTGTGCCGGGTGACATATTAAGAGTCCAATTAGAATAATAAATACATTTCTCTGGGCTAAATCCAGAGTCTATTTGATTCTAGACTAGGTCAAAAGTATGACCAGGTGGACAAGGACAGGGACAGCAACGGGCCCCCCAAACCAGGTACTCCGCAGGTGTGGACCAAGACCTCATCTCCTCCTAAAATGTAAAACTGTTGGAGACTGAGAAAAGTTAGAAAGGGCATTCCTCACATCCCCCAGCACCATAATATAGCAGCGTAACACTTTGGAACTGAGACGGGGGGGTCCAGCGACACTGTGGCCTTACCCGGGGGAGGCCCCGGACAGGGCCCAACAGGCAGGAAATCAATCCACCCACATTGCCAGGCATCAACCAAAGGGACACCCACCAACAAAGAGGGCCGAGTATTGCCAGCAGCGTACAGCCCAATTGCACAAGTGCGCAACAGAGAGACAACAACAAGCCAGTGACTCTTCCCCCGAAAGGCATTGGAGAAAACTGTGGAACTGTGGTCGAATTCCCAATGGTAGCCCTACCGTGTGTAAAGACACGCAACACAGGCAAACGCAAACACACACACCTTTGCAGTTCTGCTAGCATTTATCTACAGAGTAAATTGTTCTTGTAACACCACAGCAGTAAATCACATTCCATAGATGTGAAAGGATGAAGATGCCTCTCATTTTATCATAGAAGTCTGTTGTACATGAGGCATCTCATGTTATCAGAAAGGTCAAATGTTTAAGAGGCCTCTCATGATATCATTGGCATCAACTGTATAAGAGGCCTCTCATGTGATCAGAAATGTCAAATGTATAAGAGGCCTCTCATGTTATCAGAAATGTCAAATGTATAAGAGGCCTCTCATGTCATCATTGGCATCAACTGCACAAGAGGCCTCTCATGTTATTAGAAATGTCAAATGTGATGTAATAGATGCCAATGCTAAAGTAGTTCTCTCATGTTATTAGATATGTCAGATGTAACAAAAAATGTCATTTTGGTGGCTAATTGATCAAAATTATCTTTTACATCTAGTGTAAAGCCTAGGTAAAAGACATAATTGAGCAGTTGCACTGTATAATATAGAAATATTTGGCTATTGTTTATTTTTTTTTTTTCATTTAGTTCCTTCCCAACCCCCCTCTTCTCGCCCCCCCCCCCCCCCCCCCCCCCCACACACACACACACACACACACTCTTTCTTAATTCCTCTCAATAAATCAAATTAAAAAAACAAGGACAGAACATTTAAATCCAGCAAGCAGTATCACACCACAGATCTTGTTTTTGGGGTGGTGCTTGTGGCACTAAAGAAGGCCATTACCATAGTCTGTGATGATGGCATTAGCATTTTACTATTCTGTGTCTTTCCCCATTATAAGGGCCTGCTACGGTACAATCACAGTCCATAGAGCTGTCTTTGCTTTGCTGCAGATGCAGAGCTTTACAGTAACCTGGATTCCCAGTGTGATTAATGAAACTAAAACCTATTAATGAGCCAATCAGTTGTTGTTAGAGCCAGAATGTCTCCTCTGCTACTTTGGTTTGAGCTGTATTTTGGCCATGTTAGAGAGTCAAACAGTTTATGCTACATTTCTGGCATGTGTGCAATGTTTGTTAAGTGCTATTTCACTGCCAGTAATTGATTTTGTAGTCGTTTCCTTGATAATCACAATGTACTTTAGAGAGTCCTCCTGTGTAATTGCGTAATTGTGGTTACACTGCCCATCTAGCACATTTGGTTCCTTGATAGATGTGGGAACGTATGAAACTGATAATTTAATGTTCTCAGAAAGATGTGACCATTTCGCCTGTCATGGGAACATTTGTTTGTGGGTTGCATGCATGTAGGTTTGAGAATCCTTTATTCTGGTTCCACCATTTTTAGAATTGTCCTATCCTGTGTTACATAGACTAGAATGTCACCAGTGTATACAAATATTTTCTCAAGTGTCTTTATACGCATTTATTGGTAAATTAGGTTCTTATGACAAGAGTGAGAGGCTCAATGACCCGAACTGAAAGGTGCGGAAAAAGAAGACATCCCTGTTTCCTGAATTTTTTACCAAAGAGAGTCTGCATTTAGAAAATCTGAATTATTGATCCTATCCTAAAAGTGGTTCTGTGCTGGAAGAGAGTTCCCCTCCATGTCAGATTTGCCAGCCGTTTTAAGCAAACAGACATAGAGTGATTCACTCTGCCCACCCATTGTTGGACCTGTTATTTTGGCAAGCCAAGCCCCAAAGGGGCTTCAATAGCTAAGTGTTCTGTGGATCTACAATGAGCTGCTGGAGTGGAGAAAGCAGAAACATGCCTGAACAAAGGACATACTATGCAGATTAACTGGAGAAAAGTAGAACAGAGCGTAGAATCAGGTTGTATAATATGGCCATCACAGTATTGAACACCTTCTTTGGACAATTCCAGTGAGAAAACAGTTGTTGTGGAGCAGTTATTACATTTTAGGGTGGCCTCCAGAAAGCCTAGTCCAGACATCCAGTTTGTCTGAGTTATAAACACACCTGATTCAGTTAGTTAACTAATCGTCAAGCTGTTGAATTACTGAATCAATGGTTCCAGATTAAGGTAAAAAAAAAAGTTAACTGACTTGTCTGACTGAAGAAAGTTTTTGGAAGCCCTGCATTGAAACATAACTAAACTGTCCTCATATCTCTAGGAAATCCACCAAAGTGTATTTTAGTTACCCTCAACAGTGACATTGTTTGTCCGTCTAGGGGGGACTGTGATGACAAGCCGAATTGCTGCCGTTATGGAAGCAACAAAGGTAATCCTTCAATTTGATCAGCCTTGATTTTATTAGTCTGAAACAGAACACCGTACAGGATTTATAACGGCAGTGGTTTGTTTGTACGATGGGCTCCTCGATGGGCTGCTTTGGTCTTATTGCTTTTTAAACCCCTCTGCATGCATCTGCCTTCCAGAGTGCTGACACCGCTCAAAGGCAAAAGCTGGCTTCCGTGGTGTGTTTTGGTGCAGTCTGCTGCGATAGCCGGGGTTGTTGTTGCATTAGCTCGTAGCAACCCTTTAAATTCTGATGTTATGTTATTGGGGTGCCCTTAGTTGGCTGAAGTCAGGTGACTGTGTCATCCTGTTTAGCCTTCAGCTGTTGTGTGTAGCCAGTACGGTTCACCGCAGTTCATTGTAAGATGAGAAGCAAATTATCCGACATAGAGTTTTATGAGTCACTGCTTCAAATCCCGCCAAGTACTTATGCATAAATAGTAAGCTTGGGTAATTTTTCCTGTCTTCTGGTAAGACAGGATTAGTAGACTATATTACTATTTGCATCCAAAAATCCCAGACAGCCAACAGCGAGCAGGGGAAAACATGGCTGCGGACAGAGACACAGAGACGACCAGCCAGGGTACATCGAGATAAATGAGCTGGCAGCTCCCAAGTTTCGTCGGAGGTCATGGTAGAGAGGTGGCCAGCTGCCCTGCAGCACTCGTTATTGTGACCAGTCATATTTTTCACATCTAAGGCCTTCCCTGGCATTCCCTGTGTTGCATTACATTAAAAGCCTGTTCTGGGAGTGGTGGCAGTGTCGACAATAGGCCGGGTTTAGGGACCGTCCAAGGCTGTTTGAGGCGAGGAAAGTTTCAGCTCTTTCAACCGTCTGTTGTTTATCATGGCTCATAAATCTTTGTTATATCAGGCTCTCCAGTTTCTTCGGCTGGTGGCTCGTCCTGTCAGACAGGCAACCTGCCTAGACACCTCTTCTGACTGTCTGTAAGACATTTGATTGTCTCTGCAGGAAATGCGTGTGCATACTTCACAGGGAACTGGTTTAAAAGGCAGAGGGGAAAAAAGAAGGTTCAATCATTTGTTGAAAGCTACCGGCAGAGCTGTTTGATTATTTCAAAAAACTGATAGGTATATAAAAAATATGGATTTACCTTTTGTCGTACGATGATCGTAGCATCTGAGAATGCTTTAGATTTGACTGCAGGACCTCACAACTGTCAATGCCGACGCAACACCTCACTGCACAGTCGTGGATCTCAAAACCTGGTTATGTCATCTTTCAAATATCTCAAAGTATCACAATTATAGAAATAGAATCCAGCGACCTTTGGTACTTCATCAACATTTTTATTTGTTTCTATTTCAGTGACTCCAGGACAGTGAGGCGATTAGAAAGGCTTATTCAAAAACTATCCAGGTAAATGGCCCCAGAAACTACATCCTCAATAAAAATGACATTATGCTTTTATGATGTCAGGACAATGTTAGCGAGCTAAGAGACTAGAAGCATCAGCACATGCTGATGCTTTAAAATAAGTAAAATGTGTCAATTTGTTGTTTTCTGAAGATAACAATGCCAGTTTCAGATACTTGTCTGAATGCAGTCAACACCGTGATTGTCCTGTATTTGTCCTCGCACGGTAAGGAGGAAATAAACCTGTTATTGCCAATTTAGTATTTGAAAAGACATCCTGAAAAATCAGCCAATTTAGGTGTGATGGGAATTTTGGCCTGGCTATTGACATAAATTGCTTAGACTCATTTGAGAAAGAGAGTTTTAAACCTCCCTGCCAATAACAGTTAGGTTTAAGTTAACATAACCCATTCCTCATTGCCTATGCCACTTCCTGGCTTAAAGTCCCAGTGCAGTCTTTTTAATTGCATTTCTAAATCACCACTTCTTGTATAATCATTCACTGTTACACAAAATAATGTCATTTATTTCCTTAGCCTCTTATGGCCTTTCATATTATTAGCCTGAGGTAGCAAATGTGAAGATATGAACGGGTACTGTCATTCTTTGAATATATCAAGATCTAGAGCCCACCCCTCAGCCAGATGGACAGTCATTGGTCCGTTATAGTTAAATGAAGTCTTGTGACATCATCAAAAAGACTGACCTAAACAGGCTGAAATTCTGTCCTTTTATGTAAGCAGCTGTCACTTAAAAGGACATTTTCACAATTTCAGTGTTATTAGGTGTTACTAGGAAAATCACATTTCTAGGTCTGGGTCTTTAGGGTGTACATTTGTGAGACCTGTTTGCCTGATTACGATTAATGAAATAATAATAACAAGGTCACTTTGTCAGTTCCGTTCTTCCCGCTCCTATACAGTTTCAGCATTCCGGTTATCTAATAAAGCACAGTTCCCAAAGCATGTTTTCATCTAACAGCTAATAGTTTTGGGGACCATCACTGTCACTGTGATACAGAGCATGAGAAGAACTCATTACACTTCTGGTTGTACATGTAAGAGGAACAACATTTTATTTTTCCTTGAATTATTAAAGCCGTCCATGTGTGTTGCGCAATACATTTATATTATTCATGTTGCCCGTGCGTTGTAAATACAGGTACTGAGAGCTATATTAATCCTAAACCCAGAGCTCATCCTGAAGTTTTTTTATGTCCTGTGTATTCAGGTACATTAGGTACATGTACTATGTGTGTGTGTGTGTGTGTGTGTGTGTGCGCACGCGTGTGTGTTGAGGAGTAGTGATTTGCCGAGGCACCTGCAGTCTTCCTGGCTGTTATTATTTCCCCCCCGCATGTCACTCTTCCCCTCTGTACCTAGAAATCAGCTCTGAAACCTCTGTGCCCACCACCTCAACCACTCCCATCTTTCACACCAGCACGGAGTTCCCCAGCCCACCATGTGCAAGGCCAAGAGGGAGGGCCAGCTGGTGCGAGCTTGCTGATTGGTTGGTGGTGCGACCATTGGGTGTGGTCAGAGGCAGTCTTGCTTGCCCTGGGAGGCAGGCCAGTCTAACATGCTGTGTAGGGAAGGCAGAGAGGAACGAACGAGGGAACGGAGCGAGGAGCCAAGGAGAGAAGACGGGCTACAAAGTCATGTGGGAGGTGTTCGTCACTGTGGAGGAGTGTGCCGAGAGGAGGAGGAGGAGGAGGAGGAGGAGGAGAGGTGAGTGTGTGATAGGGGACGATGGAAGAGAGGATGGGCGAGGAGGAGAGGAGATTTAGGCTGGCTGAATGTGTAAGGCTGTCGTTAGCGGGTTTCTCTCCTCTAACTCTGTGCTGTGTGTAGTCAGACAAGGGTGAGGATTTATCAGGATCACGGAAAGCTTTGAAAGAAGTTAAGATTAGCATTCTGGCTAATGTTTGACAGGGATTACGATTACTCATTGAAGAGATGAGAATGTCTTAGGACTGGAAAGAAGGTGTGTGTGTGTGTGTGTGTGTGTGTGGTATACCTGAGGGGTGTGCATGTGAGGGAAAGCAGTATACCTGAGGGGTGTGCATGTGAGTTTGAGCATGCATGTTGGGATGTCTGTGCACATGTTCCAGAGCGCCAAGTACTTTTTTTCCTGTCTGACATGGAAGACCAAAGCAGGTTCCTGGCAAAAGAGCAATGCAACCAACATCTGCTCTGGACTTGGTGTTGGTTTTGTCAGAGCATCTGTATTGCAAACCCACTACTACTGACATTAGCTTGTTCGCATGTGTGCACGTGTGTGCGCCCATCTGGCTGTGTTCATATGTGTGGTCAAAATATACAGTTCAGTTTAGGCAAACATATTGTGGTGTTTATCTGAATGTGTCATCTAAGGTCTTCAATGAAGACACGTTGTCCAGACACATCCATTCAGACACGGTCTCCAGACACATCCATTCAGACACGGTGTCCAGATACATCTGTCCATACACGGTCTCCAGACACATACTTTCAGACACGGTATCCAGACACATCTGTCCAGACACGGTATCCAGACGCATCTGTCCATACACAGTATCCAGATACATCCATTCAGACACGGTCTCCAGACACATCCATCCATACATGGTGTCCAGACACATCCATCCATACACAGTGTCCAGACACATCCATCCAGACATGGTGTCCAGACACATCCATCCAGACATGGTGTACAGACACATCCATCCATACACAGTGTCCAGACACATCCATCCATACACAGTGTCCAGACACATCCATCCATACACAGTGTCCAGACACATCCATCCAGACATGGTGTCCAGACACATCCATCCAGACATGGTGTACAGACACATCCATCCAGACATGGTGTACAGACACATCCATCCATACACAGTGTCCAGACACATCCATCCATACACAGTGTCCAGACACATCCATCATGACATGGTATACAGACACATCCACCCAGACATGGTGTCCAGACACAGTGTCCTCATACAACCCCTCCTCCTCTGCTTTAAGGCCCTTCTCTGATGAATGGTGTTTGGTCCACCCGGGTTTGTGACACCTCAGAGTCTCCAGGGATTGGATATTTTTCCTCATGCACAGGCTGTCTCAGAGGCTGTCTCTGCGATACAAAAAAGAAGCAGAACAACTAGGCAGATTTTAAGATAGTTGTGAAGTAAATACAGTGTACATTGTCACAGGGAATTGCTGGCACAAAAAGCAATTTAATTGAAGGGCCGATTACTAGAAAACATATGATTCAAGAGGTGTGTGTGTGTGTGTGGTGATTTATAGATATTCACCTTCCACAAGGTCATGCACAACTTTGTGCTGTTTGAATAGGGAGTACAACAGTGAAAAGACATCTTTTCTCCTGCATCTTCCCTCTCTTTTCCTCCTTCCTCTTCGTCTATGAGTCAGAGGACCTTTATTTTTGTCAGACTTGTTTCTTCTCAGAATAAAGTCGAGAGGGAGAGAGAGCGCGGGAGAGAGCGAGAGAGCGAAAGATAGAGCAGGAGGGAGGTGTGGTACCCCCCCTCTTATTACCCATCAGCCTGGTTGTCCAGTTTCCCAGACCTTATAATTTGGAACATCATTTTCTAGCTTCAGTAGTGTTTTCTAGTGTGTTTTTGAAGTGACAGCTCCTCACCAAACGTATTTTGGCCAATACAGCACGTGTAAATCATTATGACACAATCTTAAGAAGTCCAGGATTTAGCCAATGCGAGTAATGGGAGGTAAAATCTGGAGACACAATCATGTATGTTCTATTCATGTAAGCCCCCGACCTATATATCACATGAGAAGTGACTACAAGGCTTTTCTCCTATCCTGGTTTTAAGGCATCAGGAAATTGCAAAACCTTGCTGTCATGGACTGCTGAAATCATAGCCGCCTGCCTAAGCCAACCAGCAGGCTTGTGACTAATATTAGCACGATCACACGTAGTTTCCCTGCAGGCTAATATTAGCGCACTGTACTCACTTGGGTCTAACTGTCTGTTTGATTTGAGTCAAAAAGATGCACACATTACTAGACGCACATTTTGAGTCCTCCTGCATGCTGATTCCTGGAGAGGTGTCCAATACCCCTGGTATATGTGTGTGCACGTGTGTGTGTGTGTGTGTGTGTGTGTCTGGCTGTAACGGCGTCATTGAGCCCGGCATTGAGAGGCACTTTGGTTTGTCACTGAGACCAGAGGTGCAGGAGAAAATCCATTTAACCCGAGGAGATCAGCCGGTATTAGTCCATCACTGAAGAGCTCCAGCAGTTTCAGACTTGACCATGGCACTCTTTGCCTACGTCTGATTCTGTTACAGCGTCAAAGAAAAACCCGGGCGCGTTGGAAATCTGAAACTGAAGTGGACATGGTTCAAAATCAAGACGCTCAGGTGTTTTCTGTGAGGTCCCAGTGATCTGTAAATCAGCAAGCGCGTGGTGGGGATCCCGGCAGACCGGTGTGCATGTGTGACTGGAGGGCGACCATGTTTCACCAGCCTTCCTGCCAGCTTGGCCAACTTTCAGTGGGGGCGTTCAAGGGGAGGGTTTTTGCAGCTCGCGTGCCGGTACAACTGATAGACGAGGGGGAGGAGGGCAACGATATGTGACTTAACTTCGTAACATAGCGCCTGGGTAGATTCAGGTGGGCCGGTGTTGTTTTACTGAACTCTACGTAATCCTGTTGCCACGGGGCGCTTCCTTTAAGTCCCCAGTCTGATCACTGGCTTACTTCTTCTCTCAGTTAAATAGATTTCACGTCCTCTCTTAGAGTTTTTCTCTTCTTTTTTTCCCCTCGCATGCGTGTTGGATACATACCATTAAAGTTCCAAAATGATTACTTTCCAAATAAATCCACTGTTGTGTTTTCTTTCAGCTCATGGCCTGATGGTTCTCTGTAAACCTTTTCCTGTGTTGGCAGTGTAGCCTAGTGGTCAAGAGTGTTGGGCCTGTAAACGAAAGGTTGCTCGCTCTAATCCCTGAGCCGAAAACAAAACCTGTCACTTTGTCCCTCAGCGAGACAGTTAACCCTAATTCCTCCCAGGTTGTTGCTGTAAATGAGAACAATGCTCATTGCATTCTCGCCTTTTTTAAATAAGGTGAGATGAGAGAATTTCTGCAGGAAACAGGAATGTGGCAGTCACATTTATGACCCCGGTGAGCTAGAAGTTCCCCCTCTTGACACCATTAGACAACACACCCCATGGGGCCCACTGCGTTTAACATGACTTTGACAAATGGTTGAAAAGCCTAATTAAAAGGACTGCGTTGTCTGCAAGACAGTGCAAGCTCCTTTGAATGTGAACGTGTGATGGATAGTTTCATGAATAGGGTGCCTTTTATCCACTTGTGACATTATTTGAGTCATAGCTAGGAATGTTTAAGGCTCTCAGCTGCAGCGTTTCCTGACGTTCTCATCATTATTTGTTAAGCTGTGTTGGGTGTTTTTGGCAGTGATTCATTTAGATTTTTCACCAAGGTTCAAGGTGTTGGAATGCAACTTAACAAAGGTCAACACTGTTACTTGAACTTAACTCTTGTTAAGACTGTTTATTTTAATCCATGTTTCGTCGTTTGTAGACATTGGACATTTGGGAACATTGTGAAATGATAACGTTGTGGCTGATGAGTAGGATCCTTTTTGGCCATTTCCTGGTGTTTTCTGGTGGTTTTAAATGGAGTGTATCATGCGTTAGACGACAGTTCAGTTGATCATAGATTGATTGGCTCGATATATTTGGACAAGCTCAAATCTGTAGTTAGCCTTGCATTTAATTCTAGTCGTATTTTTAAATGTTACTTTGAATTACTTTGAACGTGTTCTTTTTATGACATCATGTTAACGTCAGGTAAGTTTTGCTAAAATGAGGCCATATATTGGTAAGAAAATGTATACAACCGATAGCGGAGTTGGTCGGGGAAAATGCTTTGTGTGTGTGTGTGTGCGTGCGTGTGTGGGTTTGTACCATGCAAGCCAAGTCTCAAATTCTTTACCTTTGTTCTGTCAAGTACTATTTGAGTGTTTCTCTCTAGCAGTCTGTGTCTCCAGCTGTTAGTTCCTCTGGTTAGCATTTAAAACAAATCCTCTGGACATTCAGCGAATAGAAATGGCTACTGCATGCATAGAAAGTGTCAGAGATGAAGTAGTAAAGATTTGGACTTGAATAGTTGTGACTTGAATAGTTTTTTTCAGGATATGAGCTGTGTGAGATTGAATAGAGTGATGGCGTTTTTGACTAGGTCGTTTGCCATGTCGGGAAGTGTTGATAGAAATTATAAAGCACTACTACTTTTCTTCCGACTGAATTCACTGTCAAAATGGACTCCCATAAACAAAATGAAAACTTCATTTCCTATCCTATTGCTGTCTATACAGTGATTCCTTGAAGTGTCCTTGCAGAATATACACAGTGCTGATGTGCACTGATAGACTCATTCATTGTTTTGACTACCAGTGTATTATCTTGTGTGTTGTCATTTTTTAGTTAGTGTTCAGGAGAGGAATTGGAGTGGATTCGCTTCCTGCTTCCTGCTTCCCACCTGGCCAATCTTCATTATCCTACATGGAAAGCGTTTGGTGTGAAAAAGGCATTTGCCATGTAATAACAGTGAAAGGCAGAATGTGAAGACTCTGAGGTTAGTGCCCTATGAAATCTGATTCAGGGATCAAACTGAGCTTTTATTAGTTTTACAGAAAACGAGTAGTATCAGTGAATCAACATTTTCTGCAACGTTTCTGAAACATCACAGGAATGCTTACGCGTGTGCTTGTGTTTTATAGGGCCCTAGATAAATAAGGGTCAATTCATTTATTACAATGAGCACTTTACAAACAGACTTGACTACCTGATTTTAGCAACCTGTAGAAACAAAGAAAGTTACACACTCTGTTTGATCTTCAAATGATTTATAAGGTAAAACAGCCAACATTTCCACTTTGACATGCCTTGTTTAGGGTTGACCGCAAACACAGTTACATGGCCTCAAACCAGGCAGATGGCCATTTTCACGGCCGTCAGAATAATGTGTCATTTTCCGTCTCTGGGGCACCTAATCCCCTGTGTTGAGCTTATAGAGAACCAGAAGGAAGGCATCTAGTCATTTCCTTTGTTTTTTAATGAAGACAATTATCTCAAAGCTACAACATCTAGATTGGATGATAGGGAGGGATTGTTGGTAGTACTCATCTGCAGAAATGCTAAGGATTATAGATTAGCTTTCTAGGTTATGAGGTGAAGCCCTTTACAGTGTATTGTAGGGACCAGGACAATACCAGTGTTGTGAAACTTTTCAGTTGCGTGGCAGGAAAACAAAATAAATGTAACGTCTTTTCCCGAAGACACATTGGGCAGCCTAGGGGTGATCGGTGGTCTGAGACGCTTCTGGCCCACATTTATGGCTGCAGTTTGGGTTTGAATCCAGCCCTCTCCTGTTTCAAGAAAAAAAACTCGTTTTATTCTTCTCAACATTCGTGTTCAATCAACAACATTTAACCGTCAGGGCTACAACAAAAACAGTAAACAACCATGATCTAGGCTTGTGTCATGCTAATGCATTATTGGTCCCTGATGGTGGAGTGATGTGTGCCACAAGCTGCGTTTTAAAGGATAGCGATTTCATCCCGGATCTAGGCGGTCTTTCTTGTTTGGGAGGGCAATTTCTCCACGTCCCGGGAAAACCAGTCAGACATTTATAGTAACAGTATATCTTTGTGTAAACAGCCTGCTGTTCTCCGTGTTTGCAACACTCCGTACGAATCGAATGCCTTCTCATTATCTGAGGTTCTTTCTCTGTCCCTCCTTCTCTCAAACCCCTCTCTCACAGGTGAATAGAGTTCTGCTAGAGGTGACCCCATGTTTGTCTTCGGTTTGTCCACACTTTCCTTAGTCTTACTGGGCGAAAGAAAGACCTCCCCAGCATCTGCCTCATTAGCAAAGAAACAACAAAAAACAAAACACGAGTTCCAGGAAAAGGATGCCAGTCTCTCTCCACCCTATCAGCCTCTCTCTCCCTCTGGGTTTGTGATGTGTGGAGTGTGAGGTCATGTCCCAGACTGGAAAAGTTCTTCATCTGTACGTGGAGGTGCGGTCAGCCTCGGAGCAGGATGGGAAGGGGGGCTTGGAAGGAGGGGTGGGGGGTCCCAGGACCGGAAGTGACTCAGCGTCAGCACAAAATGGGCCAGAAGGGCTTTTGACACAGCTCACCGGCCACACAAAACGTCCTACTCCTGCTGAAGCTCCAGTGCACAGCTTGGCCCATTACCCCCACGGGAGCCAGTCCCCCTCCAGACACACTGTGAGCTTCCAGCTTCACTCTGGCCACGGCACCCAGTCGCCTCGCATCTCGAAGCGGCAGAGTTCGCCAGGGTCACTGACGAATTCCCCAGGGTTTTCCGGGATGGTGGGGGCCCCCGGACAGCACAATGCCTCCTCCAAAGGGCGGGTCGCCGGGGGCCATGGCCAACGCTCGGTGGTGACCTTCAGTTACATTGAGAAGGCCAAAGTCAAAACTGTGGAGAGCCCGCAGAACTCTGCTTCGCAGGGGGGCTCCAGGGTAGAGGAGTCGTTCCCGTCTTCCCTCCCCCAGAAGAGACTCGTCGACCACATCTGGTCAGATGGTCCTGGATCCCCGTGCAGATCTAGTCCTAAAAAAGCATCACATCCCCAAGGCGGTCACAAGCAGCAACAGGGGACACATCGGGGCACCCCAAGCCTTGGCCACCCCGTCCCGGATCCCGTCGGCAGGGCGGCCACACAGAGGGCCCTGGAGGAGTTTGGGTTCGGCTCCCCCTTGCTCAGGAGTAAGATCATTCACGGGCTGGAGCAGTGTCCACCAGGCTCCCGCCAAACCCAGCAGGTCTGCTGCCAGGCCTGGGCCGGCGGCTCTCCTGCGCGACGCCACTGTGGCTGCAATAACTTCCCCAATAGTCACATTGTGGATGCGGATAGAAACAGGGCCGTCTGCGGGCCAATACCCAGGAGCCCGGCCTCTAACCAGCTTTCCTCCCATGCAAGGCAGGCAGCTCTGGGCATGTCTCTTAATTCAAGACCCAGGTTGTGCGCGGGTGCCCAGGCGCAGAGTCCGCACCACTGGGAAAGCCAGGACAATACTGGGAGCACGAACTCCCAGAGACACAAGCCCTGTAACAGCAGTCCTTTGCCTCACGCGGCTATCCTCCACCTTGGCAATAAACTAGGGGAGGGAACTGTACTGAACCAGCTGAACGGTAGCACACCCTCCTCCCCGGCCAACAGCCCTGAGGTGGCCCGGAGGCTTGCCCTGGAGGCCACAAAGGTGTCCTCCATTTTGGCCGAGGTGAGGAGGAACTCGTTGACTTTGCACAACGCTCTAGACGCGGAGTTAGGGAGACCTGGTGGTCTGCCGGGAGAACCCCACAGTTTTCTCCCAAATGCACAGCGCCAAGACATCCAGCGTCAGGCGGTTAAAATGAACATCCCTTTACACGGCCAGCGCACACCAGCATCGGACGACACTGACTCTCACCAGGCGGTGAACTCTTCACCAGCGTCACACAGAAAGTGCACGAGCTCTCCAGCACCAACCAATGACGGGGCTCAGCATGGGGTGGGAGCAGCTCTGGCTCAGAGCTCTATCCTATCAGATTCGGTAGCAAGCGGAGGAGGGTCACCGGCCCTACCTTCGCTCCTCCTCCGTCCCGCTCCTCCCCCCGCTGAGGCCGGCTCCCCTTTGAGGGACCCCAGGCTCCTCAGAGCCCAGCTTAGAGTGACAGACAGCCCCACGCTACACCGCTGCCGGCCTCCCCAATACACTGGAGATCTCTGGCCCCTTGAGCTGGACGGGAGGGGTGACTCGTCCTGCTTCGAGAGGGGGGGCAGCGCGGAGCTGTCCCGTAGGCTCTACGTAGGCCAGAGTGTGGAGGAAGCCCCGGTCAGCTGGACCTCCAGGCAAACCTGGAGCCACCTGGTGGTGGAGGAGAGCAGCAGCTCCAGTTCCAGCCCCGGACACGGACCCAGAACCGGGCAGCACCCCTTGAGCACGGCCCAGCAGAAGAGGGCAGAGCAAAGGAGGAGGGAGGTTCTGCTACTGGGCCCGGTGGTGCTGGACTCTCCTGAGGAGGATGAGGGACTGGATGGGGATGTGGAGGAGGTTTACGGACCAGGGCCACAGGCAGGCCTGCTGAGGGTGGAGGAGCCTCCGGAGGGGGAACATATGGGCGTAGCGGGGTCTTCGTCTCGGAGTTCCAGCGGGGTGACCGGCAGCCTGGGGGAAAGGGACTGCGTTTCCCCAGAGTCCAGTCAGTCCAGCCACCAGAGTAATGAGACCGGGGCAGCCACCTCCGGGATACAGGTGAAAGACATTCCTCTTCCTGCATGTGGCGTCGATGTGTTCGTTTCGATAGCACGACGTTCGCTTATTATGTCTTGTACGTGTTTTGTCCAGTATTTCCATTTGTCTGTCGCCGTGTGGTTTTACAGACGGACAGTGTCTCTCCAGTCCCAGGCCCCTCCCTTCACTCCCAGAAGATAGCGCGTGCCAAGTGGGAGTTCCTGTTTGGGACCCCCGCCGAGGAAGCTGCCAGCAGGGGGGAGAAAAGTGAGAGCGCTTCATTTTTACCAGCCACACCCATGACTTGTATTAACTGTACTCAGCAGTCATCTCTATCACTATCTACATTCAAGTTGACCTACAACATACTATACATGTGATACAGGTGACACGTGACACACATCATAACACGTAATGTGCGCATGCAGTGGTGTAATATAATAATAGCAACCTGATGACATCAGCATGGGTTGTTTTTTTTCACTGAAATCAGCTGCTTCTTCTGCTCCCTCTTTGCAGATTCAACCGCGGCCACAGCTCCCCCTAGTGGCCAGTCCAGTGAATCCCCCACCCCCACGCCCCCCACCTCCCTCCCCCTGATCTCGGCCAATCACGAGGTGCACCACGTCGAGGTGGAGCTGGTGACTCCGCCCCCAACGGCGGCCGGGGCTCCGCCCAGGACGGGCATCATCCGGAGGACGCTCAGGTACTCGGAGACGGATCTGGACGCCGTGCCCCTGCGCTGCTACCGCGAGACCGACATCGACGAGGTGCTTCTGGCCGAGCAGGAGGACGCCGACTCCGCGTTCGGCAGTAACCGCAGTGTGAAGAGCACGTCTGGCACGGGCAGCAGCCCCCTGGGAGTCTGTCCCTATGAGAGAACAAGTGCGGAGGAGGAGGAGGAGGAGGAGGAGGAAGGAGAAGAGGAAGATGAAGAGGAGGAGCTGGACGAGGAGGATGAGGAGGTGGTGAGCTGGGCGTCGGTGAGGATGCAGGGAGATCTTAAGAGGCAGCAGCAGCAGCAGGTGATCAGTCAGCTCCTGAAGAGGTGAGACAGACATCTAGAAACACACACACACACACAAACACACATAAAATATGCTCACACACGCTCGCAGTCATGCTGAGACAAAGAATCACCCATTTCATGTTTGACAGGGTTTGACATTGCACGTCCACGACAGACTGCACGTCCACGACAGACTGCACGTCCACGGCAGACTGCACGTCCACGACAGACTGCACGTCCACGACAGACTGCATGTCCACAACAGACTGCATGTCCACAACAGACTGCATGTCCACGACAGACTGCTTTATTTAGCACCTGACCGTGTCACTTACAGTGGAGCTCAAGGCGCTTTGAATGAAAATGGGAGTGTTCCAGCTGGGAGCGTTCCCACGAGAACTGCACTTATTGGATGTCCTCTCAGACCAGTTGGTTGACAGACTGTGTCTTTTTTTCATTCATATGTGGTCAAACCAGTACATAGCGAGTCACTGCACTAATAGAGGAGTTTTTCAACCAAGATCAATTCCTCTGAAATGACTTTTGAGGTTCATTAATCCGGAACATTAGACACCACAGACCCAGAAAGGTCTTCCTGTTTTTGGTTCTCCCTCTCCTCCTTTCTCTCTTTCTCCCTCTAGGCCGTTGGACAGTTTCTTTGACAACCTCCCGGTCCTGAAGTCGCCCATCCTCGTGTCCGGCCCTCGTTTGGGAGTTACCTCCGAAGACACATTCAGCCGCCATTTTGAGAGCATCATGGAGTCCCACCGTGCCAAAGGCACGTCCTACTGCAGCCTGGACCTGGACAGCGAAGAGCTGCTGACCTCCAGCACCCAGACGGTGCTATCCTTTGACCTCCCAACTCTGACCCCGGAGATCCAGGGCGGTCAGATGATCTGTCATAGCGCCCGGCAGATTGTGAAGCTGAGCTTCGCCCCATTGGCCCACCACGAGAGGGGGACAAGCCTATCGGAGTCCATCATCACGATGACGGGCGACTCTGATGCCACGCGTGCCCCCTCCAGTGAGAGGCTGAGCAGTGGCTCGGAGGACACGCCCCTGCGAGGGGGAGGGGGCGCGGCACGGAGGCTGGGGAGCAGCTGGTACAGCAACCCCACATTCTCCTTCCCTAGGTCAGTGATGTCGTACAGCAGCAACCCCTCCCTGTCTCTCAACAGGTCAGTGATGTCATCACTACTGTTATGCTACTGTGTGAAAGGCCACGGCTGATTGGCTTCTGACAGACTGTATGATAGGTCAAACCTGATACTTTTCTGGCAGACTGTATGAAAGGTCACACCTGATACATTTCTGACAGACTGTATGAAAGGTCACACCTGATTGGCTTCTGACAGACTGTATGAAGGGTCACAGCTTAAAGGTCACATCTGATAGGTTTCTGATAGACTGTATGAAAGGTCACACCTGATACATTTCTGACAGACTGCATAAAAGGTCACACCTGATAGGCTTCTGATAGACTGTATGAAGGGTCACAGCTTAAAGGTCACATCTGATAGGTTTCTGATAGACTGTATGAAAGGTAACATCTGATTGGCTTCTGACAGACTGTATGAAGGGTCACAGCTTAAAGGTCACATCTGATAGGTTTCTGATAGACTGTATAAAACGTCACACTTGATACATTTCTGACAGACTGACTGTATGAAAGGTCACACTTGATACATTTCTGACAGACTGACTGTATGAAAGGTCACACCTGATACATTTCTGACAGACTGACTGTATGAAAGGTCACATCTGATACATTTCTGACAGACTGGCTGTATTAAGGTCACACCCTACTTCTTGTGGTAGGTCGGTGGTCTGAGAGCTCAGTGGTGTTTGTTGGCCAAGGAATATGTTCCCTTCTATCAGATGTTGTGCCAGTAAATAAAAACTGCCTAAGCACACAGTATGATAAGAAGCTGCGGAGTCAAAGTCCATCATCACAAATTGAACACAATATTGGGATAAAATTATATACAAAAATTAAAAGGTTTCAGAGAAGGTGATTAAATATGAGGATAATATCTATATGTAGGGTGTGTGGTGTGAAGGGGACACTTTCTTCATACGCAAAGATTTCCATTAGCAAGTGTCCCATTTTCACAACAATCTCCTTGAGACATTGAAATATAATGCCTTTGTCCTCCAATCTCAGTTCCCAGACACACCAGTCCCAGGACTTAGTCTGCTGCAGTGCGATTTTAGAGCCGAGCTGTTACTAAAGGTCATTAGGAGAATGCGTGCGTGTGTGCGTGTGTGCGTGCGTGTGTGTGTGATGGAACAGGTGACTAGTGACGGAGGCAGATGGCCGTGGAAAGCACAGCCCTCACCTTCAACGCGCCCTACGCATCACAACTACTAGCAACGGCAGTGATTAGGCAGTTGACCCGTCAATAGCTGCATAGCTGAAACTCCCCCCGATCTATTGATTACACGGGTTGTCATGATAATAGAATTATCTGTCAGGGGTTTGGAAACCCGGCACCATCTGGTGGGATTTGTAATTAGTTTAGAGAGGAATTGAGGTGCTGTGGACTGGCGGCCTGGTTGTTTGAGTGTCCTGGTAATTTAAGATCTCGACTCCTCATGTCACCTTTTCCCAAATTCGTTGGTGGAGAAGGTCAGAGGAGAGGGACCTCCAGCTCGATATTCCAGTGGGTTACGAAGTGAAGACGAGGCAGTGAGGGGAGAGGGGACGTGAGGGGTTTGCCGGCAGGATCTCATTGCGTTCGACAGCACTCCAGTGGGACTGTCACCTTGCATCACAGACACCAGATGGCGCTAAAGTACCATGTTGTAGCGTGTTGTGGCTCTTGACAGACAGATTGTCTGCCAGTGGGTTTATGGTTAAACTTGTGAGTCATTTGTGGGGTCTGCCGTAAGTTACCTTTTTGTGTGTGCGTCTGCGTGTGTGTGTGGTTGGTGTGTGTTTAGGCGTGTTTATGTACACAGGGCTTGGCCCAGAGCCACTCCTGTCTGCTGGTCGCCAGGCTAGTGACCTCAGTCCCGTTCCAGAGAACTACTCGGCCTCCTCTCGTCGCACTAGAGGCACAGAACCGGTTCTGGGTGGTGTGTGAGAAAGAGCGAACCCTTGCCTCTATAAAGTCCAAGCTGTGTACCGGAACGAATCCGATGACCACTCACCAAACCAAACAAGCTAAAGTGGCTAATAGGTTTGGGGACATTTTCAATGATTCCATTTGTGAAGAAGGCATGCCTCAGTCTGTGGGATTTTGATTTAGCCGACCTAGAAGCCCGGGTGTTTTTTCGAATTTAGGCACATTTAGAAACCAAACCCAGCAGAACAACAGGAATCTTCGGCTGCGTTTGCGATCCCTGTTCTATTCTATTCCACTGGATTTGCTAAATATTGACGTTGCTATTCGTTACCACAGCTACTGGAAACGGACGACTTTGATAACCCTGGAAGAACAGGAATCCAGGAAGAGGGGAGGTATTCACAGTCCTCTTCATACTTTGATAGCAGTTGGAATTTCACCCCTCCTTCCCTCTCCCCATTTGAGATGGTTTGTGCCGTTGTTAGACAGAGGCCCATTGTGACGAACTGCCCTTTAGACGGACAGAGGTGGACCAATTATGTGGCGATGGGCCCATGAAGCGGAGGCTGAATTCTCTCATGGTCTCTGAGCAGCGCTGTGATAGCTGCTCAATTAGTCCTCGCTGATGTAACGGATTATGATGATTATCGGCGGCGAGTTGCATACAGCGAATGGGTGCCTCAACGATGTCCGCTGGTGCTCAGAATAGGCCCTAAACCTAACCCTAACCCTAAACCTAACCCTAACCCTAAACCTAACCTATATGGTTATCAGCGGGGACCTGTTCAACATGTAATCACACTGTGCCGAGATAACACTCTTGGCTCCAAGTTCATACGCAGCTCCGAGCTGGAGACCAGTACCCATGTGGGCCCTTCTCCACGGTCTCCTCTTCACGTGAATATACAAGGCAGAGTGTGAGCACATCCGTTCTCTTCCAGAAGAAACTAAAAGGAGTAATCCTGTTTCTAATTCAACACACCCTACAGTGTAGGGTTACCAGTGGGAGTTCTCCCTGGCACTGTCTCGCTGTGTTTATGTTGGTGTGGTTGTGTCTCCATTAAGAAGCCGGGTGGACAACATGTTCTGTGGACCTCGTCCAAAGATGGACCTAATGACTATGAGTAATTGGAGCTTGTGAAAAGGGAGAGAGGGAGAGCGGGGAGGGGAGAGAGAGCAGCGGAGAGCTTTTGAGTGAAAGGCGGCCAAGTTCCGCGTTCAAGGTCGGCAGCGGACATTGCCGAAGTTTACACAGTGGATGAGAGGAGGATAACAGAGAGCAACGAAGGCGGAGCAAAAACAGAAACAAACAGAGAGAGCAAACGAGAGCCGAACCAGGCCCTGCGGGACAAAACCTCTCTTGCCGAGGCACAAGATAAACACAATACGAAGGAAAGGCACAACCCAGCTTTTCCAAGTGCCTTCGTACAACTGCACATTTCAACTGAAGCCAAAGGGAGTGACCTGCTAGCTGAACGTCAGGGCCTGTTGGGCTAGAATACGAGGGATGCGCTAAGGGAAGCGGAGGAACAGGGGGGAGGAGGTGATGCGATCTGGCCAGGGAGCCAGGACAAGGACAGGGGGGGTGAGTCGGGGAGCTAGTCTGAGGCACCCTTCGTACAGGGGGGGGACGGGTACGGCAGGGAAGGCCTGCTCTGTGTTCTGTTGGCACGGCTCACATGGAGATGACAGGTACCTTCCAACTCACCGTTCGAGCTCCCGGCGGAGGTGAGAGCTCTCCTCTTCTGTCCTCTCCTTTTCTGTCCTCTCCTGTCCTCTCCTGTCCTCTCCCCTTGCGTCCTCTTCCGTCCGCTCCTCTCCTGTCCTCCCTTCAGGGTGGTACTGTAATCACCGCACTGTGACTGGCTTTGAGGTTCCCCTGATGTAAATCCTTTGTTAGAAAGCTGTGTGCTTCTAGTGCAACAGCAACTTTTAATAGGCCTAGATCGAAGAAATATCACAAATATCTCCTTTCTCCTCTCACTTCCTTCAATGGCTTGATATATGAAACAGGGAAACAACTGTGTCTGGTAATCAGCCTTCACCCGGTTTTGTAGCCATTCATTCAGCTGACAGGACAAAATGTTTGTTGTGCTGCATTGTGGTAGGTAAAATGTGTGTTGTGTTTTCTCATGCATACTTCATGTACAGTTCCCATGCCTGTCTTTTTGGATAAAGATGTCATGGCTTAAGCTTCTGCTGAAACTAGTCATCCTTTATCATTTAAAAAGATATAGAGAAGTTCAATGTTCTGTAACAGGTTCCAGAGGTAACATGACGAAAACATGAATTCAAGACTTTGAAGGAGGCTCTCTGTTGGGTGCCCAACAGAGAGAGGAAGTAACAGAAAACGAGAGATTTCAAGGAGGTTCTATAACAACCCATCCTTTTATTTTACCTATACGCTTACCGATGCCGCACCGCTTAGAAGGTTCACGTTTTAAAAAGTCAACCTGTTTGTCTTCAGGGAGAAGGTTCGTCTGGCGACAGACACTGAGCTGGACCAGGACTTCAGTGAGCGGTTGGGTCTGGGGAGCAGTGACACCCTGACCAATGGGAACCGTGCTGACGGAGAGGCGGCCAAGCGCCTGGCCAAGCGCCTCTTCACCTTGGACGGCTTCAGGAAGTCCGATGTAGCCCGTCACCTCAGCAAGAAGTGAGCGCCTGATGCCGTCTCGTCCAATCAGCCGCTCTCTGCACCATGTATACCACGTCTTGCAATTTACAGAATAACGCTGAAATGAATCTTGTATCTTCTACGTGTTGTGGTGTACTGTCAAAGGTGGATGGCGTAACGTCTGTGCAGTATACGGCTAAATCAAATGTTCTCTTTGTATAGCTAGTGTACTGCTAAATCAAATGTTATCTTTGTATAGCTAGTGTAGTGTAGTGCTAAAACAAATAGATATCTTCTATGTAGTCTGCTTGATGGACTGTACTTCCATCTGTGTGTCTGATGGGAAGGAATCTAAGATGAAAGCAGCTCCCGGGTCTCTTACCGATGTACCCTGGGAACCACTGTTTTGACACACACCCAACTGTGTTGTTCAACTGATGTTGGCTGACAGGCTAAAGGCCTTGTGTATTGGAGCTGGGAGAACCCGCATCCAACAAAAATGTTTCTCCCTTTTCACTTTCTCCCCTTTTCCATCTTATCTTTCTGTCTTTCTCCTGTTCTCTCACTATCGCTCTCCCTATGTTTCTCTTGTTTTCTGTTTCTAAATTTCTCTCTCTCATTCCTCTCTCACCAGCAATGACTTCAGTCGTATGGTTGCAGAGGAGTATCTGCATTTCTTTAACTTCGTGGGTCTTACTCTGGACCAGGCTCTGAGGTCAGTGTTTTCTTGTGTTTATGATTGACTGACTCACTGACTGACTGATTCTCTAAGTCACTGACAAATACATTTCTATAAATTAATTTGGATCTCAAGGGCTTTAATTTTATGACTGGATTTCTAGATATTGATGTTGTATGGACCCTGTCTTGGTCGTGATGCTGGGTTCTGGTGTCCCATTGATCCGGTCGCTGTAGTTTCAGGGAAACGCTGCTCTCTGGTGGCTAGCTTAGGCATGGCAGCCTAAAATATACTTCACTCAGGTCCAGAACAAAGATGCCTGGTTGAATTAATAAAGGGCTTGGTGGTCAATGTATCAGTATAAGGTGGATCTGTGTCTAATGAGGTAAGTTACCATTTGGCTGGAACCATAATCAGTCAGGATACAGCTCCATGAGACACCGGAAATATCAGATTGAGGTTGCGAAAAAACACTTTGCTCTTTGTGTGTTCCAGAAACTTCCTCAGACAGTTTGCCCTGATGGGGGAGACTCAGGAGCGGGAGCGGGTGTTGTCTCACTTCTCCAGGAGGTACCTGCACTGTAACCCCAAAGTCATCCCGACCGAGGGTAAGAGCATGGCAGCGTGTGGCGTCTGGCACGCCTTCAGGAGGACATCTGACAGCCCTGTCGTCATGCTAATAGGTCTGTTCCCTCCTCATCTAGACGCCATTCACACCCTGACCTGTGCCCTGATGTTACTGAACACTGACCTGCATGGCCATGTAAGTAGAGACGTGTGTGTGCGTGCGCGTGCGTGTGTGAGTGTGTGCGTGTATGTTCTTTGCCTTCCCATCCCTCCAGGCTCCACTGCGTCACCCCTGCTGGCAGATTTAGGAATAAGGACCCACGCTGATCTGGAATCAGCCTTTTGGCTGCGATATGCTCCGGTCTCTCTGTGGTGAATGTAGTCCATATGAAAACTGTCGGCTGATTCCAGAGCGGCTCTGAGTCTAGGACCTTCTTTGTTCGCAGCCTTCGCAGATGATTACGGGAATTCAAGCCAGAGACGTTTATGTAATATATGGGAGTACGCAGATTAGGTTGAGGTGGTTAGAACTGTCTGGGAGATACACAGCCTACAGAGAACCAGGGGACTGAAACATGGCTAATGTACTGTAGTTTCACTGTCATTATCACCATTATCTATGTGATTTAGTCTTTATTGTCCCCAATATCATCATCATCAACATTGACCTTCGTAGTCACAGTTCCCATCCTCATCAATCCTCATCATCATGGTCCCAAGCCTCTTCTTTATCATCACTTCCTTGAATATGTTGTCTTTGCAAAAAGGCGTGGCTGAGTGAGGGGTTTCAGGGAGGTTCGTGTCTCGCTTCAGAGAGGAATTTCCGATGGAGCAGTTTGTCAGAGAGCCTCAGACAAACTGGCTCATTAGAAAAATCCGTGGATGGGTTAAGTGACTCAACCTCGGATAACAGATGAGGGATGAGGAAGACGACAGTCGTCCAGTGTGTTCAGTGTCCTGTGTCCCCCCCCCGCTTTTTCAGAACATCGGCCGGAGGATGTCGTGCACTCAGTTCATTGGCAACCTGGAGGGTCTTAACGAGGGCCAAGACTTTCCCAAACCACTGCTTAAGGTAGGTCACTGCGCTGTACATTTCTGTAAATGCACTCACACACCCACACACACATACTGCATGAGCCCATACATACTCATTTGCACATGCGCGCAAGCAAACAGACTGATGGCCGTGTATACACAGATACACAGATGCCCAAACCCACACACATTTGCAGTGGGTGGTGTGTGTTTTTGGGTCCGTTTGTGTGTGAGTGTGTGTGTGTGTGTGTGTGTGTATGTCCGGCTGAGTGCTCTGTGCTGCTGTGACTCCTCGTACCCCCTGAGTCCCCCCCGTCACAGCTTTGCCTCAGTCGCCACATCACGTGGCTCACCGTTGCCATGGTGCTGGCCTGGGTTATGGTTCTGTTGAAGACCACGGGGAGACGCGCTGACCCTCCGGGGGCATCTGCGCTCCAGACTGGATGACATTAAATGATGCTGTGGGCATCTCCCCCTTGGCGGTCAGCGTAATGGGATTAGGCCCTTCTGGAGCCACTGGTTCAGACCGGCGGATGCCAGACCATCTAAATCAGTGAGGTAGTCTGCCGTTGACACGCTAATGATGAGGCGTTTGATTTGTTTTGTCTGCAAAGTCTTCCTTCAACACAACTCCCCTGGGCACAAGGCAACAGGTCGTAATGGTGTATCTAGAATGCGTTAGAGGAAGGGAAATGAAGGAACATGAATTCTGAAACCACCGGTTTTGCTGTTATTTAGTCAGGATAGCTTCAGTACACTGCTGTGGCTCTGCTATAAGCTGAGAGAGAGAGAGAGAGAGAGAGAGAGATAAAACAGAGGGAGCTACATAGAAAAAAGGGGGGGGTAAGGAAATATGGCGAGAGAAAGAGAGAACAGAAATTAGCCCATTGACTTGGGTTAGATGTTTTATTAATGCGCTCTATGGATCTTTTAAATCATGCTTCCTTCACACCCCTCTCCTCTCTCTCCGTCTCTCCTTTCTGTCTGTCTCTCCTCTCTCTCTGTCATCTCTCTCTCTGTCTCTCCTCTCTCTCTGTCTCTCCTCTCTGTCTGTCTCTCCTCTCTGTCTGTCTCTCCTCTCTCTCTGTCACCTCTCTCTCTCTGACTCTCCTCTCTCTCTGACTCTCCTCTCTCTCTGTCTCTCCTTTCTGTCTGTCTCTCCTCTCTCTCTGTCTCTCCTTTCTGTCTGTCTCTCCTCTCTCTCTGACTCTCCTCTCTCTCTGTCTTTCCTCTCTGTCTGTCTCTCCTCTCTCTCTGTCATCTTTCTCTCTGACTCTCCTCTCTCTCTGACTCTCCTCTCTCTCTGCCCTCTCACTCTTTCTCCTTTTTCACATGTTTTCCTGCCCACTTTCTAAATGCTTCTATTCTCTTGCCACCGTTATGCACTCTGCTCTTATTTTCTCTCGTTTTTATCATTGGCTTTGTCACTGTACACTCCATGTTCCCTCACCTCCTCCCACTCCTCGTTCTCTTCTCATTATATCCCTCTCATTTTCTCCTGACTAAATGATTGTCATGCCTTTCCACATTCCCTGTTTATCTGCTTCTTATCCCTCATTTGCCGCTTTGTCATTTCCACTCACTGGTGTGTTTTATTTATTTATTACATTTACTGAACATTTATTTAAACAGGGGAATCAAGCTGAGCCCAAAGTCTCTTTTACAACTGAGCCCTGTATTACAGACAAAATACATCAAAAAAGAAAATAGAATAGACAAAAGGCAACACAATGAAACAAATGGATATGAAGCACACACATTAGGAAAGCAGATCACAGTTGACAGTGGAAAGGTGCAGTATCAGACATGTGACCTGCCAAGTGTGAGTATATTCACTAATGGAGGCACCATGCAAAAACTGGCATTTGATAATCAATTTCCATTGATAATCCATCCGTTGTCAGGCTTGGTTACCAGTCTAATGGCCCTGGGGGAGAACCTGTGCAAGTTCTTAATGGTTTCAGGCTCTGTGTGACACTTGGGCCAATCTGGGTCTGTTATCTACACTAGAGGAATCGGTACATCTCAATTCTATCTAAATCTTTCTCTCACTTGCACACAAGCACATAGGCCCACACCCACTACTGCTCTCCATTCTCTATTCCTCAATGTCTCAGTTTACATTTCTCTTATGGCCTCTCTTGCTCTCAAAATATCCCTCTCTCTCTCTCTCTCTCTCTCTCTCTCTTCGTCCCTCCCTCTCCCTCGTTTTTAGTGTAGCACTGTTTCATCAACACCCCTGCGCACCCGTCATGCCACTCTTTCACTCTTTTCCTGCACTCTATCTCCTCCTCCCTCTTGCTCACTCGCTCGCTCCCTTTTACTTGGGTTCAGAGTGTTTTATTTTCAGCTTTATGAAATAGCAGTGCCCCCGGTGGTGTGTGGCTCTGCTCTTGTATCTCTAACATCACCATCTGTCTCTCTCCTTTTCATGTCTCTCTTCTCCTCATGCTGCTCTCTCTCTCTTCTCATGTCACTCTGTCTCTCTCTCGTCCTCACATCTCTTTTTCCTCATATCTCCCTGTCTCTCTTCCTTGTTTCTTTCTCCTCATGTCTCTCTGTCTCTCTTGTCCTCATATCTCTTTCTCATGTCTCTCTGTCTCCCTCTTGTCCTCATATCTCTTTCTCCTCATGTCTCTCTGTCTCTCTTGTCCTCATATCTCTTTCTCCTCATGTCTCTCTGTCTTTCATGTCCTCATATCTCTTTCTCCTCATGTCTCTCTGTCTCTCTTGTCCTCATATCTCTTTCTTCTCATGTCTCTCTGTCTCTCTTGTCCTCATATCTCTTTCTCATGTCTCTCTGTCTCCCTCTTGTCCTCATATCTCTTTCTCCTCATGTCTCTCTGTCTCTCTTGTCCTCATATCTCTTTCTCCTCATGTCTCTCTTGTCCTCATATCTCTTTCTCCTCATGTCTCTCTGGCTCTCTTGTCCTCATATCTCTTTCTCCTCATGTCTCTCTGTCTCTCTTGTCCTCATTTCTCTTTCTCCTCATGTCTCTCTGTCTCCCTCTTGTCCTCGTATCTCTTTCTCCTCATATCTCCCTCTCTCACTCGCAAGTGCAAGTTGAAAGGCTCTAATAGTTTGGATAAAAACTGAGAAATCTGAACATAAAATTGAGAAATCTGAACATAAAAACTGAGAAATCTGAAAATGTAACTAAGCATTATAAACAAGTCTCAAAATATGGTAATGTCAAACATTTTATTATTAGCCCTATATAGTGTTGTAACAACATGCTACAAGCATGATAGATACTTAAGAATAAACAGGGAAGAATGTTGGTTATTTTCACAATGCTGTCCATGCCACACTGGTTACCCTTTTCTCATGGCAACGGGTCGCAATTGTTTCTGCTGTATTTTGGATGTTGTGGTAATTCATCTAATAGATACAGAAGTTTATCAGTTTTTGATTTGGCAAATGTAACAGAATTGCAGCTTGGTTTCCTCCTCATTTTGTGGGCAATGTGCACTTAATTGGTCGAGAGTGAGAGAGGTCTGCCTCTCATGACAGCAAGGCCATACTCACAGAATCTGTACAGAGTCAAGGTTTTCTTTTTCTTAATCTTGGGTTGATCAAAGTTATTCTGTTTTGTTGTACTTTGGCTCCATCTGTTTGGGATATCATGTTTATCTTTCTTAAATAGAAAGCACTGTTTGGGAAATCATGTTTATAGAAACATATCATGTTCATGTTTCTTTGATATAAGGCCCTGATTTGGATATCATGTTCATGTTTCTTTGATACAAAGCCCTGATTAGCATATCATGTTCATGTTTCTTTGATATAAAGCCCTGATTGGGATATCATGTTCGTGTTTCTTTGATATGAAGCCCTGATTGGGATATCATGTTCATGTTTCTTTGATATGAAGCCCTGATTGGGATATCATGTTCATGTTTCTTTGATATGAAGCCCTGATTGGGATATCATGTTCATGTTTCTTTGATATGAAGCCCTGATTGGGATATCATGTTCATGTTTCTTTGATATGAAGCCCTGATTGGGATATCATGTTCATGTTTCTTTGATATGAAGCCCTGATTGGGATATCATGTTCATGTTTCTTTGATATGAAGCCCTGATTGGAATATCATGTTCATGTTTCTTTGATATGAAGCCCTGATTGGGATATCATGTTCATGTTTCTTTGATATGAAGCCCTGATTGGGATATCATGTTCATGTTTCTTTGATATGAAGCCCTGATTGGAATATCATGTTCATGTTTCTTTGATATGAAGCCCTGATTGGGATATCATGTTCATGTTTCTTTGATATGAAGCCCTGATTGGGATATCATGTTCATGTTTCTTTGATATGAAGCCCTGATTGGGATATCATGTTCATGTTTCTTTGATATGAAGCCCTGATTGGGATATCATGTTCATGTTTCTTTGATATGAAGCCCTGATTGGGATATCATGTTCATGTTTCTTTGATATGAAGCCCTGATTGGGATATCATGTTCATGTTTCTTTGATATGAAGCCCTGATTGGGATATCATGTTCATGTTTCTTTGATATGAAGCCCTGATTGGGATATCATGTTCATGTTTCTTTGATATGAAGCCCTGATTGGGATATCATGTTCGTGTTTCTTTGATATAAGGCCCTGAGTGGGATATCATGTTCATGTTTCTTTGATATGAAGCCCTGATTGGGATATCATGTTCATGTTTCTTTGATATGAAGCCCTGATTGGGATATCATGTTCGTGTTTCTTTGATATAAGGCCCTGAGTGGGATATCATGTTCATGTTTCTTTGATATGAAGCCCTGATTGGGATATCATGTTCATGTTTCTTTGATATGAAGCCCTGATTGGGATATCATGTTCGTGTTTCTTTGATATAAGGCCCTGAGTGGGATATCATGTTCATGTTTCTTTGATATGAAGCCCTGATTGGGATATCATGTTCATGTTTCTTTGATATGAAGCCCTGATTGGGATATCATGTTCATGTTTCTTTGATATGAAGCCCTGATTGGGATATCATGTTCATGTTTCTTTATATGAAGCCCTGATTGGGATATCATGTTCATGTTTCTTTGATATAAGGCCCTGATTGGGATATCATGTTCATGTTTCTTTGATATGAAGCCCTGATTGGGATATCATGTTCATGTTTCTTTGATATGAAGCCCTGATTGGGATATCATGTTCATGTTTCTTTGATATGAACCCTGATTGGGATATCATGTTCATGTTTCTTTGATATGAAGCCCTGATTGGGATATCATGTTCATGTTTCTTTGATATGAACCCTGATTGGGATATCATGTTCATGTTTCTTTGATATGAAGCCCTGATTGGGATATCATGTTCATGTTTCTTTGAGGCCTGTCCTGCCTTGACTGACAGACATCAGGACCTCTTTTGGAGTCATTATTTTGTCTTGCTGAGGTTCACTGTCTGGGTTTCAAATAATTTCTACACAAAATCTATCTAGCTGCTGCAGCATCTCACTTTACTCTGCCTCTGTCTCTCTCTAGTGCTTCTCCAATATTCCTCAGATGAAACCTAGTGATACGTTTCCCATTTACAATACAATAGAGTTACAGAAGAGAGGAATCTTCTGTGCTGTGCAGCTAACTGACTGTGATGGCACACTTCTCCCTCAGCTCTCTTAAACCTAGATTAGGGCTACATACACGTGTCGTGTCTAAATTTGATCATTGCCTTGTAGCACAAATTGTCTAGCAAAGCAAGGTGTCCAAACTTGTATGGTTGGTTTAAAAAGGTATCGACTGTTTAAAATGTATATTTGAAATCTACATGATTATAAAAATTTCGCCTTCCTGCAGCATTGTTATTCTTCTGTGGGAAACAGACTCAAATTAAGATACAGCATCTGTGGCATTTTTTTTTATTTTATAATCTTTATAAAGGGGTTCCACTGGGGCTCCTGAATCCCAATGAACATACCCAAGTCCAGGGTTAGAATCCAGCTTCTGGGCAGAAGAGAAGTGGTCATGTCTAAAGGGGAGGGAGCCTCTGACATAGGGTCTAGATTCCTCCCCCTCCCTAAGATGTCTCACACCTGAACATTAGAGAGAGGGGATGGGAGAGAGGGAGACAGAGGGTGACAGTGTTTGCATGCGTGCATTCACACATTTGTGCAGCTGAAGAAAAAGAGACAGGCCCTCAACTCCAGTTGCCCCTCTATCTCAGACCTATCTCCTAGCATAGACCTATCCTCTATCTCAGACCTATCTCCTAGCATAGACCTATCTCCTAGCATAGACCAATCCTCTATCTCAGACCTATCTCCTAGCATAGACCTATCTCCTAGCATAGACCTATCCTCTATCTCAGACCTATCTCCTAGCATAGACCTATCTCCTAGCATTGACCTATCCTCTATCTCAGACCTATCTCCTAGCATAGACCTATCTCCTAGCATAGACCTATCCTCTATCTCAGACCTATCTCCTAGCATAGACCTATCCTCTATCTCAGACCTATCTCCTAGCATAGACCTATCCTCTAGCACAGACCCGTCCGTTTAATGCAGGTCATTTCTGCTCACCCTTATTCATTCGAGATGTTCCGCAGGCTTTCATTGCGATGCCTGTATCGTTGCCCCGCCTTCATTGTCCGCGTTGACATTTCCACTTCCCACTGTACCCATGTGTCCTGTATGTTGTGCGGTTGGTTTCGCCACTCTGGTGGAGCACACAGAGAATGGCTGGTGTCATTTGTCTTCTGGTTAGTCTGCATGCAGTGTGATTGGCACCCCATTCAACAGCTTGTCAACCCAATCGCTGTAGATTGCCTGATTATTCCTGTTCGCTTGTCCCGTCTGACATCGCCCTAAGTCAATAATTCTCTATCTGAAGATATTCTCTGGAGATTAGTCCTGCTAAATCATCGCTCCACTGTCTTGACAGGTGCTCCAATTTCTTCCACTGCCTCGTATCTCTGATTCCACTGGTAACTACCTTGTGTGGTAATTTAGACTTCCAGTTTTACACGATACAGGCGTCTTATTTTGTAAACATTGCCGATGGTGTTGTTGGTTTCAGCTGAAGCCGAGAACCTCTTTGGAAAGATGGACAAAAATGTAATACCCCGAGGAGCAGTCGAACGGCTTCGCTGAGAGCAAAGGAGCAAAGCCAGTGGGTTTTTTGTAAATGGTATTTTTTGGGTTGGGATGTTTAATTCATAATTCAGTAGTGGTTGAATGTTAAATGAGCACTTGTTGGTTCTGTTCAGTTTATGCTTGTGGAGACGATGGATTTTTACGTGTGCACACACACACACACACACACACACACACACTAATTTTCCCGCTGATTTCAACATCTCTTTCTTTACCTTTCCGTCTCTCTCTCCCACCTCACTGAGTAAACAAGCACTGAATACCAATTACCATTCACAGGGTCTAGGGGAGGGTGTGTGCTGTGCACGCAAATGTCTCTCTCTCTGTGTGTGTGTGTGTGTGGCTGAAGGAGGAAACGGAAGGCTGTGATTCGCTGCCGACAACTACAGGGGAGGGGTGGAGGGAGGGAGGGAGGGAGGGAGGGGAGGGAGGTATGGAGGGAATGAGGGAGCGATGAGAGTACAGTCACAGTCACCGTCGGTCCTCTTCCCTCAATACGACTCCGGCAGATCTTCTCTACGGAGGCTGGGAGACAGGCACACAAAAAGGACTCGGTGGAGGACGGACACAGAGAGCTAAGCCGCGAAAGATTACGGACGGACAAGCTTTTCTCAACACCCCCTGCTGGAGGACGCAATGGGAAGAACGGAGCGTGAACAGATAGAGCGAAGGAAGACGTGCGATAGAAAAGGTGTTCCACAAAGCGAGGGATTAATGAAAGAGTAGCCGCCGACAAAGGGGCACGGATGGATGGACTGGCAGTGATCCCCTGAAGCACTCATCCCCTTCATTCTGACGGTCGGATAGACAGGAGACTACGCCAGCTCTTTCCTTTTACTGGACAGATTGGACCCGGGACTCCCTCTGGACCAGGTCGCCCTCTCTTCCCTCTTTTGCCAGACTTTGGCCTAGTCAGTTCGTCGGCCCTTCAAGTCCTCTCCCGGTCCTCCTCTCTTCGTGGGAAGTGACGCTATCAAGTGCTGCCTGGAATCTCCGCTCAGGTAGCGGGAGGACGGTCGTCGTCCGTGGACCCTTTCCGTCGTGTGTTCGCCGGAGCTCAAGGACGTGCCTTTTTGCCTCCTCACTTCCACCCGTTGCACCCATCTGTGGCGTGCTGGCTGTCCTTTCACACCTCCGCAAGTGTTGCTCGCCATCTGCCAGCCTGTCAGCCTGTCAACGTGCGTGCGCGCGCCTCAGCGCGAGGGTGCGTACGTCTCTGTCAACCTCAGCCGCGCCACCGCTCAGAACTTAACCGATTGGAACTGAGACATTCGTGGGGGCAACGTGGCACAGCTTGGCATCCTGTTTTGGCTGAGCCGCCGGGGGGGGGGAGGGCGGGCGGGCAGAGGGCCTGCTCGGAACAGCTGTTCAGGAAACAGTTTAAGTGATTTGACCGTGGACCGGTAGGGCTTGTAGGAATATCAGACCTGGAGGATTGATTAATTCACACTCTCGTCCCAGAACAGTGCTAACGGGTGGCCTGTCACTCACCTGTGGATGGTGTCCCTTGGGAATACAGTCAGTCTGAACTTGCCTGTGTGACACTGAAAGTCATGATGATGATTTGTTTTAGATGACCTGTCCGATCGTCAGGGGAGAAAAGTTAAGGCACTCTGGGTTTTTTGCCTGTGTGGCTTTGAACGAATTCCTGATTGCCTGATGAGTGGGTGTGTGGGAGAACGAGCGTAGCGGCACCTGCTGCTTGATGCTTTCTGGTGCTGTGGCACCGTGTCAGAGTGACAGCTGCCAGGTGACGGCTTTGGCCTCTCTGATCGACGCCAGCGCTGTTTCCTGTGACAGCTTGGAACTGTTTAGCCCCCGGCTCTCAGAAAGTGCCAAAAAAACCCAGACAACCTTTTCCTCATTTTCTTGGCCGTGCCCTGGAGGGTAATTCTCTGAAGCAAAGACAACATTTGTGAAGACAGAAAGGTCGTCGCAATATCAGTGTCCGCGCTAGCTGACCGCCTGCTCGGGAAGTGATTTCCAGATCCGGTCTCGTTGGTTCTGCTGTGCGCCGTCACCCCCCCCCCCACCCCCCGGCCGGCCATGATCGGTGTCAACAGCCTGCACTCAGCCGGGCGCCTGCGCTCACGCTCCCTCTGTTCGGTCCGCTACGGGCGAGACTTCCGTATGATTGACCCGTTCCGCTACCCCCGTACCCCCCGCTCACGCTCCCTGAAGCCCCTTATGTTCCCGGATCTGCTGGGAAAGGCCCAGGATGGGCAGAACCACCCGCAGGCACGCAAGAGAAAGAAGGTGCAATGTGCCACACGGGTAAGACTCCAGCTGAAACGTAGCATAGCGCAACCTGAAACGTAGCATAGCGCAACCTGAAACGTAGCATAGCGCAACCTGGTCATAGCCGGTCGACTCCTTCGCTGTGTTGAAGCTGGTCAGGTTGGGTTTTAACATCTCAGAATCAGAAGGATTTCCCATTAACGATTATATGGTGTTTTTTCCTGTGACGTGTCCACGGCAAATTGCTGTTCCCAGTACTATATCTTCTTTAGGTATCTGTAATTTCTGAATAATTATTGCACCTAATATTATTCGGGTTTAAAAGGTCATCTGAATCTTTCTAGTTTTACAAGTAAAGGACCAGGAATGTTACATTCCAGGAATGTAGGTCAAATGTATTGTGTACATCAGAGCTTCTCTGGCGGTGCATCTCTCCAGTTTGCCGTGGTGTCACATCCCCGTTGCCGGCAATATTTCTGCTCCTCCTTTCTGCTCAAACACCTCATCCAAAAATACTAATAATATTCCCTATTGTCTGACCGTTGTTCCTCAAACCCCCCCCCCCCGACAGTACAGTCTGCAGGTCTTACCACACCCTCAGAATGTAACCACTCCTGGTCTTGATTTCAGACCACAGGTGGATAAAACCAGTAGAGATTATTTCCTCCCAGTAGAGCCTGCACAGGCCAGACTGTTCCATGACCTGTTTATTGACCATTGTTTCGGTTGCGAGCATTTTATGGGCTAGCTTAAATTGAAAGAAGCTGATGGATGCATCAATTGTTGTAATATACAGTAAGAGTCAATATTTTCGTCACACCCATGGGTAAGTGTGTCCAAACTTTTAACTGGTACTGTGCATACCAGTTCATAACCACGCCATGTTATTACTGGTTTTCATATTTAGCCTTAAGGGGGATCAAACCTTTTGACCCTGAGTGCATTATACATTTAAAAGGTTCAACTGTCCCTATTGCCAGACAATATTTCCAAGACAATTACTAAATCCTTTTTGGTACCCATAATTGGAGTTATGTGTATTGTTTGCTTTTGAATTTCCTCTTCCGGAGGATGCCATTTTACCATTTTACCAATACATTCACAAACGCAGTTTATGAACTAAATGTGGTTGTGACCAGTTTGCTAGCTGAGCAGATTGCAGGTTGGATGATCTCATGGGTTGGCAGGCTATTTCATAACCTAAGATACCAGATGTTGAGTGCAGTAACCAGTGGTAACGCCACCCCTCAAGGCCTTTTCTCATACAGGTTAAAACAGCACCACACCTCACTCTCATTTTCTGACCCAGAGCCAGGCGACTGATGGAGCGCGCGGGGTGGAGGACGATGAACGTCCATTCTGACGGCTTCTCGGCTTCTCTGAATGACGCTGATTAGGCTTCACCCACTCGCCCCCACCGTACCTGGTTCTGCCAGGGCCTGCCCATACATCTCACTTATCTCCCCATTAAATCCCCACCCCAGCCTCAGACTCCGTTACATTACTCACCCTTGGCCTCTCTTCTCTGCCGCCTCGCAACAACAGCATATCAACGTCCGTCTCTCTCTCGGGTTCTCGTTCCATTGGACCAATGTTGTAATTATAGTATGCTTCACTAAAGCAATGATGGAGGGCGTGTTTACACCCTGGGTTTGAGATAATCAATCTCCTCAGCTAATGGAGTTTGAATGTATAGTATGGGGCTACTGGATTCTCTTGAGATGGAATAATTACGTCTGACATGTGAGATACTTCACTGCGTACCGTAATGTCAGCATCTTGTTCTGTTGGTTTAGTCTGCCCGGTTTTCCAATCAAAGTTGAATGAGCAGGAATTTTCATTAGTCTGCCGGTAGAAACCAATAATGGAACCCTAGTCCATGAATCACAAGCTGGTGAGATTTCTCAATGAGCCAGTACTATGGCTGTGATGGCTGTTGCTACTGGCAACAGGAGATCAGATTTGATATTGAAGTTGTGTGCTGCCAAAGAGAGAGTGCATCAAAATGAGACTTTGATATGTGCCAACGGCAGCTTCTCACAACAGCGGCTTCACATCTCTGCTGTATATTAATATTCATGAAGTTTGCAACAGTTTGGGATTTGATTTCATACAGGACGTCTCCATGGCGAAGGGAACCGAGCTTCCAAATTATCTGGCTGCTATTATTCATAAGGGTTGGCATTCAGATATTTGTATTTATTATTTCTCATTTTCTTAATGGTCTTAGGAAGTGAGTTTGATTGGACTCACTGCATCAAACACATTGGATATTTCAATGGGTTTGACTGAAAAACCACACCTCAATGTTATTTCCAGAATAGGCTGGGAAATTCACCACCTCAGTCAATCAACTTATGACTCGTCATTAGCATAGTTTTTTTTTAATAAGAATTGAGCATGGAAAGAATTAATAGAGCCACAAATGATTTCACTGGCAGATAACACCGGTTGCCCTGGACAACCATCTGCCCCGTCTCCTTGTCAACACCATCCCTTTGTCACTGAAGGGCCTGGATGTGAATGAACATCCAAATCACTTGGCTGTCACTGGGGGGTCATGAGAGAGCGAAGCGGAATACGAGGACTCTCCCAAAGAGAGTGCCTGTTGTATTTATCAATGCATCACAGTCTTTTTCTCCAGATCTTATTTTGGTCTATGCTGTTGTTCCCCCCCTTAATTAGTTGAGCGTGCAGTGATCAAACTTTACTTTGGCCCGTGACAAAGAGGATTCTTAAAAAGGAAGGACTGTCCAAAACAGTTGACTGATGGGTTGATCGACGGATTCATGAATTAGCTTTCAGACTGAGTAGGTACACTGATCGATGGGCTCAGACAGTCGCTGTTCCCTGGTGTGTCTGTCTCCTTATGTTCTGCCTGCTGTATGACTCTGTCTTCCTTCCCCAGGCCCTGTACAACTCAATCAAGAACGAGAAGCTCCAGTGGACAATGTGAGTAATGTCTACACGCCCAGTTATCTACGTACAATATCGCTGCATGCTGGGTAAACACACACACTCTCTCTCACACACGCGCACATTTCGACAGTAAAAAACTATTCCTAGACCTGTCATCGTCCCAATTAATGATGTGCGTGTCGCCAGGTTGTGATGGAAACATTTGTATGTCGAGGGTTGCTATTCTGGTTATCAGCTCGCCGTGCTTCGGAGACGCCAGTTGAGTCGCTGCTGGCTCTCCAAGCTTTGTTGCCACGGTTACGGCACCATGGCTACGGCTCCATAGCTACCGTTCTACTGCGCAACCACAGACACACGCTTCCATTTAAGGATCCTCAGTGCTTCCTGTACAAAAGTGTGACCGCCGCCTCCCACTTCCTGCCCAAAAAACAGCACCAGGGGCTGTTCTGAGAAGTGGTCAGATGAACAGGGTCTGGGAACACAAAATGGTCCAGTTGAAACCACGGAAACAGACGCCCCATTGGAATACATGTCCGTGGAGACACTGGCTCTGAGGCACCCCTGACGACATGACTGCATAAACGATTGTGAGTCACGTAAATTCACGGCCATGATATGCAGGAAACACAGAAGTCTGCGCCGATAGATGCTGTTTCACACCCCCACAGAGACATACACACAAACACACACACACACACACAGTCACATAACTGCTCTCGCTGATGAAAGTGCACCCACTAGGTTCTGTGCGCACATAAACACACACTTCCTCTTTCAGCGCGGGGGTGGAGTAAAGCTCTGGGGGTTCAGAGTGATGTAAGGGTGGGTTCCATGTTCCCTATAGAATGAATTTGGGAAACATGGAGGGAACAGAGAGAGAGAGAGAGAGAGAGAGAGATAAATGCAAGGATGGAGAGAGCAGGAGGGAGGGACAGACAGGGAGGGGTGTAGACAACCTTTTCAGGAAGACTATTTGGTGTATGCTAATGGGGGAAATGAAATATACAAGGCAATGTTTATATGGCCTCCTGTTTGTCACTTTTCTACATAATCAGTGTGATCACTGACACACTTGGGTGTTCCAGGGGAGCTGTTTGCACTGAGAGAGGTGTTGAACAGTGAAAGAGTTAATGAATTTACCTGCAACCCAGCAGAGAACCTTTCACATAGACCAGAATTTGGTTACAGTGGTTGTGAATCTCCTGTCATTTTGATTAGGTCTGTAGTCTTCACATTTTCGTTCTTTCAGACGAATGAAAACATGGCTATTAAAAAAGCATGCATGGTAAATGAGTGGGATTTTGTTTTGTTTAGAAGAGCGATGAGAAGAAATGGGGGGGTGGGGGGGATAGAAGGGGTAGAACAATAGAAGAGGAAACAGACCGAGAGAGAGAGAGAGAGAGCGAGAGAGCGAGCGAGGAAAAAGAGAGTATGTGTTCCATCTGCTTCATTATTCCTTTTCTTCCTCAAATGCTGCTGTCTCCCCTTCCTGGCTGAAATCATCCCTTTCCTGGCTGAAATCATCTCCTTCCTGGCTGAAATCCTCCTCTTCACTGGCTCATATCACCTGTTAGAAGAAGGGATACGAGTAGCCCATTTGACTGGCGTTGGAATGGAATATAGACACATTAGAACAGGCGTCTCACAAACGAATTGCAATGCCAGTCCTATTTAAATGATTTATTATTCATTTATTTATGAGGGACTGTAAAAAATAATGGCTGCTGCTACAGAGGCCATTGGTAAGACGAGGATTTTGATTGCTGTTACGATGGTGATTATTTTGAGGGCAGGAATAACAATGTAACCCTTTTCCAATACGTGAAATAATTTCAGTTGTCATGGTATCTCTGGCACATGTTATTTTCTGCCCCGCGCCAGGCATCTGTAGTTACCTGACCTCAGCTGTACGTGAAACTCCATTTTCTCACTGGTATTTTCGCATGGGTGACAAAAAACCTATTGTGTCCTCATTAGCTAACAGCACAGCGATGTCTTTACTCATGCCGCTCAGATCTGCCGGTCCAGCACGGATCAAACCCCCCCGGATCACCACCCAATGCCCCCCCTCTCTCACCATTCCCCTCTTCACTGTAGCCCGTCGCCTCTCTCAGTCTTATCTTCCCAGGCTTTTGTTTACTCTCTGTATCCCTTTCTCGCTTATTTTCCGCCCCCCCCCCCGCCCCCCCCCCCCCCCCCACTCCATCTCTCCCTCTGTCTCGGTCTCAGTGTAGAATGGGATTCAGTCAAACCAGCAGTTACCAGGCAACAGGCGAAAACTCAGAGACACATGCCCACCAGCTCTCAATAGACTACCCCCCCCCCCACGCTCGCTCTCCCTCCCATTCTGTCGTACGCCGTGAAATGTTGTTGTGTGCGCCTGGTTGCTCGTGTCTGTCTTGAAGAGTTCCGGGGGAATCCATTTTGATGGGGGGTTTGCATGTCTCTGTTTTGAAGGTGAGCTTTTTACACAGGTGGTGGTGAGGTGACGTTTGTTTTTACCTAGCTCCGACTGATATGGTGCTTTGCATGCGTACCTTGTTTTTCAGTTGTTAGGTGAGATGAACACCTCCACATACCAGGCACAATAGGAAGCCATGGACCGAAGACATTTAGTAGGCAGGGACAGGAGTTCTTGTCATCGAATCAAGAAATCTGGGCCCTATAGTTATAACCTATAGGAACAAACATCCCTGCTCTGTATTCAGTGTAGACCGAAGAGACACTGGGATTTGAATCACATCAAATTAATGTGCCAGGCTGTAATTTGGATGTATTGCATCATATGTAATGCGGGGGGGGGCTGGGCGGGGTACATCTCACAGAAAATGGGTGAAAGTACAGCTAGTTAATATAGAACACAAAGCGACAAGGACAGAAAAACTACTGGCAGAAATTATGCAAAAATAGTTTTGGCTGGTGAGGAATGAGACTGATGATACTACTAGAACTTGGCAACTAATTAGAATGGTGCCTGTTTGATGCCTCTCCATTCCTCCCATTTCAGCTATTACAATGCCCTCCACTGGTTTGGGGATCATGGTCAACACTAAGAAACAGATGTATTTTCATCACTGATACGCACTGAAGTGTTATAGTTGTGCATCAATACATCATTTGTCGCCCCTTCATTTCTTTAATGTGAGCTGGTTTCTCATTTGGAGTGGCGATGAGGAAACACAAAACCAAAAAGTCTGAAATGAATCCATGGTGGAACGGAATGCCCTTGTTATTCACCTCGCAGTAGACAGGCATTCAATCCCCCCGCTCGCCTACTGTTTTGTGTTTTGATCAAGAAGAGTGAACCGGTCCTCTGGAGACCGAGAGGTAATCACTAAAAGGCATGGTAGATGAGAAACAGAGGGATAAGGGATAAGAGAAGACACCCAAATTATGGCTTTGAAGAAAAAGAAGAAACACTCTCATTTACTCAGCTTCCCCCTAGGTAGAATTGTGCTTTGAAAATACGTTACGTAAGCGAGTATATCCCCATTGAAACTATTCCTCACTCTGTCTCGTCCTGTCTTCTAATGGACGGCCACAGCAGGAGATGTTTGCACGTGATTGGCTGATGTGTCGCTAATGAGGCGTGGCAAAACGGTAACCGGGGTTGTTCTTCCCTCTGTTTCGTGTCTCCATAGTGACGAGGAGGAGATGCGAAAGTCTTTTTCAGAGCTGGGGGATATTAGCCAAGCAGACACAGCCTCCAAACAAATCAAAAGCCCAGCCAGCGGCGGGAGAACCCTGGCGTGCCAGCCCTCGGGGGCCAAGCTGTACAAGAACGGGTTCCTGGTGCGGAAAGTGCACGCCGATTCAGACGGCAAGAGAAGTATGTCGACGCCAGGCACTTACATTTATAGCTGATTTGTCTTAGCCCCACCATCGACCGCCGTTCTCTTCCTAACCTCATCACAGTCTGTTGGTACATTTTCCTCACTGTAATCTAACTTTTCTCCTGGTTAAAGCACCCCGTGGGAAGAGAGGCTGGAAGACGTTCTATGGCATTCTGAAGGGGCTTATTCTCTACCTGCAGAAGGTGAGCAGCTCCTCTCCAGGGGGAGCGACAGGTGTGGTGACTATTGTGTCAGTTCAGTCTCACTCGATGAAATCAGGGCACGCTATACCGATCCACTCCCCTGAACACTGCGAAAAGGTCTGAGAAGACCCAAAAAACTGCCAAGTCAAATAGCCTCTCCTGTTCAGTTACATTACATGTACAGTGGGGAGATCTTAGATTCCATCTCTCACAGTTTAAGTGTACCTATGATAAAAAATTACAGATCTCTACATGCTTTGTAAGTAGGAAAACCTGCATAATCGGCAGTGTATCAAATACTTGTTCTCCCCACTGTATGTACATATTTGTGAACTGAAAAATAATCTGTCACATACTCAAATAAACAAGTCATCTGGATGGTTATTCCTCCTGCTGTGGAATTGACCAATAGGACATCATTCTCAGATTTTCCAGCTTGGATCAGTGATACCAGTCGGACAAGGTCCTGGCTTCTAGGTCCATGTGGACCCAGGGCCTGGCCTTTGCTTCTGGGAACCCTGCTGTCTTAGGCTCGTGTCTGGTTAACTAGGCCACTGGGAACCGAGAGGTCCCATCCAGAGACATCCCTATGACACAGCAGTGCCAATGACACACAGTTTGTACTGCGTCTTTCTGATGCTCCGTGGTCCAAGTCTGCGTTAGGCAAAGTGGAGTGTCAAAAACACATTCTTCCTCATGTTTTTTTATTTTTTATGTGACATCCCACAAGGAAGGCGTCCTACCGCTGGGTGACATTTCTGACACATACTGTGTGATTCAGTCGTGAGCAATGCAGTTCATATTAATGGCTGGTGTTTTAACACACGCGTATCCAACGGCGATATACCGCTGCTTGATATCCTCCCATTACAACCTCCTCTTGGATGAAGGCCATACAAAGACCCGTCCCGGGTGGTCAGTACCCTGTGGTCAGAATTGCTGCAGCGGTCCATTGCGGTGACCGTCATTGTGTGAACACGCAGGGGGAGTACCGGCCGGACAAGCAGCTTTCGGACGAGGACCTGAAGAACGCTGTGTCCGTCCACCACTCTCTGGCCATGAGGGCTGCAGACTACAGCAAAAGACCAAACGTGTTCTACCTGCGCACAGCAGACTGGAGGGTCTACCTCTTCCAGGCACCGTGAGTCTCATGCCTATTTCACTGTTCTAAACTCATCTCTTTTCCAAGCCCCTTGAACACTGCCCTGTACACTTGACCCCTGACCTTTCTCCCTGGTTGCACACAGTGAATGATAGATGGTTGATTATTTGGGCTTGGAGTCTTGTCCATAACGCAGTGCAGCACACATCCGCCCGGTCAATAAACCTGAGCTTGACATTGTAAGGTCAACCCGCTCCTTTTTTTCCCTTATCTGACTAGTAGCTGCCTCCATATCCCCTTATCATCAGCCAATCACGGCTGCTATGTGTGTTGACAGGATGTTACTATGCTGGTGGGGACCAAAACCGGCTGTCCCAAAGAGGAAAAAGGCTGTTTTCAACAGAAAGGTTAAAAGGTTAAAAACTGTGGTTAGGGTTACATTTATTGTTAGGAGTTAGAGTTAAGTTTAGTGTTCATGTTTGGTTGTTAGTTTATGGTTAGGTTTAAGTTCAGTTTTCACGTTGGGTTTTAGGTTTATTAGACCTTTTCACACTGCATTGTTCTTGCATTGGCCCAGGCTAAGACTGGCCCAGGCTTATCTTAGCCTGTGTTCACACAACAGTTTGTTAACCGTGGGCTAAAGTTTAACCCTTGGCTAAGGATTCACACTGGGCTAAAGGACAGATACGACACAGGACTATTTTACATTCTATGACAAGCTACAAATCAGTCGTTCTCTCTGGCATGCAAATAATGTTACAGTAATGACACGCAGTCAGTGTTACCCTCCCGAGATTGAATTCATGTCTTTTTGACATCAGTTTACCAAGATTCCCACCCTGTCCACATTTGCTTTGAACATTTTTGTTAAAACTGCGCAAAGAAAGAGAAAAACGGGGACGTGGAAATATGAACATAAGGCAGAGAATGTAACCAGTCAACCTTTATTCTTTTAACATATTTGCTAGATTTACGTGAAAAGGAAGCTGCAGTAACCACTTCGCTAAGAGAAAGCCAGTATAACTGAAACCATGAACGTTTGTAAATTGAAATGGACCAAACAGACCTACAGTGTAGCTGTTGGTAATGGCACGCATCATGAGCACTTAGGGTTGGGAGTTAGGGTTAAGTTGAGGGATCACGTTAGGTTTTAGGTTCACAGTTGGGGTCAGGTTAAGATTAGGGGTTGGGTAAAGTGTGTGCACGTACGTGGGCGCCTCCATGTGGAGGGTGTAAATCCAGGATGCGGAGACACATGATGTGGCCACATGTTCCAGTCCCCCAGGAGGGCAGTCTCTGCTCCAGTTGCGGCTTGCGTTTGTCCCAGATACCTTTTTCTCTGCCAACCCCATCTCCCTCCCTTCACCTCTCCCTCTGCCTCTCCCACTCTCTCTTCCTGTCTCCCTCTCTCCCTCACCCTCTTCCTTCTTTCAGCCAGTGTCCAGGGAGTTGTGACAAAACTGAATCTGCCTGATTAGTCTCTGGGGGGGTCTAATGACCCGTTAGTGGATAACAGCTCTTTCTATCTCTTCTTTTCATTGGCTCCTCTATTGTTCCTCTGTCAACAGCAGTGTTTTAATTCAGCAGCTGTGATGATTAAGACCTTGACGTCTTAGTTAGGACTCTGCGCCAGGGATTGACTGTGTGTGTTGGTGTGTGTGTGTGTGTGTTTGTCGGGGGGGTGGGGGGTGGGGGGACTGGGTTTGTGCAACAAGATAAACTATGTGTGTGTGTCATAAAGTATGTGTGTGTCATAAACTGTGTGTGTGTGTGTGCTGGCTTTGTCCTTTATAGAAACGCAGAGCAGATGCAGTCATGGATCACGCGCATTAACACGGTTTCAGCCATGTTCTCTGCGCCGCCCTTCCCTGCAGCCATCGGGTCGCAGAAGAAATTCGCCCGACCGCTGCTGCCCAGCTCCACCTCTAAAATGTCCCAGGTACTCCCCCCCCCTGCCCCCCCGAACCATGACAATTGTTCCATTTGCCGGAATCAACAAGAAACACCCTGAATCCCTTTAACAATATACTACTGTTAATAGAATGTCCACAAGTGTGATTGAAGCAAGACACCAGATAATCACTGTATGAGTTATTGGTCTGCAGAGATGATGTGATGAAGGTGATGAAGATAGCCTGAGAGAGAATTCAATGCCCCTCGGTTTTCCCTGGTGACCTGTGTGGTGAAGTCTGAACTCTGACCCTTAGTATCTGTGCGTGCAGGAGGAACAGGTCCAGTCCCATGAGGCTCGGTTCCGGGCCATCTCCACTGAACTGGCCGAGCTACGCTCGTATCCTCCTGACCGAAAGGTCAAAGGCCGTGAGCTGGAGGAGTACCGCCAGCGGGACGAGTACCTGGAGTTTGAGGTGAGCCTGAGGCGACAGTGTGTGAACTTTTAATATAAGCTACGGAAAGGAATTCATCTGAGAATTAAGCTGCCATGCAGCGCTGTATTTCTGTCTCATTCACTCCCCTGCACCTCCTCTGTCCACTGTGTGTCGTGTCTTCCTGTTCCTCCACCTCCCGGTCTCCTTCCACCACCACCTTCTCCCACCTCACAAACGTAGAAAACGCGCTACGGTACCTACGCCATGTTGCTCCGTGTCAAGCTCCGCTGCGGCGAGGACGACCTGTCCATCTTCGAGGCCCAGATCCTGGAGGACAACGGGCTCCAGCGCGCCCACTCCAGCCCCACGCTCCAGGACGGCAGCCTGGCCTCCCAGGGAAGCGGGGCCAAGGAGCCGGTGGGCTGTGCCGCCGCGGGCAAAGGCTCCAAGCGCACAGAGGGCCAGAGACACAGCTACCGCCAGGCCGTCAGGAAGTGAGGCGGGACGGGGGGGCAACGGGGCGGTGATGGTACGGCCAGCTCGTTGGCCTGCGCAGGTTTTTATTAACGATCCGGGGGCATGGGGTGGGGGGGTTGAATGGGGGTTGCTTGAAAAGGGGTGAGAGTGTACCGCATACACCACACCCCCTGCCCTGTGGCAGCCCTCACCCCCGGAACCCCACATCTCCTCAGAAATACGGATCCTGTGACTGGCGCGGCCGCTGTCCAATGCCAGCAGGGCGTTGGGGCAGGAGGGCGGGACGTTGGAGGTCTTGGAGCCTGTGGAGGTATAATTCAAGAGGAGGCTTATACTCTGCGGTGTCGCTTGACAAAGTGTTTCGGCAGCGCCGCCACCAAGCAACTCCCATCCAGACCCTTTTCCATTTCGCAGGCGCCTCTCCCGCAAGCCCTGCCAACCCTTTTAATTCTCTCCGGACGTTTCTAGGGACCAAACATGTTTACACCTTTGACACGTCGTCTCAGAGGACCATTCGTTTGGACTGCAGTGCTACAGTACTGTAAGCCTGTGGTAACAACCGCTGAAGGACCCTAAACTCATTGCGTTGCGGTTTCCTTTTTTTGCCACAACATCAGGGTGTGTCCACATTCCATGAGGGAGCCCAGCTACTAGCCCCTGAGCTTGTCTGTTGGGGGGGGGGGCGAGAGGTTGCCCATGTGGGCCCTGCGGAGGCCCACCCTCAGCCCTCCCTCCTTGTTCGAGTCGAGACGTGGGCAGGGGAGAGAGGAAGACTGCGCTGTCATGACTTCAGACCTCTCTGCTTCGCAGTTCTCCCACTCTGTCTCGGAGGGGTAACTGTGGCTCGGCCCTGGATTCTGTCCCAAATAACTTGTCAGATTTGACATCACTGTTTGGTCATGAACCATTGCAGGCTACTAATGTACAGCTGCACATGAATACAACAGTATTTGAACTGTATCATCCTCTCAGCAAGAGAGGCCCGTGGTTTCTTAATTCTTTTTCCTTTAAGGGGCAATCTGCGATAAATATCTACCCATTGATTCTTTAAGAACATAGCTTTTGATGTGCCTCATGAGCTTAGTTCATCTGTTAGGCTTTGTTTGTAAACAGTGTCGTCGTAAACAAACAAAACACGTTTGCAACTATCATTTCTGTACCATGGATGGTCGGTCCTTGTAAGCGTAGCTTAGCTTATGAATTTGAGAATGGTTACATTTCTCCAGCTCCATCCCTCAGCTGTTTACCAAATCAGTGGTGGGGGTTCCGCTTTGTTATTCTTTAAATTGCAGATTGCCCTTTTAATATCAGTTGTTAATCACTACCCAGTTGCTTTCTCTGTGTTGATGTGGGCATCTGTTCTTTCTTACTACTCTGGGCAAACTGTTGTTTTAGCATGCCTGCATCAAGCTCAGCTTTTTCATTTATGGCCTTTTCTTCCTCTTTGGAAAAGAAGGGCAAAAGGTGTTTTAGGTTGTATTGTCTTTTTACTGATACCGTATTGACATGTCCTCCCTGTTACTTCCTTTGGAATCTGTTTGTGTGTCCGTATCAACACTCCTTTGGAAGACCTGTTTTAATGCTCACCAGGCAGGCCCAGAAAGTTCCGGTGTTGTCCCGTAGTTCCGCAGTATTTAAAAAGTCTGTTGATGTCGGACTTCCCTTCCTCCTGTGTCCTGTTATGAGTGTAATTATATGGTGAAATATCAAGATTATAAGAAGCATTTTATTCATATTCATTGTGGTCCTATGGTACGTATGTTTTTTTAATAACCTGCCGGCTACTATGTTCTGCTTATATTGTATGATACATTATATATGTAGTTACAATATATACTGGTGAATATGCATAAATTAAACATAGAGACTTGATATTATACATTCCCTGTAGTTAAATGCCCTGGGGGTGATATATGATTATCGTGTGTTTTACATTCTGTATGTAAAGGGGCGACAAAGACACCAGCACTGAGTGTTATTAAATGCCTATGCATTTAATAAACAGTGATTGACCACAGAGGTTTTGAGATGGACAATACCATAATCAAATTCCCATCATTATTTTAACTTCCTGGTCTGAAGTATTCTGAAGGAAGGGAGAGGGACATTTTTCTTTCAAATTAATATAATCATTCAATTTGAAGGTATTTGTTGGTGTTGTTTTATTGATGTTGACAGGGAGTAATGTTTCGCTACATGAAAAACAGATATACGGGGTATTGTCAGCGCTGTATGTGGAATGTGACCCAATAGGCAAGACAAGGAAGCCTATCCATACCACATCCTAAATCAATCGAGAGAAGAATTATGAACATAGCCATTCCATGACATACCTTAGGTTCCAAAAATTAAATGGCGTGTGTCACATTTTTCTGTAATATTTGAAGGATAGCCATTTTCTACTCAGGCTTTCGAAATTTTGCCTTGAACAGTTGTAATGCCAGCATCCTACCAGCAGAGAGCGCAGTTTGGCAGGACATTTAGTTACCTTTCAGCCATAACCCTGCTACCCCGCACTGCACAACGTTTTCATTGTGGGCCTCGGCATAAGGAAACCTGCCAAGCTATCTGTGATCCGCGACAGATAGTTGTTAATGTGTAAGTGCATGTGTATCTGTAGCATTGTGCACCTGTGAGAATGCATACATACATGTACAAGCGTGTGTGTGTGTGTGTGTGTGTGTGTGTGTGTGTCTGTGTCTGTGTCTGTGTGTCTGTGTGTACACTCTGAGAGGTGCGCAATTCTAATAAAGACAGGAGACTAAAATTTTTCACTTTAAATGTATGTCGAACAAAACCCAGTGTTACACCATACGACTCTACAGAATAACTCAATTTCTATATTGAACAGTTTAACTTGTCAACTGAGATTTTGATTAAAACTAATTTAACTGAAACACAGTGCAGATGCAAAGTTTGGTGAAAGAAAATGTTCTGTTACCAAACCATGCCCCCTGCATATACATTTTGTCACATGTTCTGTGGAGAGAATGTTAATTCCAGTCCTGGTGTGTATGAAGTGCTTGTGCGGTTTGCCGTCATGGTCTCTTTTTGACTTAAAAGTCTGTTACAGATGGTTACGGTGGAATTGCCCGTGTGTTTTAGTCCTGCTGCAGGTTTGTGAATGTCATTGAATGCAGCATGCTGCGACCTGGCTGACCTGCTGTTATACTAAGCTCATTTGACTAATGTGGCTGAGGAGAATATTCTAGCCAGAACAGCTATCCAATATTTTAAAGCCGGGACCAGCCTATCCAGCTGCGTCCATCAGCTGTAGTTATCAGAAGTGTTTTTTTGTACAGTTTTAGTACAGAAAATTGGATGCTATGTTAATGTGTAGCATGGTGTGTTTTGCCTCATCTTCTCCGATCCTATCTTCCCTGCTTCCATTTCTTCTGATAACACATAGCCTCTCAAGTTTCCATTTCACTCCTCTTTCTCTCTCAGTTCACTGCATTTCTCCTTTGCCACTAACAGTCTGTCTGCTAGGCCCTGTGTATCCATCATCATCATGCTGACATCCCTTTTCAAGACAATCTTTTGAGAAGCTGCCTTCACCGGTGAACCCTAGGCCTGTGTGTATATTGTTACTATTTTGACGACATATACTTTAAATTGTATTGTGTTACGGTTGTGATGTAACTGCTTGGTACTTGTATTAATTGGTAGTGTTTGACACTGGTGGCATTTAGCCAGGGTGCTCTACCACCAGCGAATGCCATGTCTCTGCCTGGACATTTAGACTAAAGGAGAGGCCCTTTACACACAAGGAGACGTTGCGGAGTTCAAGTGAACAGAACTGAAAGTCTCATCTCTCACACGCTGTTTGTAGATAGTGCATCTGCGGTCTATACAGCACATGCTCTGCTTCCAGTTTCCCAGGCACTAACTGTCAGGGAGGGAGGCACGGACAGTTTTGTATGGTAAATGATGCCCTACTATCTATTTGTTATGACAAAGCAGTAGAATAGAACGAGCGTCAGCGTCCGCGTCAGTGACCTCTCTGCGTCCCACCTCAGCCGCCCCCTGGGACATCACCGCAGGGCGGCTGTATGGGCGCTAGTCTGCGGTGCGCCGTGGCACTGAAAGAACGCCTGGGTGTTCGCATTTGTTCCTTTTCAACCAGCACTTCTGAATGTGACATGTGATATACGTATACAGCATGAGATACTATTACGATCTGCTTTCCTTTGTATTATATTTAGGGTATTTAATGAAAGGTTAATATATAGAACAGCATTGTTGTCCAGTTCATTGTCACGTTTTTTTTATTATTATTATAAACGCTGAATGAAGGACAATTGTTTGTACGTGATGCTGTTTTATTGCAGATGTATTGTAGACACCACCCCACCAACACATTCAAAACTGTGACGTACTGGGATTCTGACTTATTTAAGATGTCTTAGAATGCTGCCAATGAGAGACATTTGAAAAGTTTTTCTAGGATTGTTTACTCATTTTAGCTGTACACGTGTCAATCGCCTGTTAAAACCTCACCTCTGTAAGGAAACTTTCTTTGTATATCAGCTTTTCTTTTGGGGAGGCATAAAGAAAAAATCAGTGTTTAAATTGTCTGGATTTCTTTCTTTATAAAACACTACCACTCCTGTGGCCATATTTTTCACAACTGTATTTTCCAAAGGGGGATAGAAAAGGTGTACCGTTTCTGACTAGGACAATAACGCAAGAAAGACATCGAAAATGTTCACCAAACACATTGTTAAGTCAAATATGACGCATGTGAAATCATAGCAATCATAAAAAAGTCAACCAGTGAACCACAACCGCACATTTCTTTACATAACAAATATTAATCTCTTTATTTTCCGTTAATTATGTAGGCTACCGTTATTGTGGGTAATGTTTGCCTTGGATTTCCGTTTGTTTTCTTCCACGTTTCCACTTTCTTCCGCTAGTACAGCCTACCTTTTATTATATCTTTCTTGTTTTTCAAGTGCATTGGCAGTGTAAACAAGTATTTCCTCCATGTCAATTGAGCCACTAAAGTTACATTATCAAGAGATCCCTTTCCATCCAGTGAGTCATGTTGATAGTCACTGTGATAGTAGTATTCTGTATAATGTCCTTTTTCGCATGCCTCGGAGCATCAGGCATGCAAAATATAGTAAGAAATAAAAATTGAATTGCAAACTCAGAATGTTCACAGCAACATCGGAGTCTCGGTTTTAATCAGATTTAATACGTTTTCTTCAGAAAAGCAACTGGAAGTTTGACGTCACATTCAGCAAAGTACACATGCCAGCCCAATAATGAAATATGAGTCTCCTTCAAAGTAAAGGTATCCCCTTCAACGTGATGTATGGGGATTAATTGGGGTGCTGGTCATAAAATTAGAATATCATCAAAAAGTTGATTTATTTCAGTAATTCCATTCAAAAAGTGAAACTTGTATATTATATTCATTCATTACACACAGACTGATATATTTCAAATGTTTATTTCTTTTAATTGTGATGATTATAACTGACAACTAATGAAAATTCCAAATTCAGTATCCCCGAAAATTTGAATATTACTTAAGACCAATACAAAAAAATGATTTTTAGAAATGTTTCATGTTCATACTGAAAAGCATGTACAGCACTCAATACTTAGTTGGGGCTCCTTTTGCCTGAATTACTGCAGCAATGCGGCGTGGCATGGAGTCGATCAGTCTGTGGCACTGCTCAGGTGTTATGAGAGGCCAGGTTGCTCTGATAGTGGCCTTCAGCTCTTCTGCATTGTTGGGTCTGGCGTACCGCATCTTCCTCTTCACAATACCCCATAGATTTTCTATAGGGTTAAGGTCAGGCAAGTTTGCTGGCCAATTAAGAACAGGGATACCGTGGTCCTTAAACCAGGTACTGGTAGCTTTGGCACTGTGTGCAGGTGCCAAGTCCTGCTGGAAAATGAAATCTGCATCCCCAATGGTCGTCTTTTGGGCAGCTGTCAAGTCAGCATTCCCCATGATTGTGTTGCCTACAGAACTAGACTGAGAGACCATTTAAAGGCTTTTGCAGGTGTTTTGGGTTAATTCGCTGATTAGAATGTGGCACCAGGTGTCTTCAATATTGAACCTTTTCACAATATTCTAACTTTCTGAGATACTGAATTTGTGGTTTTCATTAGTTGTCAGTTATAATCATCAAATTTAAAAGATATAAACACTTGACATATATCAGTCTGTGTGGAATGAATGTATACATTATTTCACACAAGTTAAAATTTTTGAATGGAATTACTGAAATAAATCAACTTTTTGATGATATTCTAATTTTATGACAAGCACCTCTACAGTGGGGCAAAAAAGTATTTAGTCAGCTACCAATTGTGCAAGTGCTCCCACTTGATGAATTCATTGGTAAATCCCTCAGTAAAAAAAAATATTTGGTCACCTACAAACAAGCAAGATTTCTGGCTCTCACAGACCTGTAACTTCTTCTTTAAGAGGCTCCTCTGTCCTCCACTCGTTACCTGTATTTATGGCACCTGTTTAAACTTGTTATCAGTATAAAAGACACATGTCCACAACCTCAAACAGTCACACTCCAAACTCCACTATGGCCAAGACCAAAGAGCTGTCAAAGGACACCAGATACAAAATTGTAGACCTGCACCAGGCTTGGAAGACTAAATCTGAAATAGGTAAGCAGCTTTGTGTGAAGAAATCAACTGTGGGAGCAATTATAAGAAAATGGAAGACATATAAGACCACTGATAATCTCCCTCGATCCGGGGCTCCACGCAAGATCTCACCAATCAAAATTATCACAAGAACGGTGAGCAAAAATCCCAGAACCACACGGGGTGACCTAGTGAATGACCTGCAGAGAGCTGGGACCAAAGTAACAAAGGCTACCATCAGTAACACACTACACCACCAGGGACTCCAATCCTGCAGTGCCAGACGTGTCCCCCTGCTTAAGCCAGGCTCGTCTGAGGTTTGCTAGAGAGCATTTGGATGATCCAGAAGAGGATTGGGAGAATGTCATATGGTCAGATGAAACCAAAATAGAACTTTTTGGTAAATCTCAACTCGTCGTGTTTGGAGGAGAAAGAATGCTGAGTTGCATCCAAAGAACACCATACCTACTGTGAAGCATGGGGGTGGAAACATCATGCTTTGGGGCTGTTTTTCTGCAAAGGGACCAGGACGACTGATCCATGTAAATGAAAGAATGAATGGGGCCATGTATTGTGAGATTTTGAGTGAAAACCTCCTTCCATCAGAAAGGGCATTGAAGATGAAACGTGGCTGGGTCTTTCAGCATGACAATGATCCCAAACACACTGTAATTTACCAATAAATTCATAAAAAATGCTACAATGTGATTTTCTGGATTTTTTTCTCTCATTTTGTCTCTCATAGTTGAAGTGTACTTATGATGAAAATGACAGGCCTCTCTCATGTTTTTAAGTGGGAGAACTTGCACAATTGGTGGCTGACTAAATACTTTTTTGCATCACTGTATGTAGTATACAGCCTGAGCTGAATGTTCATAATACGAGCTTCACATGATATAACTGTGAAGAGTACTGTTAGTGTTTTAGCTCTTATTGTGGGATTAAAGAAAGGAGAGATGAACCAATAAGCTTTTACATTACATTGAACATACAATATTTTAAGATGGATATTGTGCTCCCCTGAAATACTACTGTGTACAAAATAGCTCTGGAAGGTCTTTTACTGTTGGAAGACACCTTCCACTCAATCTATTGGACGTAATGTGTGATCATTGTGCACTCAACCTAAGGATATTGTACACATAAAATTGTATATCGCCATACTTAGTGATACTGACAAGCATTGGTTTGCAAACAACTTGTTCCCTCCAAGTTTATCTTCTGCTAAACTACAAGAAAGCTTGAGTGTTACCGTTTGTCCCATCCATTTTTGACCAGCAGGGAGAAAGTGTGTACATTTCTAATCAGTGAAAAACAGTTAGGCTAATGGATTGTGTTTTCGAGTTTTCGAATTTTGTTTTCGGTTCATTGAATATTTAGTTTTAATATTCAAAAGCATGTTTCGAACGATGCTTTCGAAAGACAGCATCGTTAGACACATCATTATTATTATTTTTCTTCAGAAAAGAGAACGGATTTTGGGTGATGTCACATTTCGGAAAGTACACATTCCGTCCACCCCTTGTCAAGATAGCCACTAGTGGAATTTGGGTTTCATCTTCAAAATAAAAGTTAGCCCTTGAAAGCGACGTAAAGAGATTCAAGCAGTGGAGTCATGTGACTTCGGACTATATAAAACACAAGTTTGGAATGTGGTTTAATACCTCTGTTCTAGACTGATAAATTGAAGATGCCCCTCCCACACGAATGCTGATCACATGGTTGGTGCTCAAACTAGGATGTCAACCATCACTGTTTTTAAGTGTCCTTCACCTCTGCCTCGAGAGCAAAGAACTGAGCTAGCCACTCAGAAGTCTGATTACGTTCATAGTTCTAATGGGTATTAGCCTAGCTCTAGACCATTCTGTTGTTGGGGTATGCCCCGTCATTTTTTAGATTGGTGAAACGTTTTAGAATTCATTCTGAGAAAATATAGGTTATATTTCACAGAAATCTGGAAACACTGGGAAGTCACCTAATTATATAATTACATTTCGAATTATATAACAACATTCTAACCTTTTTGGCATTACTTAGTGAAAATATGGGCGTGCTTCCACAGTTCCACTATCCATTTCAGTTCCATATCTCAGTACATCACTTTTAGTTGGGAGACTTTTGTTTTGAAGGTGAACAGAAAATCCTTGTATGTGGTAGGCTTCACTTAGCTATGTCCTGTCAAGGTGCATTGATCAGACCAAAGAAGACAATCCTTTTTCTAAAACGGATAATACCGCTCTTATGAGATATCAAAGTAGCGTAATGATGTACTTAGACTATATTATTATACAGATATGTTATTTATAACGAGCTAGCTAGCTATATTTGTATTTTTCAATCGATAAATCAGCAGCGTTACATAGGTGGCTGTCCAAAGCTAACGTTAACCGTGCTACCTTGCTAGCAATGTTTACTTGTCTTTCAGCGTCTTTGATCAATCTCGGAGTACAAATCAAGGGAAAGATGGGCAGTTATAACGTTTAAAGATATAGCTTTACATTGCTTTTGTGTACGGACATCATCTGACGGTGGAGCTAAGTTGATAGCTAGTTAGCTAAGCTAGCTAGCGCTGTCGAAGGTAAGAACTTTAAAGTTGAAAAGCTACAGTCAGTAGTACTGTTAGTAGCTAGCAAACCCTGCAATACTACGTATTAACCGTAAACAATAGCTAGCTACCAACAGATAGCTAGTAGCTACATTATTTATTTACCATATAGCTGGCTAACTATATACCAGCTAATTTGTATGACCAAAATGTACAGTTTTTCCTTCTTTCTTGTTAGGTAACAGCAATGGATAAGACTCCATTCAGAAATACCCCAAACTGCGGTGACTGGGAATTGAAAGAGAGATTAGGCATGGGCGGTTTTGCCCATGTTTACCTGTATCAACATAATGTAAGTATTGTACCTCCTAGTTTGCAAGTTAGTTAATGTTAACAACGTTTTAGTAACCATTGGAGGAAGTAGTCCAGGTAATTTAAGACTTGAATCAAATGACTTGTTGGACTTGTTGGGGATGCGGTATGCTTAAACATAATGTCGGTGAAAGGTAATCCACAGCAGAAAACAGGCCTGACTGACTTGGTCAGCCGGTTCAGGTAATAGCTATTTTTGTCTTTTGTAATGGCTATTTTTGCTTTATTGGAAAAAAAATGTTCCCTTCAATTTTTTAACTAGCAACTGATCGGATTCAATCCATGCTGCAACAAAACATGAGACTGCTGGACCATCCTAGGTCACAAAATAGACAATTCTTGACGATTTCTTGTAATGTTTTTTAAGGAGACTTCTGAAAAAATAGCGGTAAAAATGTGTCGCCTGGACTTGACACCGAGAAACAAAGACCGATGGAGCAGGGAGATTCAGATCATGAAAAAGTACGCCTTTATTGTGTTATCCTTTTAAATATCTGAATTTTTCTATCTGAATTTTTTTCCTTGTACGCCTATCTCTCAAGCACATTGTTTTTTTTGTCTTTTTAATATCCAGGTTGAATAATCTTAATGTAGTGACAGCGAGAGACGTGCCAGAGGAGATGAAGCACATTGCCTTAAATGATCTTCCATTGCTGGCCATGGAGTACTGCTCCAAGGGAGACCTGAGAAAGGTGGGCTTTACTTTATTATAATGTTTCTCTCGGAAATAGGTAAATTAATTAAATGGGCCTTTAATTCTCTGAAATGGACAGAAACACAGGATCAGGCACAGTGCAATTCCCTTGAAGTAGTTGGGAATCCAATGCCTTGCGGAGGGCTACATCAACAAAAGAAGCTCTGTCATGAGGTCTGAAGTTTAGCACTCTTCGTTTTAGGCGTTTACCTAACAATGGCGTTTATGGGTGAATTTGTCAGATGCTGAGCAAGCCTGAAAATTGCTGTGGACTGAAAGAGAGCGAAGTGCTATCCCTGCTCAATGATGTTGGTATGTACAGGAACACACCATTATAACTTGCATAAATAACACTTTATTACTATGTCTTAGCATGAATGTCGTAAAGAAAGTAATGCAGTTTTGAAAAATATAGTTAATAGACATTCATTGAAGGCAGGGTTATTCATTCATGGCTTTCCCAGTGATTAAAAGACTAAGGGTAGCCAGCGGGTCAAAAACCAAGACTTAGTACCAGGGGTGTAACGGTACGCTAAATTCATGGTTCGGTAACATTTCGGTACAGTGGAAAATGATATGCAAAACATTTTTAAATGTATTATGAAGTTATACATTTTGCCCATTGCCACTGTAGTTAAAGCGGCACTAGGTAGGATTTTTTTTCAGTAAAAAAACCAAACAATTAAAGTGGTTCCGCACCAATGTCCGATATAGAATTAATTTATGAATAATAATATGAAAAATAGATTTGCATTTTCTTAAATTATCGCTAACAAAGTTCAATGTTGTAGTTAGCCTTGCTAATGTCAGCTTTTGGGGTTCCTGGTTGCAAGCTATTGAAAGCTAGTCTGCTGTAGTATACGAGGGAGGAATTGGCTGTATGTCGTCCTGTCATCCTCTAGCTGAAATTTATAATTTCTTACAGTAAGCAAACTTCGCTCATGTGCTAGGCTACTTCAGCTATAAGTTCCGTCGCTGGGGGAAACTCTGAGTTTAGAATGTTAGACTATATTCATTCTGGACCCCACCGCGTACCGAATCGAACGTCCTGTACCGAACGGGACGGTACGGATACGTGTACCGATACACCGCTACTTAATACGCACGTGAAGGGTGTCTGAACCGTGATGCTACTACAGTAGAGGAAGAGATAAAAATGGACCTGCGGACCCCATTTAGTCGATAGAATGCTGCGTCCTGAAAATGCGTGTGGATGCTAGGTCAGAAAATGTAATCTGCTTAATAAATTTGTTGAAACTAAACTGATGGATTGCTTGGAGCTGCAGGATAAAAAACCCGAAACGCCAGAATACACTACATAACGACGTAGGATAAAGAAAAGGGTTTTCACCCGCAATAGCATCTCTGACCCAGGCCTGTTTCTCGAACACTAGGGGGATGGTCTCACTTTGGAAAATGTGGACTTCTTTGACGCTGTTTGTACTTCTGAAATGTATGAAACCATAAACCTTTGTTTGTGTCCTACATGTTGATATGTCTTTATAAAGATTTCCTTTATTTCCTGGGGCAGCTTTCGATGCGGTGTCCTTGACTATTAGGTCATCATTGCACTTATTGTGGTTCTGAACTTATTTCTGAACGGTCTTTGGCAGGTTCAGGCATTCAGTATTTACATGAAAACAAGATCATACACAGAGACCTTAAACCAGAGAACATAGTGTTGCAGGACATCGATGGAAAGGTAACTCAATATTTATGCATCCTCACAAATACACGCCGTCACGCTCTGTGAGGACCAATCTATGTTCACGCTCTGTTAGCGTTTTAGGTTGTGATGTTCACTGTTTGATAACACATATTTTTCTTTTTCAGTTGGTTCACAAAATCATAGACTTGGGTTATGCCAAAGACCTGGACCAGGGGAGCTTGTGCACCTCGTTTGTAGGAACACTCCAGTACCTGGTGAGCGTCCTGTTGCCCCTCTGCAGGCGTTCTCATGGTCTTATGGATTCAGCTCTAAAACCTTGTCTTTGTTCCCCACTGTTGATTTTAACCAGACTTTAAATGTTGACCGGTTGCCTGTCTTTCCCTCAGGCGCCTGAGCTGTTTGAGAATAAGCCGTACACAGTCACTGTGGACTACTGGAGCTTTGGCACAATGATATTTGAATGCAGCTGTGGGTTCCGCCCGTTTCTGCACAATCTTCAGCCCGTCCAATGGTATTTGTCCCCTTGCGCTTGAATGTGTCCGACCCCAAATGCAGTCACACACACAGTTTCCCACCTAAAGTTTTCAAGGGCTAGTTTTTTTTAAATTCTGGGAGTCAACTTTGTCACTGTGTTGTTCTTCAGGGCAAGCAAAGTGCGGAACAAAGGCCCCAAAGACATCATGGCTGTGGAGGAGCTGAATGGGGAAGTCCGGTTTTCCACACATCTACCTTACCCCAACAACCTGAGCAGGTCAGACGGACCTCATGGCGCACCTCATTCTGACACCGCTGTTGGCCACCTGTCAACTAGCCTGTCTCTGTTAAGCTTGGCTGGGCTAGCTCTGGCCATCACCGGGCTTTGTCTCTTCATCTTGACCTTTGAGCCACACGCAGATTTCTAACCTTCGACCCGGGCGGGGGGGGGGGCCTGTGCGGTAGGGCGCTGAGTGACATTGTGGAGACGAGCCAGTGCATTGTGGGGGACCGATATTGCGGTGTCGTCATGTAGATTAGTAAATCGTGTCGGCTCAATTCAAAGTCAACGTTCACAATAGTGGAGGAACGCTGGAGGGATCCGGTCTGGGACCTGCAGTGAAACATACTTGTTGTCTAGAGCTGCACTCTACGGACATATTTGTGGTCCCGATCTGACCTGAGACGTATTTATTGTGCTCCTTCAGTACCCTGTTGGAGTCCATGGAGATGTTGCTGCAGCTGATGTTGAAATGGGACCCAGTCCAGAGAGGGGGCAAGACCAACCCAGACAGCAAAAAACCCCAGTGTTTCGAGGTTCTGGAGCAGATATTATGCATGAAGGTCAGTTGCGATATCTCCTGCTGTTGTCTCTTCAGCAAAACTCCCTCCTGTTTGTTTGCTCTAGTCTCATGGGCGGGATTCAGTGAACCTTTCTCCTCGCCTCAGCAAGGGATTCTTACGCATCGGTTTTATAATCTGAAAGGTTAACCTGTCAACGCTTTGACGTTTTTGAATTGATGCCGCATCAAGGACATTTCTTCTCTTTTTTTCCCGCGTGTCTTCTCTCTCTCGTTGGCAGGTGGTCCACATCCTGAACATGACAACAGCCCAGGTCCACTCTTTCCAACTGGACCCGGATGAGAGCCTTCACAGCCTGCAGCGCCGCATCGAGAAGGAGACCAAGATTGAGCTGGTCAACCAGGAGCTGCTGCAGGAGACGGGGGTGTCCCTGGACCCCAGGAAGCCCGCTGCCCAGTGTGTCCTGGACGGGGTGGTAAGACTTTGACCTCGTTTTCTTAGAGCGCCAAGTCGATCGAAAACGTTTGAAGTGGCGCTCTCCTGTTCAGGCCTTGGTTGTGTGCAGCGCCTGGCAGACTTGTAACATGGTTTTGTCTCCCTGTGTGTGGTCGTGCAGCGAGGGTGGGACAGCTACATCATCTATTTGTTTGACAAGAGTCTCACCAAGTACTCTGGCCCCTTCAGTGCCAGACAGCTGCCTGACAAAGTCAACACTATGGGTGAGTGATGTCCTCTCAGCCCATTCGGAAAATCTCTAGAAATGTCGATTTGGATTGAATATATGCCCAGCCAGTCAAATTAATGTAGTTTTTCAATATGCTCCCACCATGGTTTGGTTGAAGAGGGTCTCCATTTTGTTGTTCTGTCTCATAAGTTTCAAGTAGAGTCCTGTTTTTGTTGTTGTCCGCCAGTGAGGGAAGCCAAGTCCCAGCTGCCACTGGTGGTGTTGAAGAAGGTGTGGGCCGAGGCGGTGAGCTACATCTGTGGACTGAAAGAGGACTACAGCCGGTTGTTCCAGGGACAGCGAGCTGCCATGTGAGTCGCCACCTCTGGACAACAAACGACCCCCCCCGTGGTGTGAATGGGAGGCCCCAACTCCACTTAATTACATAAACTTTTCCCAACGTTTGTTGAGTCGGACATTTTGCTTTTCAGTCCGGCCAGTGTGTCTCGTGTGGATGTCCAATTTGTCTCTGGTGTGGATGTCCAATTTGTCTCTCATGTGGATGTCAAATGTGTGTCTTTAAGGCTGAGCCTCCTGCGCTACAACACCAACCTGACCCGCTGCAAAAACGGCATGTTTGCCTTCTCCCAGCAGCTGAAGGCCAAGCTGGACTTCTTCAAGAGCAGCATACAGTACGACCTGGAGAAGTACAGCGACCAGATGCACTATGGAATCTGTAAGTGTCTGCTGGCTAGTGGTGGGCTGTGGCCAGAAGAAGAGGCTCGGTCTGCTTCTTATATTGTGCCTCTGACTAGGGTTCACGTGGGGAACCGGGCGTCGTTTCGGTTTGGCGCTTCTTTGACGGTTGGTTCTCTCCCACAGCCTCGGAGAAGATGCTGAAGGCATGGCAGGAGAACGAGGAGAAGGCAGCTGCGTATTTGCAGGTACGGCCTGTGAGGGCAGTGGCGGGGTTTCTGCGTGTCTCTGATATTGTGTACCATGTTCATGAATTTAAAATCGGTTTTCGTCCTCATGTGGCGCTGCGACAGAACAACTTACATCTCAAATTACAACCCTTTGATAGAGAGCCTCAGTGGCTAGACAACTTGGTGTGGTTATGGTGATGATACTTTGATCTCTGTGTACTCTTTTCACGGTTACCGTGACGCAACACCTCAACTCCCAGCATAACTCTTCCTGTCTCGTACATACTCCCAATTTCCGCCTTCCTCCCAATCTCTTGGCTGCTTAAAAGGCGTGTTTGGTTTTGGCTATTCCAACCCGGTCTCTGTGGTTCTGTGTTTTTGCGTCCCCTTAATGTTACAAACACACAGTAGTTGTAACATTAAGTATCTCCTAGTATCTCCTAGATTGAGGACAACAATGAAACATGTTTAGTCACATTATTAAGCTGCTGCCTCTGAGTGACTGGAGGTAAAGGTTTATCACAGATCTAGAATTAGATCCACCTACCAATCCTACCTGTAATCAGTCAAGGCTAAACACGTTTTTCCAGCCCTTGTTCAGTTCTCACGGGGCTGTATGTTTGTCATCCACTAGGTGGCAGAGGTGAGCCACCTGGATGAGGAGATCATGTCGTTGCATTCTGAGATCGTGGAGCTGCAGAGGAGCCCTTACGCCCGGCGCCAAGGAGACGTCATGGAACAGCTGTGAGTCTTCAGCGCTGGGCAGGAAGGACAGGCAGCTTGTCTTCTCTAAATGCGACACCAAGGGTCGATCTGTTTGTGTGCCAGGAAGGGAATGGGGCTTCCTTCATATGGTTTTGATTTGACTGAAGCTGGTCACTGACCTGACCTGACCTGACCCTGGGCCTGTTTCTGATTTGCATTGCCAGTCATGTATCTTAAGTCGATGCCGACTTTGAAGAAGAGAAGGTCGAAACTGCTTTATCATTCTGAAAGCCTCGTAAAGACGGAGCTGTTCTAAGTTGATTGTTTACTCAATGATTTCAGAGAGGAGAAGGCGATTGAACTCTACAAACAATTGAAGATGAAATGCAGAAGTAAGACACTCTTTGTTCCCTCAACATACTCACTGCATTGCAGCTGTGGTGAATCTCCATAACGCACTTCAGTACTTCTGGCTGTTTAACTGAACATTTTAACTGTTGTTTCATAGCTGTGATCTCTTTTCTGACATTGCGTCATTCTGTCCTCAGCGCCTGAACCAGATGTGAGCAGCGACAGCTCTGAGATGGTGAAAGCTATTATCCAGACGGTCCAGAACCAGGATAAGGTCCTCAGAGACCTTTACACACACCTCAGGTGGGCTGGGTCACCCGGTGAATGTTGCAGACAGAAATGCCATTAATAGAGCTTTACATGATCCTTTGCATTTGGCTGCCGTTCTATGCGGCCTATTTCAAAACTCTGGTTTTTCATCAGCAATGTGTCCTACTAAATTCTGCTGTCTGGGGATATGGCTGCCTTTTTGAATTTCGTCCTCTTTTGTATTCCTGTGGTTTTCCTTTCCATTTCCACCGATGCAGCAAGATTTTACTGAGCAAGCAGAAGATCATTGACCTGTTCCCCCGCATCGAGAAGACGCTGGAGAACATCAAGGAAGCCGACAACACTGTCATGCAGATGCAGATCAAGAGACAGCGAGAGTTCTGGCACCTACTCAAGATTGCCTGTGTGAGTTACGGAAAAGTCTGTTGGTGTTAGTCATATTATTTAAGGGGGCCTTGTTTGGTTTTTTTGTTGTGTTTTTAATAAGTGTTCTTCTACTTTCTGTAGCTTTGGTCATCATGTTAGCAAGGTCACATGTTATACCTTCTTTCTTCGGTCAAGTGATGTGACACATTTCATTATCAGTTTGTTGTTTAGCACATGATCCGGGATGACCTCAGTTGTGAATGTCTGAAGTGCAATGGTGTTTATCCTCCCAGGCTCAGAACTCTGCCAGGAACTCGATAACAGCCAGCCCGGAGTCCTCCAATCCCATGCAGGTGTCCCAGTGGACCCAGCCAATCAGCACCCCTCACCCTCTCACTTCCCTGCCCGGACCCAATGACAGGTCGGTACTTTATACACTAGACAGAAGCTCCCGTTAAGCACAGACAACACATTAAGCCCCCTTGAAATAACTGCATTACAGAGGTTACACCCAGGTTTACTTCCTCTGTGATGGACACGGCTGCCAAACACAAAAACCCTGCCTGTTTCTTCACACTCCAGTTAATACTTTACCCCGATGTGAACCCTCTAAGAACTTTGCATGAGGTCATCCCTGGCTCATTGATGGGTTTTATATTTTTTATGGAACACAGAAACTGGTCAGTATGGGAATTTTGTGGGAAACGGGGATGTTCTTTTCTCCTTCCGTCAACAAGCTAGAAAAGCAGAAACAAAGTCAGAATACACAAAGCTAAAATATGTAAAGAGCACCCCCCCGCCCCCCCAACCAGCCATTGGCCGTGTTCTCTTGCAGTATCAACATCAACAAGTATAAGACAAAAAAAATAATATGAAGCAAGAGTAGGGTCCATTGCAAATACAACCTGCCTTAGTCATATGACATTACATTTGGAGCCACTTACATTTCTCAGTGAAAAAATTGTTAATACTATGGCCACATCTGAAAAAATTGTTAATACTATGGCCACATCTGAAAAAATTGTTAATACTATGGCCACATCTGAAAAAATTGTTAATACTATGGCCACATCTGAAAAAATTGTTAATACTATGGCCACATCTGAAAAAATTGTTAATACTATGGCCACATCTGAAAAAATTGTTAATACTATGGCCACATCTGAAAAAATTGTTAATACTATGGCCACATCTGAAAAAATTGTTAATACTATGGCCACATCTGAAAAAATTGTTAATACTATGGCCACATCTGAAAGCTTTCCAGGAGGTGTTCAGTTGTTCCTGAACGACAGTGACGTGCCATGAGGTCAGTGGTTGGCTTCCCCCACTGGCTATAGGCAGATTCAGTCTAGAAAGAGAAAAGCAGGGGTTGGAGTCTGAGTTCACCACACCACAGAGGCCTCCGGCAACTCGGCGTTCCGTAGGCTAACCACAACCGAAATGAAGAATCTGTTTTAACCGCATGTGAACCTCAATGTCTGATACACAGGCAGGTCTTAGAGGATCTACTGTCATCCTACTTAATTACTCACACAGAGCACACGCAGCTCAGCGGAGAGCCGGGGGCCTTTCACATCCGATATGTGGCAAAAAAAAAAGCGCTTGACTCTGTTACGCGCACTTCTTTGTATGTATTATTATTTTATTTTTTACTGTTGCGCTAGACTAACAGATCATCTGGAAGATGTATAAATGTAAATTCACTGAGTGAAATTTTAAAATAAAGGTACTATCACAAGGTGTTTTTCCACCTCCTCAGCTATCTGTGACTCACCAGATTTATGTTGGCTGTGTTTTCTCTTCTGGGTGGGGACCGCTTCCATCTCTTTCTGTCCATGCCGGGCGTCTGGAGACGACCGTACTAGTTGGGGAGTCTTTGGAAGCTGATTTCTGCTTCCCACGCTAGGCATGTGTGGGTGTTTGTTTGAGATCTTCTCACTTTTCTTTCACTTGCGTGCTTATTATTTTTCATATTTGTGTATGTTCCCTTTGCTGCAACAGTTCTTGTTACACATGGGAGTTACCTCTGCCTTCATTTGACAAGTTTTGTCTTTTAGTTTATCAGGTTTATCTCTAGGTGGTTTTCTAATTCCTGGCTGCGGTTGTGCCATATCTCTTCAGTATCAAGGTTTTGAGTAACTTCCATTGTCAGTCATTTAAGTCCAGGTTTATTTTCTGATGAACTGGTCTGACGTCCATATAAGGCTTGGATGTATCACTATGCTTCTCCACCAGGGTGATGGGTGTGATGACTTCTGATATGGGAGTGATTTCCCTTCCAGCACAAAACCACTTCTGCTGATGGAAACCACTAAGCGCTATCTGATCGTAGTAGGAGTGATGCTGTTGACCCTGATTGCTATTATCAACTGCTCTCTGACCTTTTCTAGCATGAGAGCTAAATCTGAACAATGATACTTATCACAAGCTCCGTAGCACATTATTTTCCTTTCCTCTGCAACTTCCCTGGGTCCTAAATATATTTATTTTCCCAATTATTTTGTTAGAAAAGAAAATGCACCAAATCAATGTTTTTTTTTAATGTGATTTTTAAGGCAGTAAACTTTTGAGGCCTGCAAGTGTAGTGTAGACGTTTTTACAGTGACTGAATAAGACAAAGGAATATCCTGTACATTGTGACTCGTTCTCTCCCCGCACCAGTGACGCAGCCCCGCAGCTCCTTCAGGAGAACCAGAAGTACCTTAGTCAGCTGACCAGCCTGATGCAGGAAGCTGCTGATGAACAGTCCAAAAGCATAGTGGTGAGTTGGGCCGGTTTCTCACAGCCAACTAGGTTTGATTCCTCTATCACACTCCTGGTATTTTATCAGCGCAGGATTTAGAACGTGATTCACACCTGAGACACACACACACACACACACACACTTCGTCATTGATTTGTTAGCCCCGGTGTGTCATTCGCCAGGAACTCTAACGGGGCTCCGCTCACTCTGCACAGGAATAGGGTGTGTCGTCTACTTATTTGTCCCACAGAGAGTCGTTTTTGTATCTGTCTCCACAGCACTATTCCAGTAGTCTTGACCAGACATGTATTTCCAGGTTTGTTTTGGCAAACTGGAGTTGAAATTTTGAACGATATGTTTTATCTAATAAGCTTTTGGTTGTATCTTTTTAGGCCCAAGATTGGAGCTGGACTAAATATGAAACATTCTCTACCAAACTGCAAAAAAGAAATGTGTGAAAAACTTGAGCCACAGACAGCACTGGCCAGGTCACCCCTGTCTGTCCTGCAACCAAGTAACACTAAGGACTGAAGGTGGTTATCAAAATGGAGTCAAGGTTATGTAATTGTACATTTTGATGTGTGGGTTTGGTCATTCACTTTAACGGCTAACGCAGCAAAAAAAGACAGATTAAAAATAGACATGCTCGTTCAGTCCCTTCTCTATTTCTCATTTATTTGGTGTGAAAAGTGGATGATTTAGCATTGATTTCATATGAAAAAAAAAAAATTGTTGTCCTTCACTCTTCAAGCAAATTTCACCTTTTCCTTTGTCTCACAGACCATTGTGCACCAAGTTCCACTGTTCATAAAAATCCATATTTATCTCTTAATATGCCTCAGAATTTCTGTTCTTTAGAGCGATCTGTAGCATCCAATGTTTTGTAATAGCGGATTATCGCTAGAAAATATTTGGGTTTAGGAAATAGGAAGGACGAGAAAGCTTGATATGGCCGTGCATCATGGCGTGTGACGCAATGCAAGAAAAACTGAGGTGAATGGAAGAAAAGGACATCAGTCAAGCATCAGCACTTTGACACGCCCAAGTATCCCATGTCCCTTTGTACAGAGGATGTAGCCTGACATGTCTGGGTCCTGGATGCCCTCTAGAATCATATTCATGAAGTCTGCCGTCGTTGCAGTCCTTCAAGGGGACAGGAAATGTATAAAGTGTATTTAGCTGTGCTTCGATCAAGGGGGTGGGGTGTTGGGCATATTTAAACCTGAAAGTGTAATACACACCGCCTGTTTCTCAGGTGCACTGTAATTATTTAGTGTGCATTCTTTACCCACAATGCTCGATGTATGGAAACGTGACAGGACATGTCATGGAATGTATTGTTGTTTCAACCCCAGCGTTTAGATGTTGACTTTAGCCAAGATATAGCAAGTAGTTTTTTCTCTCCGGAAAGAGGTGTGTGTTAAAATCTATGAGTTGTATTTATGTAGTTTAAGTGCAATGGATAACAATTTAAGTATTTCAGTGACATGCTGTGTCACTTTCCTTCGAGGTTTGTCTGTCCCCAAGGTTTTAATCTGTTGATGATTGTTTACTTTTCAGTAACTGTGTAGATATGAAATATTTTCTGGTTATTATAAAAGCTGACTTGGCATGATATTGTATTCACTATATTGGGTTTTGAAGAAGCTACTGAACTATGTTGCCCCCTGACAGCTAAGGATTGAGATGACAATGTAAGCCTACTTCAATATGTTTGCGCTGTTTCTGCTAGTAGTGGCCATTAATACTTTGGCTGTATTATGCTCTGCCAATGGCCGACTGTGCATTTTACCTGATGGTTGCTTAAGCCAGAGACATCGAAGTGAAGGAGGAAAAAATAAACAGATCTATAAACACAAGTTGTTTCTTTGATTTACTGAGTTTACAGAAATTGTTTATTGTTTTCTTTGATTTACTGAGTTTACAGAAATTGTTTGTTTTATTGTAACCTACTCAGCCATCAAATTCTATAGGCTACCTATGATTTATTTTAATTTAATCAGTTTGTCTCTCTTCACTGGTATTGAATATCAACCTGGTTATTAAAATTAGGTGTATAAAAAAAAAAAAGAGTGGTGTAAATACCAAATCGTGAATGTGAGACCAGAATGTGTGTGTCTGTTTAAAAGCAGCCTCTGAGTCAGTGAACCGAAGCCTGGATAGGATGCTTGTCACCTTGTGCTTCCATCCTGTCGTCATATTTCTTGGTTTCCGTTGAGTATGTCTTCCTCTCAAGTGGCCAAGTGACATTTGTTTTTTAATCCAGATGTCAGGAAATGAGTAAGGATTTGTGAGGGTGACTGTGGTGCTATACAACACCAACAGGGAAATGTAGCCCACTCCCCTATCCATCCATGAGATGGTTCTTTTAAATTTGAGAGTAGGTCTTTTTGTCCTTCCTACAAACATCATTGTAGCATTTGATGAATCCAAGAGACTGTTGTCCTCTCTCCAGCTTAATTTGTTGTTTTTGCTACTTATTTGTTTTGCCTGGAAAAGATATCATCGGTTGTGATTTCTTGGAACTTCTCATATTTTTCTGCTCACACGGCTTAAAACCGATATAGACCATTAATAACGTCATGGGTGTCATTTAGAATTAGTGCCAAGTGGCTCATGCTCTGTATTCTCCATGCAGTAGATGACCATTCATATTCTGCATTTTTGTAGCATGGAAAACTGCAATATAAATAGCAACTGCTTCTAAGTAACAATTGTGCCTGTAGCGGTATGTAAAAATAAACGTGCGGTCTGGTTGCCTCAAGGCCCCGGTCTAGGTTTCTGGGTTTCACAAGGCAAACTGTCTCTGTCTGGTCGTTTGTATTCAGCACCTCACATCATGCAAGACCACACGGCTGTTTGGCATTTCATCGTTGCTCCATATTCCATAAGCATTGTTAACGTACTCTAATAATGGAACATGTGTCTTTTTTTTAGGATATGTTTTTTTTTTCTTCGTGTGTTCCTCCTCCGGTTGTTTTAAAGCTTTATTGGAGAGGTAAGTGGAGCCAGATGGAGGAGAGGGTTGTAGCTGACGGAGCAGTGGGCCATTGGAAAACACTGCAGCCGCACACGTGCACCACCCTAGGACACGTTCAACCTTTTCTCTGACCTCCATCTAACCCAGTAATCATAATTTCAGTCTGTGAGAGAGTGAAGCACGCGCAGAAAACCCATATTTATTTTTTTGGGCGAACTAAGACACGAGATGCAGCTCCTTTGTTTCAGTCAATATTGTGAGCTAAGGACGGGACAAAAAAAACAGGCACTGACACGGCTGTCTTCTCCCTCGACGCCTCCGAGAACAACAAGCATCGCTGTTCTAATAGTTTCATACTCAGTGAATCAGACTGACTCACACAAGGACCCAGCATGCGGGAGACACAATCCCCACTTAATGCTACATTCCTGGGCTCGTATTCATAAATCATCAAGTGCTGATCCAGGATCGGCCTCCCTCCTTCCATGTCTGCCATGTGAAACAACAAACTGATCCCAGATCAGGGTTCCTTCCTGCTGTGCCCCCCCCCCTCGTTCAGTGCTGACCCAGACAAAAGCCTCACAGAGGAGTCGGGGTGACAGCAGAACTGAGTCACTCCGTGATTCCCGACCCATTTCCTAGAGTCACTCAGAAGACCGGCCAGGAGACTGCCCGTAAATCTGGGAGCTGTTGTGAATCAGTTTGTAATCCATAGCCCATCTGTTACACGGCTCCTCTGACAACACCATGCTTTTGTTCCAGTCCCTCATTGTGACCCATTCAGACCACCCTGTTACTTATTTGGATGGTTTATTCTAAGTCAGTACGTTTCGACCCTGAATATACAACAGTATGAATTTGAACTTGAACTCTCAGAGTACATTACAGTTTCATATATCACACTTGATGTGATGGGCCGTCAGTGCCTTGGGCTGTTTGTTTATTCTTTCCTGCCACACTACCGGGACCTATCGGAACCTCCCAGAGATATCAAGGGAAATTAAATTAGTAATTAAAGACCCAGACTGTTCCCAGACTGTACATTTAGTTTATTGGCAATATTCCCTTGATCAGCTAGAACAAACTATGCGTTCCGTAAAAATAAAACTCACAGATTGTGGCTATTTTTCCTCTTTAGAACGTCCAACAAATTAGACATTGACAGAATCAAAGCGGTGAAGGGGTAAAGAAAGTTCACGTTGCAGGAAGTTCAGGTCACCTTACAGAGTATGAGATGCTTTATTTACAAACACAAGAGCAGACAACTTTAATTGCGAATCCTGTTTTGTACTTGGTTTTGCGTTAAAATGTCTTGCAATAATTGGTTACTGGAATCAAATGTAACATATTTCTACAGCTTAAGTATAGAGGTGCAGTGGACAAACTGACCATATTTGGCTAAACATTCGGATGATGAACTAAAACATAACCTCAGTGTTGCTGCAATACAGAATAGGCCCTTCTTTCTCAACCTTGGAAGAAAACAATCATTTCTCACCAAGATTTCATTAACTTCAGAACCACCTGCGGGATGACTTCGCATTCCATGACAACAGTAGGGGAATGTCGCCATCCATTTCGGCTTAGAGCGAAACAGTTTAAATGGATAGGTCAGAGTAGAAACAATGGACTATAGAGTAGGATCAGATAGTTACAGAGAGGCACGTTCATAATGCAGAACATGGCAAAACATTGTGTCTGTAGATATTGCAAATCCCTATGACCCAACTCTACGTTGAAGCGGGATACATTAAATGACAACGGAATCAGCAAATTCCTAAAATGACCTCCAACCACTTCACTAAACAGTTTTTTTGGGTTCCCTGAAGTAAATATGACAAAATTGGTCATGTATCAGATTGAGCAATATACACTGTAGAATGTCATCATATTTAGGTCTCCCAACCCCCTGGGACATCTGAGGTCAGATTGGGTTTTGTCACAACAACGCAACGTGTTACATTATTGTACTTGAGACAAACACGTACTTTATTGTCAATCTCCAGACCACTGGGATGGATGATTGATTCACTATTCACGGCGCATGTGTAAAATCCTCTGTGCTGCTCGCTCAGCCTGTTCTCCAGAGAGGGGCGCAGCCCACGACTTCCGTGCTTGACACAAATTTGCGCTGCCCCAAGGGCCTGATGGCAAGGGATGCGACACCATTAAGTCGCCCTCTTAGCTACGATACTTCCCTTCTTCTGGCTCATCGCAAACTAGATGAGTCCCTGGTGAACAAACAAGTGTTAGTGGAGCCATTCAACTCCAGTCCAGGATTGGAATATTGATAAAAAGCACTTATTTTGCTTCACTTATTATGTTGACACCTCATCTCACGACTCAGCTCATGGTACGCTCTACTTATTCTCTATCCTACTTCTGTTGCCTGGTAAAGCTGGGACAAACAACTATGGATTTGATTAGGCAATTGTTTATTATTTGCAACAATCAAGTTTCCAGGCATTGAATTGAATTATTGCACGTCGAAATAATCAGGCATTATGCAGTACACGTGATTACATTTCTTCAAGCCTACCTTTAACTTGTACCAATCATAAGTCATATCTTTAAAAAATAATAATAATAATAATATCAGTGTAATAAAAACATCTTCGTAAAAAAGGCACCCACTGGCATAACAAACATTAAATTAACATTCATGAGTACAATTCCACAAAGACAGGTTTAAGCCCCCATAAAAGGTGAAAATATTGCAAGAACTTATAAAAGTGCAACTGCTAGGTTCTTATAAAAAGGAGTGGTCCACTTTACAATAGTTGTGGGGGCGGGGAAAACACTGCATGACAAAACACACCACAAATGTTTTGCACCAACATTTCCCAAACAACTTTTCCTCTGCAGTTGAGCAGCCCATTTTCAGAAACCCCCTCCATGTTACTGTCGAGTCTTCAAAGATATTCTCTACAGTTTACTTCAGGTGTGGTCACCCAGGACCTCCTAGAGTCTGAAATGAGTACTGGACACATTGAAGCCCTGTCTCCCTATGAGTCACCCGACTGCCCGGTGCAGCAGTCATCATCCTCATCGACGTGGCATGGGGGGAGGCTTCAGTGCAGTCTTGTGGCCTGTTCCTAAGGTCTGCCGAACACGGAGGGATCAGTTACACAGCCATCTTGGAAAATATATTATTCTGATTTTGTATGGAGTTATACAATTTTTGTATATACATACACACATACACATATATATATATATATATATGATTAAATATACAGCTCCGGAAAAAAATTTCACCTTTTTCTTTCCTTTCCAAAAAAGTTATGTTTTGTGTGAGGAACAGAAGCGTTCAATTTGCAGTGGTCTCTTAATTTTAACCCTTCTGTTCCTTATTCAAAAACTCCCTTTTCGACTTTTTTGGAAAGGAAAGGAAAAGGTGCAGTGGTCTCTTAATTTTTTCCAGAGCTGTATATATTTATATATATATAAGCAATGGTTTAAGGGGAATGTTTTTGCTAAGACATGACTATTCGATGGAAACTTCCTTGTGGGTATTTGCTAGGCACCTTTGATGCTGTGGGTTTGACTTGAGGCACTGGGGGAGGACTGGGCTTTGCTGGTGGCATTTGGACAACAGGCTTTGATGCTGTGGGTTTGACTGGAGGCACTGGAGGAGGACTGGGCTTTGCTGGTGGTACTTGGACAACAGGCGTGGTTTTCTAATAGAACAAGAAAAAACCATTCGTAACAAGTTCGACAGTGAGAATTTGACACGTTTTCATCATGTCCTTCAGTGGCTGGAATGTAATGGTTGCAATGACTCACCGGTTTGCAATTCACAGTCGGCAAAGGCTTTGTTGGAGGAAGTCTTTTACTCTGTGAAGGAATAGAGACGACGTTAGCGTGTTTGGTACTTAACTATGCATTTCCAAGATTCCAGACTTTATTAACATGAAAGGTCTTGGAATTTGATTGGGCAAAGCTCACCGGTTCAGTCCGAGACCCACGCGACGCTGCAGGAAAATCCATTGGGGGCTGGAAGACAACATTTCAGAATGAACACTGGATTCCGTTTATTTTACATATTCTTTTCCCAGCAGGCATTTCACACAGAAATAACACACAGATGACAGTCGTCATGAAGGATACATCAACGCGAAGCCACCAGAGCTTTAGCACACCTCTGCACAGATTGTGTAAAAATAAAAAATAAAATTAACTCTATTGGCGGGATGCGACCCCATTCTTTCACGATACATCTGAAGTGTGAAATGAGGGGTTCATTCACTGGAACCTGCCCGAGGTAGATTTCTTTCCCTCAGACGTCTATGCCAACATCACCTTAGCCACTGTTCCCTCCAAAAAAAAAAATGCATCAAGTTCAGCAGCCTTTGTCAATGACACTCCTGCCAAACAGTTTCCTGAAGGTGTAAGGAGTGATGGAAGTGTCAAGTCAGAGAGTATTTTGTGTTCCAGTCCAGAGAACTGAAAATAATTATGGCAAAATTTTGGGATGATCAATATCTGCCAGAACACTGCAGTCTACTCTACCTGTTCTACTGACTCCAGTGATTTCTTAGGTGTGACCTGACCTGTAAGATCAGACTAGTAACTCCACATAACAGGCCTTAATTATGCAGCCTGGAGTAGTGGTAATGGTGAGTTGATATGGGAGTAGAGGTAATGTTGAGTTAATAATGGTGTAGTGGTAATGGTGAGTTGATATGGGAGTAGAGGTAATGTTGAGTTAATAATGGTACAGTGGTAATGGTGAGTTGATATGGGAGTAGAGGTAATGTTGAGTTAATAATGGTGCAGTGGTAATGCGGTTTACCTGTGGAGGGGGCCTGGAGGGGACCACAGTGACAAACAGAGGGGTGCAGGCTTGTTTTGCAGAGGTCTCCATGAAGGTAGGTTGGCTGATTTCACGGGACTTCTGATCCCTCTCCCGGAACATTGGGTTCAACTGGCCCGAGGTAGAGTGGACTTTTCTGCAAGGTCAGAAGGGCCATGCATAACAAAGAAATAAGTCGACTTGGTACCAAATAATCTGAGATGACAACTGTAAAGTTGCGTTCATAACTGTGAGTTGTTCAAAGTCCGCGAAGAAACCCACCTTTTGGAGGTGTAGTTTTCTCTCTTGTCCTTCTTGCAGCACATCAGCCCCGCAACCAGGAATGTGAGCAGAAACAAGACAACCACGGCTGCTGAGACGCCAGCCATGATGCCAAACTTCTCTGAAAAAAAGAACATAACCAGTAATCAAGATGTTATATAAAATATTTTGACAATGTTATAAGATAACGACAATGTTAGTCCACAAAGAAATAAGCTTAACTACAATGCTAGCCCAAAAACCAATACCTTAATGACAATGCTAGCCCAAAAACCAATACCTTAACTACAATGCTAGCCCAAAAACCAATACCTTAACTACAATGCTAGCCCAAAAACCAATACCTTAACTACATTGCTAGCCCCAAAACCAATACCTTTATGACATTGCAAGTCCAAAAAGCGGGAGACATACCTCGAGGCAAGTCTGAATAGGTGATGTCACAGTAGGGAGGAGCCCAGCCTGGGTTACAGTGGCACTGACCCTTGTTATTGCACACCTAGGAAAGAGAGCACATTGTGAAGACTAATAAACTTTTCAGACATGTGGACTGTGGCACCTCGGAAGCACTTCTGTTACCGCATGGTTGTATATCTGTAGAGGCACACAATATTTATATATATTTGTGAGGTAACTCTCACTAATGGCTTGAATCTGCTGGTCGAGTGGTTAACACTCTAGCCTCTGAAAGTGAAGGCCCTGTTTCGATCACCACATCATCCCCTAGATATTTCTGCTCCCTCTACCCATGTCTCACTGCCTCTGCTCCAAAACGTTCGTAAGAGTAATTAAACAGACCACACAAACAAAAATGAACCCACATGGGACTACTGACAGGAATACTTTCCTGTCAGCAAATAACCCTCTCCTCCATCTTTCCATGCATTTTCCATCTAATAAAGAATATGTTGCAGTAGAAATATATCCACAAATAAATAAAATGACAAGCTGCACACTCACCCCATTGTTGTGGCATTTCGATGAACAGTCTGACGTTTGGCCAAAGACCTTGACATCTTGACATTTGTGGTCATAGCAAACCTACGGAAACAACGAGGAGTTAGCTTGCTTTACTTTCTTATATACATTTTATTCAGTTGGAAAGGACTGATGCGGAATTCATAAAAGGTCTCACCATATTCATCCCACATTTGGTTCCGGTCGGGACCATGTCGAGGGATCTTATTTTATCCTGGTCCACTGCTTTGTTACATTTTTCCCCATTCGGCATGCTATAAAAGGCTTTTAGCCCAGTGATGGGATACTCATCTCCTCCTGAGCAAAAGAGTATCCCGCATTTTCTGTTCCTATGACAAATAACAAAATGTGATGTGAAAGTATGTCAACATGTTTCTTAACAGCACAAATTTAAATCACAACCTTTTCCTTTCATTAGTAAATTGCCTCAGGGAGGGTTGAGGCGGGGCATTATGTGGTCACGTCGTGATGGTTGAAAGGAAACGGCCAAACACAGGAAGTCAGTGTGACAGGTGAGAAGGGGCACTTACAGCTGTGTGCAGCGCTCAAAGCCATATTTGGTCCTTCCACAGTTGGCTCCTTCACTGCCACCCATGTTTAAATCGAAGCAGTTATCTGTGGCTACCTGGGCCGCTGGAGGACGACACAGATGACCTTTGAGTTCCACACAATATGACAGGTTCTCCTTTACCTAGGCTATGATCATAGCCCAACTCACAGCGTGGCGTTCAACCTGCGTTAATCGAATACGATTGCATCTAGGACAGTGTTGCCAGATTTGATTGACTGTAAACCGCCCAATCGCCCGCAGACTCCAGAAGAAAGAAAACGGTTGAACCTATACAACCCTATCTGTGAATCGACCCGCTCAAGGCCATTTGTTTGCCCACGCACTGTCATTAAAAATAGCCCAACTGCAAAACCTCCTCATCTGGCAACACTGATCTAGGACTGTCTTTTTGCCCCCCGGGAAAAGTTCTGATTTTTGTTTTGCTTTGTGTTGATGAAACAATGTCAGTTAGGGATGATTACGCAACGAATAGAAGCATCCGTTTAGAATTTCTGCTCAACACCCAACATGGTGACGACAGAAAGTCCAGTTTTGGGAAGTGACATTCTGCAAGTTGTCACATTGATTGAACAGTTATTCCAAATTATTACCAAACTAGAACATATAAATGAACAGAGCGGACAAGATTTTGTATGTTTTTGACTAATTATGTTCATACACATGCGTACCTCCAACTAGGTGCTCCCTTAAGGAGGAACGTTAATAGATCATTAAAACAAGTCAATAGCATCACGAAGGCCTTTGTCTCTGCCAACCTCGATGCCTTTTCTGTGCTATGATTGATTTCTCCCATTGATATCTACAACAGTGATGTAACAGTAGTGTTAATACTACTGAAACTTTTCAGGAAAAAAACATTTTCCCATTATAACATACATTTTAGGGGAATGTATACACTCACCTAAAGGATTATTAGGAACACCATACTAATACTGTGTTTGACCCCCTTTCGCCTTCAGAACTGCCTTAATTCTACGTGGCATTGATTCAACAAGGTGCTGAAAGCATTCTTTAGAAATGTTGGCCCATATTGATAGGATAGCATTTTGCAGTTGATGGAGATTTGTGGGATGCAAATACAGGGCACGAAGCTCCCGTTCCACCACATCCCAAAGATGCTCTATTGGGTTGAGATCTGGTGACTGTGGGGGACATTTCAGTACAGTGAACTCATTGTCATGTTCAAGAAACCAATTTGAAATGATTCGAGCTTTGTGACATGGTGCATTATCCTGCTGGAAGTAGCCATCAGAGGATGGGTACATGGTGGTCATAAAGGGATGGACATGGTCAGAAACAATGCTCAGGTAGGCCATGGCATTTAATGCCCAATTGGCACTAAGGGGCCTAAAGTGTGCCCCTTAAAAAAACATCCCCCACACCATTACACCACCACCACCAGCCTGCACAGTGGTAACAAGGCATGATGGATCCATGTTCTCATTCTGTTTATGCCAAATTCTGACAGAAATCGAGACTCATCAGACCAGGCAACATTGTTCCAGTCTTCAACTGTCCAATTTTGGTGAGCTCGTGCAAATTGTAGCCTCTTTTTCCTATTTGTAGTGGAGATGAGTGGTACCCGGTGGGGTCTTCTGCTGTTTTAGCCCATCTGCCTCAAGGTTGTGCGTGTTATGGCTTCACAAATGCTTTGCTGCATACCTCGGTTGTAACGAGTGGTTATTTCAGTCAAAGTTGCTCTTCTATCAGCTTGAATCAGTCGGCCCATTCTCCTCTGACCTCTAGCATCAACAAGGCATTTTCCCAGCTGACCACACCCCTATATCCATTGAAGCAAATGCCATGTGATTGGTTGATTAGATAATTGAATTAATGAGAAATTGAACAGGTGTTCCTAATAATCCTTTAGGTGTGTGTCTATATATATATATATATATATATATATATATATATATATATATATATATATATATATATATATATACACAAACAGCTCTTGAAAAAATTAAGTTGTTCAATTTGCAGTGGTCTCTTGAACAGAAGGATTAAAATGAAGAGACCACTGCAAATTAAACGCTTCTGTTCCTCACACAAAACTTTCCTTTTTTCGACCTTCTTGGAAAGGAAAGAAAAAGGTGCAGTGGTCTCTTATTTTATCCGGAGCTTGGAGGTGTTCAGAGTACATTTATGTTACCCTTTTGTAAGGTTTTAATCCAAAAGCAATGTAGATAAAACCACAGGGACAAAGTACCTGGTCCCCAAAGTCTCCTACAGTGTTGCTGAAGTGTTGGACACTGTCCATTGTAGCAGTAGCCTTGATCGGAGTTGCAGGGTTTCCCGTTCATCTGGAAGGTATCTTCAGGGCAACGCTCTGACATCCCAGTGCAATACTCTGCCAGGTCACAATCAGTGGAAGCTGCTCTACACAAACTGTCTGACTGTTTGAGCTTCAACGGGAAACAAACACTTCAGTGGTTAGGTCATTAACGCCACAACATCCGAATAACTAGTACATTCACATTGGGTTTTCTCTTTCCAGAATGGATGCTCAATGCACCAACTTAAAATAATCTGATACTGCCACAACAGCAAAATCGATGATTCTAGGCTAGTTGCCAAGTTTGCTTCACACAGAACATCTTTCATTTGAATACTGACAAGGCCCACATCCTTCCGTCCCCTGACTGTCGTATTGGGGAAGGATACGAGCAAAAAAGTTCAGGAAATCACAGCCCCAGTCTGTTTCCTGATACCATCGCTAGCCTTTCTCAATCCTGCCATCTGTTCTTTATAGAGCCAAACCCTACTTCTCCTGTGGCTATTTTATATTTATTGCTGTTGGTTATTAGTTGCAGTCAGTTGGGTGTGTCTGTCTGCTGTCTGAGTCGTCGTGAGCAGGAGAGAGATCAGAGATGGACTCGACCAGCTGGTCTGAATCATGCAATCATATGTTCAACAAAGCGCCCAGATCCCCAGGAAATGCATGTACCTTGCAGTTTTCACAGCACTCTCCATGGGCACAGCTGGAACCCTGAGTGAGACGACAGGTTGTGGGGTCACAGCAGGGATTCTTACACTCCTGGGAGAGATACGGAAACACATCAGACGGAGAGAAAAACACCCCAAAAGATGTGTCGGGTGAACACCTGTTGAACGTATCGTTTATAATAGTCGACCAAAAACAGAAGTGTCATTTTCAGTGCAAAGCATGTGTTCACGTGTATGTCCCCTTTATACTTTTTTAACCCTTGGACTTGGTTTTGAGGGAATAGTGAGCCTTGTAAGCCTGACTCACATTTACAGTTCCACAGTCACATTCCTCTCCAGGGTCCAGGAAGGCATTGCCACAGGCGGGGCCCAGATACAGCCTATCAGAGCCAGGCGTGTCCAGCAGACAACTGGGATTGGCTCTCTCCAGGAAGTCCCTCAGTTGCTCCCGACTGCAGCTACTGAACAGCTCTGGGTAAACTGACCTGGAGTTATAGGAATGATTACTCACGACTGGTAAAGGCAAACGTGTCGGCATGTCGACACAAGTGTTCCTTGGGTGCTTTGTTGTTTACCTGACCCGATCGGTCATGACACAGTTGTCGCTGTACTGCAAAGTCCCGCAGGTACAGCCAGAGGTGTCGTGGGACATTCCCAGGTTGTGGCCCATCTCGTGAGCAATGGTGGATGCAACTCCTATAGGGTTCCTGTTGTGGTCCTGGTTGACTGCACCTGAACTTCCAGTGCACATGGCAAGTTTATTTGCCAGTCCAACTGTGTCGCCCATGAAGTCTATACCGCTGTTGAAGACAACCACATTTTGCGGGGGAAAATCTTTAGACCTCTAAGAACAATTATTTAGGGCTGTCAAATAATATACAACTTTTTATCAACTTAAGGACAAATTTAGGTTGGATCTTGTGTGCAAACTGAAATATATTCCCTTTCCCTAAATACTGAAAATAAGTACAGAAAGTATAAACATTACAAGGTAACGGTGTCATGACTCTGTAAAGTAACGCTTCGCAAAGTGCACAATTAACCTTAAATCAACTTGTTTTCACATTGCATTGTAGATTTTAGTTTTATTAATGTATACAGTATTTTGGATATTTTTGGTGTAATTAATCCTGTTAAATTGTGTGCTAAATTTACAACACCTTCATTTTGACCACCCCCAAAATTATTTGCAATCTATATCCTTTTACCTCAAAACACAAAAGATGAAGAAGACTCACGTGATGAACTGGGCATTGTCATGCTTAGCCCTCTTCAGAAGGACGTCTTGACGCCACTTGAGAAACCTTTCCAAGGTATCTTCAGGACTGGCCAAGACGTCAATTTTATCCCCAGAAGTCCATATTTCCAAGCCCACCAACATGACCCGGATGTTCAATGCCTGATACAACTAGGAAGCAGAAACAGAAGTATTTCCAATAATAAGACAGACATACTATGGACAAGGGGGATCTCCAACCTCTAAGTCCTTGTTATAACAGCAGGCTATTCAACATAGCATGCTTGATATTTTTTTTTTTAGCTATTTCCATATAGCTTGGCTGACCCCCTGGGCTTGTGAAAAGCATTATAAACACAATCTAGCCACATTTCAGTAATTGGTTAGGTGCTCTAATCGCTGTGCTTGTGAGATGTTAAAGGACCATGTCTGGAAAATCCATGTGCTCTAAACTATGCTTAGTCCAGTCCTTCACAAACACATAAAATTACATACAAGTCGGTTTCCTTGAAAAAGTACCTTGTCAACATGATTGGCAATTTCCAGCATCCGATCTCTGGTTTTGCTTCCATACCTACTGAACTGAAATAAAGTAAAAAAATAAAATAAAAAAAAATGACATACACCAGTGAGCTTCCTTCAAAAGCTGTCAGAAAACAAGAAACCCTGAATCACTGTCATTACATAACATACCTCTGCGTTATCAGCCACCAGATACATCTCCACAATTTTTTGAGGCCCGGTGATGAGTTTGCGTTTCTAAAAAAAGAAATTAACAAAAACACAGATAAACAGAACTGTTTGGAGACATGAACCATTGTAGCAACATAGTAACTAAGAGGAAGCAGTAAGTGCCCTCACCAGGCCACTGGACTTGTAGAGGCCTGAGAGCCTGGGGCCCAGGTCCTGGTCATGGTCAAAGACAAGGCTGTCGTTGGAGTGACCACAGCGGGTACTGTTGGCTCTGAGGTGTTCCTGCCTATACAGAGCATGCTCTCCTTCGACAGTCTCTTCTAAAGGCTCAATCAGGTAGACTCTCTGCTCTGCCCTCAGGAAGCCACTGAAAAACACACATTAGAGGCTGCATGTTTCTGGGCGTTGCAAAATTGCTTTCAAACTGATTTGAATCATACCTTACTGTCATTGCTGGTATATAACATCTGTCGTAAATTCAGCACTGGTGAGTCTCTCAAAGGAGAACTTTCATTTAAAGAGAATTTGATTGACTGCCAACTCCAAAGGTATCGCCCACTCATTTCAGAATGTCCAGAAACTGACCGTATCAAATCGAAAATATACTGCAATTTTGCTTACCTAATTCCAGAACAGAGTCCAACACTAACTGATGAATCCTCAAGGTCTTGAATATGACCATGATAATAGCAGTGGTCCTAAAGGAAGTTTAAATTAGTGGAAGTATTGGTTGAGCTTCTCTTGAAATACCATAAACATTACATTTGCCCAGGATGGAACTAAACAAAAGGTCAGACAAAAATGGAGGCTGGTATAGTATATTTATCCTATCTACCTCATTTGGAAACGTTGTCACCCGCCTTCCATCTTTTGAATAGTGTGTTTCAGTGTAATGCCTCCCGAAAAGTTGCCTATAAAAAGAACACGTAAAAGAACAATTAGTATAACTGCTTCCGTACTCAAAATTGTCTCGTAATTGGTTAATCATAATTTACCTATTTTTCTCCAGATGAATAGTGTGTTTTTTTCCATCAACGGTTAATGCATACTGTAGATGATCAGGATAAACCTACGGAAACATTTTATTAAGACAACTATAAAAAGCGACTGTTCAACACGTCTTCTTCATTTAGGGTCATCGCCACAATTTGACAACAATCGCTATCACTTAATTACAGAGAAATAATAACCGCATGTAGGCACCTGGTTTGAGATGTTTCTTTTGACCCGACTAGTCAGTCTTTGAGGTCGGACTACATCGTAGCGCTCCACATTATCCAATGTCCGTGCGCCCTTGACCAGAAAGACTGAAAGAACAGACATCCATACCTATTCAGTCAGTAATGTTAATTCGTTGATTTAATGAGTAGACTAGACAGAGATCGTCCGACGATTATTCTACATTATTAATATGTAATGTGCTTTTAACATCCGTGCTAATTAGGTCGCTGGGCTGTCCGCTGTTCATTAAAATACCCGCATTTATTTTTAGCCTAATATGTTTTTATTGTTCATTGTTTAATCATCATAATTATTTCATAGTAAGTAATCCTTTAATTGGCAAATGTTAAACTTTTAAACCACAATTTAATGTATTCAACTTACCCCAATACGTGATGTATAACAGAAATGAAAAAAGAGCGTACCGCATGGCTGGAGAGTAATATCCCTGAGTTACTCTATTATACTGTGGACATTGATATAGAACACAGAAATTAAGCATCTCTTACCAGTTCCGCCTCTCTGTTATACGTACGTTATCAGCAAGGGGCAGCCGTTCCACTGAACTATGACGTCATCATAATACCGGAAAACTGAGCCAGACTACAAACTAAAATGTTACAAACTAAAATGTGGAGCTGAGCAATGCCATTTACTTAAACTATTATTAATAATGTACACCGAATGGTTACAAAGCAAAGATGACAAAGCTAACGCTTGGTGACATTTTCTTTTTTATTGAGCAATAAAACCCCAAACAAATTTAATAAGATAAAAAAATAAGTTACCCATAGAGCAGCAGGTTAACTTCCAATACGAGAAAATCATACAGTATCATATGGTTCATGGATATATCCGTTGCCCCTTTAAACGTGAAGAGGGAACACCACAAGCACTTTTCAGAACAAATCCATATCTATGGCGTTGGTTTCTTAAATGAAACACTACAACATTTGTTTGATGATAGCTTCATTTTTGATGTGGGGAGAATTGTCTTCTCTGAAGATGTTTTTTTTTTTTTTTTATTACACTGGGGTGAGAATAACGATGTATTGCATCGATGATCACCACGCACGCGCTGACACAGTAGTGCTACGCTGCAGCCTTCTGACTTCTCTCTATAGCCATCCTCTCGAGGCGCTCCGTGTAGAATCCGTTGAAATCCAATCTATGAAATCAAATTCAAAACAGTTTTTAGCAGGATTGTACACCATTCCAGAATATCCATATAAATTAACTAGTTATAGACCACAGATTAATAACTGCTGTTTTAGAGACCTCCTGGGTTATGCAGTTTTCCTACCCAAGCCTAGCCCTAAAACACACCAGATTCAAACAGCAACTTATCAGCCTTCAATCTGCACCTGCGTTGTAAAACTCTAGGATTTAATCAAATGTTCCCAGAGGTTTGCAACTCTAGTATGATCAGCTGAAAAAAAGTGTGTTAATGCTGGGCAGCAACAAATGCCTCTGGCAAAAATTTAGAAAAAACTTTTTTTTGAGAGTCCCAATGTTAGTAGGTTTAGTAGGTTAGTAGGTGTTCCATAGATAGTTACACTATCAACGTTCAACAAACTCTTGATCAGCAACTGCTTGCTGAATTTAGGTTTAGGATACAAGTTAAGGTAAGGATTAGGGTTGGTAGATAGTTAAAATGTTACTGACAGTCAGTAGATAATCAGTTGAGTATCTACAGACACACTTTTGAGGCTGTCAAAATTGTTTAACCGAAACATTTCCTATGAGAAACTGTATAAGCATTACATAACACGGTTGCCCCATATTTCCAGGGATGAAATATAGCTTGTTGCCTTTTGTTTAAAATTAACACAGCCTTTTTCTGTAATACCTGTCGAGGGTGCCCATGTGGAGACCACTGGGGATGTGTCTGGCAGTAGACCCACCTGTAGATGATGTTAATCATGCTGTGCTCACAATCTGTGGTGCTGTAGATGCTGAGCTTGTCCAGCAGATCCAGAAGGAGTGTGCTGAAGTTGCTGTCAAACTTGCTGATGGTGGCTTCGAAGCCCGCGTCTGACTGCAACGCGTCCACGTGCTCCGCCAGAAACTGGTGGTCGGAGGACGTGGGTAAATACAACGACGTGGGTAAATACATTTGCCGATTGGGGAACAGCAAATGCCATCCTCAACCCGGTTATGGATATTTTAAATTCAAACATTAATTGCCGCCATTATAACACCAGTGTAATCATGAATATATTTTCTTTCATTATTACAGCAAGTATAATAATTCAGCAACAGGAATTACAATTGGAACTCCAAAAGCCTGGACTGCAATAACATAACAATCGTGCTTTACTTAATTTATTTAATGAAAGTTAAGCAAAATCCAATGCTGCCCCTGTCAAAAAGTGATTGGCCGTTAACAGTAAATAACCACTTGTGCCACCTGTAGCTCGACTGACAGCAGCTGAATGCTTCCTGTAGTTGTTCAACAGTCTTGTGTGCACACTGGCAATCAGCTGCAGCTTATGGACGACATGGGTCTCTTTATGCCTCTTTAAACCTCTAATACACAACACGTTTTCCATTTCCCGCAACAGGGTGATCAAATCAAGATATTCGGCTGTTGTTACTCGTGCCATACCAAGTTCAAACACATCCCGTCATTCCTTGATGTGTCACCTTTGAGCGCACTGCTATGAGTTACAGCGAGTATCTGCTGTGTGAGTGTGTGTGTGTGTGTGATTACCTTGGAGGTGAGCTTTTTCTTCTCCTGCTCCTCAGTGCGTTCGCTCTGGGTTGGAGGGCCCTCCATGGTGCCGTGCTCCAGAGACAGGCGGTTCAGCTCCCGGTCCAGCTTCATGCTCTGGGTGAAGCGCTACGCCAGGACACACACATTTTGTCAGAGGCAGCAGTAAGAGAAACCACTGTCACACATACACACACACACACACACACGAGGGGGAAAATACATTAGGTTACACATCACAACACTTCAGCCAGATAGTCTAAAGTAAGGCCGCTAGCCGTCAAGTGGCTGGGAAGAACTACAGGTGACGAAAGTTGGCCAGCATTGCTCGGGTTGTCATCGTCGGACGGGATTTCCTGGTCTCGTTGCTCTCTGGCGACTCCCTCAGGCGACTTGGGCACCAGCGAAAGCCGAGGGGCATCATGAAAGTGTGCCTGTTGTCACCCGTCGACTTCCTGACTGGAAGAGCCGTAGCTTTACAGTGCATCGGTTAAGCCACAACATGCCGCCCTGATGCGAAAAGATCGGCACACGCCGTTCCGAGTCCACTAACCAGCATGCAGTTGGTGAACATGACACACACGGACATGAGCTTGGCGAAGATCTTCAGCAGCTCCGGGTTGGTCAGCATGCAGTCCTTCAGGCAGTTGTCCAGGAAGGTGGTGTGATGGCACAGCACGTCGTCTATGTTGGACGCCTGAGGGAGACCGGTCAGACTGTTAGGGCATTCATGGTTAATGAGGGGACTCCGATTAAAGGCGTAGAGTAGCAAACTGCTCTGTGCAGATATTACGACCAATGACAATTACCTTAGTTGAGACTGACATTTGTGGGTCAAAGGAAAGTCTCACGGCTGAAATTTGTAATCTCTGGCAATTTATTTAATTATGTTAGAAGTAAGCACAGGTTAATACACAAAAGCAGTGAATAGAGCTGCATTGTACACGCAAAAGAATGTAACAGTGTTTCTAAAAAACACTGCCATTCTTCAGGTGCTAAATATATATATTTGTAAACTGGTGACCGGTTTTGATTCACAGAAATTGAATTATTTATCAAAAGTACAGTGGTAAGCAGAATTGTTCTTGTTGAAAAAACTGGTTGGCTGCATTTGAACACAGTGAATCTGACTCATGGTGGAACTGGGCAACATAAGTAACAGAAAGAAGGGTTGGTTGTATGCCGTAAGCAGCTGCGAAAGGATCAAAATAAAACAATAAAATTGACATTACACACAGCTGGTGTTTCAAAAATATTGCATGGTCTTGCGATGTGAGTATTACACATGTCAATACTGCAACGCTGATGGGAATTTGATCAATCGTTTCCGCCCTAGCACTTAAAGGGGCATAATGTCAAATTACAGAACTGTGTCTATGTTCATCAATCACTTGAAGTAATAGTGGGACTGTCTCTGTGCACGAAAGTCTCTCACTCAAGGAAAGCAGGGTTGAGCCAGCAGGGGGCAGCAACAGCTGGTTATATAGCTCTCCTCACACTAACGCGATTTCATAGACCTTCGTGAAATAACGATTATCTATGTGATAAAAAAAGACCCACTAAACTGGGGAATCCCAATCGATTGTGCTACATATCATATACATAGTGCTTTTAAAGTTAGCCAGATAGACGTCTTCGGAGAGGTTATCACATTGAGGAACACCCTGGGTTCCGTTCAACTCACAGATTTCAGGTTGTTCTCCATGATGTGCCAGGTGGGCTCCATAACTTCAAACATCATGTAGTACTGGATGTTCTGGACGAAGTTCAGCATGCGCTGTCTCAGGGCAAAGGCTGTTGCAAACCTTCAGGCAGAGGAAAACCACATAGCTCATATCGGGCCTTTCTACTGTTGGAAGTTGCGAATGTGGGCGGTATGGAAAGAAGCATGGAAGGTAACTGCAGGAGTTGTTTCCACTCACCATTTGGCCCTGTGCAGGGCATACTGCTTGGCTGTTTTGTTGCTGATCCACACGTTGCACAAAAGCCTCTCGACATGTTTGCAATAAAAAATGTGTCGGAACAGCATCTGGTATATTGTCAGCGCTTTCCTAGAAAAAAAAGAAGAAAAAAAATGAAATTCTAAATGCTTAATTGGAGAACAAGCATTTTGGACACCATGATTTGGGTGAAGAATACCCCTTTCCCAAAAGGAGACCGGTGACATAGCCCCAGGAGTGCCCACCTGTTAATGATGAGCGAAAGCGGCCACTTGACAATGTAGTCAAAGGAAAAGGCCTCCAGGCCGCTGAGAGCCACCAAGGGGGGGTTGGCATTGATGACGGCCTTCTCCTGCTTGGTGTCGATGGCCAGCACGCGGAGGAGTTGGGTGATCACGTCATATGGCATCAGGTCAATCTGGAAACAAGAATGGAATTGTGTTGGGTGCGTGTGTTTTTATTCTAATTCTTTTAAGCTAAGAAGTAAAATACTCCAGTCTGAATTTTAATGGAAAATGCGTATGAATTATAATAAACATATACTTGTACATAAGTTCACTCCGAAGACATTTACAGCATTTTCAATATAGAGCTTGATATTTGTAGCACTATTTGGCAGATTTTGTTGCCTCAAATCATCTGACCAATATTCTTCATCCATATACAGTAAGGGTGAATTTTTTTTAATGGTAGGTTTATTTGAACAGTGAGAGACAGGATGACAACAAAAAAATCCAGAAAAACGCATGTCAAAAATGTTATAAATTGATTTGCATTTTAATGAGAGAAATAAGTATTTCATCCCCTCTCAATCAGAAAGAGTTCTGGCTCCCAGGTGTCTTTTATACAGGTAACAAGCTGAGATTAGGAGCACACTCTTAAAGGGAGTGCTCCTAATCTCAGTTTGTTACCTGTATAAAAGGCACCTGTCCACAGAAGCAATTAATCAGATTCCAACTTCTCCACCATGGACAAGACCAAAGAGCTGTCCAAGGATGTCAGGGACAAGATTTTAGACCTACACAAGGCTGGAATGGGCTACAAGACCATCGACAAGCAGCTTGGTTGCGATTATTTGCAAATGGAAGAAACACAAAAGAACAGTCAATCTCCCTCGGTCTGGGGCTCCATGCAAGATCTCACCTCGTGGAGTTGCAATGATCATGAGAACAGTGAGACACGGGACGATCTTGTCAATGATCTCAAGGGAGCTGGGACCATAGTCACCAAGAAAACAATTGGTAACACACTACGCCGTGAAGGACTGAAATCCTGCAGCACCTGCAAGGTCCCACAGCTCAAGAAAGCACATGTACAGGCCTATCTGAAGTTTTCCAGTGAACATCTAAATGATTCAGAGGAGAACTGGGTGAAAGTGTTGTGATCAGATGAGACCAAAATCGATCTCTTTGGCATCAACTCAACTCGCCGTGTTTGGAGGAGGAGGAATGCTGCCTATTACCCCAAAAACACCATCCCCACCATCAAACATGGAGGTGGAAACATTATACTTTAGGAGTGTTTTTCTGCTAAGAGGACAAGACAACTTCACCGCATCAAAGGGACGATGGACGGGGTCAAATCTTGGGTGAGAACCTCCTTCCCTCAGCAGGTGCATTGAAAATGGGTTGTGGATGGGTATTCCAGCATGACAATGACCCAAAACACACAGCCAAGGCAACAAAGGAGTGACTCAAGAAGCACATTAAGGTCCTGGAGTGACCTAGCCAGTCTCCAGACCTTAATTCCATAGAAAATCTGTGGATGGAGCTGAAGGTTCCAGTTGCCAAACTTCAGCCCCGAAACCTTAATGACTTGGAGAAGATCTGCAAAGAGGAGTGGGACAAAATCCCTCCTGAGATGTGTGCAAACCTGGTGGCCAACTACAAGAAACGTCTGACCTCTGTGATTGCCAACAAGGGTTTTACCACCAAGTACTAAGTCATGTTTTGCAGAGGGGTTGAATACTTATTTCACTCATTAAAATGCAAATCAGTTTATAACATTTTTGACATTCGGTTTCTCACTTTTCAAATAAACGTACTATAAAAATTACAGACTGATCATTTCTTTATCAGTGGGCAAACGTACAAAATCATCAGGGGATTAAAAAAATAATCCCTCACTGTAAGCAATATGGAAGTGTTGACAAATTTAACTAAATGGAAATGTTTTTGATTGTCTAATATAATTGCTACATATACTTTTTAGCATGACCTATAGATTTCCAGACAGAATGTAGGAATATAATTGCTACATATACTTTTTAGCAATTTAGCATGACCTATAGATTTCCAGACAGAATGTAGGAAAGATAATAAATAATAAATGTGCAAAGAAAATATTAGTAAAATTTAGAAAACCAGTTGGAGTAAACTCCTCCATAAACCTTAACAAAAAATAAATGAGGCCCCTCTCTCCTTTATAACCACTAGATGGTGCCTCTGTAATGAAGATAAAATAAGTCAGCCTGGTCCTCATCAATTATTTACCTTCAGATCGTCTTTGAAAGGGTCTGTATTAGCTGTACTCATCCTTAGAGCCAGCTCTAGCAAGGCCTCCAGTCTGGGAGGGACGATGTCATCCACTGGCTTTTTGAGCTCCTCTTCGGTCAGGTCCATGAAATGGACAAAGAAATCTCCCTTGTCCATCAAAAAGTAGTGTTTGATTGACCTAGGCAGAATACAACTTAATTAATAAAATTTTTTATTGAATTGTCATTTTGTTTTTTTGTTGTTTTTGTTGTTTACCTCAGTCGTGCTACCAGTTCCTTCTCTTCCATCAGGAAGTCCAGAAGGACCTTACTGGCGTAATAGTAGGATTTCTCTATCTGCTCCACGTAGGCTCGCTCTTTCAGAGTGTACAGGACCTCTTTTGCATCTGGACAAGTCACGTCGCGGCCACACTCTCTCACCACGTTGAGATACTTCCCTGTAGAACAGAATCCAAACTCAACATGAATCAAAACTCAAAAATGTTACAGCTAAAATGATCCGGAGAGAATAATTGTTTGCAACACAATTATCACAGTGAACACAGAACGCACCAAAACTTGCTTGAAATAGTATGATGTGTGTCACCTGTACTCAAAATTTTGCCTGCCATTTTCTGAAGAAAGGACGGAATTCGGTGTTGTATGATTGTGTACCGCTGATCCCAATACTTGTCATTGTAGTCCTCCTGGATCTTCTCTTTCTGGAGCTCATGCTCTTCAACCATGAATTCACTACATAGACAAAACCAAAACACAAAAACATGGAATGGAACAAACCAAATCTAAAAGTATGCAACCTAAAACCGGTTTGTAGTAAAGTGATCCAGTGTGAGACGATCCAGGAAGAGACCTGTACCTGTAAGGGTCCTTGATGATACCCCTGTAGATCCACTTCTCCAGTATTTCAAAGTAAGGGACACTAGCTGCTTTTGTGAGGTAGAGGCACAGCTCCTGAGCCTGACTGTCTCCAGTATAGTTGAAGGTACGGTCATGAAGGAGGCTCAGTGTCGATCCACCCATACAGTCTCCTTTATCCACAGAGGAAGCTGTGGGAAACAGAACATTCAACCTATTGATTCAATACACATCAATAACTTATTTCTTTTTACTTGGGACAGTCAATAACAACAGCAACAATACACCAATTACAAGACCTCACAACCATGTTTTCATCACGAAATATTCACAAACCACTGATAAACCAAATAATTTATTGAAATGTCCAAACGTTCACTGTAAACACACTATACCTACCAACCAACTACAGTATATTGTATATGATCCAATGGGTCATGTACATTTGTTCTTTAATTAATTACACTTTTTTTTTTTAAAGCACTCATATTAGTATGATCATATAGGCTTTACCAATGGAGGCCAGGATCTCCATGGTCCTCATAGTGGGCTGGATGTAGAACCAGAGCTTCTGCAGGGAGAGCATGCCCTGCCTGTGCAGGTGTTCCAGCTGGGTCACCAGGATGAGGTACTCCTTCATCAGGGTCCTCATGGCCGCCGTCAGGGCGTGGTTCACCTGGCCATACTCAAAGGACCACTTCTCTTCGGTGAAGCTGCCGGACATGAAGGCTAACGATGTCAGCAGGCAGACGAAACGCGAACAAAGCAACAGACATTGCAACGCGCGTTGTCCTGAATGTGTGAGGATTTGCCTCGCAACGTTCACTCACCGTGTTATGGTTGAGTAGTATGAGGCCACTGGCAGTATCCGGTTGACCAGCTCCTTGACGGACATGTCCAGGGTGGGGTCAACGATGAAGGAGCGGTTCTGTCTCCCGAGGACAGGCTGGGCTGTGATGTCTCTGCCATCCACGCCGATCAGCACGAATAACAAGTCATCAACCAGAGCCTGTTCCTGGGCTGGTAAAGGCAGTGTACCTGGCCGTAAAACACCAGAGATATGAGGTACAAATCATGCTTTAGAACCTCTATAGGAACCAGGTAGATTTTCACACATTCTGTCATTTCAACCATAAAAATCAATAGCCGCTGTAGTCAGTGAAATTAAATGACATGAAGTCTTTGAAAATGTGTCAAAGTAAGACAAGAGGAACATCCATAGCACACCAATGGCCACTGTTGGGTCCCCTCCAGCAGGTGTGGCGCCAGTAATGAAGTCCCCGATCAGAGCGGGCCGGTCATACACCCAGTTGGGGAACACCGGGTTGGGCTGAGTAGGGTTCTTCTTGTTGTGCCTGTCTCTCAGCATCTTTCGTGTGACTTCGGCAGACTGCAAGACATGGGAGGACAAAATGTACAACTCCACGAGTATTCGGCTCCGTCCATTTCATCATCTCCGGTGGGCAAATAAAGTCTTAAGTCTTGGGCACATCAATAAAAAATCAATTATACCATGTTAAATATGATTTCAATACCACAAAAGAAGTTGAATTTTTTTACTCTTTTGAAAAGACGGCAGAGCGGCAGGAAGGGCTATGGTGGCGAGATGACGGAGGCGGGGAGACGTGTTGCGTGGGACTGGGATTTGTTTTAATGAATAAATAACATACTATAAAATGTTGTTAATCATGGGCGAAAAAACACGGTGCCGAACACAGCCAGTTACATGACAAGTGCTGTATGGCACATCCAGGAATCTCACGGTATACAGTGGGGAGAACAAGTATTTGATACACTGCCGATTTTGCAGGTGTTCCTACTTACAAAGCATGTAAAGGTCTGTAACTTTTATCATAGGTACTCTTCAACTGTGAGGGACGGAAATCCAGAAAATCACATTGTATGATTTTTTTATAATTAATCTGCATTTTATTGCATGACATAAGTATTTGATCACCTACCAATCAGTAAGAATTCCGGCTCTCACAGACCTGTTAGTTGTTCTTTAAGAAGCCCTCCTGTTCTCCACTCATTACCTGTATTAACTGCACCTGTTTGAACTTGTTACCTGTATAAAAGACACCTGTCCACACACTCAATCAAACAGACTCCAACCTCTCCGCAATGGCCAAGACCAGAGAGCTGTGTAAGGACATCAGGGATAAAATTGGTGAGAAGGCAACAACTGTTGGCGCAATTATTAGAAAATGGAAGAAGTTCAAGATGAAGATCAATCTCCCTTGGTCTGGGGCTCCATGCAAGATCTCACCTCGTGGGGCATCAATGATCATGAAAAAGGTGAGGGATTAGCCCAAAACTACACGGCAGGACCTGGTAAATGACCTGAAGAGAGCTGGGACCACAGTCTCAAAGAAAACCATTAGTAACACACTATGCCGTCATGGATTAAAATCCTGCAGCGCACGCAAGGTCCCCCTGCTCAAGCCAGCGCATCTCCAGGCCCGTCTGAAGTTTGCCAATGACCATCTGGAGGATCCAGAGGAGGAATGAGAGAAGGTCATGTGGTCTGATGAAACAAAAATAAAGCTTTTTGGTCTAAACTCCACTCAATGTGTTTGGAGGAAGAAGGATGAGTACAACCCCAAGAACACCATCCCAACCGTGAAGCATGTAGGTGGAAACATCATTCTTTGGGGATGGACGACTGAACCGTATTGGGACGACTGAACCGTATTGAGGGGAGGATGGATGGGGCCATGTATCGCGAGATCTTGGGCAACAACCTCCTTCCCTCAGTAAGAGCATTGAAGATGGGTCGTAGCTGGGGCTTTCAGCATGACAACGACCCGAAACCCACAGCCAGGGCAACTAAGGACTGGCTCCGTAAGAAGCATCTCAAGGTCCTGGAGTGGCCTAGCCAGTCTCCAGACCTGAACTCAATAGAAAATCTTTGGAGGGAGCTGAAAGTCCGTATTGACCAGCGACAGCCCCGAAACCTGAAGGATCTGGAGAAGGTCTGTATGGAGGAGTGGGCCGAAATCCCTGCTGCAGTGTGTGCAAACCTGGTCAAGAACTACAGGAAACGTATGATCTCTGTAATTGCAAACAAAGGTATTTGTACCAAATATTAAGTTCTGCTTTTCTGATGTATCAAATACATATGTCATGCAATAAAATTCTAATGACTTAATGTTCTGAATTTTTGTTTTAGATTCCGTCACTCACAGTTGAAGAGTACCTATGATAAAAATGACAGACATTCTACATGCTTTGTAAGTGGGGAAACCTGCAAAATCGTAAGTGTATCAAATACTTGTCCTCCCCACTGTATGTGATTTGAGATCCGGGGCACTTCGTAAAACATTTGGGGCTGTACCCCGAACTCCCTCGCCTGATGATGACAGTGACCGGGTTACATGCAACCTTAAAATGACATGAGTACACACCTGGGGCACCTGGGAGCTGGCAGTGACGTTCCCCAGCTTCTTGCGCAACTCTTCGAATTCCTGCATGGACATCTTGGAGCTAGTTGGAGGGATTGCAAAGGATGTGCTTGTAGCTGATGAAGCATTTGCTTCTGACCTTTCTTTGGCATTCTGTTGCAGACACTGGAGCATCTGGAAAGGATTAACATACAACACATTGTATATTGGGACATACCACAATACTAGACTGAGGTGGTGGTTGGGTTGAGTACACACCCCACCCCCACATGGCTTTGAGTATCTCATATTGAAATCCGATTCATTATTACTTGACTTTTTAAAAGTGCACGTATTGTCAGCATTTGAACAGGAACGTGATTACCTCTTTGTCCTCGCTAAGCTTTGATAGAAGGTACACCAGTGGGTCCAGGTTGCGGGCATTTTTTGACTTAAGCTCTTCATATTTTTTAAGGAAGTCCTCTGGCGTCTTTGAGTACTCCGCTATTTTGACCTGTAAATTGAAGTTTCCAGTCCAAAATAAATAGGGAGTTCATTACACACACATAAAAGCACCCAGTATTAATCAGACATGAAATTCCCCATTAATCACCTTTGCACTGTGCGCAGACACGGATGTGGTGACGTAAGGTGTCCTGTTCTTCTGTAGCAGATCAATATACACTTCTGCCCCATCACCACCTCCGACATGAAGCAGACTGAGCAGCTCGTTGACGTCATGGTGTATCCGAAACTCACTCATGGCTCAGGTACCTGAAATCGGAAAGGTGGTACAGCAATACATAAATCAACACTCCATCGAGTTTTATCCCCACCACCCCCTTATTTTTCATTCTCAAAAGAAGCGGTTTCCATGTATCAAACTTTCTTACTCTAACCACTACGTTACACTAAAATTGGCTAAAGTTAAGCCATTTCAACCATGAAAATGTATACGTTAATGGGGCAAACTGCTTTCTTTGTCAGCATCAGACATATAGGTTGCAGCTTCACCGGCTGCATATACAGTAGTGTGGGAAGAGCGGGTCAAAACTGATGATTCTTGTAGCGAATGACTTCAGCTGGCTAAACCACATAGCCAGCGTTAGAAACAAAAAACAACACAAATATACTTAATGAACGAGTAAGCCGTCATTGAGCTCTCAAGCTTACATCATCACAGTTGACGGTGGCTATACCCACAGTAGCAAGTGAACGCGTAGTAGCAGGCTGGCTAGCAACGTCGTTAGTAGTTCAGTTGCTAGGGTCTGAAATTGTGATGCGAGTTAACAAGGTAATTTAACTATTTTCATGACTAGCTTTATTAACGGAACCTTGACATTTACTCTGTGTTAGCACTTAAGGTTAGCAAGCATTAACAGCATGCAACATTGTTGTTTACTTGCTATTACCTTACACTTCAGTTGTTGATGAAGCCCTTACCGCCAACTGTCAAGATAGCGAATCTACATCCACTCTGTTTCACATTTTTCATAATAAAAGCTTTCAGATCTGTACAAATCCTTAATTAGAAGTAATGCATCCAAATATATTTGCACAATCACAAACTGTAAAGCTAGTTTTAATTTCAAATATTAACTACAGAATAAATGACAGCAAGAACAACATTTTGTATTTATTAAATTAACTCTTAATTTACAGTGGAAAAACGACAGAGCGGAAGTATAATACAGTATGACGTTACAACCCGGAAGAATTGCCCTCTTCTTGATTAACGTTTGAATAAACAAGAATGACCAATTTTTTTTAGGAAAACATTGAAAGCGATGTGGGAAACAAAAATACTTTATTTAACCTAAGAAATACTGATGACTTGTTTAGGGAGGTTAGGCGTAGAAATGTTCGAATGTGTGTAGCAACGCCCTAATGTCAGCCACCTTGTTGGGAAAAAGAGCCCCGTTCTGTTTACAAATCGGTAAGAATTATTGTTACCCTGCAGTGTGAGTGTGTTTGCTTTGACGAAGAAAATATGGCTGAATTGCACGTTGTGGAACAGAGTGGTACTGGTACTATAGAACAACCCGAGCACCGGGATGTCCGAGGCTCTGTTCGATTAGCTTCGCCTTCTCTTATGGTTCCGCCGCGGAGTAGCTTGCCCACAAGTCCCGGTGTATCGAGTAATAGAGCAGTGTTTGGGTTCTCAATGAAAAGCAACCCCAGTTCCCCGTTAGAGTCACCAGAGAAACCAGGATCCCGTTGGGCTCGCCTCAATGTTGGTGGAACCTACTTCGTTACAACCAAACAGACACTATGCAGGGATCCCAAATCGTTCCTGTACCGATTGTGTCAAGAAGATCCGGATTTGGACTCGGACAAGGTAACATACTCGACCACAATTTTCGGCATAACGTTCGGTGATAAATCTAGGTACATCAATGTAGCACTAATAAAGCACTGCCACTGTGATCTTGCATTAAAGGACAACCAAACGCATTACAATGCCAAACTAAACTGTTTAGAAACACTCTAACACTCGTCAAAGTACAACTCAGCCATTGACATAAATACAGAAACATAGACCAGACACTCGGTTTGCAGACGTTACTGTGTTTTAAAAGTTTATGCATCTTATAGGATGAGACAGGAGCTTACTTGATTGACAGGGATCCCACGTACTTTGGCCCAATTCTGAATTACCTGCGGCATGGAAAACTGATAATGGACAAGAACTTGGCAGAAGAAGGTAAGCCTGTTAAAGTATTAGGTCCCCGAATTGTAAAATCCAGATTCTCACATTTCTCACATTTTATTTGAGAAGTTACATGAATTTTATGACATGTGATACAGGCCATTGCCTATGTTATTGTTTGGCCCCCTCAGGTGTCCTAGAAGAGGCAGAGTTCTACAACATTGCGTCCCTTGTGAGGTTGGTCAAAGAGAGGATACGGGACAACGAGAATAGGACATCTCAGGTATGTTAATGAAATACTCATACTTTCATACTCAACAAAACACTACAATTTTTTGTATTATTTACCAATTTTTAGATTTATTTTTAAACATATCTTTTTGGGCGGCATTTTATGCTTTATTCAACAGGAAAGTAGTGGAAGGTACGGGGGTGTTTTTGCTGAAAGAGCAGTGGGCCTCATTCATGCTGCTGTAGAACATTTGCACTGGAGCCAGTGGCATAGACCACTGGAAAACACAACAAATGTATTTTGCCAAGGATTCATTCTAAGACCAAAGTATATTTTACCGATGAGCCCTGTGATTTACAAAAAATATACTCATCAATACAACATGGAAAAACAAACAAACAACATTAAACATCTCCAGCGCAGGTTTGGCCTTGGTTTGTTGATTGTGATGTTGCTGGTGTAGCAAGCAGACTGAAACAGGTTATCCTCTGTAGTTTACCAGTACTTACCATTTTTTGTTATTTGAACCAATCTCCATTCTTGAGATTCAGGAGACAATCAATCAGCAATGTGTTGTTTTTGGATTTGACCCAAACACAAGTTATTTGTGTGAATATCAGGAGAAATTCCACACCACCACATTACTGGTGAAAACGTATGCAAGGGGGGTGGATACTTATGCAATCCACTGTACTTAGTTTTACCAACATTCAAAATTAATAAATACGCAACAATATAGTCCTTAACAGTTTTACCATTTCTTTCAGACAAGCCAATGTGTTTTTTTCTAAAGTAGTAAATGCACAAATTGGCCCTTCTGGAAGACACCTTGTTTGTTTTTTAATTACTGCACACCATCTGACCCAATTTCAAAATGCCTACAAATTAATAATAAATGGTCAACTTTATTAAATGTCTTCGACGGGGCTATAAAAACTGCAGCTCAAAGCAATTACCCATATCATTTATCACCCACGATGCAGCATGGATGGTGCTGTGACCTGGTCTGAAACCATTTGATGAACACTTTCTTTTGTAAAAATAAAATGTTTCCAAGTTCAAAGTTCGGGGGTGCCGATCATTCACATCAAATGGGTCACCATCTTTGTGGAGACGTAACACGTGGGCAGCCACCCAAACCACTCAGAAACCCACCAGACACACCTCCATTGACAAACACGTGGCAATGGTTTCACAATCAGCGCAGCACAACAGCAGTGAGAAATCCTTTTAATCCCAAATGTTGAAATCCCTGTCGGTAACATTTGAAAAATGTAAAAAATGGCCGAGTACAAATCATTAAGCCACATTTCTAGGAGAATCAGAGCGTCAGGGATTGCGTCCTGAACCCGTCCTGCAGCCAGATATAAACTTTGATATTGTTATATTTACAACTGAGCACACAGCCTCCACACCACGGTTCAAAAGCCAAACCCGTAACAGGGATTTAATCTTAATGTAACCCGGTGGCCCCTTGTCACTGCGTGTGTGTGGCTGTATGTGGAAACAGGGGGCCTCTATTGTATTACATCTCCTCATTCCTCTCAGGGCCCAGTGAAGCACGTGTACCGGGTGTTGCAGTGCCAGGAGGAGGAGCTCACCCAGATGGTCTCCACTATGTCAGACGGCTGGAAGTTTGAGCAGGTGTGTCTAGAAACCATGTCACCCTTTGCCTTCAAATCCAGTGGTCATTGGTGAAGACCTGGTCGTGTGCCAGGGCCTTTTTCCAGTGACTTAAAAGTCCTCTAGGGAATTCTCAAAATATACTTCTGATTTCATGTGAGGTTTATTTTAATGCTAATTTACTGTCCCGCTCACCCTTGCCCATCTCCCCTCACAGCTTATAAGCATCGGCTCATCCTATAACTATGGCAACGAGGACCAGGCTGAATTCCTGTGCGTGGTTTCCCGGGAACTCAACAACTCCACCAATGGCATTGTCATCGAGCCCACTGAGAAGGCCAAGGTGAAATCTTGCGTTTATTTAGGCATGAGAAGAAAAAAAAGATCTGAAAATAACTTACAGAGAGTGTTTACTGCAATTTTTCGGGCCTATTTAAAGTGTTGTAGAGATTAAGTCTCACCCAACATTGTGTAGATTAAGGTTTACGGTTCTCTTCAACCCTAAATGGTAAAGATGGTAGCTGGTCCCTACTCAGAAACCAACTACGGAAATGCTCAGTTAAATTCTGGTGACAGATACTAGACACTAGAAAGAGGAACGAGCACACGTATGGAATCTTGATTTGTCCTTAATGATCAGTTTCAAAAGAATGTTCGGATATATGCTTGGATGTCCTTTATATTATGTCCATATTGGATTGATAGTCATTGGATTTAGACTAACACATTTTCCCCTCCCTGCAGATCCTCCAGGAACGAGGTTCACGAATGTGAACAGACTGCCAAGCCTGACCTCGCCATTTCCATGTGGCATTTCCTGACATCTTCTGCACCACCCCAGCCATGATCCATCTACCTTGACCCTGCCAGCACCGTCAACACACCCCATGACCTCCCCCTCTGGGGGTGCCTTTCCACTGTCGGGCGTCCCATCCCCACTCCCCTAAAGTGCTGCAGCGTAACCCCATGGTCATTTTCTTTTTCTCTGTTATATTTGTGAACATTTGAGGGATTCCCGAAGAGGTGACAATAGAGTATTGGTAAATGTAATACCTGTTGTGCGTTGTTGGCTTTTGAAGATTCCGGTTTTGCCCGCTTGGCATAGCCCCCCACCTTATCCATAGTACCTTCACACAGAGCTAAGTCATTGTCGCCATTCAGGTCGTCACACAAGTTAATGGGGAGCCCTTACCTGTTCTGTCCGCTTGTGTTGACACGGCGGAAAACTGTGATAATCTCCTCAGGACTTACAACAAATATAAAAAAAGAAAAAAAGAATGCGGAGTGATCTGCTTACTGTGACCGGCCCCCCCCCCCCACCAACCTTAAAAATCCACCTATGGGTTAAGGGGACGCCGATATCAAAATGGACCACACTCTAGCCCTTCCACCTGTCCAGCTGAAGCTCCCAGGCACCGCAAGGTCTTCTTCTGGGAGGCTGATGACCGCAGGGTGGGGTGGGGTGGGGTGGGGTCGGGGGGGCTTGTTAAGGACCGCTAAGGACGGAGAAGCTGCAGGAAATCTCCTAGAGCCCTAAAATTTAAATCTGAACCTTGGTTTCAAGGTCACCGCTTTTCTTCACTCTTTCCCTCCCAATCGAGGGGGGGCTGGTTTACACCCAGGACAGCAGGTGTGTGCAGTTAATGATCCGGTGGAGCGGAGAACCAGCAGTAGTCCGGACCTTGTAGGTTCAGATTTGAATACCCCCCCGGTCTACAGCATCTCTCCTTCTGGTCCTCTTGTGCAGTTTTGCTCTTACAGCAACTCTTGCGTATTAAGACCAGGGGACGGTGAGAATGGTGCCCCTATCCCACAGAGGTTCCACCCTGTCATGGTTCGTCAGTGACTTTCACGACTGAGCATCTGTCACAACAACGTCACAGCTGACGACTCACATTTTCTTTTTGGCTCGGGGTGTCAAAGTTTGGGTGGGCAAATCATCTCTTGCAGCCGTACTAATGATGTTTAAGTGCAAAAGAAAAAGAAACACAAAAGACTTGTCCACGTACATGTACACAATTGTATGGCATGTGCGGAATATGAATCTATATATAATGAAATTATATGAAAAAAATGAATGCAAATCATGTAATTATTAATATCATAGTTGTCATGCGTATATTTGTGTAGTATGTTGAGTTCTATTCTATTGGGGCAAGAATTATCACTCAAGCTATTTCTTTGAGGTGTTTCCCCCTATTGATTTTTTTTACATTTCGTCAATGATTTAAATGGAGTTTTTCAATGACACAAATTCAAATTCTTAATTTTTTTTCTTATAAAACTCTTTCATATCTTAAATTGTAATTGGAGGTGAAGAGGTTTGGGTTTTGAACTAGATGGCTACGCATCCACAGCTGTGTCCGCGTTGGACCCATAGCCCCGTCTTCCTCTGGCCCGGTTTCATTTTCATGCCAATTGTCACTTATTCTGCATTTGCCTATGACATACCCTGGCGTTTTCTTTGCTTTACATTTCGCTGTACTGTGTGATAATTTCGGGGAGTGCTGAATTATTTTTAATCCATGCTCTGGAATTGTTATGGAGTAGGTACAACAATGGGAACACTCAGTATTAAAAGTGCCGCATGTGTGTGATTTCCTCTTTTTAAAACCTATTTGGGGAATTGCTTTGTTTCGTGCAGTGTTACATCTCTCTGTCAGACAACTTAGATGGGTACAAATTTGCCTGGAGTTCACTGTTGTTATACACATATCATTGCCCCAGGTAAAAATCATGGTATTAATGCATTTCAACTCATTCTGTCAATCCTACTGTACTCACAGAAGTACCATTATCGAATCCTTTTTTATAGTGTCACATACTCTATACACCTTTTCCTGTGTATAATGAATATTTGGTGCAATTTTCCTAAATCACCACGAGCAATGAGGATTTTGACTTAAAAACATACAGGAAGAAATACGTGCTTTTGTCATGCTCCCCGACTGTGTTGTAGCGAGCTCTAGAGCTCCAACTGTGTTTTACCAGGCTCTAGAGCTCCAACTGTGTTTTACCAGGCTCTAGAGCTCCAACTGTGTTTTACCAGGCTCTAGAGCTCTGATGGTGTTTTAGCGGGCTCTAGAGTTCTGACTGTTTTAGCGGGCTCTGGAGCTCTGACTGTGTTGATGTGACTTTTTTTTAATTTTTCCTCTTGGAGGGTATGTTGTGCAATTCTACTTCTAGACTGGAACACACATTTAGTAGCGCAGTCTGTGCTGATTTAAGAATGCTTGATTTGCCATAGAGAGGCACTTTTTCTACTTTCCCTTATTGGGGGTTGTTGTCTTTCCCTTTGTATGTGTCCAGTGTTGTGCCTTTGACCTGTGTTGTGCACATTGGTTCCCCCTTATAAAACCCCTCTCGTTCAAGGAAAGGAAAAGTAACAAAATACAGGGGCACCCATGCAGCGTGGTTCCTCGGTTGGTTCAGTCTCCCGTTATTTGGCGGCATAGACCTTACCCAACTGTAGGTTGTCCTGTTCTTAAGACTAGGGACTGTGTAGTGAAGATTGACAGAGTTGACTCCTTTGGTGCCATTACTTTTGAACAAAGCGCCTGTTTTTTTTTTTAAACCCCTTGTAGCTACAGAGTCTATCCCTGCTTTCTCGTCGCTGTGTTCTTCTGTTTTTATTGTAGTCAGAAAAGTATCTTGCCTGTTCACTCTGGTTGGTTTGTAATCTTACCCTACAACCACTTGTAAAACAGGGAACCGGAAAATGTCCTAGTCAAAGCATTGCCCCTAATTTTGGTAAAAGACAACAGTGCACTTTTCTTTTGGGCAAAAACATCTAAGCCAAGTTTATTTGGCTTTCTGTCTTGAACCGTTTAAGGCAACTTATGCTGTCTTTTTGACCCCATGACAATTATACTGACAGACATTTTGAGTCTGAAAATATGGCATTCACTATTGAAGCACTAATTTTTCACTGCAGTGAACATAGATTTTTCCCTTTGACATTTATTATTGACATTATTATTGCGGATTAATTAATCTGAATTTTGAAACAAAACGTGCTCGGAAAGCGATCGTTTCCACAAAGTAATTGATTCCCCTGTCACTGCACTATTCAGATATTTGTGCAATTTTAACAAAACTGCAAAAACGCCTCATTCCGGCAGATAAAACATGAGCATGTACTGTAATAGAGATAATGATGTTGTGTCCTGGAATTTGTCCAGTCTGGCCTCTGTGTTAGTGCAAAGTGTATATGGGGCATGATTGGAGAGCAGCAGAGAGGCATGGTTCTGTGGTAGGTGTAGATGTGTTGTGTGGAATAGTGGGTTTGCAACCTGAAATGTTCTCTAATCATGTTTTGTTTCTATGTTAAGTAGTAAGTAAAGAAATAACTAGCTGAAAATTAACCTCACTTAATTGAACTACACTCTAACCGAACAAGACTGCATATCCCAACCTTGAATTTAGAATCAATTTAAACTAAACGTCCACATGCAAAATGAAGAGATCGTTTTAATCCTGGCTCATTCTGACATAGTTAATCTTTAACACCTGCATGCATTTATATACATACACACTTGTACACCCATTTAGTCGTACCGAAAATGTCAATTATTAAAAGTTATTTTAAGTGTATTAATTTATCAACAGTATTAATGTCAAATGTTAAAATTGTGAATGGAGACTGTGGAGAACTATTTGGAAGCTGAAAAAAATGTTTTGTCTGATTTTCATTTTATTTTAATTTATTTTATATTTTGGAATTCTGTCTACAATGCGGTTTCTTTAAATGTAACAATTTCAACAAAATTCTGTCTGTTTTTTATTAAACCTGTATCTCTGTTTTAAAATGTGTAACTTGTTTTTTAAAGGTATATGTGTGTGTGCGCGAGTGCACGTACATTAAAAGCCTAATACCATCTCATGTATTTGATTTAATACAGTTTTGTAAAATACATTTTTAGTCATTAGCAGACGCATTCCCAACTGCAGATTTGTTCAGAGTTTGTAAGATCACTTTACTTAATGAAGTAGATATCAAAGTAGTCAGTGATGGAAGGAGGAAGTTGCAAAAAGGTTAAAAAAAATTAAGAATATTATTTTCAATTATTTTTAATCTGGGGGAGGCCCTGTCCGGGGCATACCTCACGATTTCAGCTGCCACTGTGCTGACACCTCCCCCCTCCCCCGTAATGTCCCTGTCCTTGTCCATCTAGTCATGCTTCTGACCTGGACTAAGTTTAGATAGACTCTGGACTATTATTATTACAATTTGCACTCTTAACCCGGCACAGCCAGAAGAGGACTGGTCACACCTCTGAGCCTGGGTTCTCTCTAGGTTTCTTCCTAAATTTCGGTCTTCTTAGGGAGTTTTTCCTAGCCACTGAAATTCAACGCTACTGTTGTTTGCTCCTTGGGGTTTAAGGCTGGGTGTTTTGTAAAAGCACTTTGTGACAACTGGTGATGTAAAAAGGCCTTAATAATTACATTTGATTGATAATCAAATAGAACCACACTCACTTTTAACGTGTGTTAAAACGACTGTTTCAACTTTAAACTTCACACAGGCCAATAACAAAAACATTGAGGTGACCCACAAGCTTAGTCTATTCTTACAATATTCACCCCGCGCAGATGGAAGGCGACTGGCCATTCCCCAGTCAGGCCCTTTCACGTTTCTTAATAGGCTCCGAACGTATTAGGGAGTTTTTCCTAGACACTCTGCATCAATTCTGGTTGTTGCTTGCTTTTGAGGATTTTAGATAGGCTATCAGTAAAAACACGTTGTGACATGCTGATGTGAAAAGGGATTTTAAAAAATTCGACTAAGAGCTTTAGTATCTACAGTAGGCCTACCCTCCAACCCGATAAAATCTAGGCCTATCCTGAGCTGCATATCATTAAAATGCACAGCGCTGACTGCTGCTAAACTTCGTAAATGACAGCGCGGAGTTTGAGATAATCGCCTATGTTAGGAAGAACCCGCGTCACATGGCTCTTTCTGCGATCGCGTTAGGTTACGGTAAGTTTTGGTCGGTATTGACTAGTTAGCGTTTTTTTAACAAACATCCGCATCAGCGCCTCTTGCCCTGTCTCCTCCCACCAACACTATATTTGTAGCTCATAGGCTAGATTACCATCTGACATGTTTATGATATGGTAGAGACCGAATGTAGAATGTTCGAAACCGCGTCCAAATAATGCGTAACCGCAAAAGGTAAGAATGCGCTGCCGTAATTATAGGCCATGTTTTAGATTTTCCAACCGACCTCTTTATTTTCTGAGCAATTTCATAGCCTACCAAAAACAGTAATTATGCCTTCGGTAGCCTACTTTACATTTGTTTCTGATAAGACTGGGCTATACTAAGAAATATATTAAATGTATTTTAACGGAAAGTAGCCTATCTCAGGCAAAATTCATTAATCTGACACAATAACGTACATTATTGCAGGCATGTCGTAGATCATCCCTGACAAGTTTTGATCTCAAGTGTTGAGCTATTGTTGTGTGGCCTTTATTTAAAGTAGCCGCTTCGAACGCATCGGTGTCGCACGGTATCTAGATAGAGGTCTCTATAATTGGTCGGAATAGATTTGCATCCCTCAAAATTCCCAATTCAAACCCCGAAAAGCACATTTACTATAGTAAAGTCGTGCTTGCTAGCCAAATGTTTCTGGAATGCTAGAAGTGGAAGCCTGATGGTGGAAGCAGAAGTGTTGGGTGACCGCCCTAATAATCAAAATATAGGCTAATTTAGAAACCACGTTGATGGCGGTTAGTTCCACACCAAGTCATAGAAACGGTGTAACAATTGTCTGAAATTAGGGTCTACAAGTACAGGATCTGGAAGTGACAGATCTACCAACGTGCAGTTTATGGTTTATTACCGGGTGTTTAGTAGAAAGATAATGTACCTAAAAGGGATTTACCTAAAATACATAAAAGGCATTTACCTAAAATCGATTTTTGAATACATAGGTTATCAGTAACAGCGCACACGATGTTGACGGGGGCACAGGTTAGACATTTCGGATGGCAATGTGGAAAAATGTTCTTTTTTAGTACAAACCCTAAATACTACATATTTAGCTATGAGAGCTGTGTAGTAGCCCAATAATTTCTCATTGGGTTTTGAGTTTTTATATGTTTCTGTCAGTAGTTTTGACATCCGTTTACCAGTATTTGTCCGTTTCTTTGTGTACCACGTCATGCTGTTGTGTACTTAATTTATTTTGCTGGATATGCTTCGAACTGCAAAAAATATACCAATAGTGTGTGGTTAACATCCTGAAATGCATCTTTTAAAAAAACTGCTGCCTTTGGTGTACATGTACTTCTGCAGCATAGGGTTGAAGCCAAAAAAACTCTTCATCTTTCACCACTTTCCGATAAATTAAGTTAATATCTTTTAGAAATGCCCTTTGTTACGGGCAACAGGATTTGCCAACTATAGACTTACTGAACTGATTGACTAAATATATAATCAAACAATAACATTGACTGTTATACCTATCAACAAAGTTCTTATGCAAACCATGGTGGACACTTTTGCACATATTAAATCACTAATATATGTTCTTGTTAACATGTTTTTCTTTCAACACTATGCGGGGGAAAAAGTATATTGGTCTCATAAGGAAAGTTTTAAGTAGGCCTGGTATGAACTGATTGTTGTGCACACCTACATAGATTTATATTGAGTTGCCAGAAAGTTGACCAGAAAGTTTGAATCCATGAATCTACTTGTAAAAAGATAGCCACAAATGCACATATTGCACCATGACACGAACGACATTGAAGATTGCAGCAAAAATGGTTAATAGGCTGAACGGCATCTAATTTACATGCATTTCACATTAAATAAAGGCAATGTTTGGAAAACATATCTCACACAGTTGCAGTGTGGCTTTGTGCCACTGAACGAATAAAGATTACGTCCAGAAAATTCACTTAAATCTGTTAGATAGTAAGCCATTCATTTGGAATTTCTCAAGCAGATGCAAAAATGTACCATGTTGTGGGTAACTCCTTCCCCCTCCGGGAACTGTCAAAAGTAGTAGAAGTATGCCTTCTCATATGCAATTTTTTTTTTTGTATTATAGTGTCAATTCATAATTCTCCCATAATTACTTGTTTTTGGACGTTAGTGTCAATTTATTGAAAATCAAAAGCAGAGAATTCACATTCATTAATATTCAGACCCTTTCCCACGACACTCCAAGTTGAGACGCATCCTGCGTCCTTTGATCGTACTTGAGATGGCGCTTACTTGATTGGGTCTAAATAATTATGTACATGTGATAGGCTACTTACATTTTCTTTTTTCAACAAATTGGCACACATTTCTAACAATGTGTTTAGAGATGCCAACTTAAATCCATAAAACACAAGAATTACCACAGAATGTTATTGTTTGGCAAATTCATCTGACCTGTCTGAATTGTTTTGTAACGTTTGTGCTAAAAACACAGAGCAGTATGCCTATGTAGGAGCGTAGTTAATCTGTTTCAACCCAGAGTAGAAACCTTTATAACAATCCCAAGCAAGTTTCAGTAACTGCTGCCAGGATCAGTTTTCATTGTTATTTCAGCTTGCTAATGTCACCAGTTAGCCCATCAAAATATGTCCAGTAATCCATGGCTATAAATAATTTAACTGCTTACTGAAGGCTGAACCATGATTCTGATTACTTGGTTTGACTTTTTACCCCAACAGTAACACCTAAACAGTATTTATAGTGAATCCTCTCGGTAGAAGGACCGAAGGTGTTTAAGTGTCACCTTTATGGTTGAAATCATAATTTCCCTATCATTCGTTGCTATTTAATTTTTTTTAGAGCGCTAACACTGCATTTTGCTACACACTTCTAGTCTGTCAACAGTCTGTCATAATCATCTACAAGGGAAAAATCAACCACATCTAATGGGTATTTGGATTAACACATACAAAACGACCTCCTAGCTAGTAGCCCTACTGAGTCGGGCTGCGTACACGAGGCTTGTTGATGCATTGCCCACACAACCGTAGCTAGTTTAATCATATAACAACATGCAATCGAGATGCAAAAACACGTTAAGCTAATTCTTGTCTGTTTCCCCTATAGCACCTAATGCCTGAAAGGACAAGTTACAGGATGCGTCGCTAACTTCAGGACATGCGTAACGTCAGGTCCCCCCCCTCCCCTCAAAAGCATGCTTACTGGTGAGGAGGAGATACACGGTGAGGTGGAAAATAGTGAGTGTCCACCACCCTGGCAAGCTACTTTCAGGGCATTGCCTCAGCATTTCAGTGGATGATTCAGAGGAACGACAGCACCGTGGACAGGGGAAGAAGTCCGCCCTGGCAAACACCCAAGATGGAGCAGAAGAATGGCAAGGTCACGGACCCTGAAGAGACAGAGGTGGAAAACTCTGAAACCATAGTCCATGTGGCCACGGGTGGGGACGTGACGGCACCGGACGGGGGTTGGGGTTGGGTGGTGCTGGTGGCCACCATCCTGGTGCTAGCCCTGACTCTGGCTTTCCCCTCCTGCATGGGCATTTTCTATACTGACCTACAGACAGAGTTCCAGGCCACCAACCAAGAAACCTCCTGGGTGCCTTCCTTGATGACGTCAGTGCTGCACGCTGGAGGTATGGCCAAATAATTACATCTCAGGTTTTTTCTTCAACCTGTTGTTCCACTTCAGGCTCTTTGTGTGTTGACATGAAATAGTTATTTATACCGACTGCGAAATGTGGCCAAAATTATCACCGAGACAATGTAAGAACGTAAAATACTGTGAAATGTACTACGATTCTAATATTAGGGGCTAGGGCATGGGTTCTCAAATCCTCGTTGTTCACAATTGTATAATAATAAGCATTCATCCAAAAAAAAAGAAAGAAGATGCTTTGGAGTTGATTTAATCGTGCTCTTTTGCCTATTGACCTACAAATATAACGACACTTTCTGGCCTAAATGTTTGGGACTGTAACATTCTAAGAGGCAGGAAACCAAAATAACCATGGCACCACCAAACTGAAGTAGATCAGGAAAACAAAACAGAACGCTACATAGGCCATGGAATCCAAAATAACCATGGCACCACCAAACTGAAGTAGATCAGGAAAACAAAACAGAACGCTACATAGGCCAATCCAAAATAACAACAGACAAGATCCATTAAGGATGGAGGAACTGAGATGGGGAATGCACAAACCCGATTCCAAAAAAGTTGGGACACTGTACAATTGTGAATAAAAACAGAATGCAATGATGTGGAAGTTTCAAATTTCAATATTTTATTCAGAATACAACATAGATTACATATCAAATGTTTAAACTGAGAAAATGTACACTTTAAGGGAAAAATAAGTTGATTTAAAATTTCATGGCATCAACACATCTCAAAAAAGTTGGGACAAGGCCATGTTTACCACTGTGTGGCATCCCCTCTTCTTTTTATAACAGACTGCAAATGTCTGGGGACTGAGGAGACAAGTTGCTCAAGTTTATGAATAGGAATGTTGTCCCAATCTTGTCTAATACAGGCTTCTAGTTGCTCAACTGTCTTAGGTCTTTTTTGTCGTACCTTCCTCTTTATGATGCGCCAAATGTTTTCTATAGGTGAAAGATCTGGACTAGAGGCTGGCCATTTCAGTACCTGGATCCTCCTTCTATGCAGCCATGACATTGTAATTGATGCAGTATGTGGTCTGGCATTGTCATGTTGGAAAATGCTAGGTCTTCCCTGAAAGAGACGACATCTGGATGGGAGCATATGTTGTTCTAGAACTTGGATATAACTGTCAGCATTGATGGTGCCTTTCCAGACGTGTAGGCTGCCCACGCACTCATGCAACCCCATACCATCAGAGATGCAGGCTTCTGAACTGAGCGCTGATTACAACTTGGGTTGTCCTTGTCCTCTTTAGTCCGGATGACATGGCGTCCCAGTTTTCCAAAATTAACTTCAAATTTTGATTCGTCTGACCACAGAACACTTTTCCACTTTGCCACAGTCCATTTTCAATGATCATTGGCCCAGAGAAAACGCCTGCGCTTCTGGATCCTGTTTAGATACGGCTTCTTTTTTGACCTATAGAGTTTTAGCCGGCAACGGCGAATGGCACGGTGGATTGTGTTCACCGACAATGTTTTCTGGAAGTATTCCTGAGCCCATGTTGTGCTTTCCATTACAGGATCATTCCTGTATGTGATGCAGTGCCGTCTGAGGGCCCGAAGATCACGGGCATCCAGTATGGTTTTCCGGCATTGACCCTTACGCACAGAGATTGTTCCAGATTCTCTGAATCTTTGGATGATATTATGCACTGTAGATGATGATAACTTCAAACTCTTTGCAATTTTTCTCTGAGAAACTCCTTTCTGATATTGCTCCACTATTTTTCGCAGCAGCATTGGGGGAATTGGTGATCCTCTGCCCATCTTGACTTCTGAGAGACACTGCCACTCTGAGAGACTCTTTTTATACCCAATCATGTTGCCAATTGACATAATAAGTTGCAATTGGTCCTCCAGCTGTTCCTTATCTGTACATTTAACTTTTGCTACCTGTCCCAACTTTTTTGGAACGTGTAGCTTTCATGAAATCCAAAATGAGCCAATATTTGGCATGACATTACAAAATGTCTCACTTTCAACATTTAATATGTTATCTATATTCTATTGTGAATTAAATATAAGTTTATGAGATTTGTAAATTATTCCATTCCTTTTTTTACTCACAATTTGTACAGTGTCCCAACTTTTTTGGAATTGGGTTTGTAATAAGGAACACAGAAGAGGGCAATACGAGAGAAGAAAAGGTGTCTGTGCTCCAAATTAGGGAGAGAGGGCATTGGATTCCACTTGGCACAGCAAGCCTCCCGTGCCAGGACATGATGGGGTCCAATCCAAAGGAACACATTACTAAGTAACAGCCTCTTTGTTTTCAGGCATAGTGATGGCTTTATCATTACATGGGTATGTTTGAGATAGGCAAAATAAACAGGATGTAGATAAGCCCAGTCTAAATCCTAACAGAAAACCTGCTTCGGTCAGAGACACTGGAAGAGAAATTCATCTTTCAGCAGGACAAAAACCAACAACACAAGGTTATGTCTATACTTGAGTGAATGTGGCGGCCCTAGTTGCAGTTTTGACTTATAACTCATGGGAAGAATGAAAAGCTGCTGTATAATCATGATTCCCCAACACCTTAACAGAGACTAAATCATTTTGGAGAATAACTTCTTTGTTTTCACTCCAAAGAAGTTGTCTGATCCTTGTGATTGTTCCTGGGGTTTGGTCTGCTGCTTAAAGTGTACAGTTCAGTACAAAACTATTGTAGTGACATTTCAAATGGCCCTGCACAAATCACCCCTTTGTTTTAAATACATCTATCCACTGAGAGCAGTTATGCAAATTCTTAAATAAGGAAATATCCCTGTACCTGAGGCTCTTTGGAAGTTTTTACTGTACTTTCTTCGTTCTTTGTCTTTGCGTTTTGAACCAATCACGTGTCTTGCTTCTTTAGGTCCATTCTGCAGTGTATTGGTGGAGAGGTTTGGTTGCCGTGTGACTGTGATGGTGGGCGGTGTCCTGAGTGGGCTTGGAATGGCAGCCAGCTCTTTCACCCACACTATTACTGAGCTCTACATCACAGCTGGGTTTATTACAGGTCACTGCCCTTTCTCTCTCTCACACACACACACACACACACACACACACACACACACATACACTTTCTTTTTCAGACCTTCTGGATTTCTAGTTCAATCCGATTTCCTGAAGCTTATATACAGATGGCCTTAAGAGCATGCACCCCCAGACAAAATGCACTGGTTAGCTAAGGTACAGTTTGAAAGCAACTCTTCTAAAATGTGTTAATTTTACACCAGTGAAAAACGAAATAAAAAAAACAGAAATATAGGGTACTCAGGAAGGTCTATATGCATATCCCAATACATTTAGACTAATGAATATCAAATTGTTTCTATGCACTATGATGCTGCAGTGATGTTTCCCCAGCAGATTGTCTTACAGTAACATGCTATCCTATTATACTGTTCTGTTGTGTTATATTCAGTTCTTTTAGGACTATATGAAATACTCTGGTCATTATGGGATATGGCAAACAGTGATTCAGATGTAAATTCATAACCTTGCCAAAGTAGCTTGTCCTTTGACTCTACAAGTAACCAGAGACTATGTGTAGATGATAAATTAAGGTACAGAACTCAAAACTCCACATCTGCACATACCAATTTAGAGCATTTAGGCACAGGGAAAAATATTCACTGTCTCCTCCTCTGACAGGACTGGGATTCTGCTTCAGCTTTCAGCCTGCGGTGACCATCCTCGGGCACTATTTTGTGCGGCGGCGAGCTTTCGCCAATGCCATGTCGTCCACAGGCACTGCCCTGGGCCTGTGCACCCTGCCCCTCCTGGCCAACTATCTCCACACCGAGCTGGGCTGGCGTGGCAGTTTCCTGGTGCTCGGGGCCGTCCTGCTCAACTGCTGCGTGTGTGGGGCTGTAATGAGGCCCCTAGGAGGCCCGATACACCGGGCCCAGCCTCTGATGAACCGCGGGCCTCTCCAGCCGAAGGAGAAGTTGAGGTGTAGAATAAAGGCCGCCCTCAAGGCCGCTTTGCACCGCCACATGGCCTTTGACCTCTTCCGTGACAACCTGCGTTACCGGGTTTACACCCTGGGTATCACCTGGATGATGCTGGGCTTCGTGGTGCCGCTGATCTACCTGGTGCCCTACGCCACGGCCCACGGCATGGAGACCGGCCGCGCCGCCCTCCTGCTGTCCGTCCTGGGGATCGTCAACATCGTGGTGAGGCCGCCCAGCGGCCTGCTGTTCGACCTGCCCTGTTTCAAGGGCCGCCACGTCTACGTGTTCTCGGCGGCCCTGCTGGTGAACGGGCTGAGCAACAGCATCTGCTGCATCGACGCTAGCTTCCCGGTGCTGCTGGCGTACGTGGTGATCTACGGCCTGTCCATGAGCGTGGTGGGCTCGCTGATGTTCACCGTGCTCATGGACATCCTGGACATGAGGCGCTTCCCCGCCGCCCTGGGCCTACTCGCCATCATGGAGAGTGTCACCCTTCTCATTGGGCCCCCGCTTGCAGGTACTGAGCTCAAAGAACGTTGTGTGTCGGTGCGTTTGTGCGTGTCTTGGTCTACTCCTGCCTATACTTGGAATGCAGACAAGGAGGTGATTCAGTAAGTCCTGCATCTCAACTTGGACGAGTGCTAGGCATGCCTGCAGAACGCTGGCTACAAATAATAAGAAACATGGCGGTGGTTAGAGAGGAAAGCTGCTGTTGAATACTATGGACGTTCAACTAAACACGTGTGTCCTACAATGGTGTGTGGGAGGTTGTGGGGGTCGTGGGTCGGGGTACTGTGTAGTATGCATGTTGCACAAGTTCGAAACAGAACTGCTTGACATTAGGAAGGAATGTCTAACTCCTCTTGGCTCCCGCTTTCCTGGGCATGGGCTGAAATGTACCGGTAACTTCTCTTATTTCAGTGCTACTGCTGCTCAGATGTCAGGTATGTAGCCTCAGGCTGTCTGCTCATGTGGTTGGAGTGGTGCTGTGCCATGGTATTACGGCACTGCGCGGTACCATAATCTGTTTGCCGGGGAATTGTCAGAACTCTGCTAATGCTGAGGTCGGCTCCTGTTGACGAGGTGGTTCCTGTTTTTTCGCCGTCGTTGCAGGAATCCTGGTGGACAGAACGGGGGAGTACTTCTACGTCTTCTTCGTCTGCAGTGCCGTCGTGGCTGGATCCGCTGTATTCCTCATGCTGTCGTTCTGCTGCCTGGACAGAAGGGACAAGGTGGCGCTCAAGGCGCAACAGGCGTCAGCCCCGGACAACACACCCAAGCAGGCCGTCTGTGACGTGTTCCCCCAGTGTCAATACAGCGACGTGCCTACAGAGGGCGACAAAGACGAGGCCTCAGACTAAGACTGGGGATGTCGCCCCGTCCTGTGAACAGGGTCACAGTGCAAACACACACACACACCAAAACACACACACACACCAAAACACACACACACCAAAACACACAGATGTATACTTCCCAAGATGCTGTGATTGTATAACCTGTGCTGCTCTTTCCAAAGTAGGAATGTGTGATTCATTTTTCTACATTAGAATCTGACAATCAATCGAGTCCCTTGTTTCTTTGACTGACTGGTCCGTTACGGTAATTGTGAGTGCAAGGGGTTTTTGTATCCAGTGAGTACCTGCTAGGAGTGGGATCACTGGTTGCAGTCCAAGTCTGCATTGTTTATGTGGACTGGGGAGCACTTTATTTTCTTACAAATGCCATATTCCTTTAATCAGTGCCTTTTTCCTCCCACCCCATTAAAGATTGGTCAATGACCTGTTTTTCAAGATCTGGCAAAAATCCCTCTCATCCCTATCAACATTTAATGTCTGATTGTATTGCATTTGCTGTATTACTTAACCAGAAATAACCTCAACTAAGTGAAGAGTACTGTAAGCTATTAGTATATTACAATATCAAAGACTGATATCGTTGGTTGAGCAATTCATAAAGATATTTTGGATGTTTGGCCAATTTCTTGCTGTAAGATTTTGTTCATGTCTTAAAGAATATGTTAATTGTGTGAGAGGGTTACACAACACATCAGTGGCCTTAGCCAAATTAAATTAATGAATGTGTAAATGTACAAGATTGGCACAATGATGGCTTTTTAATGTCAAATACTGAAATAAGCAAGTACTGTTTCGGACATATGTGTTACGGACTGGTTAATACCAAAGATTATCTAAACAGATGCTGTTACATGAATAGTTGGTTGTGTCTCCCATGAAAGGATGTATGTGTATTTTCTAGAAATGGCTTTTTTTTGTTTTGCTGGGGCCAAATAATGACATATTTTGTAATATCACTCATTATTTATGAATTTGAATCGAAATAAAACATTTTAAAAAAAAGTTTTTATTTAAAACAGCGGAAAACTATGTATAATACTGTTGCTATTGCGTTACAAAATAAATATATTTTATACATGGAATGCCATTTTATGGTGACTAGTGTCGCCTGCCAAGCCATTTTTAAATAATGCTCAATATAGCTGTTAACTTTTCAGTAAGAGCTTTTATGAAATGTTGTAGTAAAAACATCCAACCCATACACAAGCACAGTTTCGCAAATGGCCAGCAAAAGTGAAAGTGAAACGCTGCATGCTGTTTACAGTCAAACATCGAAGGAAATCAGGCAAAGGCCATGGTAAGAACATTTTTGGCGTTTCTTAAAACATACTTGAATTACTAGTAATTTGGGTGTCGATAGACCAGCCTGTGTTCAGTTATTCTGTTACTTTTCATGTCGCACCTATCGATTTAATGACATGACATTCCGCAAAGGACTTTTCTCTGCGTCGCTCTCGTATATGTAGGCCTCACAGATATGTGATATCTTGTATTAATATTCACATTAAAACATTATACTATATATACATGCACATGTATATTATACACACATATGCATGCACTCATTTTTACTGTTCATATCGCACGTGTCTCTTGCGCACATTTTGTGGCCAAACATTGTACCAAACCAAGACAGCCAAACAGCTATCGTTTCCAAACAGGCTGGCGAAGCGTACAAAGCCTATACATTTCTTCAGAGCCAATCAACAAACATTGTATCCTAATGGGTAATATTGACGCTTTGTGATGTGCAAATACAATGTTCCTTCACACGAATTAACAAAATGATTGGCAAATGGATCGTGACAAAATGTGCTGAATATCTGTCCTGTCGTAGCAAGTTTAAACAACGATGTTTCAGATTTTATACATCCCATGGAAATCTGGTTCCCTGCCTGTCTGTGTTGTGGCTCTTAATGATGTAGTTTGGGTCAAATATTTGAACCCTCTAATCTTGTGGCTGAGATGTAATATGGTGTTTATGTGCGCATAATGGATAAGTAGAATTGCTATCATACCTCAGTTAATCATGAAACTTTAAGTCTGAGATTGGTTTTGAGGACAAGGAGCACATATCGGCACATACTGTACATAACATAAAAAAACACTGTTGGTTTTCAGTGACACTACAAAATCTGTGACCAAAAAACCTGGAATGCCTCTTTAATTTAATAATTCACAGTAACACAAACCATCGACTAACATGTATTTTCTTTCCTTCCAGGATTAACACCACAGAGATACTGCTCTGATCTCACCCGTTAGACATGACATGTTCAAAAGCATATGGTTTGGTCCTTCTCTGGGAACTGTTGCAGTGGGGAGCATTCTGGGCTGGGTTAGTGCTACTGGAGTTCTCCAGCGCTGGAGGTCTGGTGGGTTTATGGGCCTTTGGGCTCCTACGGGCATTGCTGTACTCGTTCGCCCTGCTGCTCGCTGATGGAAGACCGCAACCTGTGCTGGCTAGATGGGTGTCGATGCTCTGCCTCTTGCCTCCCGTATTTGAAAGCGGAAGGATGGCAATTGTGCCGGCGGTGTCCGGAAACGTCATCGGCCTGGTGCCTGACCCCGGCACGGTGGTGTTGGCCGTGGTGTCCTCCACTGTAGCCTGCCTGGCATGGGAGCTGGGTTTCCCGGACAGTGACTGTAACCCGGGAAGGAAGAAGGAGAATCAGAAGGCCAGGGTGCAGTTAATGAGGGTGGTGCGATACTGCAGGCCGGATATCTTCTACCTGGCTGCTGCGTTCCTCTTCCTCAGCCTCGGCGTTATATGTGAGCATGAGATCCGGTTTCTGATGAAGCCGCCCATCTGTGGCAGGTCATGGTTGATCACGATAATAATGGCACATTTCAATTCCACCATTCCGTTGTCAGAGACACGGTGTGTTTCTTTGCAGGTGAGACGTTTATTCCTTACTACCAGGGAAAGGTGATAGACATGCTGGGAGCTCAGTTCCGGCACAACAGCTTCAGTTATGCCATTGGGGGCATGGCCTTTGTCTCAGTAGGAAGGTAAGGTCTTGTGTTTTCCTCATATTCCCCCGTGTCTTGAACATTTTTCCTGTCCTCTTTGCTTAATTAGTTCCATGAACAGACTGACTGCCGTGTACCTGTACTTCGACAAAAAGTGTGACTCTTTGCCTTTCTGTGACCATTCTTTGATTTCTGATTTGCCTTTCTGTGACCATTCTTTGATTACTGATTTGCCTTTCTGTGACCATTCTTTGATTACTGATTTGCCTTTCTGTGACCATTCTTTGATTGCTGATTTGCCTTTCTGTGACCATTCTTTGATTGCTGATTTGCCTTTCTGTGACCATTCTTTGATTGCTGATTTGCCTTTCTGTGATCATTCTTTGATTGCTGATTTGCCTTTCTGTGACCATTCTTTGATTACTGATTTGCCTTTCTGTGACCGTTCTGTGACTGTAGATTTGCCTTTCTGTGACTGTTGCCTTCAGCTCCCTGTGCTCCGGCCTGCGAGGCTGCCTGTTCATGTGCAGCCTGGCTAGACTCAACAAGAGGATGAGACACATGCTGTTCCACAACCTGGTGCAGCAGGACATCCCCTTCTTTGAAGAGAATAAATCAGGTGAGACAATGGTAACAGGTTGATCACGCTTAAAGCACTGAGGCGTTTCATTCGAATTCTCATCCCATCTAGAGATGTCAAATCGAGTCCTGTTGTATTTGCTTAGCAACTGACGTTGCTAACTGACAGTGAAATGTCCTTTCTCCTTCCGCTCGTAAGGAAGTCTCACCTCTCGCCTGGCCAATGACGTGGACAAAATGGGCCGCTCTGTAGCCTTGAACTCCAATGTGCTGCTGCGAAGCTTCGTGAAGTTGTTCGGCATGCTATATCTGATGCTGGGCCTTTCCTGGCAGCTCACCCTCCTCTCCATGGCAGAGATGCCCCTCCTCGTGCTGCTGCAGAAAACATACAACACCTACATCCAGGTAAAGTCCACTATCTAGATACCTCACCGAAAACAATGCCGGCTGTAGAACTATAAAACCACCTGCATGTTCGCCTCTATAGACATCCGCCACGTACTCACTGACACCTGTGAATGGTTGAATAATTGATCGACTCAGTGCTTGATGTGTGGCTCCACCCAAACAGGAGTATCTTAAACAGCTTCAGGACTGCCAAGCCCACGCCAAAGAGCTGGCCTCCCAAGCTGTTGCGTCGGTGAGAACAGTGCGCAGCTTCGGAGCTGAGCAGCAGGAGCTGCAGAGGTACAACGAAGCCCTCGAGAGGATGTTCGAGGTCCAGAGACACAAGGGCATCTATAGTTCTTTCTACCTCTTACTTAGACGGGTGAGATGAAAATAAGGTCACGTTTACTGTCTTAACTTAGCCCGCTCAATGCAACCTGAACCCAGCCATCTCATGAACACGTCAAGCCGTTCTGTATCTGATGTCCCCTCTGGGCCATACGTGTCCGCTCAGTGCGTTACAGTGGGTATCAAGGTGGCCATGCTGTTCCAAGGTCGTAGGCTCATCTCCTCTGACCAGCTGAGCATTGGCAGTCTGCTGGCCTTTGTACTTTTCCAGAAAGATATGGTCAGCAATATGAGGGTAACTGGCAACTTCGTCTATAAATACCTTGTTAAACTTTGTTGACATGTTAATTGCCACTTATTCTTAGAACTGTGCAGATAATTTTATTCGCAGGGATTTTCTTTGAAGACCTGATATGGACCTGATTTACTTGACTCTCTTTGTTGTTGTCAGCAACTTGTGTATGTCTTTGGAGACATGCTGGCCACTGTTGAGGCAGCAGACAAGGTTCTCAAACTTCTGGACAGAAAGCCGGATCAAAGAGAATCAGGGGAGTTGGTTCCCACAACGCTTCTGGGGAGAATCACTTTCCATAATGTCACCTTCTGCTATTCCTCACGGCCAGATAGCCCCGCACTGAAGGTAATCATTAATTTACAGGATATGACCGTTTATCGAAAATGTTATCGATGTGCAAGACCATTCACAGTCATGTTTACAGACATGCTTTTTTCATATTTCTGAGTTTTGATATGTGGTTGTTTATCTATCCATTGTTGGAAGCACAACAGATTTTTTGTGCTTCAAGGCCAGACCATACAAAATAGGAAGCAGAGCCAAAACAAGGCTGGTGTGGATCTAGAAGTCTTTATTAATGCCAGTCCAGACATCTCTTGGCGTTAAAATCAAGTCTTGTGCAGAAAGACAAAACATTTACATTGCTTGACGTCAGACTCAGGCGTGCTTATCGTTGAACCAGTTAAAGCAAACCAGTTGGTTTTTCTTCAGTTAACAATTAAACTACAACATATGGCTGTTGGCAATATGTTCTGATCTTATTGTCCCTGCCACAGTTTTCTGCTAACGGCATGCATTTTGAGTGTATTGCTAAAGACCTCTGACTGAAACTACCTCCTAGGCGGTGACTCTGGAGCTTCGTCCGGGGAAGATGACAGCGCTGGTGGGGCCCTCTGGTGGCGGGAAGAGCTCCTGCGTCTGCTTGCTGGCGAGGTTATACGATCCAATGGAGGGCCAGGTGCAGCTGGATGGACATTCTCTGCACTGCTACAAACACCAGTATTTGCACCAGAAGGTATGCTCCAACCAGCTTACATCTCTAACTGTTGACACTGTCTACTAATGTCCTTTAGTGCTTTAGCTCGTTCCGTTCCTTCTTTGCCTAACAGTTGCACACAATACACAGATTCTGTAAACACGTTCAGCCACAGCGGTTAATACGTGGGTGCGGCTAGTACACAAGTTTCCACAAGTTTCCATCGGCGAACGTTTTCACAGATCACTGCTTGACGACATACAGGACTCAGAAACTCATGTAGCAGGTATGATATGACGTTACAGTGTTTTCAAAAACACGGTTTATTCTTCCACAAATTGATTTTAGTAGCGGCCTATGACAGATATTTAATATTAATGTACAATTTATGTACAAGTCTCCGGGCAAATGCGGTTAATACTTGGGTTTGCATAAATACAAAGATATAAAATAGATGGTGTGGTTTATGCACACTGCAGGTTATAAACGGGCAATTACAGTAGCTCTGAAATCTAAATGAAAGCAGATCTGTACTAAATTGTGTTACCAACTGTTATGCAAAGCAGGAATATTTGGCTCACTCTTCATCTGCCTGTAGTAAGTTGGCATTCTTACTGTTAGGACTGCACTCAAGCCTGCATATATTATACAGCTCACGTACTCTCTGACGTTTTTTCAATTGTTTCCTGTGTTTTTCAAACCAAACACCCCATGATGATCTCTTCTGTGTCCAGGTGGCCTTAGTTTCTCAGGATCCAGTGCTCTTCTCCGGCTCTATCCGACACAACATAGAATACGGCCTGCAGCGGTGCACTCTGGAGAAGGTGCAGGAGGCAGCAAAGAGGGCCAATGTCCACAACTTTATATGTACTCTGGAGCAGGGATATAATACAGGTAGGTAGGTCGGTAGGGATGGGTCCACTTGTTACTTGAGACGTTCGTCTGTCGTTAACTGACAGGCATTCAATCAGTTGACCTTCGCTAAGGGAGTGTGTCCAGTGCAAGACAGGACCAACCTTGTGTGTAGTGCTTGAGGCAGGTATCCGTTGTGTATTAAATTCTGAGTTTGAGGCCTAGCTGTCAAAGTAGCTATTAGCTGGCCGAGCACTTATGCCTGTGTCTTAACCAGGTGTAGGTGAGTGCGGGGACCAGCTGTCCTCTGGACAGAAGCAGTGCATCGCCATCGCCAGAGCTCTGGTTCGAGAGCCACAGGTTCTAATTCTGGACGAGGCCACCCGGGGCATGGACGTCAACACGGAGCATGCGGTACACAGCTGCACCACAGCTAGGCTCCACGATTTTCACGCCGCTATAAAACAGAACCAGGGCAACCGCAGAATAAATAACAAAACTAAATCTACAGTATTGCGGTTCAGAAATGGTTCTGTTTTACAGACTTAGCGGGGGCCCTAGTTTTAACCAGGACCTAATATAGTAGTACACTTTGTTCTCATTTACCCAAAGCCAACATGATGTTAGTAGAGTTGTTAATTCTCCTGTATTTCCCAGGTGAAGGGCGTCCTAGCAGGCTCAGTGGGCCAGACGGTACTGGTGGTGGCCCACCGACTGGAAACTGTGGAGAAGGCCGATCACATAATCTTCATGGAGGACGGGGAGGTGGTAGAGCAGGGCACGCACCAAGAGCTCATGGCCAAGAAGGGCCGTTACCATCGCCTCAAAGAGGAACTCTTTGAGGACTGAGTAGGAAACCCACAAGAGAGATTTTTTTATAGCCATTATTTGCAATTCATGTGACATTAACTAGTTGACTAACCCATTAAAGCATTTTTTTAAATATATATTTTGATATAATTGTGCTTTTATTGACTGAGACCGTGAGAAGGATAGAAGAGAGATTTTTTGTTAAAAGAGCTTTGGGCCAAGTTCAAACCCATTCTGCAGGGGGCTGTGGCCTCACCCATTAAATCATTTGAATTTGGTGAAATGTTGATTGGACTACACAATGATCATCAATAATAAATATAAAGAAAATACATATTCTTAACGAAAATTTCACAATTAATGATGATAAACATGCCAAACCCTCTTGGTCAACATGGTGAAAGTCAGTGAATGCAAATTAAATATGACAAGAGGTTGTTGACCTTCAGAAATTAAGCTATTATTTTTTTTATAATTTTAAGATTTGTAATAATAATAATAATTAATAATGCTAACTTTAAAAAAAAAAATGTAAACGTTTAAATCAACTCAAGCTGTAATGAAGCTGACTGGAAAAGGGTACAGGTGTATTTTGCCCCAACATATTGAGGATGGTTCTCCATGGATAACAGTTGGAAAATTGCAGAAGTCAGTTATATGAAAATAACATCACATCATCTCTGTAACTACAATTAGACATCTCATGTTAACAAACTATAGGAACGTTTTGCCAGATAAAAGCTTCTGCTTCTCATAGAAATGTAAGCTCCAGTAGTTTGCTGAATGTCATTGGAGCTTTGAGTGGAATGTCTTAAAGAGAGCGGAGACTTTCAGATAACACATCTAAATATCTTGATGGCCTGGAGATACAACCATCCATCCATCCATCCATCCATCATCTTCCGCTTATCCGGGGCCGGGTCGTGGGGGCAGCAGTCTAAGCAGGGATGCCCAGACTTCCCTCTCCCCAGACACTTCCTCCAGCTCTTCCGGGGGGACACCGAGGCGTTCCCAGGCCAGCCGGGAGACATAGTCCCAAGGAGGGTGTGTTCCAACTATAGGGGGATCACACTTCTCAGCCTCCCCGGGAAAGTCTATGCCAGGGTTCTGGAGAGGAGAATACGGCCGATAGTAGAACCTCGGATTCAGGAGGAACAGTGTGGTTTTTGTCCAGGCCGTGGAACACTGGACCAGCTCTATACCCTCTACAGGGTGATGGAGGGTTCATGAGAGTTTGCCCAACCAATCCACATGAGTTTTGTGGATTTGGAGAAGGCATTCGACTGTGTCCCTCGCGGCATTCCTGTGGAGGGTGCTTCGGGAATATGGGGTCCTGGGCTGTCAGGTCCCTGTACGACCGAAGCAGGAGCTTGGTCCGCATTGCCGGCAGTAAGTCAGACTTGTTCCCTGTGCATGTTGGGCTCCGGCAGGGCTGCCCTTTGTCACCGGTTCTGTTCGTAATTTTTATGGACAGAATTTCTAGGCGCAGCCAGGGGCCGGAGGGTGTCAGGTTTGGGGACCACACGATTTCGTCTCTGCTCTTTGCGGATGATGTTGTCGTGTTGGCCCCTTCAAGCCAGGACCTTCAGCATGCACTTGGACGGTTTGCAGCCGAGTGTGAAGCGGTGGGGATGAAAATCAGTACCTCCAAATCCGAGGCCATGGTCCTCAGTCGGAAAAGGGTGGCTTGCCCACTTCAGTTTGGTGGAGAGTACCTGCCTCAAGTGGAGGAGTTTAAGTATCTAGGGGTCCTGTTCACGAGTGAGGGAAGGATGGAACGGGAGATTGACAGACGGATCGGTGCAGCTTCTGCAGTAATGCGGTCAATGTATCAGTCTGTCGTGGTGAAGAAACGATTTACCGGTCAATCTACGTTCCTACTCTCACCTATGGTCATGAGCTTTGGGTCATGACCGAAAGGACAATATCCCGGATACAGGCGGCCGAAATGAGCTTTCTCCGCAGGGTGGCTGGGCGATCCCTTAGAGATAGGGTGAGAAGCTCGGTCACCCGGGAGGAGCTCAGAGTAGAGCCGCTGCTCCTCCACATCGAGAGGGGTCAGCTGAGGTGGCTTGGGCATCTGTTTTGGATGCCTCCGGAACGCCTTCCTGGGAAAGTGTTCCGGTCCCGTCCCACCGGGAGGAGACCCCGGGGAAGACCTAGGACACGCTGGAGATACAACCAAGTTCTGTAATCCTTGGAGATTTTTTTTACTTTATGAACCTCCTCCTTTTGCATGGGCCAAAATCTACCTGGGGACTATGTACTGCCAACCAGAAAGTATTTAAGCGTTCATGGAGCTATTGGATAAACTTTTTTCTGATACATCATAATAAGAATATATTCTGTTGGATTATATGGGGGGGGGGGGGGGGGGGGGGGTTCTATTACATTGTTATGCAAATCATATAATACTAAAATTCCTCTGCAGGATTTTTGTTGGAAAACACTCTCATAAAAACTGGAACATTCGTGTACATCTGGGATACTACCAACTGTGGAATGTTTACCCTTCCTAAATGAGCTCAATGGCTAGAGATGCGTTCAATTTACCGGAAATACATTTCTATTTTCTTGGTGTTCGCAAATATGATGAAAATATTTGTATATGTAGTAAGCTGGTAAAATAAAGGTTGGCTTTAGATGTAATACTGCATCAAAGACAAAACTCTTTGTATTTTCGCTTTATTTGACGACTTTGAACGTAACTTCAAATGTCAGGTAAACCTACTCGACCCCTTGAGAGCAGACGGCTCTCTTGTTCTTCAAGTGTGTGTAAAAAGGCGATGCTTTCTGGGGCTTTGTCTGCAGCTCCAAGTTGCTTGTTTTGGGCTTATTTTGACAGTCTCCGTTCCTTGTTTCTTTTGCGGTATCTGGCAACACAGTTAACCGTTTGCTAACACTAAGCTTCGGTTCAAAGTGCATCTGCTAAACGTACATTACACTGACTGTCGTTAAAACACTCGGGCTTTCGGTTAGAGGTAAGCTAGCATTGTGTTGCTGGACGGTATTCCAAACGAGTGTTAATATCTAACAGCTTTCTGTTAGGAAATATGTGGTCAATTGGACAGTTATACAACAGTTGAAGTGATTTATCGATGATGCATCCTCGATTTTAAGTACTTCGTATTTTTTTCATCAAATCTTTTCATATTTTTATAGAACTATCGTATCCCAACTTTTTAAAAGGACTTAAATGAAAACATGTTTTCGAGGATTGCATTTGGCTCTCAGATATTTCGGTCGAACGTCTTTTTTTTCAAGCCAGTTAAAGCTTTACAAAAATCAAGGACTTTCCCTGCTCAAAGCGTTTGGTGAGTTATGTTGAAAACGTGTTCATCGTATTTATTTACATTATAAAAACGAATATTTTCAGTTGCACAATCAGAAGATCTGTAGCTTTTCATCTGTGTCAAAATAACTGCTTCATTGACGTTCTCTAAAGACTTCAGAAGTAGCACAAACTGCTTCATGCATTTACTTATTCCCTGGAGACTCCACAAGGAGCCTACAAACTGCAACATTGACTTATTTTTCTGGAGACACCTAAAGTAGCCCTTGTTTTCCCAAATGTTTATACTCGTTGCCTATACTTGATTCTGGTTGATTTGCCAAGTGTTCCATTATTGGTTGCTTTCTTACTTTAAATGTCGGATTATTATGAATCTCTTACTGAAGTCATTTTAGAGAAGGAGAGTTACAGTGGTCGCGGTGTGACTGTACTTTTAGGAATCCTTCAGAATAAGAGTCTCATTCTGTAAACGTTTCTTTCAAGTCAGTTCGGAAAGTACACATTCAGAAAAAAAAGATCCTTTCAATGAGGAACATCATTTTTTAATTGAAGTTTGATTCTCTTTTTGAATTGACTGCAAAATAAATGGTGTTAAAGACTAAAGTACACATTTCAGAATAAGCATACAAAATGTGCTGAGTGAAACCAATTATTTGTTTAATAAGGTCCACAAAAATCAATGAACTCCTGAAACAATCAGGTTTCTTGTCAGTTAACATAATTTTAATATTTGGCTTAAAAACGATTGAGAGACTGTGTATCCACCACAAGTCCATTACAAAACAAGGTGATGTAAATGTTTTCTAAAGTTAATTAGCTTTTATCTTTGCAAGATGAATTCATTGGGCTTAAACAGTTGAAGGAATTTATCGATGATGCGTCCTCGATGTGAATTGCTGAAAATATTAGTAAATTTTTTTTCATCAAATATTTGTATCTTTCCATCTTTTTATAGAACTATCGTATCCTAACTTTTTAAAAGGAATTAAATAAAAACATGTTTTCGAGGATTGCATTTGGATCTCAGCCATTTCGGTCGAACGTCTTTTTTTTTTTCAAGCCAGTTAAAATTTAGCAAAAATCAAGTACATTCCCTGCTCAAGGCGTTTGGCGAGTTATGCTGAAAACGTGTTCATGGTATTTATTTACATTATAAAAACGAATATTGATTAAAAACATATTAATTGGAAATGTATCTTTAAGTAAACTGCGACTAGTTACAATTTAAATTTGGATTTGCTGTTTCACCCTTTGAAGAAAATAATCCTATTTTCAGTTGCACAATCAGATGATCTGTAGCTTTTCATCTGTGTCAAAATAACTGCTTCATTGACGTTCTCTAAAGACTTCAGAAGTAGCACAAACTGCTTCATGCATTTACTTATTCCCTGGAGACTCCACAAGGAGCCTACAAACTGCAACATTGACTTATTTTTCTGGAGACACCTAAAGTAGCCCTTGTTTTCCCAAATGTGTATACTCGTTGCCTATACTTGATTCTGGTTGATTTGTCAAGTGTTCCATTATTGGTTGCTTTCTTACTTTAAATGTCGGATTATTATGAATCTCTTAATGAAGTCATTTTAAAGAAAGAGAGTTACAGTGGTGGCCGTGTGACTGTACTATCAGGAATCCTTCAGAATAAGAGTCTCATTCTGTAAACGTTTCTTTCAAGTCAGTTCGGAAAGTACACATTCAGAAAAAAAATCCTTTCAATTAGGAACATCATTTATATAATTGAAGTTTGATTCTCTTTTTGAATTGATTGCAAAATAAATGGTGTTGAAGACTAAAGTACACATTTCAGAATAAGCATACAAAATGTGCTGAGTGAAACCAATTATTTGTTTAATAAGGTCCACAAAAATCAATGAACTCCTGAAACAATCAGGTTTCTTGTCAGTTAACATAATTTTAATATTTGGCTTAAAAACGATTGAGAAACTGTGTATCCACCACAAGTCCAGGTGATGTAAATGTTTTCTAAAGTTAATTAGCTTTTATCTTTGCAAGATAAGTTCCTTGGGCTTATACTGTTTTTTTAAGTATGAGTTAGTTTGGTCTCTCTAGTTAGAACGGTTCAAGAGGTACTTTTGGAGGCTTGATCAACACCAATTATGCAAATGTTTGTCGTCATAGTCAACGCATATTTAAGTTTTTAAGTTGGAATAGCCTAACATTTGAAACAAAGCTGGTTTGGCCACTGGTCACTCTAGCTAGAATGTTTTAAAAGAGATTGTTTAAGGGTACATTTTGTGGTATGTATGCAGTTAAAATGTTCTTCGTACACTTATACACTTAAGTGTTATAAGTTAGGATAACCTAACCATGTGAAGCAAAGTTGGTTTGGTCTCTGTGGCTTGAACGGTTCAAGAGATACTAATTTGGCAAAAAAAGTATTGCAATTGATGAAATAATAATATTATTATTTTTGTCCAATGCTGTCCCCCATGTGGCCAAATTGATTGATCGATTATAAATTAGCTAGATTAATAACCCTGAGCATGTGTGCTAAATACAATCACACTGAGTGACATGGATGAAGAGATACCATGTAACCATTATGGCGCCAGGCAACACCCACATTAATGTTTATTGGTTAACAGCGGCCATGTCTCTTGTCATACTGGCTTGGTTTATGCAATTATGAATGAAGACATTCGTCCATAAATTTACACGAAGAATGGTGTTTTGATATTATTGGAGTCACATTTGAAGTGGTTTTCACGAACCACAAATCACCGTAGATCATCATGGCAGAGTTCATTGATCCCAGGGGCACAAACAGGAGGTGGACAATATAACAGAGACACCTTTATATTTTAATATTAGTGACCTAATAAGGACCAGGTGAGCCCTCTGGTGCAAACACTTCCTCATGATGTTCCAGTATTCCAGGAGGATAACGCTTCCATACACACTGCTAAACAAATTCACAATATTACTAGTTGTATTATCATAACTGTTTTTGTTTTAACTTTCTTCAATGTGTGACTTTGATTTTGAAGGGAAATTGTTGTGGTCCTTCTCTTTCTGTCTGTGGTGTGGGTCATTTCCTCAGGCCCAAAAGGGAGGACATATCACATTTCAGCTGAAGTGTTGCCTTATATAGAAATGCCGGACCAGTGGATGAATCTGTCCACGTGTGTATAATGTACTCCACTTCTTCCTTGCCCATATCCACTATTTAAACTCCCCATCCTTATGAATTTTGTGTTTCATGAGAATTCAACTCTTTTTAGTAATTTAGCGGTAATTTTATCTTACAGGAGCAAGTAGGTTTAACTAGCTTATTTGTTTGACATTGGCTGGACCAATGCTTTAACCTTAAGTATGCCTTGCCATAAAATGTGTACTTGATTCAATGTCAATACTGGAAAGTTCCCTTCATTTTTATGAGGGCCAAAATGGTGGACTGGTGACTTCAAAACCTCCCATTGTGAAAAAATAGCATAAGTAATAAAAGATTTACATGCATTACTGGTCATTATTTATCACCTATTTAACTAATTTACTTTGTTTTGATGCCTCGTTTTCACCATTGCATTGGTGACTCATTTCATTTTTTAACATTTGGCACCGTGGAGTTGTACCCAGAGTAACACATTGCCAGCTGGAAGGACTTTTTAACGGAGACATTCTGAACCGAAGCAGAATAAATGTTTAACTGGCCTTCTGCTGTAATCATATGCCCAATTTGACATCAAATTTGAATAATAACAGTTAAAACTGGCAGATTTGATACTAGCAAACAGGTGAATGGATGGAACATTAATACTTTTGCATTTCTGTGTGCTTAACAGGTAAAAGAAAGGGTTAAGAGTTCATGTACATAGTCATGATGGTATAAAATATATGTAAAGAAAGAAATACTAAAAGTAGAAACAATGGCTTAGAGAAAAGTGCATACAAATAAATGGATATAAGACCGCTTAAACACCATTCAAATACATGAACTATTTAATTAAACAACTTGCCATTGCAGTCCGCATTTATTAAGTTCTGTATTGTTCTTAAGGCTTTGCAAGGCTCTGTTACGGACCAGATCCCATAATGTTTAACTCCAGATTGTTTCAGATTCAGGACCTTTAAACCCTGTGGTTCTCTCTCATGTCCCATTTAGTGCAATACATGTGGACAGTCCTCCCAGCATCCCCACTCTCACCACCAGCTATGCCCACGGCACCTCCTCCAAGTCCCTGCTGTGCAGTACAGTCGGCGAGACACTCCAGGCTGCGGCCGAACGCTGGCCAGACCGGGAGGCTTTGGTGTTCCTGCAGGATGGGGTCCGCAAGACCTTCTCGCAGTTCCAGCAGGATGTGAGTGGTCATTCCAACCAGATAGTTGGTGTGGGGTGTACAACGCAGTCGTACCCTGGCCTTTCACTCAAATGTCATTCAAACAAACGGGAGGTTGTAGAAGTGAATTTCCATTCATGGCCGCATTGTTTATTAAGATAGTAAAGTGTTCAGGCGTCCAGCAGGTTGAAAAATCCAACTAGGTGGGTTGGGACCTGTGACGGGGTGAGTCTTCAGTAACATAATCAGGTGGACTTTAGATTAAACAGGACCCCAAAGAAATTAGAGGCAGAATACCTCAGATCCATCATGTTTTCAGATGAGATATAATAAATGACACCAGACAGGACAAACTGACCGTAGCCAACTGGCATGTAGTGTCGATACTGGGGACTAAGAAAGTAGGCATGATTAGTTGGATGCACGAGCCATATACAGCATGACGCCTCAACACTAAAAGTGAAAATTAGGTCTAAAATGTAGAAAAATTGAATGTTCCTGTAAGTTTATTGTAGGAGGAGATGCACAGATATTAAGTTGTGGAATCAATGACTGCACAATTGGGACGTTTTTTAAATGTTTTATTTTTATTTTTTAAAGCTTCAATGCACCACTGTTAATGTGTATGACAGTTATGACATTCACTAGGCACCTCTAGGGAATTACCTGCTAATCGTTATGAGGAGCTCCTAATGACTTATCGTCAATAAATAACTCAGGGCCGAGTTCAGGGCTGAGTTACATCTCAGACCTACTCTCGGTATGAACTGTCTGGACCCGTCAGGTTGTTCAGGGTCCGGGCTGCTAACCGTTCCCAGAGTGAGGACAAAGGTTGGCGAGGCAGCGTTTAGTCATTATGCTATGGAAGTTGGAACAAGCTGCCTGAAATTCATAAACTTGCTCTAACATTAACTACTTTTAAATCCAGGCTAAATACCTTTGTTTTATACTGCATTCCATTCTTCTTTAAGCCCTCTTAAATTTGATGTTTTATTTGTATTCTTTGTTTTTTAAATGTGCGTTTTTCTTTTCAGGCTAGTTTTACTTCCAGTGTGCCTGTTTAATTTTTTGGGGCTAGAAATGAAAAGCACTTTAAATGTGTATGTAACACTAACTGAAAACATGGGCCAATGAGATGTTTTTTTATTTTGAATGAATTGCCAAATTTTTCTACAATTACTTTGCTTTGTCATTGTGTGTGTGCGTATGTGTGTGTGTGTGTGTGTGTGTTAATGTGTAATCAGTTATTCATTAAGTTTATAACAAAATGTGGAGGTGTCTGAGGTAAGATGAGCCGTCTGACCGAGCATGACCGAGCATGACACAGAAAACTGATTGTTTCTCCTTGAGGTACTGCAACCCGGTCACAGCAGATCTGGTATCACTGATTAGAAAGCAATTTCTACTGCACTACCTATTGCCGATACGGCTAGCCACAATGACCTTTCAACCCCCTGTGTATCTCTCATCGGTGTTGCTGTGAGGAACTTTCCAGAGTCCGGCTTTTGCCTGCCTGTTCTGACTGTGCTCCGTTCTGTCTCAGGTGGACCAGGCTGCTGCCGGCCTCCTAGCCATGGGCCTAAAACGAGGAGAGAGACTGGGCGTTTGGGGACCCAACACATATGAGTGGGTTCTGTTCCAGTATGCCACAGCCAAGGCTGGCATTATACTGGTGAGCGATGACACCGGTGGCACGTAGAAGGGGCAATCCGCAGTTGCCATGACTGGTATTGGTGCACCTGTTGATTACCAAAGAATAGAGGGCGTCAACGGCACACAGCGTCGGAAGCCAGAATACAAGCAAATTCTACTCCAGTGTTTGTTTTTGGAGTATTTGTACAGCCTCACAGTTGGTTGAAGGTAATCGACCAAGTATGCATTTTATGGCTACGAAGGTTGTTACATTTCTCTGGCCAACTCCCTTAACGTTTTGTCAAAATAGGTCAGCGGAGAACTTTTATTATTGTTTTAACTGCTGATTGCCCCTTTACTTGAAGCAAATGCGCTCGTTTTTGCACTCTCTTGGACATGAGCATCGAAGCACATGGTTTCAGTGGTTAATTTATTGTTTCCTGACAGGTGTCTGTGAACCCAGCCTACCAGTTGAAGGAGTTGGAGTTGGCTTTGAGGAAGGTGGGTCATTGAAGTTGGTGGCCATTTCACTTCAGACGTTGTGTTTAGTAACAACAGTCCTCCACTCGGGTCGGCCCCTGGATGCTTTTGAAATATTTAGCGTCTATAATGACATGGACAACCGTGTCATGCTGTTGTTTTGTGAGGAGGGCAATGTAATCATTTATTTTCTGGTCTCGGCCCAGGTGAGATGCAATGCTGTTGTGTGCCCGACCCAGTTTAAGACCCAGAAGTATTGTGACGTGCTCCGGCAGATCTGTCCAGAGATCGACACTGCTACCCCAGGGTCTGTCAAGAGCGCCAGGTATGACCACGCTGTTGTTCTTTACCCTCTGCCTCTGTACACTTGATGAAATTGGGTGAAGGTCAAACCGCAAGTAAACGTACACCTTGTCCTGTAAGGTGCGGAGCTGTGAACATTGCAGATAGAAACACAATCGGCAGAGCGGGCGCGATTTCCTGTTTTGCGTGGCCCGAAAGGCACCTCTGTTCTACGTCGTTGCCGTCTATGTGACAGTTCTGTAAGATTGGGCCTAATGACTGGGCCTCGCCTGCCCTCTCTCAGACTCCCTGACCTGCGCATGGTGATCGTGACCGACAGCCGTCAGCCAGGGATGTTCCACCTGGAGGACGTGATGCAGGCCGGGAGCAGCCAACACATGCGACAGCTGGAGGAGCTGCAGAAGAGACTGTCCTTCGACGACCCCGTTAACATTCAGTTCACATCGGTACTTCTTCCGCCGTCCCCCTCCTCTCACTTCAGGTCGAATCCCAACGCTAGCGTTTAGCCCGGACGTGGTGATCAACATGCCGACAATGTGGTGATGTTACCCTGTTTTTGGACCCGTTTCTGAGGAACTCGCAGCGTCCAATCATGTCCCGGTGAACCTATTCAAGGGCTTTTAGGTTTTGTGTGTGTACATGCAATTTTCTCAATTTCTTTGCTGCTCCCCCCCCCCCCCCCGTATGTCTCTGACAACCCTGGTCTTTCCGACATCAGGGCACAACAGGCATCCCCAAAGGAGCCACCCTGTCCCACCACAACATCGTCAACAACGCCTACTTCATCGGCATGCGAGTGGGCTATGAATGGAGGGTGAGTGCACCGCCCTCACAGACACGCACAGTTACGGACCGTGGGTCCGATCGGTGTTTAATCTGAATCGAACCCCTCAGCCTCGGGTGCGCATCTGCCTGCCTGTTCCGTTGTACCACTGTTTCGGCTCGGTGGGCGGCGGCATGGTCATGGCCATTCACGGCGCCACGCTGGTCTTCCCCTCGGCTGGGTACGACGGCCATGCCAACCTGGTGGCTATAGAGAAAGAAAGGTATGCCAGAGATTTCTCGGCGGGAAAATGTCAGTGAAGGATTATTTCTGGGACAGTGAATTGCGGTGTAGGCTGTCCTTTGTGCCTCGAACCCAGGTTTTTCGACTTTCCCAACCTCCCCAGGTGCACCTTTGTCTATGGAACTCCGACGATGTTCATTGATCTGCTGGGTCAGCCTGACTTGGCCAAGTTTGACCTCTCGTCAGTGGAGGCAGGTGAGTAACTCGGCTCATCATGGTAATCCAGTTCCTGAAATCAACTGTGCATAGGCTGTTTTGTTTAATGTTTAATCCTGCATACTGAATACTCTGGGGTCCTGGAGGACCAGTGTTGGCAGATGTATGTCATTGAGGACATGTGTTTGTTTTAGGCATCATGGCTGGTTCCCCTTGTCCACCTGAGGTTATAAAGAAGGTCACTTGTACCCTTGGCATTAAGGAGCTCATTGTGAGTAATGTGCATATATATAATTTTATTAAGACCGGTAATTGAATAGTGTGTGTAATTGATTGTCCAGAGATTTCACTCACCTGGTTTCCTGGTTAGAGTGAAAAGCTCTAGACCGCATTTGGCGTGGCCATCAGGACAGTCACTGCTGGGTGTGCTCAATATGTGTTACGTCAACAGATTTTTACACCTGGGAATCCTTACGGATTGATGTTGGCAGTCTTGTTGAGTTAACCTCACCCAGGCAGTTTGTCCCGGCCCAGCAAAAACAAATATGGTTCTGCTAATAAGCTACACAGCAACATTGAATCAGATGGTGTTATACTGGGATACAACTGTAGCTCTTCAGGGGAGGGGTTGGCCCCCCACCCCTTTGATTTTGAGTCTGTCTCTGTCAACTGGTCTGAGCACAGCAGTTGAAAATGGAATCAAGTCTGACAAAACAACTTCTTTTTTTTACCTGGATGTTTATTGGATGTGAATTGTTCACCTCCAAAAGTCAAAACAAGTTGATTATATTCAATATACATAAATATGCTCAAGAGTGAAGAATGATGATGCTCCCAGAATCTGGGTGCTGTCTGATGCTTAAAGACAATCCATTGACATAGCAGTAAAGCAGTAAAGTCTGTTGTTTTCAATGTCACACAGTGTCTGTAGGTGTTAACGACTGAAGCATTACTACAGCAGAGGTTGGAAAAGGCCAAAGAATTAGTATATTACTTCTTTATCATAGAAGACTCAGACATGACACCTTTGCTACATATTCTCATGTCCATTTGGAACTGTACACCATTTCCCGTTGTGATGACTGACCTAAATGCACTGCAATAACGGCCCAACCACATTCATGTGATCATTTTAATATCTTTGTATCCCTGGGGAGATTAAATACATATAACAGACAATATTTAAACAAAACATACTGTTGGAGACCTGGAGTCCTCACTTTGTCCACGTCCTCTTTGACTCTGTTCGTTTTCGACTTCGACCTGCCATCGCTCTGTTGTCTCAACCTTTTCGGGAGAACGTCCTTAGCCGCGGACGCCGTGTCGATGTGTCATTCACCTTTGGTCAGAGTTTGAGTGGGGGGGGAGGCATGTCAATTCATGCTACAATGACAGCTGTTTATGGCTGCTGTCTGACATAGGACGTCTCACGTGGAGTGAAACTGTGAGACACTGACCTTTAGTAGATAAAGGCTATGGAGCATTTCATTTGGACTTTTCTTTTGGGAGGGGGTGGGGGGGGCATCAGGAAGAGTGAGAGGAAGAGAGTCAACATGGCTGCCTGAAGGTCTGACCGTTAGTTGTGGGATGCCTGACTAATTCCTTGGCTGTTGAAAAAAAGGTGTGTGTGTGTGTGTGTGTGTGTGTGTGTGTGTGTGTGTGTGTAGTGATTCATCTTTGTCTGTGTTGTGTGGGGTTTGTGCGAATGTAGTGTCTGTGAACTCCAACACACAAATCTTTTTAAACAGTTTTTTTTTGGGGGGTTTCTTTTGTGTGTGTTTGGGCATTTCATGTTTCACCCCCTGTGTATGGCAGGTAGTGGTCTGGACAGTCTTGAAGTAGCAGTTTGCATTTCTTTCACGATTTCCCGTGCGCACGCGCCGAGCCCGTCACCTGGACACGCCTCTCCCCACCCCCCCCTGGCAGCGTCTCCTGTGGAAAGACACAAACACCGGCCAAGTCAAACAGTCTGCCCTGCTGGTCAACGCCATGACCGGGAGACGTTGTTCCGATCCGGACAGGACCCCGAGGGCAAGATGGAAAAACAGCAGCCAGGGGACAGACTGAAGGGAAGAGACGGTGAAAGAAGAATGTCGAGCCGGCCCAGTCCAAACCCGTCTCCCAACCTTAAAGTGTTACTGACTCAGCCCCAAACACATAATGAACCCCTTTCATAGGAAGTCATGTTGGGAGGGAAGCCCTGACGCCAGAAGCTGACCAACAAAAATGGGACACAGTCACAAGCCTTGTGACTCAAGTTGTGTTGTGACTGGTTATGTTTCTACGACTCCAAACACTTATACTGATACTCAGTAGCTTATCTTGCTCGACTCACTTGTCCAGTAACCGAGTTTCAACTTATCTGCAAACAGGCAAGTCCCGTATTTTATTGAGTCACTGTCTTGACTCTGTCAGATTACCTGCCTTTAATGGCGCATGCCCTTGGCTCTCTTTGCCTTGACTCTGTCAGATTACCTGCCTTTAATGGCGCATGCCCTTGGCTCTCTTTGCCTCGACTCTGTCAGATTACCTGCCTTTAATGGCGCATGCCCTTGGCTCTCTTTGCCTCGACTCTGTCAGATTACCTGCCTTTAATGGCGCATGCCCTTGGCTCTCTTTGCCTCGACTCTGTCAGATTACCTGCCTTTAATGGCGCATGCCCTTGGCTCTCTTTGCCTCGACTCTGTCAGATTACCTGCCTTTAATGGCGCATGCCCTTGGCTCTCTTTGCCTTGACTTTACAGCCGCTGAATGCGGTGCTGTCTCTGATCTGCTTTCCTCTCTGCGAGGCCGGAGATGCACACACGGCTTCTGGACGCTGGCGGCTTGAGTCCATCCACCTAATGAGAGGAAACAAAGACAATCAGTCAGACGGGGAGTTGGACGTTCTCTTGAGTGGCAACTTTAAACGTCCCGCTGTTGGTGAATGTTGCTCTATTCCAAGACTGGGATTATGATGGATTATGTTGGATGTGAGGAGTGCGACGGTCGTCTCTTACAGGCGCAGAGGGGCCAGGACACAGTTGCAGCTCCAGGGGTTGTTGGAGAGCGTGAGGTTGGTAATGGTGGTGAACTCCAGACTCCTGGGCAGAAACCTGAGCTTGTTGTTGTCCAGATTCAGATACTTCAGGGCCGTGACGCCGCTGAATGCGTCATCAGTGAACTGTAGGCAAGGATACAGACACGATACAGAAACAGGCTTTTAAGTTTCCTTTTAGACAATTCCAGATTCCACCGTGATTTTATGAACAAGAATAGCTTTTCCTTCAAACAGAAAGATGTTATTTGCAGGTTTAATAGCTTCCTCATTGCCTCAATTCATGTATCAGGTGGATCGGGGTTCCCATCTATCCTTGATAAAAAAAAATTAACAGTGAACCCAAAAGGTTTTTGGATTGTGACACATTGTTTTTTGACTCTGTATTCCTGTACTTTGTATTTGAAGTTATACCATGACTGTGGTTTAGGCGCACACTGTCAGCTTTAATATTGGATGAACCATTTCTACCATTACATAGTCCCCTATTTTATGGTACCAAAATTTGGCCTCACTTCTATTTGTTATTAGGCAATTGTGTTTGTTTACACTGTTAGTTCATGCACAATAGAGCTGTCTGTGTCTAGTGTTGATTTTCTGCTATACGTTTGCAATTTGGAGTACATTGCTGGTGTCTGACAACATGAGGACCAAATAAGTGTCATTGCAAGTCAAGCTGGCCATCATGAGGCTAATTAATCTAAATAAATGGATCAGAGACATTGCCAAAACATTAGGTCAAAATCATCTGTTTATACTTTATGACATGGTGGACCAAGGAAGATCTCTACAGTGGATGATTAAAGCATGCTCACTGTAGTGCAAAAGAACTGTCCAACAAATGTGACACACTCTCCAGGAGGTAGGTGTTGACATGTAAGCCGCTACCGTTCAATTTAACCAGCTGAACAACAAAGGCTGGCTAGGTACAAAAATGCCAGTTAGGCTAAAATCCAAGATGGCCTGAAAAGTACCTAAAATAACCTGCACAGTCCTGCAGCCGATCTTATGGAAATGTGAGTCAACAGGTCAGCCTACCACCTAAATTGTGATAAATGGTAGATGGGGTGGTGTTGTGTGCATATACTACGGTCATGACTACTGTCTCACTTTGTCGTCGATGTAACCGCTGATGGCATCAGTAGGAGGAATTCTGAATGAAAACTTCTGGTTTGCTGAGACATCCAAATGCAGCTAACCTCATAGAATGGTGCTTCACCATGCATATTGGCCTCAAACTCAACACCAGAGGAATCTTTCAGGGCTGAATAGTGGAAGGTTATTGATTAACACTACTGTTGTTTGCTCCTTGGGGTTTAAGGCCGGGTGTCTCTGTAAAGCACTTTGTGACAACTGCTGTTGTAAAAAGGGCTTTATAAATAAATTTGATTGATTGAATAAATCCATTTGATTGATTAGCCAAAGTAAATCCCCCAATCTGAATCCCATTGTGCATGCCTTTCACATGCTGAACACGCAAGAATATGTCCCCGAAACATGCAGGAACTTATGGTTGCAGTACAAGCCAGGCAGTGCATCACCAGGGATTAAACCAATCATCGGGTGATGTATAGAGGTTGCAGAATTGAGGCATAACATGAATAGTTAATTTTTACATATTGTTAGTCTTTGGTACCCTTAAATTAGAGGACTTTGTTACAACACCTGCTATAAGTTCCATTGGAATATCTCTGATTTGTCCCTATGATATTCAGAGGCTGGGCTTTGACCTAAGTTTGGCAAGTTTAAAAACTTGCACTTTGCTTCAACAGTAATTGTATACAGTTTGCAACTCCCGCAATCAATTGATCAAATCTGTAATAAAATTGAGGTTTTATATAAATATTTTGTAGCGTTATAATATTCAGTGAAATCAGGTTGTTATCATTAATAATATATTTTCTGTAAAATATATTTTGAGGTGTTTTCAAACTATGTACAGTGCAGGAAATATTCAACAAGCATGTACTCGATCCCTCACATTTAACATAGCATATGAAAAGAGGGGCCCTAGGGGGAATGTTTGGGAACCCCTGAGATAGAAATAGTTGACTTAAACCCTTCCAGTTAGACCTTGTTAGTATTCCTCACAGGACAGACGGTGATGCTGGTTGAGGGAATCCTTTTTTCCCTCTTAGGACTTCTTTTCGGACGTGAAGGCCCCCCAGTCCTTAACTGGTTCCTGCACCGCTGCTTGTTTAATCTGGATTTTCCGCCCACCCCCCTCTCCCAACTTCATATGCATTTGTGAGGCTCATAGAGGTGCAAGATGAACTGATGCTGCCGTGTCAAGTTTGGCTCTACCTGTAACAGGAAGGAAAGAGGGATGGAAAGGAGGTCGGGGCAGCCGTTAGTGGAGGGGCGGGGCGGGGCGGGGGTGGGGGTGTGGTTTGCTTTGGGTGGATGTCTTATGTAAGTCTATAAGAGATGAGGCTGTTGATTTGAAGGCTCTTTTTGGAAATTTCCACTGCGGAGGGCCGTCAGGGCCAAGGTGGAGGTAATGGAAGATGGATCACTTCCAGTGGGCTAGGTTGTTTTTGCTCTCGTTTTCTTTCACTTTCTCTCTCTCTCACACAACCTCTCTCTAACTCACAACCTCTCTCTCTCTCTCTCTCCCCCCCTGTTGAGCTGCTCCTCTGCCAGGAATGCTTGCAAAGAGCCCAATTGTCTATTCACTAGAGGGCCGATGGCAAGCTAAAAATACTTGTTGTTGGTGGGGCCACAGAACACCCTGCCTCTGTTTACCTGTCTCCTAACCCTTACTGACCTGTTGGCAGGACTCTCCTACAGGGGGGGAGAAAAATAAGCTTTGCTGAAAATAAATCTGGTATAAGAATTAGCCTTGGACATGCTTGGATATAGGCCAGCCAACGAAAACACCCTAAAAATACACCCATTAGGCCATTTACTCTCGCTGACCAGGTGTGACCCCCCCCACCACCACCACCACCACCAAAACCTCCACATCTCCTGCTGCTTATCCTGCTCTGTGAATTACAGGTGAAGTTTGCCTGACAGAAGCTTGGTGTTTTATACTTTTCTCCTGCGGAATGTTGTTCACAAACTGTAGCATGAATACCCGCAAATATTGAAGTAACCTGTAGCGCTGAATAAACTTTGCCTGGAATGCAAGGGGAGCAGCAAGGTCGCTCTTTTTTTTTTTATCAGTACAGAGTTATGGCAGGTACAGTGTTAACGTGGACTGGGTAGAAAAGCTCTCTCCTCTGGGTCTGTAAGTGCGTTCCTATCCGTCCCTGGGTCAGCCTAGGCAGATGGTCTTCGGACGAAGGAGTGATGTGCCTTTAGGAATTCTGGTAGTACTGCGTGCATGCGTTTTTTTTTACAGCAAGTGGTGAAGCTGAAGAGTTTGGCCCGTACCAGCACTTTGTTGTGACACAACGAGATGATGTCACTTGGCCATGTGACACTGTTTGGAATCCCCCGATGCGGGAGACGTGTGCGCTGTGTAACGCCCATTTCATTCCCATGTCCACAATGTAAAGGGCCGGGACGTCATCCTTCCCCAGCTTCATGTCTCATCCTCACCAACGTGAATGGGACATGAGTACCGTCTTTACAGTCCACGGCCTACCAAACCAAATGCGCATGAGCATGGAACTACACAACTTCCTCCACCGATAAACACACACACTCTCTCAGGGGTATAGTTATACTGCTCTGACTGATGATCTCTTTGTGCTTTAAGGTCAGCAGACCCATCAGGATATACAAAATCTGTTTTGCCAATGACCAGCCGTTAGAGATCTCCCCTTGGTCTTGGCACATGCACATCCTGACTCCGAGCCCTTGTATTCTTCCTATATTGGTGGATGAGTCATCATGCCACCGATAAAGGATCGGTTTAGGATACTTGAAGAGTGAGCACAAGAACCAGATCGTAAGGATGGTCTCAGTATTCCATTCGCTCTCATAAAAATCTGAAAGGTCAGTCCTCTAAACAAGCTCTCACGAAACACATACCTTACAGTGTGACCACAGAACTGAGAAGAAAACATTTTTTTTGACAACTGGAAAAAGGGGGGAGTTGGCCGGTGGCAAGCCAGAATGTACATGTAAACAAGCAGATTAATTATGGAAGCCAAGAACCAAAAGAAACAACCAGAAAGCCTCCGTAATTCAAAGGGGTGGCTAGGAATTAGAAGGCCAGAATGTGAAAACTATGTATTTCCACATACTGAAGCGTATTATTCAATATTCTTATTATTTTTTCATTCTCTTCTCATGGCAGACTAATTCACACACACATTAATGGCAGCTTATCAAATTTGGCCTTCTCTACATTTAATTACATTCAAAATAATTAATACAAGATGTACCCACTGGTTCTTTTACGACATTTAAATGCTTCAATTCTTTGTTGTACCCAGTAAAAACCTACGGTGTAAGTTTGATTTTCTCAAATGTTTGTAAACAACCTCCATGTAAAACGCACACACCTGTAGCCAGAAAACAGGTCTATCGTTCAATTTGGGTGATTACTGTGTCTATTAATTTCAGAGTTGCCACATTTCACCAGCCTTGCTTTTTACCAGGACAGGGAGAACACTTTGGTATAGCCCAAATTAAATTCACTCACAGAGGTGAAACGGTCTGTAAGACTCACCTTCTCCAGGCCCATATTGTCCAGGCTCAGCTTCTCCAAGTAACGTCCAAAGCTCTGGAAGGCATTGTCTGGGATGCTCCTCATGGGGTTCTTGGCCAGACTCAGCTCCTCCACCACCCTCAGCTTGCTCATGGCCATGCTGGGATAGGTGGACAGCCTGTTCCCGTCCAGGTTTAGGATGGCCAGGTTCTCCACGTCGTCCAGGGAGCCTGGCTGCAGCAAGCTAATCTCATTTCCGCTCATGTGCAGCCAGCGCAGGTCCTTGGCCCCGGCAAAGGTGCCTGGCTTGATCTCGCGGAGCTTGTTGTCGTTGAGCTGCAAAATGAACAGGTTGATCATGGGCGAGAAGATGCCCTTTGGCAGATCGCTGATGCGGTTGCCGTCCAGGTAGAGGTAGGTGAGCGACGCGAGGTCCTCAAAGGCGCCCGGCTTGACGCTGGTGATCTCATTGTTGGACAGGTAGAGGTAGACGAGTTTCTTGAGCCCCTTGAAGGCATTGCTGCTGATCTCGCGCAGCTGACAGTGCTGCAGGTGCAACGAGATGAGGCCCTTGCTGCCGGCAAACGAGCCGCTGGACAGGCCCCCCAGGTTGTTCCTCTGCAGGTTGAGGAGGCGGGTGGCCTCGGACACCTGCGGGATCTTCTTCAGTCCCACGTCGTCACAGATGACGTGCTGCAGGTCCCCATGGCAGTGACACTGGGCCGGGCACTGGCCGGGCGAGCCCCATGCCGCCGGTCCCAGGAGCAGCAGGCTGGCGCCCAGCGACAAGAAGCTCACACACCGCATTGCCGTCAAGCGCTGCCCTCGACTCTGGTCGTCGGTCAGTCCACCTCGTTTCGTCTGCCGTCTCTTTCCGGGAGGGTCTCGCTGTCACGGGCTGCAGGCGGCTGGAAAGTCCTCCGAAAAAGCCTTAGGGAAGGGACCGAGCGTGAACGATTCAGAGAGGAGAAGCGAGAGGTGGGCTGGTGTGCGCGAGAGAGGGAGAGTGAGAGGTAGGCAGTGCAAAACAGACTGACTTTGAATGAAGTTCGGTAAGGAATGCAACAGAACACAGCACTATTTATAACATTTAGTTGAGAGGGAAAAAACTAAGCACACAGCTCGCCAGGTTGTTACGTGGAGAGGGAGAGGCTGCAAGAGGAAGTCAAGTGTCTCAGAGTTTAACCCTGCATGGCCCAGGTCCTGATCTTCCCCTAAACATCAGGAGCGTCAATGATAAGCACACATTTCCTATGAGTTTTAACTCTGAGTGATTATCACTAAGTGATTCACCGATACCCAGCCTAGAGCCATAAAGAGCAAGCAATAAAGATGCAGAAACACAGGGGCTATGGAAACTCTCCATAGAAGGCTTGTGGCATCTGAGAAGAGATCTAGAGAAGATCTAGACCATTAACGGGTTACAGTGGCAGTGATTAGGATTCCAGACCTCTCTATTGTTTTTCAGTCTGTGGTCTGAGGAAAAGGAGCCTCTCGTGTGGATGTTTTATAATCCATGATTGTCCCCAGATGGTTGGCAAGTGGCAAAACTCCTTTCCAAGTCACAACATATTTAAAACGTATTTTTTCCTTACAAAATAATATGAACGTTCAAGGGGTAAACTGTTACCTTATGATCTTTGTGGTCACAGTCAGTTTTCATTTTCGGTTTTTGGATTTGGCAGAATCAGAGTTTAAGTGGATAGGGTGTTGTCACATTCTTTTCCGTGAGCTGTCACTCGGGTTTGTGTGCTTACCTCTTAGTGGGCCTCAGCCAACCAGATGTGAGACCAAACGCACAGTCTCATTGCACGGTCTCATTGTTGGCCACATGAAATTGACCTGGATAGTGACAGAGGCAGGGCGGGTTTGGGATCGAGCGAGCGGGAGAGTACACTTCATCCCTAAGGATCGCTGGCTCAGCTCATAGGTCTTGGCCTCGGATGGGTGTGTTTGTGAGCCCGATGAACACCCTCATGATAAGTGGAATCTCGAGTTTACTCAACAAATGTAGCGTTTTATTGGGAACGTCGTTCTCCTGGCTGTCCAGGTGAACTTTCCCACGGTCGCTGACCCAAAAGGCTGCGTCGGTGTCTCTTGGTTTACCAGTTACAACCCCCCTCTGCCCCACATCACTACCGGACGCCCCCCTATGGCCCCCCATCACTACCGGAAGCCCTCCCTGTGGCCCCCCATCACTACCGGACGCCCCCCTAAGGCCCCCCATCACTACCGGACGCCCCCCTATGGCCCCCCATCACTACGGGACGCTACCCTTTGCCCCCCCCATCACTACCGGACGCCCCCCTATGGCCCCCCATCACTACCGGACGCCCCCCTGTGGCCCCCCATCACTACCGGGTGCCCCCCTCTGCCCCCCACATCACTACCAGATGCCCCCCTCTGCCCCCCATCGCACCTGTAACATTTTGCCTGCAGCATGATAGGCCTGTGTGACAACCGATTAATCATAGAGCAAACAGGTCAAAGTCCACAACCCGTTCTGTCCTCACTGGTCCTGCTGCCAAATCTCAGCCTTCACTCAATGTATTATTTCAATTTTATGTCATTGACTGTGTGTCCTCAGCAGGGGCAACTGGTCAGTAGGGGCAGAAAGAACTGCAACAAAATTATTTGTATTTCTCGAAGATTACTTCCTATAATTTATTATCTATGAATATAGCATCTTCCTAAATTGCATATAATTTTGTGTTAGAATTTTATTTCATTTTCATTGGTCCCTGGTTTGCTGCTTCAGACTGCATTCTGCCGATTCTTGTTCGCAGTAGTAGGCCATAGGCTAAGCATGAATGTGGGGCTAGCTCCTCTCTCACAATGCAATGTACATTGTATGTGTGAGAATATTAATACGCATGCTCAGAATGTTAGTGTGATCAAAGTAGAATAATAAATAAAGTGGATTTAATACTCGAGCACCAGTTTCTCTGGCGCTCCAAAACGTGTTGCGGCACTTGCTGAGGCAACACAGAAGCATTCCAAGGCCACCCGCTGTACGATGGCACTGTCAATGCAGTTTGGAAAAACTACGCTGCGCTGCTCCTGTGTATGGAGGACACACACACACAACCAGGATGGGATGATGCCACCATAAGTGAGGCATACGGCCTGTCAAAAACACTTTGGGACCGAGCCTTTCTGCAGCTCCTGGATTTTTTTTTGTTGATGTTTTATACAACACTCTGCAAAAACGGAGCATCGATGCATCTGGGATTAGTAGTGCGCTCACCTGTTTCAAGGAGAATGTCCAGAATATGCGGAAGCAAACTGCTGTATGGGCTGCCACCGTTCACGATGGAACAGACGAGCCAGGCCGACGAGTAACCAACACAGCGCCGGTGATGAAGGAGGTATGCGACACAGTCATCTCCCAGGTGGAGCAGAGGTTTTCACAAATTGACCACCTGATCGCTGCCAAGCTGGTTTACAGCTCGCTCTTTCCACAATTTTTCCTGTCATTCCTACATCTGAGCTTGACTGTGTGGTGAAACTATGGCCTCTAGGAAACAAGGAAAAGTTGAAGTCTTAGCTGACCACTCTGTACCGCCACACTGAGCTTCACACTGGTAAGACGGCCCTGTCTCTGTTGAGATCCATCCATGAGAACCTAGAGGAAGCTTTTGCTGAGACTGTCACTCTGCTGAAAATTATCATAACAACACCTATGACGACATCCAGGTCAGAGAGGAACTTTTCCACCTTGAAGAGGGTAAAAACCTTCACTCGCAGTACCATGGGACAGAATAGAATTGTCATAGAATGGATCTGTATCCCTAAAATGTCGTCTTTCCGCTTCATTGTGGCCTTCAGTGGTACTGAGCTCATTGCTGTTTGCGTATGGCCCTTGGTTGCATTCCTAATTTAGGTTTGTAAATGTGACAGTGGTATTTTTACATGGGTGTGAGAGAGAAGGAGAGTAATTACACAAGGTTTCTCTCTCTCCAGTATGTGTACTACAACACCTGGTAGAAGCAAGCCGCTCTGTCGTTAAAGGTGTTTTGTGGAGCCACGCTGTTTGTTGATGTGTTAAATAAACACATCAGTAGCAAGAGGGAGTTGTGTAGCTTTACTGGTATATATCCTATATTTTGAAATGATTTGTGCCCCACCAATGTTTTACTCATAAAAACGCCACTGGTCCTCAGACAGAAAGGATTGAAATGGACTTGCTGGCCACGCTGCACTGATGCAAACAGTGATGTCAAAGGCCACTGCTGATACGACGTGTGGGTGAGGTTGAAGGAGGGGCATGCGGGCAGTCCTACTGTAGACCGTCCTGCTGCATAGGCATGCCAGTTGTCAGAGGGGCACCACATACCTCACCGGGTAACCATTCCCCGGCTTGCTGGCCGATTCACCCCTCCGCTCCTCGCCGACTCAGTTGTGTAAACTCTGAAGTTCAGTGCTGACAGGGACCCCTTTGCCAGGCTGACTTTCCACACCCATTGTCAGCCCAGCTCTGCAAATGTCGTCAAACTATTGGCTGTGTGGAGCCGTCACTAGTTCTTTGGCGGTGTTGTTTTGTGTAATTGAGCTCTGTGTGTGTGTGTGTGCGCGCGTGCACTTTTGTTTTCTCCTCATGATTGACAGATTGCCTATGGAACCACAGAGAACAGCCCTGTAACATTCTGTGGCTTCCCGATAGACAACATTGAAAGAAGGTCGGAGACCGTCGGGTGCATTTCCCATCACATCGAGGTATGTCCTTTATGGATTTATTTACCAGCTGCGTTTCCGTGTAAACCTATTCACATATTACAGTTTTACCCAGATAAATGGTAAGTGGGGGTCACACTCCTTCCCATCTGTTCCTCAGGCTAAGGTAGTGGATCCTTCCTCTGGAGAACTTCTGCCCCTCGGGGTGACAGGAGAGCTGATGATCAGGGGCTACTGTGTGATGCTGGGATACTGGGATGATGTGGCCAAGACGGACGAGTGCATTACTAAAGAGGGCTGGTATAAGACTGGGTGAGTGGACTGGTGTTAACCCCTCTCCTCCGCCGCTGTTTCTACTTTGAGTTACGTGTCTGACCGTTTTTGTTTCCCTACCTGCAGGGACATCGCCAAGCTGGACAATTATGGCTACTGTCGCATCGAGGGCCGCATCAAGGACATGATCATACGAGGGGGGGAAAATATATACCCGGCTGAGATTGAGCAGTTCCTACACACTCATCCTAAAGTCCAGGAAGCCCAGGTGAATCCTCCATGTTTTAGTTTCCGTACGCCCGAACCGAAGCAGTATAGTTTGTTTCAGATTAGAATGTGGTTCTTTTTGTCTGAATCCGTAGAGAGGTAGGCTAACGTTGTTTCTTTCGCGCTGTCTTCTTCAGGTGATAGGTGTACCAGATGCGCGTATGGGAGAGGAGGTGTGTGCCTGCATCAGACTGAAGGAGGGCCAGGATTGCAGTGCAGAGGACATCAGAGCTTACTGCAAGGGCAAGGTGATGGATCAAAATACAAGTTTCTCTTACCAACGTCCGCCTTTGGTTAAATCTCCTAAATGCTTAGTGTTGTGTTCCTAATGTAAGGTTACAAGAGATTTAACAACCCGTAAACAGGTTTAGTCATTGCTAATCTCCATTGTCGTCGTCCCCCTCAGATGGCTCATTTCAAGATCCCACGCTACGTGACATTTGTGAATAGCTACCCGCTCACTGTTTCAGGGAAGGTAAAGCCTCCTAACCACACCCTTCATCTGTTTTGCCCTTCTGGGAGGAATTTGCACTAATTTGGGGAATAAGAGCCTCCACTAAATGACTTAAGTGTATTACCCTTCTGAAAACCCAACTGACATTTAACAATCCTGGACAATGAGACTGATTTTCCTCCCTTCTTTTTTTTAATTCGTTTCAGATCCAGAAGAACAAACTACGTGAGCAAATGGTGACGCTTCTGTCCCTGTGAAAAGAATGTGGGAACGTGGCTATGGCTCCGTCCTCAGATGCCTTCTTTTTTTTTTTTGCTCTGCCACAGCAGCTGCTGGAAGCCAGTATACTTTGAGCCAGTTGGGCATTTCAGTGCTTTTATTTTTCAGAACTGGTTGAAACAGTTTTATTAGAAACAGGATCATGAATAAAAAGTGAAAGTATGTATAGGAATGTGCCATACACATTATAATCAGCTAAACACTGAGCTGTTTTGGGTTATTTCTGGGGCCAAACCTGATCATGTGAAAGCCTTGGGAACCCCACCGCCTTGTCAATTAAAACATGTTGCATAATTAAAAGCCGGTGTCGGTTTGTCTGTTGATAATGGACGAAAGAAGTGTTTAGCTATCCCCTTGACCTCAGTTGCAGGTAATATCTGTTAAGACTTTAAAACGCCTCTGAAGCACGCATACATAGAAGCACGCAGACACAGCTGGTAAGTATTTCCTCTTTTCCTCTGATACATATGCTCTGCACCTGAGCCTGAGCGAAGTCTACGCCATCTCTGGATGGGAGACCCTGAAACAGGGCCAAAAGGATCATGTGTTGCTTGTTGTGCTTCTGAGTTCTGCTGGGGGTTAGTCTAAATACTTAAAATTGAAAATAGTCTGATAAAAAAAAAAAAAAAATCACTGAGAGGCTTTTTTTTATTGCTTTATAGTGACCAATTGATCAGCATAGCAAATCGCACTAGAAATATGTTTCATTATTTTGAACAGCTTTCTTATGCACACTTTTACCAAAGTTAACTGTATAAACACCATCAACAATGACCAGGCTCCTAATAACACTGCACACTTAATCAGAAAATCATATGGACCTTATTCCATTTGCAGGTGTTTGTCAGAGGTGATGGACCACAATGTGACAAAGAAATAGATAACTTAAAATGTGTTAACTGAATGCAGAGACTTGATACTGGGACCAAATGACAAGCAAAGCAAGGATTCACAAGTATTCACACACAAATGCTGGAGATTTAGATGAGCTTTTGTTGGATTGCCTGTTCCCAAAGTTAAGTCCTCCATAAACACCTTCAATAATCCTGCTAGCATGGACCAGCACAAACGTGATTTCAACCACTGCGATGCTGAGCCAGACCCCATATCAAAAGATATGGGGTTCTCAGGTTCTCTCTAAATCAGCCATAAATCCAGATTGTCAATAGCCAAGAGTAACATAGCCTGTTGAATTCAAAGGCTTTCATGAAAATAAGCAAAGCAGGGTCTCCAAAACGGAATTGAAATTGTTTCTTTTGTCTCCAGGTTCTAAAGGTTATTGTGAAACAATCTCCTTCTGAGTCATTATCCATACGTAAGTGATAGTACATCTCTCTTAGAGAGCATAACATCCAGCAATCTAGTGGAACAGAAGTGAGATCTAGCTAGCTGTTGTTTTTCTCTCTGATTTAGCCTAGTCTTTGGGCAGGGGGATCCCAAGCGCCGTGGGATGGTGGCCCAGCATCTGTGCTTCTGCTTGGGCCACCCGTTCCTCAGTGCAGCACTCCTGAAGGAACACTGTTGCCAGGTTGTGCAGGCGTGGGCTCTGGGAAATGGAGAAGCGCAACATGCACTGTAGCACTGCGGCATCAGTGGTTTGGGCAGAAGAGGCAGGAGTGGTGAGGTTCATGAGCGTAGTGATGGCAGAAAGCACAGTCTCCTCCCGCCGGCTAGACAGGCAACCGGTTACCAAAGGAATGGCTTCACTTTGTAGGATTTGGTCACGGCACTCCCGATCCATACTCAGATTACACAGGCCCCCTGGGAATACATAGAAATAAATCAGTGTTGGCGTGAGTATCTCCTATCAAATATCTGTACTAGATATGTAACATTTCAACACTATTCTCTGTCAGGTATAATACAATTAATGTTACTTGTGCGATACACACCTATTCCAAACTCCACAAAATTCTCATTCTCCTCTGTGAGCATGTCCAGGAAGAGTTCAATCACCTGAAGGGTCCTTAGGTCCTCCAAGTTCTTTGGATCGTAGGCAAAGTTGGCCAGGTTGGCCAAAACTTGTTCTTTGGCTTCTACAAGTGACCAATATGATAACAATATGTTAGCAATAGATAATAGAAGATCTGATACTGTAGCTATTCATACAGTAGGTTACATGAAACGTTGTGCCATTAGCTATCACCAAAAATATGTTACAACTTCTATTCATTTTATTACAGACGCTTTAGAGCCCCAATACACCACTCTGAACCTCGAGGCCACTTCTGATCTGTTTTTTCATTGCAACCCTCTAATTAGGTACTGAGACCAGAGACACCAGGTCAGTGCAATTAATGAGGTAGAACAGCAAACAAGCAAGATCTGGATCTTGTATAGTAACAGTTCAATACCCCTGCTTTAGAGGATCGTACGGACACCAAAAACACACGTTCTTTTGACTTGTTATTTTTCGACAGGTCATATAATGATACGCGAAATGTGTGGTACACAATTGGAATACGTACTACAAAAAACGGGACGTTTTAGCCTTTGGGGTTTCACTCATTAGCACCACTTTAACAACTACTAGCCTAATCTCCTGCATTAAAGTACTGTAGTTAGAAACGTACCATCACTGTCCGTGTCCTGAAACTCAGTGACAAGCATCTGCAGGTATTTAAATCGATCAGATCCTGTTGCAGAACTCTTTTCAGACATCATGGGTTTACTTGGTCATTGTTACTATGAATAAACGATCAAATAAATATATTTATAGTATTGCGCGTTGATGTAATATAAACCAATAATTTATTTACATATTGCCGTAAAAGAGCGGATGTTTGGAATGCATTGGTCCCTCCACAATCCGTTTCCCATCAGAACAAGGCCCTTAATGTATTGGGTTCCACTTGAATTATTTCTGGACAAGTATGAGACAGGTATTTACTGCTGTTTTAACTTTATGTTAAATGCGTAACGCTTGTTTATGCGTGCATTTTTGTAATTTAAATGGCTTATTTAGTTCGATAATTACAAGATGAAATACATGTCAGAGACAGTAAAGTAATTAAACGTTTGTTTCAGCCGAAACGCCCCTTTGATTTATATAGTCTTTGGGATGCGGGACAAATAATTTCCTTTACAGGCAATCACTATGACATGTAAAAAGAGAATACTTCTCCTTAATCCAACTTGTAATTACGTGCCTTTTGCTTAGAGTGGATTAGACAGCTGACAGGCTAGTTCCAAAACAAATGCATTCAACTTTCACCCGGTGAGTTTCGTAATGAAGTGGGCGGGAATAGCGGAAGTCGTTGTACGTTCTGCTCAGCTTCTGCATCAGTTCTGCATGCTTGGGGAGGTCATCGTGCAGTTTTTGCCCATATTTGTTTTTGCCAAATATCCCCGGAATACGATTTTGACGGAGAACTGTTTATAATTCAAGTCAAGTCGTGACTCTTATCTGCCATGAAGCAACATAAACTGTCTGCCGTAAAGCGCCTTACAAAACCAATTTTATTTGGAACATTAATCGTTGGACTGGCCACTGCCTTTTTTAACAGGTGATCCTCTAATATTCATACTTACTGTCTCGTCAAAGTAAATTACACATTACATTTCTCATTAACCTCTACCCCACATTTTGATAAGAGTTGCAGTTCATATCAGTGCCTGCCTTTTGTAAACAAGTCTCTCTTTGAAGCCACGTTCCCATGGATCATCAATTTCCAGGGAAATTCTGTGCCTTACAATCGCATGGTTTCAACACGGAATGTTGATTGGCTGAAAGCCATGGTATATATATATACCATGAATATGACATCACTTTAAGAATGGAATAGCGTTTGGTATATTGTCAATATATTGACAATATACCAAGGCTAAGCACCAGGCTTGGAATTTCGTCATTTTAGGGGCAATGTAATTTCGTCTTCGGTATCACAAAAATGTTTAGGGCACAAAGGCCACATGCTAGGGCACTTTGAGTGTCATAAGAGGATTTTGAGCTTTTATCAACAAATAAACAACTTGTTGATAAGATAAAAACATGCATGACATTACATATACACTATTAATTTTTTATATTTTATATTTTGAATAATAACTTATTATAACTGATATGTTTTTTCCACATCCACTACAATCCTTCAAATTACATCTACTCCTCCTTCAAAATGTTTATAGATTCTGGAATCTGTTTCATTTTGGCCATGGCCCTCGTGAAATTTCTATGCTGCTATACTGCCCAGGAACTCGGAGATGTGTTTTAATCTACTCAATAACTGCTTTTTAGCAGTGGTACATTGGCCATATACCACATCCCGCATACTGTACCATATTGCTTCATTCATCAATAACTTATGAATTCAGTCGTATAAGTTTAATCACTAACTCACAATTTACACAACTGTCTGCTCATTAATATACTGTCGGTAGGTAAACCTGTCTTTGAACCCCTGTACATTACTTGATGGTATACTGCCAGTGTGTGGGAGGTAATAGTAACAATGTATACTTTCTACAGGCACAGATTTTTTGAAGACCTAGAAGAGATCCGTGCTCAGGAGCGCGCTAAGAATAACGCCAGGCTGACAGAGGTGCTGGAGATGAGAAAGAGGCAGATGGAGGAACTAGCTGAGCAGAAGTCACGATAACAAACAACATCCATTTGATGGAGCACTGAGAGTTGTACTATACATCTTGTAGTATAAAAATCTGTGAGGAATAAAATGGCGGGAATGCAGAGAATGTCCAGATAGCATTGTTGATGTGATGGTTTTATTTTTTATATTTCATCAAATTATCTGTTCAGTTAAAGGTCCATGAAAATGTTTTCTTGTCCAAAAAAGAACTAAAGAAAGTATGTAGTGGGTAACGCTTATGGTTTGATAAGAGCACAATATCAAATTATTTTTGTCACATGATAATAATCAGATACAACTGTGAATAACCCTATACTGTGTAGTCACAGGATTTAAATTGTTTTGCTTTACTATCAGAATATCCTACTGTTGGCTGTACCCACCATGAGAGGACATTTTAGTGTATGAACATCATTTTGTCATTGAATACCATTTAAGTACTTCAAAGGTTTTTGTTGTCTTGCCATATTGTGTGGTCTTAAAAGCTATGTATGACTGATGAAAAATGTGGATAATTTAGCCAAAGTATGTGGACAATGAAAGTTGGTTGGAAGGACTTCCTTGGCTGGAGGCTTTTTAAAATAATTTTACGCTGCCAGTATATTTCAACCATAATGATGGAGAGAGGTCTTATCTCTGTATCTGAGCCATTATAACATCTGTTCCATCCCTGACAGGATCATTAAGGGAATTTCCAAGTTGAAGTACTCACTTTCAGTACAATATATTAACCAACCTGTCTTGATTAAAGTGGTGATCACACAACCATCTGAATCATTTGGAGGGATTAGCCAGTGAAGATGGAAGTCCCTCCCAGTTGACAACATAAACATATAGCGTAATGTCTTCACTAGCAGTGCCCATTCTATAACAAGTCCTCAAACAATGCCAAGGATTAACCAATTTAATCTGAAATCCATGTCTGTTATTGGTGCATTCCACTGACAAAATGAATAAAAGACGTCATGGCCATTCTTGTGATATTCACCTGTACGAATACAAATAATGAAATGGCACCCTAATCTAAAAACCATTTGGAGTTGTCATAATATTTTCCATCACTTTACACGTGCAACTGTTAGCCTCCATGAAGCAGTGTTGACTTCATGTTTAATGGATATTTTATTTATGCAGATTGTAGCTTTTAACTGAACAGGCCAAGGTTGCTGTTTTGAATGAGTATGTCTTTTCTCCCTTTTTACAACCCATTGGAGGAAGCGCCCTCAAATAGTCTCTAAATCCAACATTTTAGACCTGTGCAGAGAGCGTAAATAGGTTGCCTTAAAAGGGTGGGGTTTGAATCCATCTGTTGTATTTCACAAGCATTACCTCCATTAAAACCTAACCACTACTGAATGTCAGTTAACTGGATTACTCTGAATTTAATTGCATTCATTTCTGCCCTTGAGGCAGAGCTGTCCTCAAAACTGGACTAGAAAAGTGTCTAATATACAATCTGTGTTAACTTGTTTTACACACTTTAACTGCTCGTAATGCACTGTGAATTACTTTCAGTTTAAAAATAAAAATAGATTGGCTTTAAATATTTTTATTTTCTCAAGATTGTAAGATCATGGATTCTACATTATGAAATATTACTTTAACAGGCATGTAATGTAATTTTTTTATTTGAACACATCATGCTATACAATGAATCTGAATTACATTTAAATAAAACAAAACTATGTACAATGTAACAGATAAACCAACAGGCAATATTGCACTTGAACTAAACCGATGAAAGAATGTGAAAATATATGCACAAAATGAATGCCCTTTACCTTAGGTTGCCAACCCAGGGTTATGATATTCAGACAAAATAAAACACAGTTAGACACTTGTGGAAATTCAACACTAAAAATGAAGACAAATTAAAAAAAAATGCTGTACTGGCAAATGTGGTCTGTCTAAAACACCATGGCAACGCACCAGCCCTCAAATGGACATCTATAAATAATGATCAATATGACCAATACTGTGCACGTTGTCATACAGTTCAACTGAGCCAATAACAGGTAGCCCACAGGGACGAATTTCACCATCCCTTTTGAACGTTTTCGAAACAAATAATTGTAAAACACAAATAAAAAGAGCTAACTTCAGATTGCTTCTGAAGGTAACATTCAAGGACCGAAAGGCCTAGAGCTGACACGGGAGACCTAAACCCCTGTTATTAACCGCCAGCTTGTTACGAGCTGGTAAATGGTGAAGGATTGTGCCGGGCTATTAAACACATTTACATAAATGTATGCCGGCTGCCAACCAATCATCCCTAGATTCCACATCATGGGTGGGGGGTTGGGAGGGGAGTCTTCTCATAGCCGGATCTAAAGCTGTTAGATTACAGTGGCACAGTAATCCACACGTCTGGCTTCTTCTGTAGACTCTGGTTAATGTGGTATATTTCCTCACCTGTTACAACATATTATTCCACATGCTGATGAGCTGTGTCAAATTTGTAGAAGTACGATGTGTATTTTGTTTTAGACTAAAGTTGTGAGGAGATTATTGCAAGGAGGATTGTGGATGTAAAGCTTCTCACTGGGTGTACCTTCAATTTGGGTGATTGTGTGGAGTGATCTATATACGTGTATGTGTGTGTGTGTGTGTGTGTGTGTGTGTGTGAAATAGACTTGAGACAGTGAGACACAAGTACAGTAAGCACTAAATATTCAGAATTACAGAGACAGCCTGTGAAAAAGCACTGACTGCAAACAGGGGCCAGTATTACAATAATGTCAGAAGTGTTCAATGGTGCTAGCTATTTTAACGTTCCTTCCATCCCTCTCTCTGACTTGTTTTAAGTCAACACCATGCTTTCGGCTTTAAAACATGGCCATTTATGTCGGCACGAGGGAGAGAGGAGTGTGTTGCCGGGGGGTGAACGGTGGGGTTCGTCGGGTGTGCCGTCCGGCGCCGTCACACAATGAGGGGCAGAAGGCCCGGGGAGGCGGGTGGGGATGTGATGGCTTTCAGGGCGCCGCTGTCCAGGCTGTTCATCGCCCTGCTGTACACACGAGCAGAACACAGGTTAGTTGGTCTGATCTACTGGGGGTTTGGCGGCGTTGCTCCTTATCAAATTAACTTTGATTCATTTATATGACGAGGTGGTACACCAGGTTTAGTAGAATAGGAGATATACACCCAGTGGCCACTTTATTTAGGTACACCTGCTTGTTAAAGCAAATAGCCAAACAGTGAATCATGCAGCTGAAACCCAATACATGAACCACGCAGGCAAGGTTAGTTGTTTGACCAAACTTCAGAATGGGGAAGGTGTGTAATCTCAGCGGCTTTGATCGTGGTGTAATTGTTGGCGCCAGATGTGGTGGTTCCAGCATCTCAGAAACGGCTGACCGGCTAGGATTTCTACGCGCTACCAATCTCGAGAATTTACAGAGGACGGTGTGTTAAACAGAAATCGTCAGGGTGCGTGTGACCAGTGGGCGAAAACACCTTGCTGACGACTCGTTCACGCTGACATGAATCAGATGGAAGAAAAAGGGGGACCTGCTAGACACGAGTTATGTGCTCCTAATGAAGAGGCTGGCGAGTGTAAATCCTTATATTTAAGTATTTAATGGCATTTTAAATGAGTTAGACGAATGCAAATTCATTCTGACCATGGCAAGAGGGCTGGCGGATGTGTCATGAAACAAACTGTAGGTTTATCTGTGGCCAGATAAATGTTCATTTAAAGCAGGACCATGGTGGCTGCATCTCCACTATTCCACCAGACAAAGGGAGCATTCAAAAGTAGCCACAGTCAAATACCATCCCAAAGGCTGCTGTGCTTTCCAGTGGTCGACGGATCCCGTGCAGGGTTGAACCAGCGACCGGGGGCACAGCGTGTCATCTCTCACACTGTCTTTAATACTAGCGGTTGGGCCTGTTGCTTTCACACGTGGTCACAGACACACGACTCTACAGGACTTGGATACACGCTGCCAAACATGACAATTCATATCAAGAGATCTGCTGGAAATCACTACAAATATACCCTTTGAAGAAACAAAATGGTTTATATTTTAATGCGAGTGGAAGATCGCAGGCTTCAAGGTCACACGTCAACTAAATGTGAAACCATGCACATGATCCCCTTGTCTTTTAAGAGCTAGGGCTTGTTTACAATATGAGAGAGAATCACAAAACTAAACAGACTTTAAACTAAACAGGTTTCCATAATAATTTCCATAGTGTTTGAATTTACACCGGCATGTTCCAGACGTACCACGCAGGATTATGGTCGTCAGTTCTGGGATAACCGAGCAGTGTGTACACTACACAGAAGATAGCCCCGACAAAACAGTGTTCACACTTGCAAAACCCAATGGGGGGAGTTCTATCGCAAATGTGGCAAAAGCTACTAACAAAAAAATATTGCATTTCAAGTCTTCTTCCTTACGTCTGGGAAATTGTAGCCGGATGTTGGTTTTAGCCTCCAGGACCAAAGTCAAGTCTAATCTGCCCTGTTCTATCAGTATGTTCCACTTCCAACTCTTCCGTCTAGATCCCTTTTCTTCCTGATCCACTTGACTGCCTCTTCTGAACCGTGCGGCAGGGCGGTGACAGTGTACCCGGTTTTGTTCTATATTTACACCCCTCCAGCAGTTAAACCCAAACGACGTCCTCGTCACCACGTCCTGCTCGGCGGCACGCTTCCGAACAATCTCACATCGACAGTTACACTGCCGAAAACCACAAGACGACCCCACAGCAAACCCACACAGCCACACCGCCACCACCACCACCACCACCACCGGACATCCAGCGGGGGTTCGTACCTTCAAAAGACAACGCCGAGGAGGGAAAACAGGAGGAGGGCACCGACTACATTAGAACAGTGACAGGTTACTTCAGATGGCGCACTCCCGAGTCAACCTGAAATACTGTAGTGCCTTGTGGACAATGAGTATTGAAATCCAGTCACGGCACACACAACCAACCCCTCCACAGCGCAGCATGCACACACCACAAACCTGAGGATCACTCACGCCCCAAATAGGATGACCGAACCAAATGGACGGGCAACATGTACGCTGGCGTGGTTCAAGTTAACGGTCATTTCTGTTAGGACACAGAACCTGTCCAACAAGATTCTTAGGTTACAGCAAGTAAGAGTTCAGTTGTGTAGTTGGCTTTGTGTTGCCACCAACCCGTGCTGGCAAAGAGAGAGTCACATTAATGATCAGCCTGGTGTTAAGAAAGGAGCAGGGAAATGTTCTAGACCCCGCAGAGCAGTTCTATCTAGCCTCAGAGAGTCTACCCCAGAACTACAAGGGAAAGGAGGAAGGCTTGTTAATCAAACAGCATGCAGGGAACAGACTGACTGAATAATTGCCCCACACTCATCATCAGCGGAGGAAGATCATTACCCAGAATTAATGCAGGGAATATTACTCTCTCTCTCCTGCTGGGGAGAAACACAAAGATGTGAGAGCCCTTGTCAAGCTCCATACACCCTCATCAATTATACACCTCGTACGTAAAAGTGTGTGTGTGTGTTTGAGTGAGGAAGTCACTGAGGGTGAAGTCCAGCCTGGCCTTACGTTTTGTCGTAGTACGACGACGTTGTGTGGAGTGAATGGGAGAACTTGGCTGCGTTGCCGTTGACCACGTTCCCATTCTCGGCAATGGCATAAGACTTCCTGGCTTTCTGGTCCTTGGCAAAGTTCCTGCAGGCCGCAAGCTTAGACTCCAGAGCCTGGGACAGACAGAATGCAGGCAGAAGCCTGTCATTGTTAAGAGATGGCTGCATGTCACCAGACGTTCTGTCTACCAAGACATACAGTGACCAGGGAACGTATCTCACCCCTACTTTCCGGAGCAAGTCACTGACAATGTTGAGGGCTGATATTCTGGCAGAGGGGGTCAGTGAGTTGCCAAGGCCGTTGGACAACTCTGGGATGGGGGAAACAAACAGGAAACAATGCAAATAAATAAACACGGGTGACATAAACAATGCAAACACCGAATGGCATATCTACTGTACTGACAATGAATGGTGCATATATAAAGCAGTTTAGGGGTCACGTAGAAGCGATAAGGCAAGAGCAAAAGCCTACCGGTGGGGTTGGCAAAGGCATTGTCCAGGTTTTTGGCAAGTGGGGTGGCAGGAAGAGACAGTGAGGCCTGGACAGAGAAATCCATCTTCTCGCTGTCTCCTTGCGTGGGCGTGGTGGGCGCCGACATTCTCGTCACGTCGACATTACGCTCTCGGACGGCGAGCTCCTGCCGCAGGTCTAAAAGACAGGCAGACGTACAGGCGGAATATTTAAGTCAGTGTTAAGGGGCTAAAGCTGTGATAAGCCCGACAATCATTAACGGCTGTAAGCTACGCTAAAGCTGTGAGAAGAGTGGTTTTATTCATTTCACACGGATATCACTGGGCCGGTGAAAAGGGGCTGATTTTAATGAGGCTGATTTAGGCTTGGGTTTGAGAGAAAGTGGATCGATAGGCACCTCTGGCCTCGTCCTTTAATCTCTGCACCGAGACCAGGAGGGACTCCTTCTCATCCAGCTCGCTCTCCAGGAAGGCGTTCCTCTCTATGGCCTGGTTCAGACGCTGCTCAAAGTCCTCCAGGGACACGATCGTGGCCCTGCAGGGGAGGTAGGAGGCAGGGATATTTAATTACCTCTGAACACACCGAACCATTTCTTACTGTGAATGTTGTTTCGGTTAATGTTCAGCGGCAAGTGAATGTCCGGGATATGTGAAAATATCAGGATATTAAATTAAGGGTTTGTGTTCTAAATGATGGTGTGAGGTTAACTACATTTAGATCAGCACTTCTGGTTGATATTGGGTTGTAAATTGCCCTTCCCTAAAATGAACATAACCCCTGTAGCTCGTTTTGCAGACCTCTTGGCTCTCTCCAGGTCGTCGTTGGACTGCTCCAGCTCTCGCACGTATTTGTGGAGCTGCTCCTTGATCCTCCGGGTCTGACCCAGGTCGTCCTCCAGCATGCTGATCTGCTTGTAGCTCTGGGCATACTGCTTCTCCAGTTTCTCCTGCGAGGGGGGCACCCATTAAAGGCATAGTTTAGGATTTTTGGCAGTAAGACACTCATCTACGTCCCTGGAGTCAGCTGAACTTGTGGTTAAAACCTTTACGTCTCTGCGTCCAGTATGGTTGGAGGTTTGAGGTTGGAGTTTGTTTCGCCAGCCAGTGCAAACACCAGACACTTCTGGGTTCAGCTTGCACATCCATAGCATTCGAGGGGGTGTTTCACTTGGTAAAATACTTCCCTAACACTCAGCAGTTGCACACACCAAACTAACCTACATTCGGTCATCTATTTTTCAGAGCTGTTGCGCTCCGACGTTGTCAGACTTGGGGATGATGATGTGACCCAAATCTCCTCTTGCTCCAGCTCTCTGCTGCTCATCTCTGCAGACAACATCAGCTCTGCCTGACCTACATCTTCTGGATGTGTCACATCCGAACCAATTAACCACAAACTTTGTCCTGAAATGCTGCCTTACATGAGCTTTGTCTGCATACTACACTGACTACTTCAACACGTACACGCTACCCTACACCAAGAAGACAGAATCTCATAACAAGGTGTTTAAACAATGACGTTTCAGAAATTCCTTCACTCTGGTGTCAGAATTTAAAAAAATTACAAATAAATATTTTTTATAGACAAAGTTAAAAATTTTTTTTTTTTTTTCAAGTATTCCTCTATAAAAAAAAGAAAATACACAGAAAGGAGAGCAGAAGACAGTGCTAACAGCTCACCTTCCCCACTGGGGTTACTCAGCGACTTGCACGGCTGGATTTGTAATGTGAACATGGGCTGGACATTCATAAAGTAGACAGCCCCTAAGCACTTGGCCTAGCTACTGTTCCTCAGGGGGGAATTCCTATCTAGACCGGATGCAATTTTGATTGCCATTTTAATTGACAGTCCAAAGTACAAAAGATGCCCTTGATTTAGCTTGAGGGGACGAGTGAACAAACAAATTGAATCAACGTGACAACATTTTTGAGTCCGTGTCAGCACAGGCAGTTATTGAACTCTGAGGCAAACCAGCGAAATCCCATCATCACCCTCATCGAGGATTTAGGGGCCGTCTACTCTACGGTTGGAGTACAGGGACAGACACAGAACGGCCCACCCATGCCAGGGCTAATTATGGGGCGGGAAGTAATGTTCTTCGACTCACCCCTGCTGGCGTATGACATATTGTATGAGAGTGATGAGCTCATGCAAATTAACCACAGCTGGATTTAAGAGGGGCTGTGAAGCACAGGTGGGGTTTCTCCATAATCAGAGCACTTGTCTGCCTAACTGATATGAATGAGATTTCCATTTACATCACACATGAATTTAACTAGGCTGTTTTAACAAAATCTTACAAATGGAATCAGCTTTTGCGATAAATGAGATGAAGCCGATCATTTAAAATTTTATTTTTCACTTTTCTTTCACTGTTTTTCCATCAGCTCTGAAAAGTGAAGCATTATACCTTTTCAATACAAACAGCCTTGAATATTTTTTTTTTGAAAGGTCACATTCCAAGAACAACATGTCTGTCTGCCCCCCCCTCCCCCTTTCTACATATTTTTTGATTGAGCCTTTTTAGTGAATCTGCATCCTCCAGCGTACCTTGAGTGAGTCCACCTCGTTCTTAAGACGGTTGTTCTCCGAGTGCAGGTCCCTCACGCGGTTCTCAGCCTGGCCCAGCTGGGTCTCCAGCTCTGCCTCTAGCTCTCTGCTTCCCTCCTGGAAGTCCAGCAGCTCCTCTTTGGCCTCCTGGCAACTGAAAGTCCAGACAGCGCCACAGTAGAGGACACAGTCAGTACCACAATGTTGTAAAGTACACTGTATTTTACAGTCCATTGGTAATTCATTGGTTTTTACTTTGTATTTAAGTACCAAAGCGTGTGTCTAAAGGTTGAAAACCGAAATCACTCGTCTGTGTTTTCTTTATCTAATTTGACAATGAAGGATACAATTATTTTAGTTTTCATTATACTCAAGGCCCAACAGAAATTGTACATCAGCTCTTACCCATCCTGTCTAAATTGGAGAGGTTGGGAGCCAGTATGAATGGTATCTTCAAGGTCAACGCTTATCCTATTTGGTGGACAGTATCAGCAACCAGCAAAGCATAAACTACCATGCTTGACACATTATCTCCTTGGTTCACCCAAAAAGGTCATGAACATACTTAACGACATACAGTACCAGACATAAGGTACCAGACATTTACTAATGTCTTGACAGCATTAAACGTGTAGCATTATAGACAGCCCAAACAGGATGTGTACTGTTACACTTGCAACCATTTACTCTGTTACATTGACATGAACTCCTCATCCAGCTAATCAGAAGAATCCTCTGACTTCTCCTTGTTGTTTCATAACAACACATGCTCTTACCCCTCACCCCACCCTCCCATCGCCTCTCTGTCTGGCAACAGACTGTCTGCTTCCCAGAGCACCAATAGATGTGATATAAATAACCGGAAGATTAGGTTGTGAACTGTGGGCTTGTGGCCAAGGCAGAAGACAAGTGTTTCAAGGTGGGGGTGGGGGTTATGTAAATAAGTGTCTGCCGTCGGCCACGGCCATGGATATATACACAACAGCTGCTCTGAAAATGTCTGTGTCAGGGGACCGCTGGGCCTGCCACGCTGTATGCATGTGACCGGAGGGACAGGGGTGAAAGGGAAAAGCCATCAAACAGCACTCCCAGTCCTGCTCCGGACTGTCCTGTATGACTACACAGGGGGCTGTAGTGTTCTGAAAGGAACAGCCAAGTGGGCTCTTCAACCTTGAAACATTTTGAAACACCTTCTTCCACCGGTGCTTTACTCCAAACCAGCAGCAGCAGACCCCCTCGTGACCTTTGAACTGCCTGTTTTGCCGGTGAGGCAGATGTACCTATCGGATAACCACAAGCTGTCAAGTAACCAGAGCAGCTTCAGCACTTCATTGCCAAACATACTTTCTGCTAATATGTGTTTGTGTGTGGAGGGGGGGGTCTTCCAACCAAGGGCATCCAAAGGGAAACAAAGGGAACTTAAATGTTATATCTCGTTTCCCATAGCGACGGGTGTGTCTGTTGTCCACTGTGATCTTATCAGCTGTCTTTTGTACGAGACAGCACCAGGCCTGTGCAGTGTGACACGGTTCTGGCACGTCTTTCGCCCACCAGTAAGAAAGGATAACACACATCTAATTCTGCTGTCACAGCAATCCCATTCAGTGTAGGCTGGAGAGAAATAAAAGCGCTTTTCTCTTGCCATGTGAAACCAGATATGTCCTATTCAAAGCACAAAGGAGTACTGAAGTAAATGTACACAGAGTGCCACATAAACGACTTTCAAAAGCGAAAGCGGATCTGCCAATCATCTCTGTTATTTAAAATGAGAACAGAGTTATTTCAGGTACTTGTAATATGTCTGGTTGGGGAATTTCCTTTCAGTAGTCTTCATGATTTTAAAGTACAGTAACTGGTCTTAGTCAGGTCCCTCGCACACAGTAAAACAACAGGATTCCAACATCTGACTGTCACACCTTTGAGTTCCAGCCTACAACTTCAACCTGATCAGAGATAGCATGAACATAACAAAAACACAGGATTTGTGCACAACTTACTTTTTCTTGTACTTGAGTGAAAGTGCCTTCCAGAAGTCAATCTCCTCGTCTTTTGAGGAGAATTTTGGAATCATATCTGTGTCCATGGTACACACATAGATCTGAAGAAATAACACAAACAGTCATGTGTCATTATTCTGCATGGTAACAACAACAATAACATGAGCAGCATTTGGGCTGCAGAAGTTACAGTAAAATATTTTGGACTTCAGTGTAGGACATAAAAGATTAGTGTCATGTGGAGCTGAGGTCCAGTGGTAACACCACCATGTACATGTACAGCTAGCTACCGGAGACCAGGGTTCAATACCCGTCTCCAGCCATCACCTTTGTGCCTTCACTCCACATGTCTGCCTACAATTCCACTGTCAATTTACTGGAACAATAAAATACATTTTGAGAGTGTCAACTCCCCTTAAAAATGGTTTTATGTCAGTCAGTGCATCAAATACAACCACCGGGGAAAACATGAAACAAACAGAAATGTTTCCAAAAAGACTAAAAGCTTGAGCATCCTGTGCAGAGTCCTGTCCACTCCAATAAATGACATCACAACATTCTATCAAGCTTTGTAACTAAGTGCTATAGTGTGTTTTAATGTGGAATCTCATTCTCCTCTCTCCGGCCGTCTCTTTGTATTGAGATACAAAACACACTGGAATGATCATTGACTCAGCACTTTTAACATGTCTAGTAATCAATTAGTAGGCCTATACACTGTGACCCAACGCCACAGAACTGCTTTTCTGCAGGCTGCCTGGCTCTTGAACTTCCCCCACTCAGTTAGTGTTGAACTCCCTAGCCTGCAAGAATTATTCGGCTCTGATCTAGACCATCACGAGACAGCCATGAACTCCTGGCTCGTTGTATCACATCCCGTCAGGACACAGAACGCTGCAAATCTATTATTTAGTTGGAAACTGGGCTTGATAATGAAAGAGCCTGTGACTCCCTATCCTTATTTTTTGTAATGGTCCCTCGTGGGAATGGAACCTACAACCTTGGCATTAAAAGCGACGTGCTCTATAAACTGATGACACATGGGATACCCAAGAAAAAAAACAAGGGGGCATTTCCATGTCCTTTATAACTAGCAAAATGTTCACCAGGACCACGGAGAAAACTCAGCAAGTCAGACGGAGCGTATTCAAGGCTATGGTACTACACTATGGAGTAAATTCAGTGGATGGCAATGATGCAAGTAAAATAGGTGGCATTATAAAGTAAGACATTCTCCTTTCCTTGGAGGCAAAAGTATGGTGAGTTCTCATTCATCAAAGTGACTACATAGTAAGAGACGGAAGAATGGAGGTGAGGTGCTGCATATGAAACCAGCCGCGAGCCAAGACCATGGAGAGACGGGACCTGAAATAGCACCTATATCTTGGCCAACGTCTTAATGGGACTCTACAAAGCATCTACTTATGGGATGAAATACTCCAGGCCAATCACCCCCAAGTGGAAGTCAAGTTAGACAAATGTAAAGAAGACAATGAATCTCATCATTTATGGATTTTGTCTCCCACAGAGATATGTGGCTAGGATCCAAGAACACGTGCTGTACTGCCACAGGTTAAATTAACACATTCTAGAATTCTTACTCTCATTTCTGCAATAAATTGAATGCAAATAGTCTGTACAAGAATGAGGTGCCTCTCAGCATTAGAGAGGATGTTCGTGTGCACTAGCCAGTGAGCTGACGTTTACAATTGATGCAAGGGGTTTAAACTACATGTGTTTTTCACATTATCTTGAAAAGAAGGTTGAGAGAGTATCCGAAATAATAGACCCGATCCCGATGACAGAGTTTGGCATTTTCCTTCATGAGATTTAAACATGAAAACAAAGTAAATGGCGAAGTCATGTGAAAGAAACAAGACTAGTAACACTTCTGTTGTCTTATTTGGCCCTGTTTATGACAGGTGGTCAACCAATCAGGTGTCACACTTGAGAAAAGAGCATGAAAGATAAAATAGAGTAAATAATAATAGATAAACGGACAATGCTTGAATTTGCATTACATTTAGGCCTAGGTCTAGCGGCCTTCTAATAGAAAACATTGGGAATAAATACTGCTGATAGATTAACCTCTGCTCTGGCATCAAGGTGGCCTGCTTTGATGTAGAACACTATCATTTTTTTCCATTTCCGATTGAATTATGCCTTTTTTCTATTTAAAATGTACCTATCGTACATCATGATGATGATCTCAATCTTGCGTCATCTGAGGGATCCTAACGTCAGGAAAATCTATACAGCCAAGAAAACCACTGTGTTTGAGAGTGACAAGACAAACCCACTTACAAGGCCACTGACACTGTGTGAAAAAGACTGTTTAGCTAGCTACGTTATTTGATATTTTCTATAGGACGTAATGTCTTCGTTTTTTTTATGTTGCTGTCTTTTAAGACAAAATAACGAACTGGTCTAAACCAAACTGTCAGCTGTCAAACATGTGTTGCCTCGGCTCAAGTTGCTAACCACAGGGGTGTCGCTGTCGCTTGCTTGGCTAGCTAGCTAGCTAGCTAACGACAGTTAGTAGCTATTCCCATCAATTAAAAGGAATTACATTTCTTTCCGATAATAAGCACAACAATACATTGTAACAAAATTCTACACAATTTGATAGATACTTACACATTTAGACGTACCTGAACATTTCCACTCGGTGTCACTCAGCCCTGACGATTTTCTATATATCGTATAGTCATCCTCTGGATGATTCGGAGGAAACTGTTGATGCCGCGGCTCCTAGGCTGGCATGGGACTCACGCGCAGCCTTCTGGTGCGTTCAAAACCACTCGGAATTCAGAACTACAAAATCATTGTCATCGGCAAATTGGACTGGAAAAACAAATTCAGCCTGGAAATAGTTTCGAAATATGACTGAAAATAGTTTAGAACGGTCATCTACATCAGAGTTCCACTCGGGAATTATCCTAGAGCTCCAAACTAGTACGTACGTTTCCAAGTAAAGGTCGTTTTTTGTTAGTTCCCAGTTTTAAACGCACCATTTGTACATCGCAGTCACGAGAGCAGAGCCCAGGGGTGGGTTTGTTTTAGCAGCATCTGGTGGTCAATAGGTGCCTTTCAAGTTTTCAATATTGTCCAATTACACGATTGTTATACGAATGTATTACAGTTGTTAAATATATTAAGTTAAACCTCGTAATTAACATTATAGTCATGTTAATACGTTTGCAAGGAACACCCGTTGGACTTCAACAGCAATATTGGTAAAGGTAATGTTTTTGTTTGTTTGATTAGTTGACCGTGATATGTACAGCAGTTGTTTATTCATTTTAGTTGAGTACGCGGACTCTAAATTGCTCTGGATAGTAAATGAACAAAATGTAAAAGTAAATACTCGGTCTATAGGTATTATTATTTGGTTGGAAAACATTTTGTTATTTACAAAGTGTAAAATAGAGCTGTCTGGTATTGTTACAAAATATGCCGAACTCTAGTAGAAGTAGCCTAATCAAATTTACCATATACTCAAATGTAGTTTAAATAGCGTCAATTTTTGCGCGCAGGTGAATGTCCTGCCTCTTTCCCTGATATTTTTCTCCAGCCCAGCTCGTTGCTTAGTAACACGTCGAAACAAGCGTTGTCAATCATGGCTTCAAGATCGCACGAAGTTGATAATGTGCCCTTTACGGTCTGGAACTCGGCATTTGAAGACAGAATGTCGCTGTTTACTAAGCTGGAGGAGTCCCAGAGGACCGTTCGAAAGGTTTGTGCTGGCGCTCAGTACGTGCTGCAGTCCTGGAAAAAGAATTACACCGCCGTTGTGATCCATAAGCCTGGAGACTGAGTTGTGAACTGAATGCGTGTGTGATATTAAAAGTGTGCTATCTTTGCATGCAACCAATTCCATTTCCAGACCAACATGGAATAGGGCCGTTTATTCAAATACTGAAATAAGCCGTTTATTGCCCATTAACAAGCCTGTTGTGAAACTTCCACTGTGAAGTTGTGGCCTGGTTATGTGGCCCTCAAACCCAAGTTGCTTTCATATTCAAATGAGACCTGGTGCTACAAGATAAATGTTTTTCGTTGTCATAGAGATTGATCCTCTCTAACTGGCAATCTAACCAATCAACAAGGCACCCCAGCATGGTCAGTAGATGAATAATACAGATGTAGGGGTTAGCACAGTGACTGTAGTCATGTGTAGGCATGCTTTTCTGAGGAGGACTTTCCTACCACCACATCCGACCACCTATCAACATTCCCTCCTTTTATCTAAGTTTCTGTTGGCAGTCCTGCATAAAGCGGTTGAGTGCAGAAGGCTTGGCTTTTTTTTGCACCAGGGGGAACTGTAGGTCTCCTGGATATACCATGCGGGTGATAAACACAAGGGGAGAGCTAGTTTCTCCTGTTGCTGTTGAACCAGTCAGTACTTTGCTGAGAGACAGGGGCGCAGAGAGACAGAGAGAGAGACAATAGATGGAGGTATCCAGCCAGCTACGTCTAGACAAACGGAAGGAAGATGTTGGGACTAGCTTGTTTCACTGCCGTATGGAGCAAAGAAGACTTTTGAATCCACAGGAGGAGATGGTTTGTGTGGTTAATTGTCAGTGAGGGCTTTAAAAACTGCATTCAGTAGTCAAGTTCAGTAATTTATACAGAAGGTTATGTATAAGATTTCAACAGCTTATATTGTGTGAAGAGCATGGGAACATATCCTGTGTATGGGTTATCCATGTATGCCAGCAGGCCATTTACAAGTCCATTATAACGCAAACTGAATGATCATATTGCCTGGCTACCCAAACGCCTTCCTCTAGCCAAACACACATGCATAGGAACATTTAAAAAATATATAATTGGTTTAAACGCTCTGATTAGTTTTGAGTTATTTCAATTCAGTGTTGTACAACCCCCTCATGTTCACATCTGTTGACGAAGTCTAAGATGCAAATATGCAGGAATCAGTGGTGCAGGGGAAGATTTCTGTGTTGTCAGGCAAATGATAGATAGATTGCTAGATAGATAGATAGATAGATAGAGAGATAAAAACATTATTGATCCCCAGGGGGAAATTATCATAATCTCTCAGGTTAGATTTCTAAATAATGAATGACATGACCTATTCTTTGATGGTTTTTGATGTGTAGGTAGAAACATCCGTGGTTTGTTTTCAATATTTGGGTTTTGTAATTTATTCAGTTGCGAAAAAAGAACACACACAACCCAACACCAACAGCTTTTTCCTATTACTATCCCAGCCGAATGCACCTTATACAGAGCTAGAGAGACTTTGTGTTTGTACGCCTGTTTTAAACACCCATTCTCATCAGATACCTTAATACCCTTCTCCATTGTCTCTCCAGAAGTTCCTGTTACACCGGTTGGTAGTTGTTGCCAGCCTCCCCCAGCAACTCGAAGACAGGAGAGACATTGGAGGTCAGCCAAACAATACCGTAGAACACATTTTAAGAGCTATTAGAACAAAGTGTTTACATTCTATGACAGGTTAGGAGGTATCTGTCCATTACTGATCAGGGACCTCCTTGTGTACTGACTGCATGTTCTCCTGAAGACTGGCTTTATTGGTAGCTGACTGGTCAAATCAAAAGCAAGGTTCATAACACTTTATAATGCGTTCACAAGTCTCTGATGTTGGGACTGGCGTCCTCTACAAAAAAAGGGTTCAACAGTCACTCTACCTCTGGATGGCTGCTATGCTACTGTAAACCATTCTATGCCTGTCACAGCCTGGGTCTGCCAGTGAGCGGGTAGGTCAAATGGAATCCACTCCAAGCTAGAAAACAGAATATAATTGCTGCAATAAAGCTAATTCATGGAACTCTAGGTGTTTCCAATAACGAGGTAGCTATCATAGAACTCGGGGTCAGGAAGGTGACCTCATCTTCCTTTTCCTTGGGATGCACAGCTCACTACGAGGAGCTGAACCAGCGCTTGCAGAGGAAATACCAAGGTGATGCTGTCACAGGCCTGCTTTTGCTGTACCCAACCTGCATGCTTCACGTCATGGAGGTAATCTAGATCAATCAGAAAAGCTTATGAACTGAATCTGTAACATACAGCAATCCTGTTGACAGGTCTGTCGGTGCTGCAGCCAGGCACTCTACTCAGTCGAGTACATTGCAACATTTACGTCCTTACGTTTATTTGCGGTATGTCTTCATTCACCATCTCTGTTTCTCCTGTAGTCATCCAGCGAGGTACTTGCAGGTGTGCTGCAGGATCTGAGAGATATGCAGGAAGGTCCACATGGGTAGTGTGCCTCATTAAAATCAATGTGTCGTGGTTTTACATATTCTGGTAAGGTCAAGCACGTGTCTCCGAGACGCGTAGGCATTGCTTGATGTGTCGTCTCAATGTTCTCCTGGTCCCTGTCATCGCCCTGCAGTGCCCGCATCGAGGTGTCCAAGATCCTGGTGATGTCACATGACCTTCCCAGCAGGCTGTTCCAGCAGTGGAGCTACGAGCTGCTGAACATGGAGGCCAGGGTGGGTGTGGCGCTGGGCAGAGACGCGCCCGGCGATGATGAGGAGGAGGACACCGAGACCCTGGTCCGCACTGCCCTGTCAATGGTGCTCAAACTGGGCAGTCACCTCCTCAAACCCACCATTAAGGTGGGTTGTGAAACGCATCGGTGCTGGTGGTCTAAATACAGGGACGGACTTCTTGTGTTCATTGCAGAAGAGATCCCTCTGAAAGTTAAATACTCACCAGACAGACTGTATTTGTGGAGAAATTTGGCATAGCGTTACCGTCATTTTGCTACGGTTACAGGGTGTGAAGACGCCACTGGGCTCACGGCTGGATGTGATGCCAGAGATGATTGTTCCTCAGGACCTCCTGGTCAAGCTGCTGTCCAGAGATCTGCTGAGCCCCCAGGAGTATCTACAGGCTTACCTCACTCCTCTCCACATCCCCATGGACACCGGTGAGACATCTGTATTCAGTCAATTTAACATGCAAATGTAAGTTATTTGAATAAATTGCCGATGAAAATCGACGTCACATTACCATAAAGTTGCCACATGCTTTATGTTTGTGTTTTATTTTTTTAAAGGTCACGTGTTTGGAAGCAGTCAACCAACCACAGTTTAATGTTTAGCTAAAGGTCAAGGTACGGAATCTGTCAACATGTCACATCAAACAAATGCGTGTTGTTCCGGGCCACAAACCAAAAATGCATGTTTCATCTCATTTGACCTGCATGACATGGTATTATATCTCTTTGGAATAAGGATCCCGGCACAGCATATTTCTCTGGACCTCAGAGGTCCTGCTGTGCATTTTCATTATTACTCACTGTGTTCCTTGTCATTTCCTCATGTTCTTGTCCCTTGGATTGGTTTCAGTGGGACACTGTCAGGATGGCTCACACTGATGTTGTTTTAACAGGGCGTCCCTTGCCTCCACCTGATCATCTGGGATGTGAATTCGGACTTTTGATGTGATACAGCTTGACTTTTGCGTCTGCTAATGCTTAATATGTTTACTGGCTTCCTGCCTTGATATTCGTATGTGTTATTGAGAACTGGCATTCCTTTGCTCCTCAAATGGATAGAGCATAACCAGATACATTATTGGATGCAACAGCGTTATGCAGGAAAGAAATGCTCTTGTAATCTCTCTCTGTTGGTACCTGTTACAGTTTCATGTGTTAAAGTCCACCTGAATGCTGTCCAATACCCACCTACCCGTTAGGTCATACAGGTGTGTGATTAGACATTTTGGATGCTTGTAGCTTTAAAATACACAGGGAACTGATTGGTGATGACAAAACACACACACCCAAATCATAAAAGAAAAACATTTTTTAATGGTTTCGACATTCTGATGAGGACTGTTTCTGATCTCACAGAACATGTCCACAGTAAGACTTCTGCTGTGACTGGGTGAGAGCATGTCTCCTGACACACTCAAGGGCCTATTTATGTCCTGGAGCTATGTCTCTGAGTCATCCTTCCCTTTTACTTTCGGCCCATTGTGTGAGTTTATTACGCGAGCATAAACTATGCAAAAGGGTTAATGAAGACATACTTGCTAACCAAACAAGAGATCCATGCACCACAGTGTCATAACTTACGAATGTTTAATCCAGGCAAACCAGGTGTGTTTCTACATTGTTTCAGCATTGGCTGATTGGCCAGCAAAAACAGGCAAATCATCGTTTTGCCATATATTAAGCAGCAGGATATGCTAATCTGAGTGACTCTTGAGTTGATGTATGCAGATGTAAGGCTATCCTCAGTTAATAAAATCAATGCTTACAGAAAAATAAAACCATATGCTACCACTCATCCATACCATGTCCTTCTGTCTTTACTCCTCTTAGGCAAAAACATAATTTTGCTAGTTTCTTAGAGTTTTACATTTGGCAGCAATTAAGCCATACGTATTGATGTGTAGGTATTTGACTGCTGAGTGACAGTTGTAGTTGTAACAAAAATGCAAAACAGGAAAAGAATGTGGCCTGATAAACGGAACATGGGACGAAACTGAATAATTCTACCTGCATTGCAAGGCCTTTTTCTTTTCACATATAAAAAATAAATATGACAAACACAGGTAAATAAGAACAAAGATGACACAAGCATGAGGAAAAAGCATGCTTCTGATTTTTTACACACAGGATAATGACAAGTCATAACCCCAAAGCCTGTTCACGTTACTTCACACACACCTGTCCACCCTTTTAAAACTACATCCACAACACACAGACATCCCCCTCAATACCACCTGAGGTGAACCGTCCAAAATCACTAGTACATTCCACCAATTTAAACAAGGCCTTCTCTTACAGTAACTCTCAACAGGCATGCTTGGAAAAACTAGAGTAGTGGAAATAGTCTGTAGAATCTCAGTTGACACAATATCTGCTGTTAATAATGTTTTGTGTTTTCATTAAATATGTACAAACCACCACTTCATAAAAAGAGGACTACCCCTTTTACAGAACAGCCACAGAATAGCACATGATCACCACAGACAAAAGTCCCAATACACACAGTATTAACCATTCACATCCAAATTTTAACAGCTTTCAAAAATGTAGATGAAATTTTGCCTATATAATTAATTGTTTTTAAATCCTTTGTTTTTAAATCCATAATTCCTTAAAGGCATGATTAGCAGTTCTAAACATTATGCCTCACTACGGGCAGAATTAACAGTAATGATAACAAAAAGACAAAGCCATAAAACATCAATATAAACTGTAAAAAAACAAAAAAGAACCAATAAAAAATCAAATCATTTTTAAGGGAGTTGGACCCCCTTAATCTTTGAGGTTTCTTCGTTTCTCTGTTATACATACTGTAATTGCACTTTGTTTTATCGTTTTAAAATTCTACATGTTTGTTCTGGAACTGTCAGCATTGGGTTGAACTGTATTGCTTACAGAGGAAGACAATGGTCTTCTACACTGGGGATTTCACTCTGTACTGTAAGGTAGGAATAACTAGGAAACTATGTTGACTCAACTGTTTCAATTGATGGTCCAGTGGTCCTCTTTTTACCAATTCACAATCAAAATGAAACCCCTAATCACAGATCTACTGCACAGGCTGGGGATGACAGGAGACTTTCTGCACACTGAGGTGTACAACATTCCAGTCAGACATACTGTATTTTTAGGCTCCAGGATGACTCTCACATTCTAATCTAACAAATACTACAAAATAGATGTAACCTTGAGTCAATGTCAGTGCTATTGCAACTACTGTACTGTACAAAGCTTGCGGTTGATAACTGTGCAAAGCTTACTGCATTTTTGATTAGTGTGAATCTAGCAATATTGTGGTCCGGACCGAAACAACACTGACATGTCAATATATATAGATGTATATATATTATAAATCCATAGTAATATTTTTCAATCTTCACATATATATATATATATATATTTCATCCTCTCCCTCTGTTTTATATACACAAATATACAGTGGCTTCAGGATAAACAACAGTGTTGTGATGGAGAAATTACAGTATAGCACTTGAATGTAAGAGCATGGAGGAGCTGCGTTTTGTTGTGGCTTCCAGGCAATAATCAGTGGGATGAATGGATTGTTTGGATGGAAGAAAACTAAAAAGGAGGTCATACATTTCTAGAGGTCGTGGGCCTTCATCATTGAACTCCAGTGTTACTTCAACAGAATGGGCCATTGGTCTTATGTGTTCGTGATCTCTATCATAATCCTCTGTGCCATAGTCATAAATATAAATACTCTCATCACAATAATAAATACCTAATTCACATTCATCAAATTCCTTGTATTGAAGAATCATCGCTAAATATACTATAGGGGTTTACTGAAATGGCAACCCGTGTATAATCTCAATGACAGCCTATTCCCATTCTCTGTGCAATACAATATCCCTGGAAGTACGTACTGTATCCTGGCTCCAGAAGAAATATTCCTTAAAGTAATCGAGGCTTAGTAAGAGAGGCCACAGAGATAGCAAAGTCCCATCCTGCACATTCCACTCATGCTATTCAGCGATCCAATCTGTTTATAATTATTCAATTTGTTCCATTTCTATATCCCTTTACCTCTAAACAGACAAGCAGATTGCTTACACTGAGCTCCAAGTCCATTAAGACATCGTACAATCAAGTACATCCTGTTTTATTGAATGTCTGTACACCAATGGTTGTATTCTAATACCAAACGACTAATATAATATCTCTAGTATTGATGTTGATATACATCAATACTACATGTTGATGTACAGTGTAACAGTTGTTGTGAAGAATGTTGCAATAATATCCAACATTAATTACCCAGCTAACAGTAAAATCCAATCTTAAATCTCCCTATATTTAGCCCAAACTGGACTTGCTGTATCATTTAGTTTTCCTAGTACGACAGGCTGTGACATTTGTGATCAAGGCCCAGCATCATCGCAGCAACTCCCAGCAGATTCAGGACAGTCAATATGAAGATATGTGTCCTCCGAAGCACATGAGTTACCATTCCGGTTCTTTTCACACAGCTTGGTCAACCAGGATGTTTACACTGGAATCCACACGCGCTGGAAGGTATTCAATCTACAGCCTTCATTCTCGATAAAGCTCACAGGAACCCAAACTACCACAAGGGGTTGCTGAAGCATGACGAGGAAAGGCAACTGTTTTCGAATACTAAACCCCCAAACCTGGACGCTGTTGGCTAACTGCACTATTCTCAGTGGGATACACATTTCAAAACGCATCACCCAAGTCACAAATAGGCCTCCAGTCAGGATGATAAACAGGGTTGACCTCAGAGTACAAGATACGATTTTAGGATGGCCTCATAAGGAATGCTATCACCAAGACGACAGGGACTGGAAATGGGAGATACCTCGTCCCCTCTCCTCCCGCTGCACAAGAGGAAAACCATTCTAATGAGCAGCTTGTCTTCATGTCTTTTAGATCAAGTTAAAGGCAATATTGCAAATGACCCAAATAAGGCAAAAAAATAGGAACACAATCTGTAAAAAAAAAAAAAAAAAAAAATATATTTACAAATGAACGCATCACAAACCAAAGGAATTGAGGCAACATAAAAAACACATCAATTCTCTATCAAAAGTGTCTCCCCCATAGTCTCAGTCAGAATGTGGATGTGCTTTTTGTTTCATATTTTGTAGGAGGACTTTGATTTACTGAGACCAGTACTTGATCTACGTGGGTGGTGGGGCGAGTTCTGGAGGGAGACCCTTTGGGTCAAAGGTTAGAGAATGGGTCCTGGTGATGTTTTGGAATAGTAGGGCTAGTGGTGGAAACTCGTGATGTCATAGTATCGTGCTTTCAGACTCTTCCACTTCCTCAGCCTTGGGGGTTGACTGGACCACCGCCACTGAGTTCCTATAGGGGATCATCTTGGGCTCGTCGAAGATGCCATCCAGTTCCACGTTGATGATAGGGATGTCCAGGTTGCAGAAAGAGTCTACATGGCCAAAGTTCCACATAAGAAGGGGAAGAGAGAGCAATATGAGAGAGGAGAAAATAACTGTTAGTGGTCGCTAAGTGACCTCTGTTACATACTGAAATTAAGTTAATGCTGAATGATGCGTCACACACACAACAGTCAAGGCGTTATACTCAGCTATTGTTTTGAACAAACGCACACATACACACACGTTTGTACAGCTATCCTCATGGGGACCAGAAAATAGAAATTGCATGCTCCCTTGCCATAATCTTAACCCCTAAACTTAACCTAACACTAATCTAACCCTAAACCTAACCCTAACCTTAACCTCAATAAATGAACATGTATGCCTAAATTTTACCTAGATGTAATGCCTAACCTTAACCCTAAACTTAACCAAAAACGCCTGGACCTTAAAGAAACCCCAATTCTAACTATAAAATAAATTGTAAGTTTGACCCTAAATCTAAACTCTGAGCCGGAAATTGACTTTTGCCTCATGGGGACCTGCAAAAGGTCCCAATGAGTCAAATGTTTTCTGGTTTTACTATACTCATTGGGACATTTGGTCCCCATGAGTTTAGTAAGACCTAAAAAACACACACACACACACACACACACACACACACACACACACCCACAGAGATGATCTATGTTGACAGATAGTTAGAGGCATCCTCAGATATGATCTAAAATGACTGACAGTTTAGAGGCAGGGCAGTACGTGAATCCAACCTCCTCAGAAGATGCTGGGTCAGGGCCTGTTTCTGACACTGCAGGAGGCATTTCAAGGCACAAAACTTCAAGGCACAAAACTATGGCAACCCCCCCCCCCCCACCACCACAGTCCTGTGTGAGTGCTTTAGATCTCACAGTACTGTGAGAATGATGGCATCCACTGTCTAAACACCGAGATGGACCACAGTCACAGACTGGATGATAACAAGCTGACTTCATTCCAAGAACAGCAAGTGGGTGAGGAACGGAACAAGGCCTGTGGGAGGTTTGTGCGGTGCTGAAGGAAAAAGGGCAGCTGGCACTGGACAGGACAGAGGTGGGATGCTGCGTGACTCTGGGGAATCTCAGGGGAAGGGCGTTTCCGGGGTCAGCGCAAGATGATGCCAATCTTCTGTGTCCTGTGTGCAGGTGGGGTCAGCGGACAGGTCTTTCAGACACGTCCACAAGCCATGCATCGCAGCCACCATGCAACGGCCGACATAATGGGTTAGTGGTGGACTGAACGGAGCGGAGATACACAGATACTCGGTATACACAGTGTTTATGTATACGGGTATGTATACAGACAGCTGGAGCCATGCAGCCCCCCGCAGGGAGCCAAGATGGCCGACGGGTTGGTTGGCTGGGTGGGTGGGGAGGGAGGGTGAGGCTCTAGTACAGTACTGGAACTCCTGCTTACCCTAAACGTCCCTCTCACATTAAGCCCATACTGAACCACTCGCCTCATACCGCTGTTGGCAGACAGTAATAGGAACCCACGAAAGAAAAAAGATGACATAGTGATTAGAATCTTTCCACCGTTTGACTTCTTTGTGTGCGTCAGATTCCCACAGCTTATTTTTGATTATTTTTTTATTTACACATAAAAGGGATTAATGTATCAGCAGGTTATCACAAACCACAGCAAATAATTAATTTAGCAGAAACAAAGTGAACACTCCGTCCGGCACACTGGATCGCGAGATCGGCTCCTTGTTTACCAACTCTCCAATGAAGCATTTACCTGTGGACATGCTCTCCCCCGGAGACAATCCATCCAGCAGACCCCCACTGTGCTCCAGGGGTTGGGGGCTGGAGCCCGGGGTGCCGGGGGGCTGAGGCGGGGGCAGGCTGGGTCTCTGCCGGGGCGGCTTGGGAGTGGGCCGGGCCTTGGCGAGCGCTCCGACCAGCGAGGGAGGCGAGGAGAGGGACGGGGCGGCGGCAGGCTGGGCCTGTCCCGGGGAGCCAATGGTAGCGTAGCCCTGGGGGTAGCTGAAGCCGTATGGGGAGGGGGTACTAGGAGGGGTGGGGGAGAGGCTGACCGGGGAGGGCTGACCTGGGGACTGGTCACACATTCCCCCCGACTGGGAGTACGGTTTAGGGGGTACCGGGGCCAGCTTCTTGGCTGCGGAGAGACAAGACAGAACACCTGGTGAGAAACGAAGCTGACTGGATTTGAGAGGTGACAAGCCAAGGCAGAACAATCTGGCCGCTTTGTACAAGGAAAGTGTCACTAGTACAAATGAACACACACACACACACACACAAACACCATTCCTCTAGCAGTACCTCTTCTTAGGGTGTGAGGGCTAGGTTCAGAAGAGTACTGTGACAGCCCACCAGAGGGTGCTATTCCCTGGAAGCCCTTCTGTCCAATCACTGGAGACAGTTCCTTGTTCTTCAGAGTACTGGGGAAGTAAAAAAGAATATTAATAACAATCATAGCATCACCATAAGTCTGTGCGCTTCTCTATGCAAGCAGTAGGTAGGTGACCTCAATCTTTGACATGAAGCTTACAGTTGCAGGTCTGGCTGAATACGTTGATCTTGTTCCTGTTATGTCAACCATAGAAGTAAAAAATCCTCATAGCTAAATGTCTGATAATCTTAGTTGCTTATTTTCACAACTGCAAGTATACACTAGCAGCAGTATTGCAGTAAAGCGTAAGCCAAAAAACAAAAAATCCCAAATAAAGCATGTAGCCTTACAGGAGTTCTTTCTTAATGGTGCTATGCAGATAGAACACTAGCAGGCTGAGAGCCAGAAGGTCAAAACCTAACCTGTCTATAAGAGGATATGAGTGACAGCTTCACCAGCTCCAATTGCCTCCACCCACTGACAGCAGATGAGGATGAGTGATCGGGACTGGAGGGATTTGGAGTTTGGGTGGAGCCACACAAACAAGGCCTGCCTTTCAGCAGTTGAAGTTACGAGATCCCTTGGGATGAGGGCCAATGATCAGATAGGAATCATGCCCAGAACATCAATTTCTCACTTAGTCACTGTCAATCCAATTCATATTCAGAAACAGACCCAAGCCAATTCCAACACAAGGCCAACCAGGCCCACCAAAATGACTCATTAAACCTCCACCGTATTCCGCTACCGCCGACTGTTTCGAAAATGTTCTTTGTTGCCTGGCAACACCTTTCACGATTCACTGGCAACGTGTGAAAAACACAGATTTGTATGAAAAAAGTAGAATTTGAGGAGCAAATTCAAGAACATATGAACACAATTGACAACAACAGGACGTCAGGCAGATGGCAGTGAGCCCCCTCTCTTTCACTTGTGTCCCTTGGTGTCTTACTGTCCCATCCCTTATCTCGTCACGACAAGCCTCTCGGGTCCCTTGGTGTCTTACTGTCCCATCCCTTATCTCGCCACGACAAGCCTCTCGGGTCCCTTGGTGTCTTACTGTCCCATCCCTTATCTCGTCACAACAAGCCTCTCGTGTCCCTTGGTGTCTTACTGTCCCATCCCTTATCTCCTCACGACAAGCCTCTCGGGGTCCCTTGGTGTCTTACTGTCCCATCCCTTATCTCGTCACGACAAGCCTCTCGGGGTCCCTTGGTGTCTTACTGTCCCATCCCTTATCTCGTCACAACAAGCCTCTCGTGTCCCTTGGTGTCTTACTGTCCCATCCCTTATCTCGTCACAACAAGCCTCTCGGGGTCCCTTGGTGTCTTACTGTCCCATCCCTTATCTCGTCACGACAAGCTTCTCGGGCCCTTGTGCTCCCAACACAGATGTGTCCAAACACCTGGGAGTGGAGTGGTATTTACCTATTCGGCTTGGCTCCTCTCTCTCGGCTACAGGCACAGGCGGCCCACAGAGGAGGTGCGGACAGGGGGAAGTTAGGGGGGTAAGGGCCGAGGGATGGGTCATTTCGGGTCAGCACGGGGGGGGTTCTCATGTAGAGCGGGGGGACGTTAGTTTCTGGTGGCGGGGGCGCATGCAGAGCTTCGGCCAGGGAGCTCTGTTTGGGCAGGTGCAGGGAGCTGGGCTTAGGGTTAGAGTTTATATCAAGCTGCTGGGGGGAGGGAGAGGGAGGTGGGCATGAGGAGGGGGACAGTAGAGGAGGGCTGTAGCCAGACCAGCGGGAGGGAGGTGGTGGGGACGGCCCAGCGGGGGGAACGGACTCAGGACCCGGGGCGACGGGGCGTGCGCACTGCGGTGCTCGGGGGTAGGGAGGGTGAGGAGGAGGGTAGCAAGAGGAGGAGAAAGAGGAGGAGAAAGAGGGGTAAGGGGGAGGGGGCCTTTCCTCCTCTGGGGAGGGGTAGACATAACAGGATTCAGTCCAAGTGGACGAAGCGTCATCAGAGCTGCAATGACAAAGATGTCAACGATTTAACAGGGAATTTAGTTTTGTAAGGGAGAGGCCAATATTAGCTTGTTCCTGTAGTGGAACGAAATGCATTGGAAGAAAAAAAAAATCAAGTCCAGGAGGGCCATTTTTGTGAGCACTTAATAACTCGTGCATTTTTTTTTAGTGTGAAGGAGAACGAGTGCAGGTTTTCTGTATCTGGGACAGGATCAGATCACAGTGGTGTTAACACAGCGAAGAGAGAGGTCTAAGGAGAATGCAAATAGAGAAGAGCTAATGAAAATGCATCATGCATTGGCCCAGGCCATATCTCCAACCAACATACCTCTTTAACTTAAGTTATGACAATAGTAGCCTGTTAGATCAGACCAGGTGTGCTGAGATTTGGAGGTATGGCCACTCAAGGCCATGAGTTACATTTGGACAAATGCAAGAAAAAAAGTAACATGAGCAGTGTAAATAAAACCTTTTCAGATAGATGGAAAGGAAACATGTAGATGCTGCACTGCCAAGCTAGCTCTGAGATGAGCATTTTCGTAGCACGCATTTTCACTCTTTTATGGGTCGACTTGAAGTACTCTTTGAACACAAATGAAAAAATACATACATTTATGTTCATAAAAAAATAAATAAAAACTTTGGTAGAGCCTGGATATGAAACAAACCAAGCACAACATTCACTTCAAAGGGCTTTAGAAACACAGGAGATCAAACACAGGGAGAAAAACATCGCGGCAAGATCAAACCGAGCTGGAGAACACATGCAACAGATGTGAGTGGCCAGGGTTCACACAAAGGTGAAAGATGATGCGAATCATAATGCGTCAACACACAGAAACAGAGCGACAACGCCGTGTCAGGGACAGTCTCGCGACGAACGGACGCAAACGGGAGTGGGGGGGGGGGGGGGCACAGCGGCCTTACCTGGCACGGTCGCTGCTAGCGGGAGGAGGGGTTGCGGAGGGGGATGCGGAGAGCTCCCCCTGCTCGGGGATGAGGGCATCTGAGGGCAGGAGTGGGGGCTGCACCCCCGCGGAAGAGGTTTTACGCGCCGACGACGAACCGCGGCGCGACACCCAAGAAGTGTCCATCACCCTTACTCCCATGCTGCAGTGGGACACAGACGCACAGCCAATCAGAGACAGCGGTCAGGGGTCGGAGGTAAGCAAAGACCGGCTGCCTCATCTGATGGCGCTTACAGTCGTCCATACAATCTTTACTGAACTGGCACAGGGTAGAAACACTAGGGGAGGAAAACGTGCCGATGTGTCCCAGTGTGTGTGTGTGTGTGTGTGTGTGTGTGTGTGGTTGGCTTCTGTGTGACAAACAACTGTTGCCACCGGTTTCCACATCAGCAAAACGTTAACTCCAAGTGAACAAATGAAATTCTCAATGAGAGAACAATGTTCACACACAAGAAGTTTACAACAGTAATTGGGCAGCGCTACGTGGCGAGCGTCGAATCACATAGGGCTTCCAAGTGTTTCGGGTTGGTTCAGAGAAAAACCGTGACCTGAATACTGACAGACACGTGATGACAGAGGGATTTTTCTCCACAGGCAACTCAGACAAGGGTGAACAAAGAAAAGGACAGAGAAACAGGCAGGAGACATGTACAGTACCTTTGAATTTTCCTAACGCTGCTTGTTAAGACAAAAACAACACAATATAGGGTAAGGATCAAGAGCACCGCCATTTACTCATTCACAGAGATAACACAGCAGCCCGTGCGGTTGGAGACAAGATGGACGAACATCACCTCAATGGAGGAATACTGAGAGTAATGAGGAGAGGGATTTTGAGGTATGAACGTGTTCCTTCCCTAAAGAGCTCCGAGCACGTCCTACCAGTGAGACAATTATCTCTTAGTGTAAAGCTAATTAGGTCAACGTTTACCCAAGGCCGTAAAAATACACCAGAACAATATATGTTATAATGAAGACGTCAATTGCAGCATTGCATGCTCTCATTTGCCACAGAGAACCCTTGATAACTACGGGTGGTCAGAGGCCACGTAGTAGATCAGACTTCCTTTGAGTCGACGACGAATTTCACATGATAAACCCGAGAACGACAGGGTGTGACGTGCATCTTTCATAGTGCTTCAGAGAAAGGCCCAGAGTGAATACAACCAAACTGCGTGGACTACCTGGATAACCAGAAATAGACTGGGGGGGGGGGGGGGGCGACACAAACCCTGGCGGCACACCTGTCAAAACTGTGCGGCTCATGTTTTGTTTTGAACTCATACCATTCCAGTCAATGAAAATGAATCAAAGCTGGAAACGCTACCACCCGATTGGTCTCAGCTCGTTGTAGAACGCTCCGTGACCTGACCCTCCCTCCATCTGGAGGGGTGTGTGTTTCTAATGAGAGCAGGACTCTGTTGACAGGTCCCTATAGAGTCGGGCCAGGTTTAATTAGCTGGGGTTTCGTGGTCCCAGGGCAGAGGGGCTCAGACAGTCTGCTCTGCTGAACAGGGACCGATAAGAGGGAGAAGTCATTTGAAAAGGGAGATCGAGAGAGAACATGATTGACTTGAAACTAATCCTCGCACAGCACCAGCTCTGTCTGCATGTCTGTCACAGTGCAGTTCTTTCTCTGGCACAAGATGAAGTATTTGGCTATCCTCCCACCCCCTCATACTCAAACAGAACTCCTTACTGAACTCACTTTCCCATCCACCATACAGACTTGCATGATCTTACGAAGAAAATCAACTGTCTTCACATAAAAATATGACAGACTTAGTACACAGTGAGTTTTAAATACCTACTGTTTGTGTATTTTAGAAGTAAAAAAAAAAAAAACACTAAATCAATTACTTCTATTTGTAAGTATTTAATATACGTTTCTAATAACGTTCTTAAAAAAAATAAAAGATCACCAATTACTAAAAAACTGCCGCTAGTCAACCCAACCATTAACCACTGCTTTTCTGTATCCTTTAATTTGCACTAAACTATAAAAACCAACGTCCACAACAGCCAAGACAGACCGGAAACGGACGTCCATCGGGTCCTCTTACCCATCCTTCTTATAGAACTCCAGCATCATGTTGTCGGTGGCAACGCTGAGCGGGCGTCGGCCCTGGTCACTGTGCTTGCGTTCAGAGTGGTCCATGTCTGGAGAGGGCATGGAGCTGTAGTTGGCGTTGTGGTTGGTGTGCACTGGGCTGCCGTAGTTCCCTGTGACATTAAACTCAATCTCTGAAAGAGTGGAATGAGACAGGTGAGGTGATTCACTTTGACACGACACACGCGTATCCCGTAACGAGAACAACGTCCTTAAATGGGGGGAAAGGCCTCCTAGGCGCCGGTGACAGGCTGTCGTACTCCGTGAGGCCCGGCCCTCGCCACAACTCACTCCCTCACTGAGGAGGATAAAAGCCAGGAACATTAAAGCAACAGTATTAAGACTTAATGGACGAGGGAGCCAGAGGCTGAGCCGTCAGTAACTCTCTCACCTCCGGGGAAGAACCAGTCTGCATGCTGGATGATGGGTTCAATGATGCCTACGATCTGCAGGGACACAGTGGTCATCATCTCAGTAATATTCCTGGAGGGTTGGACAGGAAGAGATGGAGTTGGTTTAGTTTGACAGGGAGTAATAAGTCATTATCAGACAGCAAATTCAATTCAAGGGTTCTGTGCTGGAAATTATCACCACGGATTTTGAGATACGAGCGCTATCACACTGGGACAGTTTTATGCATGTTCATGACATAAAAGAACTGACCATTAGATTACTGACAAAAGTTAAGACAAGAAAATGTACACGGTCAAGGTTGCAAAGATTTGAATATCAAGTAGTCCTTCTGCAGTTAATGCCAGCGTTGAACCACAATGCCATGTATCTCTATACATCAGCAGGCATTACTTAAAGAAAAATTTGTCCAGTGCAACAGTCTGAATGTTGTGACTAAAGGGGGTAAAGAGTCACACCCTTCCTGTGTTGTCCACAGCAGGTTGGGGCCCAGCACGATCGCAATATTCCCAGGGGTCATTTTATTTTCATCCTGGAAGTCATCCAACTTGGCGAGGAATTTGATTAAATACCTAAAGAGAGAGAGAAAAAGAGAGAGAAAAAGAGAGAGGAAAAAAAAAAGAGAGAGAGAGAGAAAAGAATGTGTTTCTGTATTTTTTTTTTAATCATAATCATGCATGTACTGCATTAACTGGATATGCAGGAAAATCTTGAATCCTAGATTTGTGGCTGAGATGAACAGGCTGTTAAAGATAAAACCTTGGTAAATTAATCGGGGTCAGGTTCAACAGGTGTTTCCAAAAGGGACCCACTTAAAAAAGTAAGCCTATGAAACAAATATTCCATCATGCTTTTCTTGATCATGCGGTCAACACAACAAACCACAAAAAAACAAATCAAAACCATAGCGAATCTGGCTGCTTGAGACCTATGATGAACTCTTTAGTAGTTCAAATGCGTTCCTCCACTGAGGTGATAAGAGGATATGAATGGTAAAAGCTGACCAGAGAATGGGTATGGGGGAGAGCAGAAAGCCTGATTAGGCAACTCACTTGAAGTTGTTGCCATTGGCCAGGGGTAATTTCTCGCAGGTTGCTAGGAGGGCTTGTAGTCTTTTGTCCTGGTCCTGAATGCTGCCAAACAACCCCACCATAAAAACGTGTGAATACTGTGAAAGTGAAACTTGAATAATGTAATCATTTTGCAATGAATAAATAATCTCAGAATAGCATATTAATGAAACCCATGAATAACCCTCAACTAACAGCAAAACTTTAAACTTATACTGACTTAGAAGCTTGGATCCATTCATCGTAAAGTTCAAAGGTCATCAGTGGCTCTGGCAGTTCCCGTAGGTAGGATTTCAAAGCACCTTTTGAGAAACAAGAGGAGGCAGAGTGAAAGAAATATGGATGAAGAGAGAATGAGGGGGCAGGTTGCACTTAAAAAGGAGAGGTAAGGGAATGAACAATTTTAAAACGACTGGATAGACCTAAAGACATCAGTGCCAAAAGATGAAACGCCTTGAAAGGGTTGGTTAGGAGAGAATTTCTACTGGATGTCTATCACTGTAACTTTTTCCTCTGGGGATGTACTGTATGTGAATAACACCAAGATGTATCCATCAAATTCTGACGGTACCATGAAACTGGCTAGATGACTGTGCAAAACTGAGAGCGATCATACAAGCCACAAAATCAAGTATATAACTGGGAAGGTAGTCTCATCACTAAGACCATTAATGAGTTCCCGTCAGTTTTCTGAGTCCTTTAATGCATCTCAAGCAGACATTAGTCCTTTAAACATGTCCAGATACCTGAAGTACTGAAATCTCCACACCCTAAATGAAGAGGATTTCAAAATGAACGCAGAAATCTCTCACTGAGAAACACAAGAAACAATCAATTTCAATCCTGAATAGTGGAAAGACCCCCAAGTCAGATTGATTCAGATTGATTCTAGGTTGTTCTCTAACCTTACCTGAACCAAAATGTTTACCCAGACAGTTGCTGAGGGAGGTCTGCCGCCCACTCTGGATAAGATATTATTAAAGTCATACATATGAATGATAGGGATCTGGAAGCAGGAGTACACATTTTTCTATTTAAGACTCAAGCAGGAACTCTGGTGAAAAGGCTCAGCCCATCCATGGGCAAACCACCGAACCGGCTTCATCCCCAACTGAAGCCCATTCTACAGACAAAGGCATCACCGTTACAGATTATTCAAGACTCAAGTGATAGAAAGTCTACACCCCTGTTAAAATGCCAGGTTTCTGTGATGTAAAAGAATGAGACAAATATAAATCATGTCAGAACACTTTCCACTTTTAATGTGACCTATAATGTGAACAAATCAATTGAAAAACAAAGTGAATTCTTTGAGGGGGAAAAATAAAGAATCTAAAACTCACAATAACCTGGTCGCGTAAGTGTGCACACCCTTAAACTAATACTTTCTTGAAGCATCTTTTGATTTTATTACAGTACTCAGTCTTTTTGGGTGGGACTCTATTAGCATGGCACATCTTGACGTGGCAATATTGGCCCACACTTCTTTGCAAAAGCGCTCCAAATCTGTCAGTTTGCGAGGACATCCCCTGTGCACAGCCCTCTTCAGATCACCCCATAGATGTTCAATTGGATTCAGGTCTGGGCTCTGGCTGGGCCATTCCAAAACGTTAATAAATCTGGTGAAGCTACGCTTTTGTGGATTTGGATGTGTGCTTTGGGTCGTTGTCATGCTGAAAGGTGAACTTCCTCTTCATATTCAGCTTTCTAATGGATGCCTGAAGGTTTTGTGCCAAAATTGCCTGGTATTTGGAACTGTTCTGCGTCACAAGGTAATAGCTTGTGACGCAGAAAAGGCTTTGTCGAGTCAAATTGTCCTGCCTACATGCAGTCCTGCCGAAATGTAATATTACAACAGAGTCTAGGGAATTAATTAAAAAAACCTGCAAAAAAATGAAAGCTAACCTTCTCCCGTTTATGAAGAAACTTAAAACAAATGTAAAATTTTAGAGTCAACTCAATCTCCTTGTTTGGAAATAGTTAATAAAAAATTAAAAATCTCACAAAATTGCTTTACCTAATCCATAAAATCTACGTTTCTATAGCCAGCCAATAACTACATTTTGGCTTGATGAGGTCATGGCATCCTCCAGTTGGCTTAGAATACAGCAAAAGATTGCCACTTGATGGTCATAATCCCATTACTCGTCGCACGGCACCTTGATCTGTGAGCAAATGAAGGCACACTTTCAACGTGGACAGTGTCCTTCTTGCTCCCCATAGCGCGGAACCCCTCCTTCGCCCCTTCTGACTTAAGATAACACTTTCAATCACTGGGCAATGGTGGGGGATCCAGAGCATAGGGGATCTTTAGCTAGAAAGGACTTCTGCCTCCTTTGATCAACTGAGGGAAAGCAAGAACAGAGAACTTCATAAGATATCAGCTGATTAGAGACTACGTATGTAAACTGCTCCAGGCATTTGATAACACTAGACTCTGTATGTTAGATAGGTTCTTCAAAATGTGCCCAACAGCTAGCAAACATACGTGGCGCAGTGACAGTTAACTCTGTGCTAGTGTGAATCAAAAATTGAATTTCGATTTTATGCTAACGTTATGTAAATGATACGGTGTTCACGAAAATTAATATAGTCCAAATAGCCTCTCTGTGTGTTTAGGGCACGCCTGTGAGTAGCTGCACTAGATAAATACATTAAATGCATAGCAGTTTGAATCCCCCCCAAGGAAACCTAACCTAACTATATTAAAAGAGCACTCAGAAGTTGACTTGATTTTGATTTATTTGGACTGGCATAGGACATGGATCTGACATGGATCTGCCTTGACCCTTGCAAATTATCTTCTCTTTTGGCGCCAGCTCTGCGTTTCAACCTGGTTTACACGGAATCATTAGAAACGAACACGGAAGAGGATTCGTAAGAAAACAATTTTCCAGGCTTCAATCTGGAACGGCGTGTTCACTCCCACGAACAGTAAATGTCTTACACCGTCAGGGTTTATGCGCCGACGACGGGGGACCTCGATAACGCACGCTGAGCAGGACAGGTTCTCCGACGACCTCCGTTACAAATCTGTGAGGACGGGGGGGGGTGGGGGCAACTCACCTGCGATGGCGTGAGGGTCGGCAGAGTACTCCTGCACATCCAACACGCCACAGTCCAGGGAAGCCTTGAGCTTCTTCAACTTGGAGGCGGAGGGCGCCACTCTGAACAGGCCCTGGAGTGGCACAGGTACACAGGGGGGTTAGGCTGATCGCCACGGCGCGACGACTGCCGGTAACGGGGAGACATTGTCCGCGGCGGAAACCCCCCGCTGACCTCTTCCTGCATGCCACACTCCAGCAGCATGGTGACACAGGCTTCGATAGGAAAGGCGATGTCCCGCCCGCTGAGTGCCAGGTGCTCCTCTAAGGGTTTCCCGTAGCACGGCTTCTCCACCCAGGTCTCTGTCAACCGCAACACACACACACGTAGATGGGCACCAACGCTACACCGTCAGCAGGTTATTCAGGTTGTCTGTAAGGCGTGACATTACCTACAGAACGTAATAGCCCCGTGGGCAGCACCTATTGACTTTAGATGAGGCAACGTGCTGTAGCTTCAGATGTGGGTGCATTGTTCGTTCAATGGGATTGGGTACAGCAATTCAGGGAGTTCATTGAAATTCCTTCCACCAACTGAAAGGTGTTCATACCAAAAAGAAAATCCCCCTTTTCAAATTCAAATCTCGTTTTGGCAAAGAGATCCGTGGAAGTTAGGACGGTGTATTAGAATAATTAGCGATGTTATTAATTGACATAGACATTTTATAACAGTCCGCACAGCCTCAAAAACGCTTTGAAAAATGACAAGAAGTGCAGAATTGCAGGATGTTAGCTTGAACATGTGCAGTGTTCTCTTTTGCCATGAAGTAGACATTATAAATGTCCCTTCCCAGGGCCAAGGATTGTTTTCCTCATTCAAGGTGGACTGATTATGACGGGGTCCACGATCAAGTGGTCACCTGCCCTAAACATTTGGAGAACCAATTATGTTTCCCTCATATGTGTTTAACTGTGACTGAAGGATGGTTAGACAGACTCACCCTGGTAGGCTTTGATCTGAGGGAGAATATTCTGGAGGAGCTCTAAAGACTTTCTGTGGTACTCTGCCTGCACCTCTATCAACTACAGAGACACAGAGACAGTTAAATACAGAGAGACGGTTAAATACAAAGAGATGGTAAAATACAGAGAGGCGGTTAAATACAGACAGACAATTAAATACAGAGAGATGGTTAAATACACAGAGACGTTCAAATACAGAGACAGTCCAAAACAGAGAGACAGTCCAAAAAAGAGAGACAGTCCAAAAAAGAGAGACGGTTAAAAACACAGATAGACGGTTAAACAGAGACGCTCAAATACAGAGACAGTCCAAAACAGAGAGAAGGTCCAGTAAAGAGAGACAGTTAAATACAGAGCGATGAAAACAGAGAGGGAGAGGTTTTAATGTATTTTCTATGTCTCTGCTGTACCTCAAAAGACATATGGAGTTCAATAAAAAAAAAGACATTTCAGAACTTACTGTCTGAAAGTAGCTTGCATAGTCGATTTCTTTGGCCACAAAATTATACATATCTGCTGATAATTGATCCTGAAAAAACAAAACAAAAGCCCAACTTCAGAAATGTAACGATTTCAGATTAAAACATCTCAACGAGCGCAGAACATGAGCGGTAGACTGACTCGACATATCTCCATTCGATTGGCTGCCTCTTCCATTTCTTCCCTGAGGTGCTCGCCCTTGGCGCCTGGCTGCACACTGCCAGACACACCTGATCTGGAGGACTGTTGGAACCTGAGGGATGGAAGCAGAGAAGGACCAGGGAGCTTACACATCTTCTGAAAACATACAGACATATATAGAAGTCTCTTTCTTTTGTGAATTCCAGTCTGTTATTTCATGTGTCTGTGTGTGTCAGGGTTTCTGCATGGTTTAATCAGTCAAATTCATGACTTTTTAAGACCTTTTTATGACCATTATGATTAGAATTTATGACCTACACGAATTACGAAAAATAACTTCAGTCATTAAAATTCCTTTCAAAAGTATTTTTTTTATTAGTGATTTTTATTTTATAATTGAAAAGTAACAGGTTTTATTATTTTAAGGTTCCAATTTCTTAAGAGTGCAAGTTGAGTATCAAGAACAACACTTAACAATTGTAACATTGTAAAGTAACATTGTAAATTAACAATTATTTTATGGCATTACTTTCCAAAATAACAAGTCAGTCAGTCAGTCAGTCAGTCAGTCAGTGTCTATCTACATTTTTCTCAGTTCGTCCCCTTTAATGGCGATCTCCTCCTCAACCTTTTTCAGCTCAGCCAATTTCTCAAAACTGACGGATCGCCTGCACTGGCTGCAGGCCTTTAACAGCAACGATATGCTTTTCCGATTTAGCATGCGACTTCAAGGCTTTTATGCCTAAACTAGACAGCTCCAACGCCTTCTTACACAGAGTGCAATAGGCTTGATAACGATTGTTTGCGACGGGCTTGAGCCAACTACTAAACGCTACGTCTTCGAGCCATAGATCATTAAAGGTACATTTTCCCATTATGATAGCAAGGATGATTTCAGTTAAACTAAGCAGTGACTCGGTATGATACACTATGTTCGGAGTACGCGCGGGTTTCTTTCGACAAGTCTGTTTGCTGCACTGCCGCATGGACCTTGTAGTTCTGGGACGCTGTGATACCACTTAGATTCCTCAGACAGAACTACAACAGGTGAAACCAATGAATGCCATTGCCGCCGCCAGCGCATTTTGATGGAAGAACAAATGAATGGACGAGCATATACATTTAAGACGTGGCTAAATGTAATTTATGACCTTGTATGGAAAATCCGGAAGTTTTTATGGCCTAAAATTCTTATTGTTAAATTTAAGACGTTTTATGACTATTTATGACCCAGCGGAAACTCTGGTGTGTGTGTCTGTCTTTTTCTATCTGTCAGCCTGTGTCTGTATGCATCTCATTGCGTTTGTATGTCGGTCCGATTTCCCATCTATCCTCCCTTACTACCATCCCTGTCTCTCTCCCTCTGGTTCGGTTCCATGCATTTGAGAGGTCTGACTCATAGAGCAGAGATAATGTCTGCTGCTGCCAGGGGAGCTTAATGCACACAACAGTGTAATGGGCAACACTTGGCACACATTTTGGTCAGCACAAACGACTGCAGGAACTCGGGGGGGGGGGGGGGGGGGGGGTTATAAATCCCATTTCTCAATGTCCTGGACCATAATTAGTGTCACGAGAATGGGTCAGACTCGGCATGCAGACAATGGCGGTGTGGTTATGGCACTGTCTCTGCCAATGACCAGGCACTGGATGAGCAGGTGGAGGAGGCATGACTGGAAAATCAGGTCAAGAGAGAAAATCCACAGAGGAACATGATCAGGTTAAGAGCTGTATTGAGGGAGAGTATGTAGTGGGAGTATAGAGAACATTGGCTATACCTACAGTAGTATCACTGCGATGCCTACAGTAGTATCAGTGTGATGCCTACAGTAGTATCACTGCGATGCCTACAGTAGTATCAATGTGATGCCTACAGTATCATCACTGTAGTGCCTAAAATATTATAACTGTAGTGCTTAAAATATTATCACTGTGATACCTACAGTATAATCACTGTGATAGCTACAGCATAATCACTGTGATACCTACAGTATTATCACTGTGATGCCTACATTATTATCACTATGATACCTATAGTATTATCACTGTGATGCCTACAGTATTATCACTATGATACCTATAGTATTATCACTGTGATGCCTACAGTATTATCATTATGATGCCTATAGTATTATCACTGTGATGCCTACAGTATTATCACTATGATACCTATAGTATTATCGCTGTGATGCCTACAGTATTATCACCATGATACCTATAGTATTATCACTGTGATGCCTACAGTATTATCATTATGATGCCTATAGTATTATCACTGTGATGCCTACAGTATTATCACTATGATACCTATAGTATTATCACTGTGATGCCTACAGTATTATCACTATGATACCTATAGTATTATCACTGTGATGCCTACAGTATTATCATTATGATGCCTATAGTATTATCACTGTGATGCCTACAGTATTATCATTATGATGCCTACAGTATTATCACTGTGATACCTATAGTATTATCACTGTGATGCCTACAGTATTATCATTATGATGCCTATAGTATTATCACTGTGATGCCTACAGTATTATCACTATGATACCTATAGTATTATCACTGTGATGCCTACAGTATTATCATTATGATGCCTACAGTATTATCACTGTGATGCCTACAGTATTATCATTATGATGCCTATAGTATTATCACTGTGATGCCTACAGTATTATCACTATGATACCTACAGTATTATCACTGTGATGCCTACAGTATTATCACTATGATACCTACAGTATTATCACTGTGATGCCTACAGTATTATCACTATGATACCTATAGTATTATCACTGTGATGCCTACAGTATTATCATTATGATGCCTATAGTATTATCACTGTGATGCCTACAGTATTATCACTATGATACCTATAGTATTATCACTGTGATGCCTACAGTATTATCATTATGATGCCTACAGTATTATCACTGTGATGCCTACAGTATTATCATTATGATGCCTATAGTATTATCACTGTGATGCCTACAGTATTATCACTATGATACCTACAGTATTATCACTGTGATGCCTACAGTATTATCACTATGATACCTACAGTATTATCACTGTGATGCCTACAGTATTATCACTATGATACCTATAGTATTATCACTGTGATGCCTACAGTATTATCATTATGATGCCTATAGTATTATCACTGTGATGCCTACAGTATTATCACTATGATACCTATAGTATTATCACTGTGATGCCTACAGTATTATCATTATGATGCCTACAGTATTATCACTGTGATGCCTACAGTATTATCATTATGATGCCTATAGTATTATCACTGTGATGCCTACAGTATTATCACTATGATACCTACAGTATTATCACTGTGATGCCTACAGTATTATCACTGTGATGCCTACAGTATTATCACTGTGATGCCTACAGTATTATCACTGTGATGCCTACAGTATTATCACTATGCTTTGTGGTCAGTCAATAACCAGTGACATTCATAGGGAACTCTGAATAGTCCCGTTCACAGGAGATTTTCTTCCATTCCAGACAGCCAAATCCCTAACTAACTCACTCACTAAATCATTCACTCATTCGCTCACTCACACACACACACACACCTGCATTACCAGTTAGCTGTTCTTACCTTGTGCGTGCCGAGTCCATGTCTAGAACCAGTTTTGCTAAATGTTTCCTTTGTTTCTGGATGTTCGGGATTTCCACCTGAAAGAAACCACACTGTGATAAAACAAGACCACATTCTGCAGTGTGAGAGGTTGGACAGAGGCAGATGTGGCATTGTCAGAGGCACTTTCCCTGCCCCAAAATAATGCCTCTTCTCTAAGTTCTCGCCGTATGTACAATAGCTTTTGCTTTTACGTGCCGTTGTGGGCTCTTGACAGCCGTGGTGAAGAGCGTGGTTATGGTGGTCTACCGTACCTCGGCTAGTTCGTACAGGGGTTCCACCACGTCCCTCTCAACGGTGAACTCGAACAAGATAAGCTCCTGAGCCATCTTCTCCTGCGTCTCGCCGCACAGTTTCAGCATCTTCCTGCAACCAGCCAATGAGAGGCCGGAAGAAAGCAGCACATGGCCAATCAGAACCCAAACCAGGCCCCGGGATTCATTCAAGCCGGCAGCAGCAGTGCTTACGCCGTGTCTTTACAGACACAGTTTAGCGTCAATCCACTGCAATTGCGAAAATGTAAGCAGACCTGTGAAGGGGTTGACCCCGGTAATGACTGGGGGATTTCATACAGAACCTGAGACATAAGAGGGCTTAAATACCGCTATGTGCATTGGACTGTATTGAGCCCCTTTGTGTCAACACAAATCTTGGGTTATTATTATATGAGCTACTAGAGGCGTGTTTATTAAAACGTGTCACATGCTACTGAAATGAGCTGATGGTTGAAGCAATACAAGGAAAGTAATACATTTCACATGACATCAGTCCAACAACGCCCCTGATATGGGCTCTGCGTGAATCATGGACCAGGCCTGGTTTAACCAGGTGACACTGCAAGCTTTACTTGTCGTCGCTCCTGAAACATCCGGAGACTTATGTGGCGGACCAATCTGCAGTTTAGGAGATTACTGTGTGAGTGTAAGTGTTTGTGTGTGTATGCTCACCCCAGTAGTGAGTCGTCGCCCAACACCACAGCGCCGTCCACCAGACATTGTGCTAGCGTTGTGAGAGGCAGCTTCTTCTGTGTCGGAAACAGAAGAGAACACTGGTGTGTCAGGCCGCATTTTCACGTCGGCACCACCAGAAGGAACGAGGATTAAAACGTCAGACGGGCCAACTCACCGAAGGCGATCTGACAGACCTCTTCTCCACGTCTACACCCTGTTGGCCCTGCAGACAGGCAGTCAGCTTCTTGTGGGTGCTGTGGGACACCTGCTTGACCAACTCCAGCCTCTTCTCCACCTGGTTGACAGAACGGCAGGAATGAGCTGGGCCTCTCTCTTCTCATACGCTTTGACACCCAAACGCAACTTCGATCAGACACTCTTTTTGTGGGTATATCTATATCCATGTGGGGACACAAAGGTATTTCCCCCCTATTTCATAAAGGCCTCCTGACTTTCCTGCTTCTTTCTCATCTTCCTCACGGAGACAGTCAGCATGTCCCCACAGTGTACACTTTGCCTAGTATTGCCATCCTTGTTACTGCCAGGTCAGTAAAACACACACACACACACACACACACTAAGAAAATCAACTGGAAGCTTACCTGTAGCAGGTCCTCACTTAATACTTCAGTTTTTTCCGCTCTGCAATGAAGAAGAAAAATACATTGTTATCTTGACTTAGGGACACACACACACTGCTGAATCCTTATCTTGAAGAGCACCTTTATATGGTGTTCATTAAGATCCCTGACGATCTGGGCAAACCATGTAACAGGAATGTCAAATGTTCTCCTCAGTGTTGGAAGAAATACTTTTCTTGCTCCTTCTAGAAAACTCTAAGCGCTCCGAACTGCGCCCACCTCTGCTTGGCCATCAGGGTGTCTCATTCATTTTCAACCGAGCCTATAGGCTGCAAGGCAGGGGGGTTTCACGCTTATGCAGTGCGTTCAGCGGCGCTCGTGCACGTGAAGGCTGATTACACTACATTCTCACTTGAAGCGTTTCGGCAGGAGATGTCCCGCCTCGAATCATTTCCATAGAGATCACGCAGAGAAATGTGCGGGGGGCTTGCGAGAGCAGTGAAAAGTTCAGCTACGTTTTATGCAGATTTAAGAAGGTAACTTCTGCGCGATGACCAATCACATTGAATATCCCCTGATGCTCTGCCACCCAGGGATGAGGACAGACGCAGCAAAGATGGCTGAAAGAAACACCAGAATGAAAGCAAACAAAAGTTATTATAACCTGGCAACGAATAGACAAAATGTAAGCCATTATTGTGAGTAGTAAATGTCACCTCACCCATCAACACTAACCGTCACAGAATATCACCGCGTGACATACAACACACAGGTTTTCATTATCATGATAAGCATGAATGGATGCCTAAGGTACAAGAATCATTAGCGGTGTTCCATAACATTCGGCAAAAAATGCTGCATCACCTTCGCTGCGATCCACATAATAAGGAGGAGAACCTGGGGTTCTCGTGCGTTTCTTGCCATCGTGCTTTAAAACAGCGTTTACTGCGTGTCATAAATCATTGCTACTTCGTAATCTGTTTCTCTGTGTATCTTTCTACCAAGCATCGCAGGAGGACTTGGAGAACCAAGTAACAATGTTTTGCTTTATCGCAGTATGTTTCTGGCAGGTGTCAAATAAGCTCAATGTCAACTCCCATGGTCCAGTTCGTCGCCTACAGCAGGTGCCACGGAGCGCAATCATACACACTCATCATTTCACTCATTTACGCTCACTCCCTTATTCATACATTCAGAAAAAAACAATAATAAAAGAAAACTGCTTCAAGGTTATGTGTCCACGGCACTTTAACAGTGCTAGCGGAGCAGGCAGGTAGCTCTAGTGCAGGAGAGACACTGGTGTCCATCTAGTTTGGATATTTACTTCGGCAGCATGTTAACAGCACTGGCTCTTGACACGAAAGTTAACCTTAGCAAAATGTCAGTCAGGATAAAGCCCTGAGGTAGAATTTGTTCAAAGCCGACGAAATACACACCCTATATGTACATTGAACGTTGTTACGATACACAAGTGCCAGCCACACGGTTACTGTGTGATTTACCGAAATGCAGCAATGTCACAGTTCACTCTAATGTACCCCAAGCCAGACAGGCCGTCCACAACATCCAGCCAACATGCCGAACAGACCAGCCCCTTATAGATTATCCAGACTTACTTAGCATCGCTTTTCCTGCTTGAAGCCCGGCTCCTAGACAAGCGCAGCCTTCTCTTCCACATCCCCACACTGAGTGGGTGGCTGCTGGAGCAACCTGACAGGTTTTGAGGCGATAACAGAAGTGAGAGAGATTAGGAAAGAGAAGAAGGAGAGAGAAGGGGAGCGGAAAAGGACAAGAACGAGACCTGACAGTCAGGTCCTTTCACTGTCGCACTTATATGTCACCTATTCTCTAGCCCCCCCCCCAGAGCGAGAAAGGGAAAAGCCCTGTGTCTCTGCAGAGGGTGTAGATTTAGCTTAGAATGAGGCCAATGCTGAGAGGCCTGGCATACAGCTGGAGCTGATGGATGGGACCAGTCCTCAGACTCATACCCAGCTTTTCTGTTCACCTCCCCAGGCGTTATAACTCAGGTGTTTTCTTCCCTCTGCCGGCCAGGCCCAGTGCATCGATCTGGGTGATGAATAATAGGATAGGCTGGAGTGGAAACCTGGTCCATATTTCTGTGTGTAGTGGACTTTTTGTGTGGATAGTAGCTTTGTGTGGCTCCTTATGTCTTTTGCTTTGGTCTTCTGCAGTACAAGGGTATCAATGTGAACGCTAAAACAACATTAACATAACACTGGTTATAAAAAGTGTATCAATAATCTATAACAGTTTGTACTTTAGTATCTAGTGTGAATAAACATTCGGGTACCTCAATATACAGTTGAATAAACAGTTGGTACCTCAGTATCTAGTGTGAACAAACAGTTGAGAACCTCAATATACAGTTAAATAAACAGTTGTTACCTCAGTATCTAGTGCAATTAAACAGGTGATACCTTGGTATCTCCATTTGTATTATAAATAAACAGTTTGTACTTGCACTATACAGTGTAAATGGCTTTGTTTCTCTATGATGGGTTTCAATCCATGAGCCATTAGCTTGACTGGATTGAATTGTGAAAGAGATTTAATCCATGATATGCATTTATCCATGAGCTAATGACTCTCTTATTTAATGAGCCAATTACCAATCAATCAATTCATGTGACTGGGCCAACATAGGAAAACACGCTTTCTCTTCCTCTCTCTAACTCACGTTCAGACACACACACATACCCACACATACACATAATACCACTCACTGACAGACTGGGTCTGAGTCTGGTCTGTCTGCCTGGCTCTTGGCTTTGATCGATCACATCTACAACGACAGAACAGCAGCTCCATCAGCCAGTTACTCAGCACGGACACCCACCACCACACCCCCCAAAGCGGCTGTGGTCAAACACACTCTCACAGTCGACAATTGCAGGATGTCTGTTTTACATGCTTCCAGTGTGGGTAACCTAAAACCCATTGGTTGTTTCAACTGCTCTCAACAACCACCATCAATGACCACAGTCAGCGACCACGGTCAGCACCACTGTCAATGACCACCAGGGGGCATGGTTCCATGACATATCCCACCCCTCTGTACAGCAGCCATGTGACTTAATGACCCCCCCCCATCCAATAAGCTGGGAAGCACGTGTCTCAGTGGGCTGAAGATAGTGTATTCCCCGTTGCCAATGCCGATGCAGTCCTCTCTTACACTAACACTGCTTAGTACCTGACTGAAAGTCTTGCGTCAGGACGCAGTTCTGTGTATTACTTTCAGTCTGCCGGCCAAACGCTGCTTGTGAGAAATAGGAGTCGTCTTTTCCCAGCACGCACGGCCCGCTCTCGGGCTCTGCAGCCCCTGCTGTGCAACGCTTTGGTTTACATTGAATTCCTGATGAGGATCTCTATCAGTCCATCTAATGGTTCCAACAGACAGAGTCTAAAACGGGGCCCGACATTTGCTTCTTCCAAACCCTGCCTGAAACATGCTAAGAGACAAAACTCAGCTAGGCTAATGTACAAATGCATTAACACGTGGCCTACATACATGAGTGCCCACACGGATAGTACACGTAGTGTGCGCGCGCGCACACACACACACACACACACCGGTAGAGAAGCTGTGAAATCCAACACCGCCTCCTCAGAGCAACAGATTCCACATGACAGAGTTATCATCTGAACTCTAGTTCTCTCTACAGACTCATTTTCTATTCCATAGGACTTATTTAGTCTACGAGCTCACTCGCACACACACGCACGCGTGTGCTCACACACACACACACACACACACACACACACACACACACACCAGATATGTACATGGAAAACAGTGGGTCCTCTCTTTTTGGCCTTACAGTTTACAGTGGCAATTGAAAAGACCCCAGGCCAAAGGTGAACAGTTCCGGGTGGAATTTAAGGAAGGGGGAAGGAGAGAGGGAGGACAGAGGAAGGAAGGAGAGAGGGAGGGGGATGGAATGTGCTGTCCGTTCTGCTGAGGTTGGCTTTCACCACGGGACGTGGCCCTAGGAGTTGTGAGAGGATCACGGCTGAGGAAGGAGGAGGTGAAAAGGAGAAACCCATTACTACAGAGATGACCAGACCTGACCATTTCAGATGGGGACAGAGTGGGTGAGTTACTGTAACTATGCCATTTGTAAAAAGGGTTGTGTAGTATAGGGTTCGCCAAGAACGTAAAGACATTCAGCCAAGTCTAATACACTAGGCTCTGTAATATGGGCCTTTTCCTCCTTCCAGTTAAAGTGCTGCATCAGGGTGTCAGCCAGCTGTACAGTAAGCTTTATTACAACAGGCCAAGACTAGCATCAAACACTGAATACTGCAGCAGTTACTGACGTCACTGCTGGAACTCCCAATGGAAGAGAGAAAGAGACAGAGGGAGAGAAAGCAAGGCAGTGTCAACCAGGGGCGTAGGTTTCCTTATAAATGAGTGGGACATGTCCCCCCGACTTTTTGAAAATGGCATTTTGTCCCCTCCACCTTTTATCAACACAACTCTTATTACAAGCAAAGCTCAACCTCTTTTGAACGTTGCAGTGGCAGTACAGTAAGCAATTGCATAATTCGAATAAGACTGGCTTTAGGACCACAGGCAGGCACTTTGCTTTGAGGTAGTTGGATAGGTCTGGTTACCATATAGGCTACCGTTGCAACTAGCAACTGTGATCTCTGGCTCATGAAAGTTTGGTAACCTAGCTGACATTACCTCTAGCTAATTACCTCCCGTAACGTATGAATGGGGTAGATATTTATCTTATCAGAGTGTTTTTCTGAAAGCCGTAAGGTGTAGTTAGGCTAACGTTATATATGAATGATAGTTGCAAAAATATATAATAGCTAGCTAGCTAATATTATTTCGCTAGCTAGTCTACATAACACTAGATTCACCTCACTCACAGTTAGCACCGTATGACACCAGCCAAGAAAAGACTGATGTTTTTTTATGCAGAGACAAAGTGAGTGGTACAGCTAGCTAGCTATGAGACATTAGGAGATATAGCTAACTAAATTAATACTGTAGTTGATCTCTTAAAAAGTTGGCTAACGTTGTAGTTCCCTACATAAGTAGCTGCATTTGATATTTCAACCTAATGTGGGTCTTATGGATCAAACATTACCACCAGGTTCTGCAGGGCGTCAATGTAGATCAAGTTGCTCATGTAATACGTCCTGCATTTTCGCAGAATCAGATGGTGACCGTGAGAATGTCCTTGTCATAGCAGGATCAGACAGCCATGGAGAAAAAGTCAACCGTGGAGCTGAGGTGAAATGTTGTCTTTAATGGTGGATCATTTAAATAAAATGTGTTATGTTATGTGTAGCCCATATGTTGAATGTTCATATTTATTAGCAGAACCAGAAAGATGTTGAGTAAAACCAATGTAGTCATGCAAGAGAGTGGTGGAGCTTGGGAGGTGAGGTTGTGAAATTCAAGTACAGTCCTGGCAAAAATGTACATGTAGATCACAGATCAGCCACACACTGAAAAACAGAGGTCTGTTGTAGTTCTTCACTAAGAGCACAAACCATAGACAATATGTTAACAATGTAATATTAAATCAAATGGCTGAAGGCTGTATTTTGGGTGTTCTTTGTAGCAGAATAAATGAGATGTTGTGCACATACAGCATATGGACAAAAGTATGTGGACACCTGCCCATCACACCTATATGAGCTTGTTGGCCATCCCATTCCAAAACCATGGACATTTGCAAAAACATATTTGTCCCCACTGGCGTAGCTATCGGGGGTGCAGCTATACCAGGGCCTGCAGTGGGTAGGCGCCCGTGCTTGACCTTATTTTTTATTGTGTGTTTCTATGTGGTTATCAGTCAGACCTCAGGATTAGCTTTCCATGCGTATACCACTTCAAAATTGTTCCATGTAATGACAGCTTGCACCCCTGCCCGGCGTCACCACGCTACGTCAGTCTTTGTCCCCCTCGCATTTTAAATCAAACCCTGGTGTCAACCATATCGGCATTGGCTGAGAGAAATGAGGAAAAATTAATTGAGATGTCATTAAAGGCTGAAGAGAAGAGTGCTGGACTGCCGTTGCTGAATATTTGTCCTGAAAACAGTCTTTATCATGGTAAGAAAGTGAAAGAGACAGACATTTCTAAAAGAGGTCCGTGTTTCTCAATCCATCCTTTGTTTAGGATCTGAACTCGATCCCAACACACCAAGCCTAAACCCAACCTCTAAACATAAGTGAACTTTTACTACAAACCTCTCAGCTGCGTTTGACTACTCTTGCTGTGATTCTTTAACATTTACAAGTATGGCATACATCTGTACACACACACATACAGGATGTCTACACTCATTAAGGATACATTCATCTGCCTAGCACTTCACCACAATTCATCCAGACACATCCCTGTCACAATCTGACACCTGAGTGACGACACTGACATCAGTAACACACCGGAGAGGCAACAACTCCCCCATAGCTGGCCACAGTAGCCAAAGGCTAACAAACCTGGGTGGCGCTGTCTGCTAGCCCTTTGCACAATGCATCCTTATGGGAGGATGATAAAAGCTAAGTAGCATCTCTTAATGAATTGACTAAAGCTTGTTAGTGTGCTGTCAGGATCCCATCAAATCAGCAGGTAATGGCTTCCCTCAGCATAAGGGTAGGTACAAACGGGATATAAATCCGTTATTAACATTGTTAAGCTGCGGCTGTGAGGTGTGTGGGATGGGATGGAGTCTGGCTGTCTGCATAAATACCATAAGCAGATAAGCACTACAGCGGGATATACGCTAACACTTTAGTTTTAGAGGGGGAGGTGCGTTTGTGTGTGTATGGAGAGGGTTGGGGGGACGTGGAGTGAAAAATTAGACGAGAGAGTATATACGTTAGCGGCAGGCTGGATTTAAACCCATGCTGCAGCAGTATGTCAGGTCTGGGCTGGGGGCATCTCTATGCACCTGTGAGCCACAGTCAGGACCTGACCACAGAGGTGGCTCTAGGTATCTCTGCACTGCAGTTTTGGTTGCCCCCAATAAAGTTGCCCTCTAATTGGGGACCCTATTTAAGTTTTCCTTCTGAACCTTCAGTTTGTGGATCATTGTTTGCGCCAGTCGTGTTTGTGTTATGTGTTTCAGTTTGTGGTTTGCTGCTCCTTTTGTTTTCTGTTCAAGTTAATGAAGAACATTAAAAGGATGATTCCCTAAAACTCTGCGCCTGTGCCCTGCCTCCTAAATCATGACAGAATAATCCACCCGACCAGGACCAAGCAGAGCTGGACGTTGAGGGAGCTCCTCGACGGTAAGGATCTTGTCACCAATGAGGAGTACCTCTGTGGTCTAGCCCAGGATCCAGTCAGGGATCTACGGCGGTGGCGATGCCGGCGGGGACAACGTTGGTGTTCCCACGCATAGGGCACGCATAGGCTGTTGGTCCTGTGGAAGGGAGGGGAGCTGGTGCCCCTCCCACCAGACCAGTGGGGGCTCTTTGAAGAGCCTTCCCACGCAGTATTGGGACCAGGTGATGTTGGAGGAGGAGAAGACCTGCCAGGCCTCCCATCCCTGCACACCGGTTCCCAGCACGTTACCCACAGTGCCGTTTCACAGCCTGGTATCCCCAATGCAGTTTCCCAGCCTGGTACCCAGCCCAGTACCCCCAGTGCCGTTTCCCAGCCCGGTACCCCCAGTGCAGTTTCCCAGCCCGGTACCCAGCCCATTACCTCCTGTGCTGTTTTCCACCCCAGTACCCAGCCCGTTACAAACGGTGCCATTTCCCAGCCCAGTACCCACTGTGCCGGTCCCCCGCCTGGAGCCATCAGTGCCAGCCCCGGAGTGGCGGTCTGATGAACCCCTGCAATTTCGACCTCCTCCCTCTTCTCTGGCGCTCCGTCCTGCTTCAGGGTGGAGTCTTATTCCTCCACTTCGGCGCCCCATCCTGCCTCGGGGGTGGAGCCTCCTCCCACTCTGGCACCTGTCCTGCTTCGGGGGTGGAGCCTCTTTTCTCCACTCGGGCGCCCCATCCTGCCTTGGGGGCGGAGCCTCCTCCCGCTCCAGCACCCCGTCCTGCTTCAGGGGCAGAGCCTCCTCCTTCAGTTGCACTGCATTCCCTATTGAACCTGCCCTTTTGAACCTTTAGTTTGTGGATCATTGTTTGCACCAGTCATTGTTTTCTGTTGAAGTTCATGAAGGAGAACATTAAAAGGATGATTCCCTTAAACTCTGTGACTGCCTCCTAAACCGTGACACAGTACAGCTGCATCAGAGGCAGAAGCTTGGCACTTAAAAAACAGCAAACAACTTGACAGATGAATCTATGGAGTGATCGTACAATCCAAATGAAAAGGGAAATAGGCAAGGTCGTTTTGGGATTCATAGAGGCAGTGGATGGTCTGATGTCACCATCCACCTTCAATACATCATAGCAAGACATATCCAAAAGCTGCGCTGTTTGACATGAGTCAGATTGGGTCCAACGAAATGGATCTTTACCACACCACTCAATTACACACTGGGATTTCCCTCATGCCTGCTTGCCATAGGCACATGGCAATCAATAAAGCAGTAATCAAGTTATGTGCTCCCTGTGGCTTGAACAGGCAATGGTCAATGGTAAATCTGTGAGGCCTAAAACCTGCAATTCATACCTGTGTCGATATTTCACACTGGTGAGCGTAACTGTAAATGTTACTATGCTGTAAATTTGTTGCCTGGGTACCCAGTCCATTTAGCTAACATTATACTGGAGTACATTAATACCCAGGCTAGGATAGTCTGTTGCTTAACCTGTTGCTTAGGTCAAAGATCAATCTACTGAAAAGGGAGGTTACAAGTTGAAGGACATTATAGGTCTAACCGAAAGAGAATTCTTCTAGGTGAATTTAGATTACCCAACATGCTTCACTCTGCAGTTATGGAGGTGGGATGTGGGGGTTGGGTTTCCATAGTAACAAGCGTTCCACAACGGCCTGGGATGTATAACACTGAGAAGTGGAGATGCCGCCTGATGATGAAAACAGGAGTGATTTCTCAAGTGTGTATTGTGCTCAGATCCATTACATACAGAACACACACCTCTTAAATATCTTCAAGGTCATGTGTCACTGAGTGTGCTAGTCTGGTGGAGGTAGAAAACAATTTCTACTTCTCAACCGTTTTTCATTTTCTTTTATGTTTCTTGAACCAGGTACATCACTTAGAACTCAAACTGGGATTTCAATGACTTCGTATGAAAACAAGCATGAGTGCGTGTGAATGCTCCCACGCCTGTGTGTGCTCAAGGCCTTAGTGTTCATCTCAGTGGATGGGCCTGGCCCTAAGTGTTCTATATACTTAAACAAACCGTTAGATAAATAAACAGATTCTGAAACTGCACTCTGTCAGCACGAATGTCTACCAAAAACCGAACGAGAAACAGAAAATCTTTGTAAAAAGAACCCCACTTGTCACCAAACTTGTATGTGAACAAGTCCCCCGTTCTGATCAGCAGTAACTCCAATAGTTATGTGACAGTAATGGCGTGCTGGACAACCCCCGTCGGAGTAGCAGAACATTCGTAATGTCTAAAGCCCACTGGTCCGAGACCCAATGCTTTGCCAGATGGTGACAGAGGGAACGAACCGGGCGATAAGCAGCTGCCGTGGAAACAAAACAACACGCAGGACAACTAGACCCAAAGCAAGGCCCGAAAGCTGGACAGACCTAAGCGGCACTAACAGCAAAGCACACTTAAAGCCTCTCACGTTGATCGATATGAAAACGCACCAGCTCCACTCTCTAAAGGGCTGTGGCCTTTTTACAGAGAGCATGCTATCCATGTTTCTACCGAAAACAAAGAGCATGGTGTTTCAGTGACACACTGTCACAGTCCGAGGGTTAGCAACTCTTGTGAGGAGGACCTGTGAGGAGGACCTGTGAGGAGACGCATGCAAGCAGAGGGCTTCGGGAGAAACTCTGCACTGGTTTTGCTCCTCCAAGATGAGCCGTGCCGAAACATTAGTGCTTCGTGCTTTTGTTGCGTCAATGTTTTAACATGAATGGCCAACTTTGCTTACGGGAAGTTGTACTTGGGACTGTGTAGGTGTGATGGAGGGCAGTGTGTAAGGACATGACTGTCTCTCAAAGACAGAGAGAGAGAGATAGAGAGATAGAGAGAGATCGATCGATAATTTTAGCAGATGGTCCAAGATGCTGCTCCTCTTTCAAGACTGACTCATCGTCAGGCCTTAGTGCGTCTGTAGCGTTTCACATGACCCTGCTGAACTCAACCAAGTGCAACCGCCGCCTCCTCACACAGGAATCCTCATGCTGAACAGACATCCCCCGCCATCTGAGACCTGGGCCTTTATATAGCAGCCTTTACACTACCAGCATAAACTCGGACCGTCTCGTTCTCCACATCCCTGACATAGATCAGCTATTAAAAGGACAGTCAATGGAATCGCGAGGCATCTACCAGAGGGAGACTGAGGAAGTATCATCAGTATTATCAGTATTTGTGGCGGACATGAACAGTTCACGGCTAAATAATAATTTTGCTGTTACATCTTTACTGATTTGGTGTTTCCAAGAACAACGTTATTTGAAAAATAATGCTTGTGTGAAGAAAATCCAAAGCAATACTAGCAAACTCCTGTAGCCAGGCAACACATTGGGCTGTTCACTGAAGTACTGTATGTCAATGTGTTTACCTGAGAGAAAGATGTGTGTCACTGTTCTAGAGTAGTGAACATCCGATTTGCATCCAACAATGTGAACGGTTTATTGCGGATTCCCTACCACTCAATCCGCTGGCCGCAACAAGGCTCGAGCTGCAGTCAATTGGCGTTGTGTTGTGGAGACTCACACATTTGCCACAACGGATGTCACCCTAACTCTGTTTATCTCCCCCCAGTGAGAGACCTGGCGCCCAGTGTGGGGAAAGTGACTCGGAGTTGTCGCAGCACGACCACTGGGAGGGCTCAGATATGGCCAAGTTCTCATCCTGAACAATTAGAAACTGGGCAGACAGCTTGCTAATAGCTCCACTGTGCTGGTGGGGACGAGGAGAATGACGGGAAAGTGGACCCTCTGAAAACAGTCTCGCTCAGGTTGCAAGAGTTCCTGGCAGTGCCAACTGAGACCACGGAGCAAAAGCTTTTATGAAAGTCTACACGCACAGAATTCAGTACCATACACTGTAGTCACGAAAGCGGACAGGACAGAGAAGCTAATTTCGAAGTTGGGCTGGAAAACATGGGTGATTTTTTTCAATGTGTGCCGTGTTCCCATTCACAGAGCTCCATTACGTTCTATAAGCAATATGCTCTCTGATTTGTGACATACTACTGACAGATTTACAACAGGATTCTAGAAGCTGGCTGGGTGTTACGGACCCACCTGCAGCTCAGGTCAAACAGGTTTCTTGTGGGGCTGATCAAACATACCAGGGATCTCTGGGTAATGAGAGAGCACACTGGGTTAGGATCTAGACGCACAGACGCATAGATCAACCCTCTCCTGGGGACACCCCAGCCATTCCATCTATTAGATGTATCCCGGAGCTAGCACACCTGAATCAACTTATTAACTAATTAACAAGCCCTTACCTGTTGAATCAGGTGAGCTTGTTCAGGCCTAAATCTAAACTGTGGCCCAGCTGGATTGGAGACTTCCTGACCGGGCCAATCCGAGCGGCTAAGGCAGGCGACGCTGCCGTGCTCACCATCCACATGGGCTCCCTGCGGTGCCCCAAGAACAAGTACGTTCCAACATCAAGTAGGCCGACCCCAGGGCCGTGGTAGAGCTGGTGTCCATGGTGGGGGGGTTAGTCAGGATGGGAGCGGGAGCCCAGACAGAGTGGGGTCCTGTGGACAGCCTCTATTTCAATGGTAAAAAAAAAATTATGGATTGAACAAGGATGGATTTCCATGACTGCGGACGTTGGGAGATGTAAGACCTGACCGCCAGGACATTTAGACAGGCTAACAACATCCCCATAGATCCCAGTCACACAAGAATGACTTGCAGCAGGGAGAGCACACATTGACACACCCACAATGCATTCACACACACGCAAACAAACATCCAGTAAATACTACCGATCCAACACACTGTGAACTCCACAGGAGGGAGGCTGGAGTGTCAGTCCTGATACCAATCCCATCCTGACTAACCCCCTAACCCCCCCCCCCCCCCCCCCACGGACACCAGCTATACCAACACCGGCACAGACAAGATCTTCTGTTTGATTAAACTAGTGAGCAGGTCAACCCCTGCCAAAATGTCTGTTTATTGTAATCCACATACTGTAGAGTTAAAATGTCCTTTGGGTGCTGGATTTGTCTCCTGCTGTGGCAAGAATTGCACAAATTAGGATCGAAACATCTGAGGTCAAACAAATACCCCATGACAGTTTATATTCCCTAGATTATCAGAATGGGAAAATAGAATGCAGTCAAAAAGAAGATCAGACTCGCTACAAACAAATGACCAAAGAGAGCTTGGCCCTTTATGGTAGCTAAGGGTTACTACAAGATCCGGATGATGGCGGTAAAGAGAAACCGGGTCCTCCTGTGAATGACACAAGAGTATATAGGGATGTGGAGAAACAACTGTCCAGGAGCTCTGTTTCCCTTCACGGTAAAATGAACCCAGCATTCTGGTCATGAACATAGGACTACACCCTCCATCAGAATCACTGCTGTAGCTCTGTTTCCATTCACAGTGAAATGAACCCAGCACTCTGGTCACGATCAGAGGAGTATACCCTCCATCAGAATCACATCCCAGCTGGGCTTTGTTTTCACCCACAAATGGGACGATAACTCCACTGTAATCCATACAGCCTGATAATGCTACATATTCAAAGCAGCACAAACACACACACTAAAGTATGCAGGGATGGCACACAAACGTTCATATGCAAACACGTGCGCATACACACGCACGCACACACCACTGCACATTCAAAGAAAAGCACATCCCACTGCAATGGATTGAGTCTGAGACAGAAGCGAACGTTAGTTCAGCAGGACAGTTCAGTTTGAGTCATCAGGCAGCTGATCTCTGGGAGTGCTGTATAAAGTATGTTCAGAATGTGGGATCGGAGGGGAAAACGGTGCACAGCTGGCCATCCCGGGAGTCTCTGTCCTGACTCAGCATTAGTCTGCGTGTGTGTTGCTGTGTGTGTGTGTGTGTGTGACACAGCTTTAAACCTCATTGAGAAGAGAGGATGGGGGGGGCTCTCAAGGAGGACGGGAGGTTGAGAGGAATGTGCGCTCCGGTCGTAAAATAGTCGTATATATACGAGGCACTGCGACAAACTGCGCGCTTTCGGTGTGTAGCTGATGTGTATCGGCAACACGCTGAACATCGACAACTAAAACGCACACACTTGGAGGGACCACAGTCACACACGAAAGGAAGTGACAAGCCTTTATCCTCCTAACTGTCTCTGTTTACCCAGGCCCATGTCAACAGGCACATCTATTGGGTAAGTCATATTATTTTGACAGGTATGAGCAACGCCCGCTTTCCAGAAAGCAGCCAGCCGTAATGGCCGGGCATTCTCAGGTAGGGAATGCAGTCAAACGTCCATGGTAATAAAGCTGAGTCGGAGATAAAGTAGCTGCAAGACACGACAGCCAAGACAATGGCCACGAACACCGATAAGACACAACGGGATGATTAAAGGCTTCAGAAAAAAATGAATGTGTTCATGTTTTCCCCTGCAATCCATAGAAGCCCACAGGTCTGTGTGAACTGTAAACGACACCCTGATCAGTCGGTACGTTTTTTTAAAATGTAAAAACAAAGGAGGCTCTTTGCTACGGCTTTATTATGGAATTGCGGGGGAACTCTCTCTCTCACATCCCAGTCTGCAGACACCGGCCTCGCCTCAACTCCCCAAACACAGGCATTGGTAGAACAGCCAAACACAGACGCCCAAGCGTTCTAAAATCTCCCGTGCAGATTCAACGCACGCCTATACGAAAACAATTTAAAAATAAAACTGCCTCGTTGTGAATATTTATGGGGGTTGTTAAAGGCCAAAGGTCAGCTTGGAAGTGATGCTTGACAATATTATGCTGCCTGCATTATACTCTCACAAGACACAACAAATAGCTCATTATATGCGCACACAAACACCCCAGTATACGGGCAGGTTTGATCCAGCAGGTGGTTCGGATCTGTCGGCCAAGATTGATAATCCCCCCTGCCCCCAACCCCCACCGTCTGTTCTTTCGGGCCACAGTGGCTGAGGAACTGTTATGAACTGTTATGACCTGTTATGAATAGGTACTGTGTGATGCTGTTATATACTCACATGCTGGTGCTTCTGTAACCACACACGGTTCATTATATAAATGGACTGTACCTATGGTACGATATGTTAAGCCTTTCTGTATTACCATGAATCAATCTAGCAATGGGTAATTAATGCAATTTCTTGAAGATAAGTTATCTGTCGACGCCAGGTGCAGACCTTCACGTGCTAATTGGAAATCTCTGATGGATCCAATGTGATACGGATGCTGAATATCTACTGCGACCACACATGACAAAGAATCACAGAGGCTTTATTTATTGGTGAGATAATGGTATACATTTAACATCCAACCTTGTATCTGACAGGTAAAAAAAATATTTATGTACAGTATATTGATGTGAATTTATTATTTATACATGACACACATGTACATATATATAGATATATATGGCCTGATAGATATATATATATATATATATATACACACACACACACACACACAAGTTTGTCCCATTCGTTCAATAAGACCTAACCCACACACACACACACACACACACACACACACACACACACACATACATATATATATATATACACTCACCTAAAAGATTACTAGGAACACCATACTAATACTGTGTTTGACCCCCTTTCGCCTTCAGAACTGCCTTAATTCTACGTGGCATTGATTCAACAAGGTGCTGAAGGTGCACCTTCTTTAGAAATGTTGGCCCATATTGATAGGATAGCATCTTGCAGTTGATGGAGACTTGTGGGATGCACATCCAGGGCACGAAGCTCCCGTTCCACCACATCCCAAAGATGCTCTATTGCGTTGAGATCTGGTGACTGTGGGGGCCATTTCAGTACAGTGAACTTATTGTCATGTTCAAGAAACCAATTTGAAATGATTCAAGCTTTGTGACATGGTGCATTATCCTGCTGGAAGTAGCCATCAGAGGATGGGTACATGGTGGTCATAAAGGGATGGACATGGTCAGAAACAATGCTCAGGTAGGCCATGGCACTTAAACGATGCCCAATTGGCACTAAGGGGCCTAAAGTGTGCCAAGAAAACATCCCCCACACCATTACACCACCACCACCAGCCTGCACAGTGGTAACAAGGCATGATGGATCCATGTTCTCGTTTTGTTTACGCCAAATTCTGACTCTACCATCTGAATGTCTCAACAGAAATCGAGATTCATCAGACCAGGCAACATTCTTCCAGTCTTCAACTGTCCAATTTTGGTGAGCTCGTGCAAATTGTAGCCTCTTTTTCCTATTTGTAGTGGAGATGAGTGGTACCCGATGGGGTCTTCTGCTGTTGTAGCCCATCTGCTTCAAGGTTGTGCGTGTTGTGGCTTCACAAATGCTTTGCTGCATACCTCGGTTGTAACGAGTGGTTATTTCAGTCAAAGTTGCTCTTCTATCAGCTTGAATCAGTGGGCCCCTTCTCCACTGACCTCTAGCATCAACAAGGCATTTTCGCTTACACAGGACTGCCGCATACTGGATGTTTTTCCCTTTTCACACCATTCTTTGTAAACCCTAGAAATGGTTGTGTGTGAAAATCCCAGTAACTGAGCAGATTGTGAAATACTCAGACTGGCCCGTCTGGCACCAACATCCATGCCACGCTCAAAATTGCTTAAATCACCTTTCTTTCCCATTCTGACATTCAGTTTGGATTTCAGGAGATTGTCTTGACCAGGACCACACCCCTAAATGCATTGAAGCAACTGCCATGTGATTGGTTGATTAGATAATTGCATTAATGAGAAATTGAACAGGTGTTCCTAATAATCCTTTAGGTGAGTGCATATATATATATATATATATATATATATATATATATATACACACAGTATCTCACAAAAGTGAGTACACCCCTCACATTTATGTAAATATTTGATTATATCTTTTCATTTGACTACATTGAAGAAATGACACTTTGCTACAATGTAAAGTAGTGAGTGTACAGCTTGTGTACTGCCCTGCGGCCCAGTCCCCAAAGGGAGGTGATCATGCTCTGCTTCAGTATGTCACAGTACATGTTAGCATTCATGGTTCCCTCAATGAACTGTAGCTCCCCAGTGCCAGCAGCACTCATGCAGCCCCAGACCATGACACTCCCACTACAATGCTTGACTGTAAGCAATGAAAAGATATAATCAAATATTTACAAAAATGTGAGGGGTTTACTCACTTTTGTGAGATACTGTATTTAAAATAATAAATAAAATAATATTTTTTAGGTATACAACCTAAAAAAAACAAGAAATCATTTATGTGGAGAATTCTAATGATTGCTGTAGTCAGGCGTTTTCCCCCTCGGTACTCACATTTGTGAATAAACATCATATTTCTCTGGCAACCCTCCGTCTGGGTCCGTCATCTGACTGTAACCTCCACCCTGTCCTCTCATTATAAAGTACAAGACTGACTCAAGGGTTGCGAAGTGTTACATGATGTAAAAACAACATTTCATGTACTCAGAGAGCACTCCCACCTACCACATCCACAGGACAGAACACCAGACTATACCACACACACACACCACATTGAACACAACACACACACCAGATGTGAGCACACACACACACACACACTTTCATGTCAGCATCCTCACAAAGCCTGTATTGGTGGAACAGATGAATTGCTCCATGCTGCTGCACAGACTACAGATGAAAAGAGAGAAGGTCCCCACAGGCAGTGTAGTGTTGAGGTCCTTTGGGTTTGACGGCAAACGTTCCACAGTACCACACCGCTGGCAGGTCTAATAAAGCACAGCAGAACCATTAAGGCAGTGGGGATATTTACGGCACAGTCTCTTCTTCTCTGGCTGCCTGCAAGACCTCTCCCTAATTCTGACCCACATCCCATCCCATCTCACAATGAAATATTAATCATATCACTGTAGATCATTGCGTCTTTTCTGCAGCCACAACAGCAAAGGAAAGCTGTGTGCACACTGTTTGTCCCTATTACATATACACTGTAGGTCCAAAGGGATTAATGACCGATCGCGCCAGCACATAGGGTATGCCATTAAGGACATAGTCAGTGTTTTTATTACTTTATAACTTCTTTCATCATATAGAATCTTAATCTGCTTTTGCTGTTCTAGCAAGAAATGTTCTTGTAGAAAATATCTTGAGTTGTCATTTTATGAAAAAGTCCACAACTTGCAGAAACATCAGGTAATAATCCTGAAGGGGCAATCGAGTGTGGAGGAGTTATCTTTTACAATAATCCAGTCACAGAGTCTCTATAGAACTCAGTTAATACATGACTTACATTCCTTATTGTAGAGAACTGCAATTCAACAATAAGCAATACAATAAATAATAAACAAAATATGCCATTTACAACCTGGAAATGTCCAGAAAGGAACGTCAGTGGCTTCATGTCGCCAATTGATCGTTTCCAATTACACCGCAGAATATTATCCAGTCCCAAACACAATGAGCTTGGGTAGACCCTCATATCATTTATTCAATGGGTGTCTTCAAAAGGTCAGCTGTGACTTCACGAGGATTAAGGCTCTCTGAATGGACACCAGCTGTTTAGACTCACAGAAGACCCTGCAGGCCTTAGGCGAGGCTTGCCCATGTGTCTTTAAACACACACACAATCGAGACAGCTCCGGAGTGACATGGGAGATGACCAGGAGAGAGGTGCTGGGAACACACCACGGCACACAATGCTGAGGTTTGGTTTGGACGCTCAGCACAGAGCAGATACAGTGAGGGACTGTCGTCACAGGGGTGTTTCACGGTCCAATGGGAAGGACTTTGAAGTGTAACTGGCGGCACCACACGCATTAGGAAGACCACCTACTGGGTCAGTAAGAAACATAGCGCTGCCTGACTCTCGACTGATCAGGATAACCCACGGAACCAAGGTGGTACCGGCTGGATTGCGGGTTCGATTCCTACAAGGGGCTAGTACAAAAACGTAGGCACCATCTACCCTGAGACTTGAATGCGTCTTAAAAGTTTTCCCGTAAGTAAGCAACAATGTGAGCCCTGTCACTCCAAGCCATTCCGATTCTCGCGCAGCTCTTCTTATTACGGAAGCTAACAGAATCAGCTCGTACGGAGTGATGCTCCCTCGATAAATTATCTTGGTTGAGCTTGCAGGCTACTCCCCCGGATAAAGAAGAGTAGCATAGAGAGCAAGGAGTGGAGATGCTGGCCAATACGAATGGCCCTTTGGGATTCTCAGACACACCACTGCAAGAGGCACAGTTAAGGCTTGAACCTAGATTGTGTTGGGTCTCACCACTGCTATACCGCTGTGCCACCAAGGAGCCCAGCAGCCACGTCTAATAACAGTTAAGATGGATGAGCCTGATTACATGCTAAGAACAACAATGGCACCCACATGCATAATTGTATTCAAATGGCATAATTGGTTTGTTGTGCAAAACTGGTCTGTGGTCTTGCAGAGTCATATTAAGGCTCCTGACAGCCAAAGTGAAGACAACGCGCAGGGGAACTGGGTTGTGGAAATGGAGTGGATGTGAGAAATCAGGTTGCCAAAAACAGAGAAACCCACTTAGCAGGCCAGAAACTGGGTCAAAGCTTTGTTTTAAGTATGCCAAAATAGAGCTGCAAGTAGCTGGTACTGTACAAAGTCACACACACACTTATGGACATACTGTATATGGATGTCTCAAGAAAACTTCTGACAGCCTTCCAAGATGGAAGCTGACATAGATTGGAGAAAATAAAATGTAAAAGGCAGGGCAGTTTTCTTCCCAAACTGAACAGGTTTCATCAGTGGAGTTGTAAAGTGTCTGCAGCACAAACCAAGGACGATAAAAAAAAATATATGAACAGTACCGACAACAGGTTGAATCACACTGTGCGCATGAACGGATGGAATTCGACAACAACTAGGTAAACATCAGGGCATGAAAGCTTTCAACCAGCCCACTCAGCTATATACCTTTGGGCCAAAAGATAAACGATTGAACTGGATTGGTGTAACTTTAGGGCAAGATATGCTGGCTCTAGCCTTCAGGGGGCCCAGAGTGAGATTTAGTTGAGAATATTTAGCTTCTTCTGCCTGTCCCCCTTCACGGAGTAGAGACACATTAATGTTTCAAAGAAAATTTCTTACATTTTTTCACGGGGCATAGAACAAATGTTGCAATTTTATGAAATATTTTGTGCAATTACACTCACTCACCAGAATGAAATGATGGTTTGTACATTGGCCCCTCAAAAGTTTTATTTTCTAAATTTTATTGTGTTACAGCACGAGTTCAATGTCTGAGTAGCAATGCGGATGTAGCAATGTCAGGTTTGGTACCAGACATTCATTTACCACAGAGAATTTGGCTACATTGAAGTGGGTTAAGCAAAATTTACGGGGATTATATTCTCCATATTGTAAAGTAATTACATTTATTACTGCAAAACATTTACAGTTCATCTCTATATAATTTTCTATTACACTAGAACCCTAAACAACAACTAACAAATTCAGTGGTAGCACATTGGACGTCATTGCTTGTCTGGCTGGTCATTTGGCAATGATTACTATTACTACAATTATGTAGTTCAAATATGTGGCTCACATAACAACCTGCTTAAACTTCACTGGTGAATTCTGCTATTCACATGAATAGTAAGTTAACGCCTCGCGGGTCGCCCTAAAAACATGCAAAACATAATTTTCAGGGGTTTAGGGCCCCCAGTTGCCAGCTAATGCCTGGAGCCGGCCCGGTGTGTTTTATGTTAATGTTTGAGCTATGAAGAAATACGATTATGGAAAAGACAAGATATTATTGTTGCTACCCATGTATTAGGTACTGTAAGAGCGTCAGGAAATTATATTCCTTGCCATGAACCCAGGTTGCACACAAGGGAAATGTCCTGTAAAAAAGCCCCACCAGCAAGCTAGCGATCAATGAGCCGGTGATTTCTGAAGCGAGGTTTGCATTCAATGCACAGAGTTATTCACACCCGCACACGAACAAACAACAGGGAGCAGGTGCACGAAGCAGTCAGCTTCTGGGTGGGTTTGTCATTCCTGCATTGGAGGTGTTGTGCGTCTTTGCGTGAATAAGCTGCCCGAAGGAGTAGGTCATCTTGTGAAACATTATACCCAGACCATTATGTGTCATTTGAGGCCTTGGTATTTGGTATGCATCCTGGTCCTTCCTGAACTCGGGGTGCCGATCACTTGGAGATGCTGGGTAATAGCGGAGTTGGTCTAAAACAGCTGGCAGCAGGGAGTCCCGTGCACCTTGTTATAAGCTGTTGTGCCATGTAGAACATAGCTTTCACAGTCGGAAAAGAAGCCAGAAGCCCGGGTTTCCTGGTGTGTACAGGTTTGCAACAGCCAGAAAAAGGCAAGTCTAGTTCAGCCGGCCCACAATTAAAAGTGATAACTGCCGGCCCCTTCATTGGAGCTGAACCCAGGTCTCCCATCGGAGAGGTAGAATCCTTGACCAGTACACCACAACGCTATGCACATGCCTAGTGCCGGTATTGCATCTTGACATTGGATTATTTTGTGATGCATTAACATGCCAAGTTTAAATATTTCGCTAAACACCATTAAGCATTGTGTTAAACTGACTAACGTTTCTTATTAAGTTTATCGTGTCAAAGTAACATCCACATGAATGGCAGGACCCAAGGTTTCCCAGCAGAACATTGCCCAAAGCATCACACTGCCTCTGCTGGCTTGCCTCCTTCCCATAGTGCATCCTGGTGCCATACACACGCACCCAGCCATCCATGTGATGTAAAAGAAAACGTGATTCATCAGACCAGGCCACCTTCTTCCATTGCTCCATAGTCCAGTTCAGATGCTCACACGCCCATTGTAGGTGCATTTGGGAGTGGACAGGGGTCAGCATGGGCACCCTGACTGGTCTGCGGCTACGCAGCCCCATACGTAACAAACTGTGATGCACTGTGTGCTCTGACACCTTTCTATCAGTACCAGCATTAACATTTTCAGCAATTTGAGCTACAGTAGCTCGTCTGCTGGATCGGACCACACGTGCCAGCCTTCGCTCCCCACATACACTCATTTCCTTCCTTGGACCACTTTTGATAGGTACTGACCACTGCAGACTGGGAAAACCCCACAAGGTTTGCAGTTTTGGAGATACTCTGGCCCAGTGTTCTTGCCATCACAATTTGATCCTTGTCAAAGTTACTCAGATCCTTACGCTTATCCATTTTTCCTGCTTCTAACACATCAACTTTGAGGACAGAATGTTCACTTGCAGCCTAATATATCCCACCCACTGACAGGTGCCATGATAACGAGATCATCAGTGTTATTCACTTCACCTGTCAGTGGTCATAATGTTATGGCTGATCAGTGTATATACACACATATATGTATTGTACCTATCTTGATCTTTATTTTGTAACCACATTTGACACTGCAAGTAAATAAAACTTAACCATCAAACCATTTTAAGATATCTTCCCTGATGTAACACATTGGCCCCTTTATTTAAAGACCCACGTGATCAGTCGTCTGTGAAATCTATTGGCGTTGTACCCCAAAAAAGTGTTCCTGCGCGTGAGCTGGGCTCAATGTCACCATCAGTTATCTGAGAAGCAGACGAGGCACATCTTCATAGTGTTCCATCTTTAATACGGTCATTTGGAAGCGGTGAAATAAAAGGGATATCACCATCAACATTCTCCCCAGGATTCAGTAACAAGGGTTTAGCCACCGTGTCGCCTTGAAGACGCTAATTGGAATTCCACAGCGTTGGGCAATATGCAACGCTGACAAGGATGTATAAAAAAGGGAAATTGGTAGTTATTTTAAGTGTTAAAATCAGTCATTAAAAAGTGTGGAAGAGAAAGAAAAGCTGAAGGAGTCCATGTGGATGCTGGTGGCCTAGTTTTCAGCATATCTGCATGCAATTTAAAATGATTAAAATCCCAACAGAAGAGGAGTCAATTGGCATTTTTAAGGGGCAATTAGCAGAGCTATGTAATTATGTTACTTTATTATGAGGAAGTGTGTATTGGAAGTGTGCACAGCTAGCGCATTGGCTTCAACACTGGTCATTACAAGGTGTGGGGGATGAGGATATTTGAGGCACGGCCCGGAAGGGAAGTCTCTGATTAATTTCAGAAGGTCTTAGCCATGATTTCTCTTTGTGCAACAAGAAACAGCCTGATACTGTCTCTTCCTGCACATTGCTCACAACAACACATATTTCTAGCATTATTCTAAGGAAATTCAGCGTTGATTTTTACTATTAAACAGTTAAACACTGCCCTACCAAGGCAAGTATTGCCTGGACAGACAGCACAGACTAGTTCAGGAAACGAAAAACCTAATCAATTAGTTAGTTTACAGTTCCCTCTGTAAGTACCGTTTCTTCTGCCGTTACTATACTCACAAGGGTTTGGATTGGAAATCAAACGACTACTAGGTTAAAGCATGATTTGTATGTGTGTGTACTGCATATATTAGTTTCACAACTAACTGAAACTTCATTCATAGTTCTCTATTTCAGGGAACCCAATGTAACATGACAGATTACTATAACAGGGCTGGATCACAAACACAGATTAAACCCAGTCCTTGACTAAAGAATCAAGCTCAATAGAAACTCTCCATCCAGGCTGATTATGTGTCCCCAAGCCAGCCCACGATGTCCAAACGAAGTGTTACCGTTTTGGGTTTGGTCACACATCCCTTGCAGGCAAATACTGCCTGAAGTCTGCAACCCATGCCCAGACCCCCATCCTCTCTTGCGATGCACTGCCAAGATTGAGGCGGTACGCTAATGTAACAGAGTTAAGAACATCGTAACATCACTCCACAGCTAGCTTTAATGTTGCTGAGGCGACTAGATAACTGGTGCCGTACCGTGGAACGTCTGGAATGTTCGCGAGGAAGAGGACCCGAGCTCGCTGTTTGACGACGGTTTCACGAAGAGCGCTCCTTCCGCCATGCTTTCCTCTATAAGCCACTTTGGTGCACCTTAACCATCGCCTTATCTGTCAGAATTCTGCAGGCTGTCCTAGGTAGTGTAACCGAGCCCTGCTGCTTGCAGCTTAACATCTGTAGTTCTGCTAGTCAAGTATTCTGCAGAGGGGATACGCCCAAGAGGCACTCTTTATTATAGTGAGTACTCCTTGGTCATCTGCTGTGGTGGTTCTCCTTGGCCAGCCAGCTTGTTTGAGATGTTACTGCTTTCCGTTTCTTACGTTCCAAACGGTTGTTTTCGCTAAGCCTTAGGCTATGTTTCTGTTTGGTTTCGTTCTAAAGGTCCTGCCTCAATGGCAACCATATAGTTGTGCTCAAAAGTTTGCATACCCTTGGAGAATTGGTCATATTTGTACCATTTGTAAAGAAAACATGAGTGAGCAAGCAAAACACGTCTTTTATTTCTTATGGGATTCACATTCAACTGTAGGTCATAACAGAATGGCCCAATCATAAAACAAAACATGGCAACAAAGAAAAAAATGAACTGATCCCAAAAGTCTTCATACCCTTAGGTCTTAATACTGTGTATCGCTCCCTTTAGCATCAATGACATTGCAGTCTTTTGTAATAGTTGTCAAAGAGGCCCCAAATTCTTGCAGGTGGTATAGCTGCCCATTCATCTTGGCAAAATGCCTCCAGGTCATGCAAAGTCTTTGGTCTTCTTGCATGAACCGCATGTTTGAGATCTCCCCAGAGTGGCTCGATGATATTAAGGTCAGGAGACTGTGATGGCCACTCCAGAGCCTTCACCCTTTTCTGCTGTAACCCCTGGAGGGTCAACTTGCCCTGTATTTAGGGTAATTGTCACACTGGAAATTCCAAGAGTGTTTTATTGCCCCTGTCCCAACTTCTTTGAAACTTGTTGCTGGCATCAAATTCAAATTTTGGATATACAATGGGGAGTATTTGATACACTGCTGATTTTGCAGGTTCTCTCACTTACAAAGCATGTCTGTCATTTTTATCATAGGTACTCTTCAACCGTGAGTGACAGAATCTAAAACAAAAATCCCAAAAATCACATTGTATGATTTTTAAGTAATTAATTTGCATTTTATTGCATGACATAAGTATTTGATACATCAGAAAAGCTTAATATTTGGTACAGAAACCTTGCTTGCAATTACAGAGATCATACGTTTCCTGTAGTTCTTGACCAAGTTTGCACACACTGCAGCAGGGATTTTGGCCCACTCCTCCATACAGACCTTCTCCAGGTCCTTCAGGTTTCGGGGCTGTCGCTGGGCAATACGGACTTTCAGCTCCCTCCAAAGATTTTCTAACGGGTTCAGGTCTGGAGACTGGCTAGGGTTTAAATGATTTGTACATCTTTGAATTCTGTTTTTATTTTCATTGTACACAGTGTCCCAACCTTTTTGGAAATGGGGTTGTAAAACACGTTATTTATAAATTGTGACACCAATATATACGCAAATACACTCAAATGAACGCTGCAATTTATCATAGCAAATCTAAGCGTATGGTGTATGGATCCAAAAGAAGAAACAAGTGTTCACTATCCAAATGCTACTTTTTAACCGGACAAAGATGAACGACCTCATTTATTCTTTGACTTTGTAAGTCAGTAATTATGAAAGGTTTCTAATAATCTCTCCAAAGTCTTCAACATAGCACCCTGTGCTGTTTAAAGATATCCTATAATAACAACATTATTCACGGAGTATGTTTAGAAAATGCATCATTATCTGATATATGGTCAGAATTATTATTTTTAAATCTAATGTATGCTCATAGTTGATAACCTCCTGATATTGCTGATATTGTTGATAACAATGTTCAAATATGCTACATTTCTGCACTCAGGAATGAAACCTCATTACGTCACTGCTGTGACCTACTGGAGTCAACTGTTGCCAAGGAATTCTTGTGTGCGGAAATGAGAGCGTGTGAGCTGGGGCCCATTAAAGTGATGTATGACATCTTAGACAAGGGCCATACTGAAGGGGTTAATGCAGTGCTGTGGAGGGACATTCGCTACGGAGCAGGAAGCAGGAAATGAATGGAAGGACATTCTAGAGCCCTTTGCCGTTTTCCCTCCAGGCCTCCTTCAAGACCTCCAGACAATCACTCTCTCCTCCTCTCCTTCCTTGCCTCTACTGTCCACTCCTCTCTTTCACCTTTATTGCACATCCAGAGGGCTGCAATACTGCAAACTCGCACCTGGCCCCAAGGCCTTATCCCCCTTTTACCCAGCCGGTTATTGTGGGCACTGTCAAATGGTCAGTCCAGCTGCAGTAGGAAGTTCCGTAGTGGTTACCTTGAATGTGGTCTACGGAGTTCGACTTGATTCAAGTAAATTCCATTTCAATTAACAAAGTTAACCTTACTTCACCGAAGAGCTATGACGCTGGTCTGAGGTAGCCGTATGGCAACAGAACAGACTTTAAGATGCCACTATAACAAAAGTCTGTGGCCACCAGTTCAGGTTGTGACTTACTGGTTCTGGGTTCTTAGAGATAAGTAGCAGACCCGTGTTAAGCACAAAATGTTAACAAGTTGTCTGGTTTGGTCCAGCCATCCAAGACGCGGCCTCGTGTGCACATGTACTGCTGTGTTCGAAACCGGACTACTGCTCTTTCAGTGTTGACCACTGCGCATTCACTCAAGTGTATAACACATCCTTTCACTGTGATACCCATCCACTCACTGCATTACACATCCACTCAACTGTATCACACATCCTATCACTGTGATACCCACACACTCACTGCATTACACATCCACTCAACTGTATCACACATCCTATCACTGTGATACCCATCCACTCACTGCATTACACATCCACTCAACTGTATCACACATCCTATCAGTGCCAGTTCTAGATGATTGCCGGTCTGGTGTCAGCCCCAGTCATCATCTCTCCTCTTTAGACCTACCAAGTACACCACAGGAGCCCTCCTCGTCCCTGACCCCCAGCCGACCCATTGACTGTCATGTCAGCTATTCAGGTTTGACTGGCTATGAGGTTTTAACAGGCAGGTATAGCAATATAACATGGTAGCTATGGAAATCCCCTGTGACAGGCAGGCGAGGAGATGTTTGTCATTTGTTTCAGGCGACTTGGATTTGCTCATAATTCAAAGTCAAGTCAAAGGTGAGCAAGATGGACCCCCTGCCCACCCTTATAAAAACATAATCGCACACACAAAATAATTTGGTACATACTAAAACTAGATACAGACAGACATACAGGTAGGCTGCATTCATACAACATCTATATTCAGATGTTTTTTTACTAATTGGTCTTTGGACTAATCGGATCAGCTCAAAAAAAACATCACACCCACACAAACAAATTACATTTTAATAAATGGAAGCTATCAGATGATCAAATAACTGACATTTCATGCAGCAATTGTGGCATATGACATTTATTATTTCACCAATGTTGCCATCCATCAAAAATATTTAAAACAAGAAAAACATATATGCATATACTATACTGTATATATTTTGTCCTGAGAGACAATATACAGCTCCGGAAAAAATTAAGAGACCACTACACCTTTTTCCTTCCTTTCCAAAAAAGCAGAAAAGGAAAGATTTGAGTGAGGAACAGAAGCTTTCAATTTGCAGTGGTCTCTTAACCCTTCTGTTCAAAATATTGTTTAGGGTAACTGTCCTGCTGTAAGATGAAGTGAGTTTTTAGAACCATTGGTTGAATCTGAGCTGCAGCAGTCAGCAATTATGTCATCAATTATGTCATCAATGAAGACATGAGCTTGTTCACATAACATGTTCCAGCAGGTTAGTATGCTAGTTCCTTTATTCGTCCACACTTTCCTCTTGCCATCACCATGGTACATGATAATATTTGTCTCATCTCTCTCTCTACTTTTAAGTCCATCCAGTTTTTGAGGCTAACTAGTGTTTTTTGCACCTTTGCAGTCCTGCCTCTGTAGTTGGGATAAGAACGGTAATGGCTGGCATATCCACGTCTGCCTTCTGGAGAGTGTTCCTGATTTCTCTGACAGTTCTTGGTTATCGTTTTTCTTCATTATAGTGAGTATTCTTTGTAGTTCTTCAATGACCATTTGCAGTTGCTGAGCTAACTAGTGCTTTTTTTCCTTGTTCTTAATGTACCAAACAGTTGATTTTGGCACGCCAAATGTTTTGGTTATGCCTTGGTGTATTCTAATTTATCTGCATCATGATGGTCCTCTTGACCTGCATTGATGCTCCTTTGGTCCTTGTGTTGTCAGAAATCAGCAACCGACTACAAATGCAAACCCTAAAATCAAGAGTAGACACTGACAGCTCTCGTGTGCATCCAGTTATAATGCAAACACTACAGTTGTAATAATAATAATTCTCAAAATAAAAGCATAAACTGTCTCCTTTTAAACCTGCTGGACACTTTCAGTGTTTCCAAGAAGATTAGGCACAGCAAATGTCAGTCCATAGGGGGTATAATGTGCCAGGCATAGGGTGTCATTAGAGCGAATGAAAAATGACCTCGGAGGACGGATGTATGAAGGGAAAGGAGCATGAAAGAAGAAAAATCATGCCCATTACAATGTCACAAATGATTTAAACTCTCCCCAAGAGCAGCATACGGTACACCAAAAATGAATATAACGAGAATGGCCTTGCTCTCCTCCATCAGCATCATTCACATGACCGTCCGTTATTTATCACCGTAACACTGCTTGATATGAGATTTGTATCCATGCAAATGCTGGATATGAACTGCGATGAGATAAGAACAGAGAGGGTTGACACTGTGATTACTCAAAGAAAAATAATCAGATGCATAATTACTTTGTTTTCACAAGTGGTATAAGGAACATCTCTTACTATCTACCGTCACGATATGTTGTTAAGTGCGGAACTGTAGCAGTGTGGTAACGCTGCTAGCAACACTCCATGCAAGCTCCCCACCAGGGACTTGGGTTCAATACCCTTCCACCTCTGTAAACCCAGCCAAGAAACACATTGCAAAAAACAATAATTATTAAAGCTGCAAGTTCAGCATTCAGCTACTATTGGCCTTATTGCACCACTTTAGCACTGAGAGACCCATAAACCCCAAATGTAATCACACTAAATAAACACAGATTAAAAAAAAATACTGTCATGTGGCCGTTATAGTACCACAATGTGATCATCACTGAATATACTTTCACATGTTGTCTCAATAAGTTCTCTAATGTTCCTCTCATTTACATGATTTGCTATTATGACACGATGATTACGATAAGTATCTGATTGATATGCATTAATGTGCCAGACCACACTCACATGAATATTCATATTGGTCAACACCTGTATTATACAATTATTAAAGGTCCACTTATGTAGAGGTGAAATATGGCAGAGTTGACAGGTTCCAACAGTAAATATGTTCCTTGTGAGGTGATGGACGGAAGGACCAATTGTCAAGATTCTAGACCACACATTGTGAGCGGCATGAGCTTGTACAGTTAGCTTTGTTCAACAGCGTCAACAGCATGTGATTGATCTGAACGTCCCTGCATTCATTACACGTTGGGATGATTTGAAACATGAAATGTGTCACGTCAAGTTTCGCGAAGATTTGTTATTTGTCCCTAAAGGAGTAGGCTTTGAAGTGTTTTTCACAGATTTCAAAATGGTGTAAAATCCAATATGGTGGACTTTTTTTTATGGGTATTATTGACTAAAATGTTCCTTTCTAGCAGGTTGACCTAGATACCAATTCACAAGCTACGTCACGCGGGTGGAGTGTAGCGAGCTTGTAACTTTAGAGGGCTGTTACAGGGTCACCGTGGGTCCAATCAGCATGTAAATGCACAAATGGGTGTGGGTAATTTGCCTTTACAATGCATGTTTGGATCCTTCTCTGCCATTGTATCTCACAGGAATTTGCATTTTAGCAGTAGCACTAGTAAACAAAACAAAAACATATGTTGTTACTCAAAGTGAACCTTTCACTATACTAATAACGGACAACTGTTAAAACCATCTAGCAGGTACTCCTGTTGCTTTTAAAAAATGAAAAAAATGCTAACTCACTGAATCCTCTTATCACGCTAATGATCCTATCTAAATAAAATAACGATATGAGAACAATGATGTGATGTGTTTTCTTTGGGATCTCTTGCAGCTGCCAAGACGCCCAAAACTTAATATAATTTGGACAACATGCTTGAAAGAAGATTTAGGATTGGTCCATACTCCCAATCCCAACAGGAAGCCTATTATTACATCACAGCTACAGTCATGGGACTGTTACCCAACCATGACGCAATTTCTCTCATACATATTGACAAAAATTCTCAGAGGAGCTTTGTGTTCGCTTTACAAGAGCATGTTCACAGGGAGAAAGTCTGATGGTTTTCATGAATATTTTGCTTTCATTTTAGCATGATCTTGTAACTTTGAAATCCTACCCCAGACATTGGCATTTGGAGCTGTGAGATTCCAGGAAGGGTGTTATGGGTTGATGTCATCGTCGTGGTAATCCCGCAGTGGGGAACGCCTGGCTCAGTGTTGCCCCGGCGATGGAAGGGTGTGTCAACAGATATACCATGCTGTAATGCCCAATGGCCGCCACTCTGACTCACTCCACATCAGAGTTTACCTTTCCCTCCCTGACCCCGCCCTATTTCAGCTCCGGAAACAGAGGCTATGTCCCACAGCTGTGGGCTTCTCTGACAAGCTCAGCCTTTCTCTGGAGAGAGAGAAAGAGAGAGAGACATGGCATCGGACACGTATTGTTACACAAGCAGTTGTGTTTATTGTGTCGTCAGAACTGCGGCTGCAGCTTCGGTACCAGCCGCAACAGCCAGTCTGTGTAAATTCTGCACCTCTGTATTTTGTCCGTATCTGTTTATTGTCGATCAGTGAATACAATAACCAGCGTGTTTACATGGTGAACAAAGGTGATTCTGATAAAGCCGAAAAATAACCGAAAAACAAAGCCAATATCCCTCTGTCACTTTAGATCAACACAAACGGCTAGGAGACTATTCCAGACAAGAAGCCTCCTCTTGTCCACTTCCCATTCTCCTAAGGGGCTCTGACTCGTATCCCTCGGCAGCGTCTACATGTCGCCCGGCGGCCACGCTCCGACGGCCGCGGCAACTCTTTGCTGCAGTCTCAACGCCTCTGACTAAGAGGCGCCCCCGTTTCCAGACAGAACGGAGCAGATGACACCACACTGGGACCCCGCGAGGAACCATCCGAACAAAAACTCCCCTGGGGCTTTCCACCGAGTCCCTGAGACATTTCACTAGTTTAACTCTGAGAGGGACCATGGGTTTTTCCTGAACCTGGGATCTGACCAGAATCTTACAGGGACCTTGGCATGAACGACCTGCATTACAACCAGAGGGGGTGTCCTGTGGAGTGCCGAGCACATTCAGTGCCTGAAAGTTCATATCTTAACACGGGCGTGTTTTCAGCATCCATATTTTCTGCAGTGGCAATGCCACCCTCCCATTCTTTCCTCCTCCATTTCTTTCCTTTTCAACAGCTCGGAAAGGCTGTGGCTCCTCACAGGGACCACAGGTGGACAGACTTCAGGGGAAACGGAGCGACGAAAGAGTGACGTGTTAAAAGAGAATGAGTTATAGGGAGGAATACGGAGAGTTAAATGGACGAGCGGAGCAAGTGGAGCGATGGGTCGAGAGGAAGGGATGAAAAATGTGCATGTGTGTGTTATCCGAGAGGGTTTAGGTGGGTTGGTTTGTGTGTGCGCGTGTGTGTGCGCGTGTGTGTGCGTGTAAGTTTAGATGTGTACCTGCATATGTGCGTTGCCCAGGGCTGTGTTCAGAACTATCCTAACGCCGTGGCTAACCAAGAAGACCGACACAGTCTCACTGAGCGGGAAGAAGGCGATCGTGATGAGTGTGGTCGTTCTCAGCCTGGGCCACCGCGACACCCTGGTTGAGGTGCAGCACCGAAGTCACTGTCACCCTTGTCAGCTCCCATTAGCTGGTTCACTGAACCCCCTATAGCAAGGTACCATCAAAACCAACTCATAATCTACTTCAACTAACCCAAAGCCATAATCAATCATCAACATCCATTTTAAATGACATTTTAAATATCTGTTGATAAAATGAAGCTAGTGGAATATGTAGAACATCACAGAACGTGGTGGCCCAAGGTGGAATGAGCAGCGGGAACCAGAGGAAGTTGGACTGGAATAGTTAATCATCTGAAATAAAACTGTGGCCAAAAACAATATGTATGTCGTGAGGACCAGACATGCCTGAGAACTATGCATCCCAACGGGATGTTCCACATAGAAGTGAGATGAAATGTTAAGTTTCATGTAATATAATCTATCAAAGTACCAAAGTAATACATAGAACACGATTTAATTGAGCATTCACCTTTTGTTTTTATTGCTTTAGTCATTGGGGACACTTCGGAATACTGATTACAGTACAAGTAAAGGACAATACATTCATAAGCACTGACTTTGTGAAATTACCATACAATCAACTGCATTGTAGAACTAAGTTGAGGGTGCACACAATGTTTGACAAATTGTGTTCATTATCTTTAAAACGAAATGGTCCAGCAGTCAGAATAATAAAAAATTCAAAACATGAGCATAATTTATGTTCACCCCTATGGAAACATCTGTCCTAATCCCAACCATGTATTAAGATTCTCTGATAAGTATCGCAGTTGGTTGGCCGTGGTATTCAAACCCAGGCCAAGTCAATAAGGTTGTGAGGATTGACGAGGTCAAGAAAACAATGTATCCTATGTATGGGGTCATCCATGCAGTGGACTGACAGGGAATTCCAGACTGGATTTACAATCCCTGGGGAATTCCACACCCCGGCAGAGAGACACTTGCCTGCCCTTGAATCAGCTCTGAGGAATGGCTGAAACAACGCTGAGAAAACGCCATACTCGGCAATGTGCCACAATCACCCCCCCCCCCCCCCCCCCCCCCCGGTGAGACGTGAACTGGTGAGGTCATAAATAGAACCGGGCCCCAGTCCCATGGACTTGGATCTGTCCTCAGTGAGACCTCAGACAACCTGAGCGATACCACATCCAACGTTAGGACGCCACGATCCGTTACTCACGTCAGTGTCGTGTAGGGCACTGTATCCCCCCAGCTGCAGGTACAGTTTGTCGTCGGCGAAACAGCCTGTTCATCAATCAAATAAGTGTCTCTAAGTCCAAACGCCGCCATGCTTCATTGTGCCTTAGCCTGACAGGAAAACAGTAAGAGCCTGATACGGACACCCCAAAATAATTAGGTTGTTAGCAGCGTGCCTGCCTTTCCTGAGAAAACCTTTCAATTTATAACCATGTCTTTAATCATCGACAGTAACGGGGCTCAATGACGGCCGGTAATGGAGAGGCCGGTTCACTAATTGTATGCAGGCAAATAAAGCCCCCTGGTGACTGGCCATCAAAAGCAAGAGTGAAACACGTCGTTACAAAAGGTTTAGGGTGCCCAACAAATTTCTACTTTCCTCTGAATAAGTCCCCACTGTCTCTCATTTCGCCAAAAGATCTCGAAGATGTTACTTCTGAAGAAAACATCTTTCAACAGAAAGATGCGGTCACTTCCCACAAGCATAACGGTTTTCCCCCCCTTCACAACCTGACCACTTACACAGAGTCCAACCAACAAAAGAAATGGCGAATGAAAAGAAAACAAACAAATAAACAACAGAGTGGGGATCCAAGCCAGAGGGATTAAAGCAGGTTTCTCTTTAACTCATCAGTTTGTCCAACACCAACACAGGACTAATGATGGAGGACACACACAACAGGGTGAAACACAAATTAGACAAAACCTGTCCTTTTTGCCTTGCTAAAACGACACAACATACCACAGAGAAAGCCAGCGCTGTGCTGCCAGACGTATGCCAAGGTCACAGAGCTCCCCATTCACAGAATTCTGCAGCCGTGCCGAGGCCTCTTAATTTAATCTTGATACGACTAATTGCCCCTCGCTGGTGCGCCTGTCAGGATCCAGGTGATAACTCATTAGCGTGACGTTGTGCCTCATCGGGTTAGAGCTCCACGCTAGCCATGACACAACCACACACACGCACAGGGTTGGTCCAACATGTGGACACTGTGTGCAAGCATGCACCTGCGGGGCAGGGGGCGACACGTGGGCATCCACTCTCAAGAGACAAAATGAAGGCAGTTGTGGAAAAATAACATTTTCTACACAGATCATACACAAGAAAAGAGGGTTCACCTGTGCACTATGCTGCTTCTGTTACCACCATTTGCATCGACCAGCATCTGTGTCAGAGACTAACTTACTCAGGCCTGTTGCTGATGCAGGGAAAGGTGGGTATGATTCACGGGGCCTGTGGCTTGGCATAATAATGACAATGTCTTCTATATGTGAGGGGGCCCAGGCATATATCTTTTCAGGGAGCCCAGGATTCCTGACAACGGCCCTGGACTTACTCACCGAAGCCAGTCACCAGGTTAGTCTTTGGGGACGGTGTTATAGAATGTCCTGTGCGTGTGCCAGAGTTATCTGTTAACACTGTGTCAGACTCTGTAGGCAAGACAAAGACAGTGGCTGTCCTAACACACTTATTACCACCACTGGGATGTATCGAAGTCAAAAATGACAACAGAAGTCATCACCCTGGGAACTGAAACAAGTTAACCTGGTTGTGGAGCATAAATCATCGCTTTTGTGTGATCTGACCAGCCGGTCCTGTTTGTAAATGTTGACAACCTGACAAATGGGGACATGAGTTTAAACAAACACAACATTTTATTCTGTGTTGGGTTATGCAGAAGTGACAGGGGAAAGCTCTTCCATAAAGTGACAGACAACGGCATTCCTTTGACGGTGAGTTACTATAGGGGAATGGGTGGGGTAAATGGAAAAAATTACAACAGCAGATTCCAGGGGGAATGGAGTTCAAATCTCACCCCTTTACTGGTGTCCAACTCTCTTTTATTGCATACATTTCACGCCCAGGTTGTATGCCCGGGCCTCACTTACCATTACCCTACTGTTATAAGACAAATCACATGGCTCGGACTTGTGCCGAGGCAACTGACAAATCAAGGATTTAGTTTCGCTGAAAAATGTTGCCTTGATAAACAAAACCATTGAGAAAACAACAGCTCGATCTGATGTCGTTTTTGCGTTCGTGCACGCAAACATAGGCAGGAAAATGGCATGCAACCTGTGTCTAGGCCCTGTCTTCTGTAAGCCTCCTGCTTTCTTATTCAATGCAGTGGTGACCTGTAGCCGAAAATCTCTTAATGTAGGGAAAATAGGGTGAGGGGGTTTATTACCTAGGACTAGGCTCGCGGTGCAAACATATTTCAACATCAACCACCCTCCCTTCGACGGGGGAATATACTTGGTCTGCATATGACATGCGTTACGCTAGCAGGCTAAATCACAGTTCAGCAATAAACAGTTTGCTTTCGCGATGTCCAAGAGTCCAACATCAGTAGGTACCCAAGCAGAAAGTGCCTCGAATTCGAAGTCGTACGCGTCACATTTCCACCCTTGTAGAATAGTGCACGCAAACCATGGCCAGCCGGCTCACCACTATTATATTAATTATTAGGGTCATTACAGGCCTAAAAAAAAGTCTATAATAAGCAGTCATGCAGACAGAGAAGACGTACGATATGGGAAAAAAACTTCACATAAGACATTTTTATTTTTAACCGACATGTTAGTGCATAATGCCAGCCTATTAGGCCAATCGAAGTCCTTTCAAGATAGCAGAACTGAATGAGACTCAAAACATTTGCCCTTAAACCTTACCTGCCCACTGTTTGGTTGGCGAGCTGTCGCATTCGATTGAATTGCTTCTTCATTTTTTATTTGTCTGCGTTACCACCGATGGATAGAGCGACTCCACATATCTCACTGACGAACAGTCCGGGTCTCCAAAAAGAGTAACGAAACACTCCACCCTTTACCAATCATTTTTTCCCATAGCTACAAGTAAGACATCTAAAAAAAAAAAAGCTGAAAAGGTGAGATATCTTCAACGCATTGTACAAGCCCTGTCACCCAGTCAGCGGCTCAGAGATGCTGGACCAATTTCTCCCCCGGCTGTGACAGCTCACGACACGACGCTGCGCGCTGCGCAGTATGGTAAATGTAGTTTCGATCAACCAAAGGTTCAGCCTACAAACAGAGTCGAGCCCATACGCTCTTCTGCACATATTTAATCAAGGTGATGGTAAATCTATTTATTTCTACCTTTCAAAACAACTAAAGCCCTTATTCAGTTTAAAGCAATTCCGTTGCTCTATATGGGTTACACTAGACAATAGGTATATTCTGTGTATGTGATATTTCCGTGGGGTACTTGCAGGCTGCATCCACAATAAACAGACCTTTTATATTTAATTATAGGCAATGTAACCTACCCTTAAAATTTTGTGAAATATGCATCTAAAACAACATATTAGGTCATGTTTGAGGAACCAGCTTAAATGCCTGGTTGGTCACACACAGACTCTGGCACGGTCCTTAAAATGTCCTTTGAGCAAGGTAAGTTTGCTGAAAGTATAATAAAGCAGTCAAGTAAAATAACCAGCACTCAGATATGTTTTGTTAGTAAGGTAAACAGCATCATCTTGTGGCTGTAGACAAAGTGACACAAACATTCTTTATTCTTAATTTGCATAGTTTGTGTTTATCAGCGATGATAGCTTTTTACGAAAGGACAAAAACATTATTTTCATAATGCCAAATAGGGACAATGCAATTAATTGGATTTTTTCATATGGCACGGACTAGCAAAATTCCTTCACTGACGGGTGCATATAGGTTTGAGAAATGCTCCGTTTTATAAATATATATATAAATAATGAAAAAAGATTCAGTGGACTGAAAATGTGTGTTTGAATTTTTAATGGTATTGTGAATTGTGAAAACATATTCATGTATGTATTGAATTATAACTATTGTTTTTAAATCTGATCAAATGTGGATAATCACCGTGTCTTACTTAATCACAGTTTCACTTACTATATTGTCAGCGATTTATTTCCTTCGGGCAGATTGCAGATTTTGAAACTATTTTGGAAGTTTGAAGTATCTAAAATAGATTTTTTGTTAATTCTATAGACCTAGACTTCAATTTCTCAGTTTTGTTGGAGGATTAAGATCAGGTCATGCCAGTTAAAATGTTACAATAAGTCATAGACTTTTAGATACATATACAATTAATTATTAACATAGCTAATGTCTACAACGATTTGATTGCCAGAATATAAAGAAACCATGAAATATATAACCTCCTGTGCGGTAGGTGGCGTATATGGACAGTCGTCCATGAGTAAAATCCGGTAACATTCTCAAGAGAAGTATCTGGTTTTCCCCTGAGTTTACTTGTTGAATGATACAAACACTGAAGTTTTGATTTTTTTTCCTCGGTAATTTCAAAACATTTATCGTCAACTTGGTGTAAAATATCTTAATACTGTCTTCGTTATTCCACTGTATTTGGATTGAGAAAAATGCGGGACCGTACTAAGGAATTGGGCAATGTGAGTAAAAAAGAAAAAGAAAAACAGGCTAACGTTAGCTGACCAGCAAGCTAATTTATGCTAACTAATTTAAATGATGTATTTCTAGCTAGCTAGTTTATACGTTTATGCATGGTCAATTCTGTGGTTTAATGGAGAATTGGAACATATCTTTTCGTATGTTGTTTATGTATCGGGTACTTCTCCCTACATAGTTTTCTACTTAGCATATAGCCAGTTAGCTGAGAGTTACACCCAAACCAGGATGGGCAAATGGCTAGAGATGGACATTTGTTGGAAGTTCAATGTCACACTCATTATGTATATATATATATATATATATGTTTGACTATATTAGTTACATGAAAATGATGTGCACTAATGAGACTTGTTTATTCTTTCGCCTCTTTTAACAGACCGCGGAGACGTCAGACGAAGATGAAGAGGGAAGGGCACTCATCACACAAGGAAATTCTACGCTACGGGAAGAGAAGGAGAATGAGGCGTTTTTCAAGAAGGTGAAATCTTGCACACTTAAATGAAAAGTGAAACCATGTCAACTGTTCGCATAATAGCATGTATGGCGACATAATATCAGTTTCAAGCAATTCTCTTCTTCAGTACTCATCTCATGATTGTTGTGGATGCCAAAGCACAGGAACTGTTTGTTGTGTCAACATACAACTTCCGTGATAATGGGGTCTGCAAAGTTATAAGCTGAAATACTGTCAAGTTAAAACCAGTTGCGTTTCTATATGCGCAATGTACATGTTATACTTAAACGTCATTGCACCACTAACTTTGCAGGGAGATACAGATATCCTGGACCTTAAGTGCCCTAAACACAGTTTTACAAATTTACCTGTTTTACACTAACCATCCTGTGGATCCATTTTAATCAGGTCCAAGAGATCCGAGAGGGAATGGAGACACTTAAAAGGAAGGTCTCTGACCTTGAGAATAAACAGAAGACGGTGTTGGGTGTAGCACTGCCAGAGGATGGTCAGTAGATCAACGCTGAAATCAGTGCCAATATGTTGTTGGTTGTCAATGTTTAGAGTATTGCAATGTGAGCTGTTGCTTAATTGATCACTGGACATCCATGTACTGTCAGAAGGCATACAATGCACTATTCCTGTATTGGTTTTGAAGGGCATATTTTTTTTTTTTAGATTTGCTTTTGTTTCCTACTGGCTTCCTATTTAGGGATTTGTCGCTGTGCCCGTTGACTGTAATTAAAATGTAATGTTATGACTTTTCTTCCTTGTTCAGACATGAAAAGGGAACTCCAAACCCTTAGGGAAGAAATCAAAACGATGGCAATGCAGATTCAAAGAAAACTAAAGAGTGAGTATTACTAACCGGAAGAAGTTGATCGGATTTTGACCAATAATTGCAATTAATTTGGTGCCTTCAGTGGATGCATCTGAGGACCGGAAGTCAGGGTCTTTGTATTTTGTTTATTTGTGGGGTGTTTCACAGCCATTGAGCCGAAGAAAGGAGATGATGATGGGAAATACATCCCCATTAACCTGAGGATGCAGAGAGCACAAGTGAGGCTTCAAATCTGAGAAAACTACATGTATCTAAATGTCTTGGTTGTAAACCAAGATACTGTAAGTAGGCATCAATTTATCTCTCTCTCGCTAGCACGGCATCTTGTCTCGGGAATTTGTGGAGTTAATGGGTCACTGCAACACAATCCAGGCGTCTTACAGAGATCGCAATGTGGAGAGGATTCAGAGGCAGCTCAAAATCAGTAAGTCAGTAAATCTGGTCCTGTTGTTATATGGCGTGTGATAAAAGGGATTTTAACACTGTGGATTTTTGGTTTTTAAATTCAAGACTGCAATGCAGTAGTTCATTCGTGCAGTGAATTCAAACTGACATTACATTGTGCCACCCCACACCACCACCAAGACAGCAACTGATCAGGTCATTCTGTCCTTCCAGCTGGCAGCAATGTTACGGATGAGCAGTTGGACTCGATGCTGGAAACTGGACAGACTGATGTTTTCACACAGAATGTGAGCGCTGATTCACCGGCTGACTTAACATACCCAGAAGAGATGGGTGGTGAAACCAGCTGACGGCAATATCACAACACTTCTCTTCTCCTTTCTGTTGGGGTGGTTTCTTGTAATCTTAGACTCTTCCCTCTTACTGTAATGCAGCTATGTTTTGTTTATAGGATGACGAGGTAGTCTAGGCGACCTCTTTATCATTGGGTGTGGGATAAAGACAATTGCCTACACTTGGAGTGACCACTTGTTTTCATTTAAAACCCTTGTTTGCTTGCATTGGTCTACAGGTTTGGATTTGGTGAGCATTGTTGTTCAGGCCATTCTTAGAAATCCGTCGTAGTCCTTAGAGTTGTGAAAGGAAAAACCCCTAATAGGTGAAACCCATTGGACGACCTTGATATAGTCACTTCAGGAGTAGTCGATGAGCCCTTGACTGGGCGTGTTTTACGTGCATTTAAATAGTCAATTAGTTTTTTTATTATAGAATGTTTCTGACATCAACTCTGTGATGTTTTGTCAGGCCGTTAACAGGCTGATTGTACGTGCACTCTTCCTCTCGTAGATCCTGGTCGACGCTAAAGCCACTAGACAGGCTCTGAACGAGATCGAGTCCCGGCATGATGAGATCCTCAAACTGGAAAGGAGTATCAGGGATCTGCATGACATGTTCCAGTATCTGGCCATGGAGGTGGAGGCTCAGGTATGACCCAGGAACACGCCCAAAGCCCGGTTATCACCTCAGACCACTGGGTCACACCCTGTGGAACGGGTGGCTGTTCGAAATGTCTTCTCGCGGCTGTGTGTGTGCTATTCTCTACGCCCCAAGTTTGGGTTATTTGAAATGACAGCCCTGGATGGCTCTGTGGCAGAAGTTGCTACTTCCGTCAAAGATGCCATCTCCAGCGCGCACACTGATGCAGAGCGGGCTCGATTCTGACTCAGTTTCAGGAAAGAGCTCTGTCTCTCACCACTTATCGGTCCAGTGAAGCATAAAATTTATTTTAAAATCACTTGTTCCTTCCTACAACTGTGTACGGATTTGGCTGGATGATAATGTGTCTTCTAAAACACATTGTATAGAAATTATATGTGCAAACCTCATACGAAGTGCGGTATAAGCTTCAGCACCACTGGATTCAGTACTTACAGTGGTGCTCATAGGTTTGCATACCCTGGCAGAAATTGGGACATTTTGGCATTGATTTTGAAATTATGAATCTGTGATCATAGGAAGCCAGTTACTATCACATAGTTGTTTGGCTCCTTTTTAAATCATAATGATAACAGAAATCACTGATATGGCCCTGATCAAAAGTTTACATGACCTTGAATGTTTGGCCTTGTTACAGACACAAGGTGACACACAGGTGAAAATTAAACTGTGGTTTTTTAAATTGCAATTAGTGTCTGTGTATAAATATTCAATGAGTTTGTTAGCTCTCATGTGGATGCATTGAGCAGGCTAGATACTGAGGCATGGGAATCTGAAAAGAAATGTCAAAAGACCTGCGTAACAAGGTAATGGAACTTTGTAAAGATGGAAAAGGATATGAAAAGATATCCAAAGCCTTGCAAATGCCACTAAGTACTGTTTAATCACTTATTAAGAAGTGGAAAATTCAGGGATCTCTTGATACCAAGCCAAGATCAGGTAGAGCAAGAAATATATCAGCCAAAACTGCCAGAAGAATTGTTCGGGATACAAAGAAAAACCCACAGGTAACCTCAGGAGAAATACAGGCTACTCTGGAAAAAGACAGCGTGGTTGTTTCAAGGAGCACAATATGATGATACTTCGATGCTGCATTGTCGAGTTGCCCCTTAAGAAGCCTTTACTGCACCAATGCCATAGCTGCGCATGGGATGCTCTTGGACTTACCAGCATGACAATGACCCTAAGCACAAGGTCAAGTTGACCAGAAAAAAGAGAAGGTTCTGGAGTCTCTATCTCAGTCTCCTGTCCTTAATATCATGGAGCCACTCTGGGGAGATCTCAAATGTGCGGTTCATGCAAGACGACCAAAGACTTGGCGTGACCTGGAGGCATTTTGCCAAGACAAATGGGCAGCTATACCACCTGCAAGAATTCAGGGTCTCTTGGACAACTATTACATAAGACTGCACACTGTCATTGATGCTAAAGGGGGCAATACACAGTATTAAGAACTACGGTTATGCAGACTATTGAACAAGGGTCAGTTCATTTTTTTCTTTGTTGCCATGTTTTGTTTTATGATTGTACCATTCTGTTATGACCTACAGTTGAATGCGAATCCCATAAAAAAAAGACGCCACGTTTTGCCTGCTCACTTGTTTTCTTTACAAATGGTACATATATTACCAGTTCTCCAAAGATATGCATACTTTTGAACACAACTGTATGTTTATTTTCTGGTGCGAATATTCTCACACAACGTTGTCTTTTATATGCTTCGGTATCCTATCATCTACTAATTTTGTTTAGGAAGGCAATTGTCAAAGCTGCTCAGAGGAATGGTTTATGGTTTCTTTACTCCAGGCTCATTCAGAGTTAGATTCCCTTAATTCCCTGTGCAGGGGGAGATGGTGAACCGCATTGAAGCCAACATCATCAACTCAACCAACTATGTGGAAAAGGCCGTGGCAGACACGGCAAAGGCCGCCACCTACCACAACAAAGCACGCAAGGTAAAACTTTTATTGCAAGGTTGTGCGTAACTATGACAAGTTGGAATATGAACATTGATCGTCTCCTCCCGTCATGTTCTCCCTCTATAGAAGAAGATGTGGATCGCATTATGCTGCGCAATTCTCCTCATCATTTTAGCCATTTCATTGGCTATCTCCTTCTCTTGAGATCCAGAACGTGTAAGTTCACTCTTGACGTATGCTTTCTAATCAAAGTAAACATTTGTCACAAGCACAGAATAAAGTAGGGCTAATGGTATGTTGAAGTGTTTACTTACAGATCTTAATAAGTATGAAGTTGGAATGCGATCAGTATACAGTAACATTTTTGGAAAGGCTGCCAAAATTGCTTCCATCCAGTCATAACTATGTGGTATGAAGGTAGACATAATGAAGACAATGTGTTTCATGAAAATATAATCTAAAACAGTGTTGAGTATGTTGTGAAGATCTTGGTAGGAAAGATTAAGAACTAGGTTTGTTTAGGAAATTGTATTTTACAGGTCAATGTGATTGAGCAATTGTTTTTTTTGTTGGTAAACACTTAATCATTCTTCCTTTTTGCAGTGTTGCCTTCCTCTAACTCACTCTCCTGCCCCGGGACCCTGAAAATAAATCCTGTCTTACTGATCTCACTGACCTCATAACAAACACTATGCTCAGACTTACCGCTGTAGACAGTAGACACCCCAAACAACTGTGGTCGGCGCTCACACACTAAATCCACAATTCTAAGCCAAGGACTTATTCGGCCACCCCTGTGGCCACCTATATTTCACTGGCACCCTGAACGTACTTGGGTGGTCAACTTGTTACTCAACCTGTTGGACCTGTGCGTGTTCATATGCAAGGATGCACGCGTGCAGTATTGGAACAAGTCCGAGTTACTCAGGAAAACGAATAGCTAAAAGGCGACTCTTATTGTATTAGTCTTTTATTTTATGTACAAAGCAAAAGAACATTTTGGACTTACGACTTCTGGTTTTGGAAACGCAGACATAGATTAATATAATTGTGTCGCCATTAAGACCTACGCAGTTTTACGAAACTTCAAAGGTATCTGAAACGGCTTCCGTGTAACCCTTGTACATAGATGCAGTTTTATAAAGAATGATTGCCTCCGGAAATTGATGTCTCCAATCAAGACGTTGCCTGAGCACAGCAATGAATGGCCCACTGCTCCAGTGTTGTCCCATTCTCTTCAGTATTTATTTATATTTTGAATATTGTTGTGGAAGCTGCTACGTTAAGTCTGGATACGATAACAATCAGTAACGGAAATACCCATAGTTGTGCCTTTCGCCCCTAGTTTAGTTTATTTCGTGCTGACGGTCCACTCAGTTTTCTTTACGATTGAGGTAGTGTAGTACACTATCTTATTTTATGAAGGAATTGAAACTGTTCTGCAATTATTCAGTGCTCTTCTGCTTAAAAAAATTGAACCATTATTTTTTTTTGTTCTCAAGTTCAGATAGGTCAGCCATGGTGCTTTATCCTAGCCTTTATTCTCTGTGCTGACCAGCTCTATGAAATTACTGGCAAGGACAGAACTTATAAAAAAGAGAAATTGGATGAATGAGAGCAGTGAGGAACATTGCTACTGTATATTGTGTGGCTGTTTAATTTTGTATCAAACTTTCAGCTCTTATTTTAATGTAGAACTTGTTTTTAAATAAAATTGCCTTTTAAATGTTTATTCTTTCTGGGTTTGTTTTTCACAGATTCAATATAAATTAGCAAAGATTAAAATGTTGCAGATTTAAGTGTTACATTTTCTATTACTGGACATCAGTGGTTCCTATCACTGGTCCCCCCAAAAAGCACACATTTTTGTTGTAGCCTTGAACAAGCACCAACAATTAAAGTCAGTGAAGGTCTGATAGTTGACAAGTTGAATCAGCCATGCTTGGCCAGGGCTACAGTAAAAATAGGTATTGTTGGGAGTACTTAAAGACTGGAGTTGGGAACCATTAGCGTACAAAAGACAAGGCTACATAAGCAAACACCTGATTGGGTAAATACAAATGGAACACAAATCTCCCTATATGCCTACAGCCAGCAAAATATAACTTAATTCTTCATGGTATAGGATTTATGAACACTGCTCCAAAAAAAATTAAGGGAACATGTAATAATCACAGTATCGCAGCATGTCAATTAAACTTCAGGGATATCAATCTGTCCAGTTAGGAAGCATAAGCGATTGTAAATCAATGTCACCTGTTTTGGTGCAAGTGAAAGTGACAATAGGGTTCACTGGAGAGGGAACAGTAAGACAACCCACAAAAAGGGAATGGTTTTGCAGGTGGTGGCCACAGACAATTGCTCTCTCCTTATCCTCCCTGACTGACCCTTCCCTAGTTTTGCTAGAGTCCTTGTCACTACTGGTGCTGTCGCAAGGTTTGCTGTGCCTCCCAGTACAGTCTCAAGAGCATGGTGGAGGTAACAGGAGACGGGCCGTTACATGAGAGCTGGACAGGGCCGTAGAAGGTCCTTTGTGCGAGGAGGAAATGGAGAAGCACATCCAGAGCCCTACAAAATGACTTCCAGCGGGCAACAGGTTGTGCATGTTTATGACCAAACTGTCAGAAACAGACACCATGAGGGTGGCATAACGGCCCGACGTCCTCTAGTGGGACCAGTGCTCACAGTGCAGCTCAGTTGGGAATCGCCAGAGAACACAAGAATTGACAGGTCCGCCACTGGCGCCCCGTTCTCTTCACAGATGAGAGCACAGGTTCACACGGGGCACGTGACAGACCTGAGTCTGGAGACGCTGTGGTGAACATTATGCTGCCTGCAACGTCATCTAGCATGACCGGTTTGGCAGTGGGTCAGTGATGGTTTGGGGAGGCATATCCTTGAAGGGTTGCACAGACCTCCCCGTGCTAGCCAACGATACCCTGACTCTGGTTAGGTACTGGGATAAAATCCTCAGACCCACCTTACACTGGTGTAGCGGCCCTGAGTTCCTGCTGGTGCAAGACAATGCCCGGCCTCGTGTGGCCAGAATGTGTAGGCAGTTCCTCGATGACAGTCATTGATGCCATTGACTGACCCTCAGGTTCCTCAGACCTGAATCCAGTTGATAATCTCTGGGATGTCGTATCTTGCATCCAACGTCGCTAAGTAGCACCACAGACTGTCCAGGAGCTCACTGATGCAGGTCTGGGAGGAGATCCCCCAGGACACAATCCGCCGTCTCATCAGGAGCATGCCCAGACATTATGAGTGCATACAGGGGGCCATACACTACTGAGTCACATGAGTTTCCATGATGAAATTCACATAATTTGGAACAGCCTGATTTCAATGGTTTACTTAAATTTTCAGTGGGAGTTTGAATCCAGCCCTCAATCGGTTGGTGATTTTGGTTTCTACTGACTGTGGTTTCATCATTTTGTTCAACAAATTACAGTGTACAGGTCTCTACACAATGTAAAGCTTTTGATCTTTAATATATTTCGTTCATTGAGACCAGTTGTGTGATTTAAGTGTTCCCTTTTTTTGAGCAGTGTAGTTTACACATGACATACACTTCCATCGAGAAACGGGTATTCTACTGTTACTCCCACTTGGTCACACATGGACAAAAACATCACATTTACACTTTCATTTCAAACTCGGTAAGACAACCACAAACTCCAAATACATTTTTGGCATTTTTATTCAACTGTCATTTTGTCTTTCAAGTAAAACAATGGAATTACAAGGGAACAAAGGAATGTAACAAATGAAAGAGACAAATCAACAAAATAAGACCATCACCATATTCCACCCATTCACTCCAACAGCACCCTGCCCCAAAATAGTTTGACAGAGAAGTTGGAACTTCACCAGGTTTTATCCAATTACTTATATGAAAGAAGAGCAATGACAAAATGATGATCATAGAAATCCAAATCGAAACATGAAATATTTAGAATTTGGTAGCACTGATGCTAAGGGTGCTTTGCCTGTGATCTTGCAGAAGTGGATCCTTTTTGTGGTCCGTCATCAACTTGGTAAGTTCCACATCCCAATGTCAAGTACTTTAATAGGCAAACTGCGATCTTGGCCTAATAGGCAATCTTGATTCACACTGACTCAATACCCCTTTTAGTATAAACTCCATGACATTTTGACCACAATGTTGGATGGCGAGTAGAATTAAATCAAGGTTCTGCTCCCGTTTCTGCACTGCCAGTGCATGAAAACTACTATCTTCAAGATACATGACAAGCTCAAGAGAGACAGACATATTTAGAGCGTCACAGATGTGAGGTACCAGGAACGGAGTAGTAATTTGATTGAAATTGATGTAAAAAAAAAAAAGAAAAAAATAATATATATATACACTAGAACATAATGCACGCAACTGCCGAAGACGTGATGTGCCAGATGTGCAAATGAAAAATGCAGGCTTGGATTTAAAAAGAAAGAGTCGGACAGGAAATTACAAGATGGGGAGGCCTAAGCAAAGACTAACTCCAGCATAGTGCAGCAAAGATCACATTTACCGATCCACTCTCTTCCTAATACCCTTGGAAGAAACCATAAAATATCCATAACTTATCAACTGACTAGAAACAAGTAAATAGAACAGCTGACAAAATGTCCAGAACTCAACTGCCTAAAACCTTCAAATGTCACTCAAAAGCTTGCTTTGAATGTTGCATGAATGATTCTCACCGATAACCCTGGCAGAGGATGAACTCTGTATATAGGGGACAATCTAATCCTCTCGAACACACACACATCTTTTAGCATTCCAGTCTTTTTATATGTTTTACAGTACATAGTGTGAACTAACAATAGACTCCCTCTCGCACCTCGTCCCAAAGTCCTTGTGTGCAGTCAAGCCACTGTCCGGGTGAGGTGACGCCTTCGGACTACAACACCTTACCTTTGGGAAGGGCACGATCGACGGTGCCACCTTTCTCTCTACAGGCGGTCTGGCATCCCTGAGCCTTTCCCCGGTCGATGACGGCTGAACTGCAGAGGAGACCGGCTCTAATGTGGGGTGGGGAGAGGGCCCAGGAGGGAGGGAGGTCACCGACTCAACAGTTCGGCTCTGGCCTCAGTCAGTGTGGACAAAGCAGCAACTCTGGAGGTCATTTTCCCTTGCCTTCATGATCCTGTCCTCTCTCCAGTCAGAATCCCTCGCTCCCTCCGCTGTTTCCATTTTTTTTTCTTAATCTCCAATCCGCCCATCATGTCTTGTTGTGTTGTGCAGAGGAGGAACGGGAGGAGCGGGTGTTGGCGGCCGGTGTGCGGGCCTGAGCCGCCGCCATGGCTGCCACGCTGCGCAGCACCCGGTCCGGCGTGCCCTCCCCCGAGCCAGCGTTCCCCTCCTGGGAGAGCCTTTCCCGCTTCTGGGCATGCCTCTCCTTCCTCTCCTTCCGGGTCTCCCTCCCCCGCCCCTCTCCTTCCTTCCTATGGCTGCGCCTCCTTCCCCTCTCCGTACTGCGTTCCCCCTCGCTGCCAGAGGAGGGCGCTAGTGAACGGTTGCGTCGAGGCCCTGTGCTCTGGGAGCTGAGGCTGTGGGTGCGCTGGCTGCCGCTGGTACTGCTGCTCCGGCTACTGCCTCCGCCATCGCTACTCCCGCTGCTGCAGGCGCTGTGGCCCCTGGACGATCGTGTGTCCCTTTCGCCCGCCTCTTCCTTTCCTTCCAAGGTTTTCTTGTCTTTGTACTTCTCCTCCTTCTTGACCCCCCTCTTGCTGTCCGTTTCCAGCGGCGGGACAAGAGCGCCGGGACACTGGCGGGTGGAGCGCGCAGCATTGCGGCTTGACTGGACGGGGGCGGTCAGCTTGCTGCTTCCCGCTTTGCTGTTGCAGTGGGCTTGGGGAGTGGCCGGGGCACTTTTCGGCTTGGACCTCTTGTCAGAGGAAGTGGGAGTCGAATTATGCCCGCCAGTCTTAGCAGCAGGGTCCTTCCTGCTACCGGGGGTGTCAACCCTACCTCGCATCGCAAGGAGTTTGGCTGCAGCATTCAGGGCTGAACACCTCTTCCCCAGGACCTCTGGCTGGGGAGGGGTGGAGGGCACGCTGTTGGTCTGTGGTTTGCCGTCCGAGTTGGGCTGAAGAACAGAAGATTTCCGGGTGACCCTTATGGACGATGTCTCACTGCCAGACTCGCCAGTACCAGTGTTGTTGGACACAGCCCTGCTTTCCTGTTTCGAGCTCCTGGCGGATCTTCTCCTCCGCCCATTGCTCTCTCCATTCCCCTCTTTCTCTGGTCGGCTCTGGGCCGAGCGGGTGAAGCGCCGATCCTTCCAGGGCTTGGAGGTGTCAGAGTCTGAAGAGGAGGACCTTGACGGAGTCCTCAGGGTGGAATTGGTGGACTCTTTCTCAGTCATCCTCTTTCCCTTCTCTTGGTCAGGGAGCTCCTCCCCTCGTCTCCTCTTGGCCGGGGCCCTCTTTCCTGCACTCTTCTTCTGCTGGGATGAGTGGGTGGGAGTGGATGTGGAGCACACCGAGGAGGGAGAGGTTGAGCGCACCGACTCCTGACTGCTCTGGCGGCTGAGGGGTCTCTTCTTGCTGGTGGCGATGTCATCTCCGGCACGCTCCTCTACCTTCTGTACATCCGCTTCCTCTGGCAGAGGAGCCACTGGGGCCTCAGAGTCAGCCAGTATTGGAGAGGGAGGGCTAGTGTCTTTGGCTTCAGCAGAATTATCCGCTTTCCTCTTTTTCAGCTGAGAGTCACTCATCTCTTCTACAGCCTCCTTGGTCTTTTTGTCCTCTTTAGCTTCCTGGCTCTCCAGATCTGCTCTATTCCCAGAGTCTTTGTTCTGCCCAGTCTCCAAAGCCTGGTTCACTCTGGCAGCCACAGCAGTAGAGTTGCTGGAGAGTGTGGATATCAAAGGAATTTGGGCCATGGGCAGCACTTGTATTGAAGCTGGGGTGGATATCTGGATTTGGATTTTGGTAGAGTTTGATACTTGGGAAGTGGTGATGGTTCTGGTTGGGATTGGAGTAGGAGATGGTCTAATGCTTGTGGTGGAAAGTGAGGTTGGAGATGGTGTGACGGTTGTGGTGGAGATTGGGGTAGGAGATGGTTTGACGGTTGTAGTGGAGACTGGGGTAGGAGATGGTTTGACGGTTGTAGTGGAGACTGGGGGTGGAGTTGGTGTAATGGTTGTGGTAGAGACTGGGGGTGGAGTTGGTGTAATGGTTGTGGTAACGACTGCACTAACCGGGGTGACAGTTGTGGTCAGACAAGCTTCTGGAATTGTGCTGAGATTTGGAACAGCAGTTGTGGTGGTAGTTTGTGTAGGGGCCAGAGTAGCTGTTGGATTGATGGTTGTGGTTAGGGCGGGTGTAGCATTTGTGATAACTGGTGTAAGTGCTGGTGTAGCGGGTGGTGTACTGGTTTTTGTTGGTACTGGTTGGTTTGTTACAGTTGGTGTAGGTGCTAGTGTAGCTGCTGTTTTGGTAATTGGCATGGGTGCTGGTGTAGTTGTTGTTGGGGTAGTTGTGTTTGGTGAGGGACATGTGATTTTGGTAGAAGTTGGTATTGAGGTTTTAGCAGGAGCTCCTGTGACAACTGTGGTCGGGGCCAGAGTCAGGTTATTGACGAGCCTGGTTGAAGCTGGGGTGGGAAGACTTGCAGTCGAGGTTGTGTTGGAGCTAGTAAGTAATGGTACGTGGGCTGTGACAGTTAGCAGAGAAGCGGATGGTTTAACGAGTATTTGGTCTGGAGTGGGGGTGACTGCTGAAGTAGAGGCTGATGTGGCATTTTGGGATATTTGGGCAGAATTTGTTCTAGGGATAGTGATTTGGGCGAGGGGAAGAGTGGTAATCTTGTTGGCAGTAGGGGAGAAGATTTCTGTGGTAGTTGTTATGGAGATTGGAGGCGAAGTGGTGACCCTGGGCCTTGAGGTAAGGAACTGGGCCAGCGTTGAGGTGAGAACTGCAGTTGGAATTCGAATGTGACCAGAGGTGGACCTTGAGGCAGGGCCAAGAGTCTGCCTCGTTGTGGAAACTGTGGGTAGATTTGTGATGGGGGAGTCAGAGGAAGGAAGAGAGGCTGAGGTTAAGGCAGGGACTGTGGTTGGGCTTAGGAGAGATATTGGGATGGGAACTTGAGCCGGGCTTGGTGCCAGAACTGCCATTGCGGGAGAGTCTTGAGCCAAGCTTGGCGCAAGGACAGCCATTGTGGGAGAGTCTTCAGCCGGGCTTGGCGCAAGGACAGCCAATGCGGGAGAGTCTTGAGCCGGGCTTGGCGCAAGGACAGCCACTGCGGGAGAGTCTTGAGCCGGGCTTGGCGCAAGGACAGCCACTGCGGGAGAGTCTTGAGCCGGGCTTGGCTCAAGGACAGCCACTGCGGGAGAGTCTTGAGCCGGGCTTGGCGCAAGGACAGCCACTGCGGGAGAGTCTTGAGCCGGGCTTGGCGCAAGGACAGCCACTGCGGGAGAGTCTTGAGCCGGGCTTGGCGCAAGGACAGCCACTGCGGGAGAGACTTGAGCCGGGCTTGGCGCAAGGACCGCCACTGCGGGAGAGACTTGAGCCGGGCTTGGCGCAAGGACAGCCACTGCGGGAGAGACTTGAGCCGGGCTTGGCGCAAGGACCGCCACTGCGGGAGAGACTTGAGCCGGGCTTGGCGCAAGGACCGCCACTGCGGGAGAGACTTGAGCCGGGCTTGGCGCAAGGACCGCCACTGCGGGAGAGACTTGAGCCGGGCTTGGCGCAAGGACAGCCATTGTGGGAGAGTCTTCAGCCGGGCTTGGCGCAAGGACAGCCGATGTGGGAGAAACTTGAGCCGGGCTAGGCGCAAGAATAGCAATTGTGGTTTTGGTAGGGGCCTCAGCCTTAGTGTCGGGTTTTACTGCTTTGGTTGACAGAGAGCCTTGGCTGGTGGAAACAGCAGAGGAAGCCACCGTTTCAGGCAGAGTGGAGGCAGACGGGGCTGTCACCTTGGTGTCAGCAGCTGCAGTGTTTGACTGGAAAGCAGCTTGGCTGGCATTGGTGGCAGCGGTGGTAGGGTTTGACCTTAGGGAAGCAGCTTGGCTGGCATTGGTGCCAGCGGTGGTAGGGTTTGACCTCAGGGAAGCAGCTTGGCTGACATTGGTGCCAGCGGTGGTAGGGTTTGACCTCAGGGAAGCAGCTTGACTGGCATTACTGGTGGGGTTCAACTTCTGCGCTGCATTTGCAGCCTCTGTTACAGTTGAGTCCTTGCGAGGACGACCCCTCTTGCGTTTTGGGGAGAGTGGGGGACTCACCTTCCAACACGGTGAGTTGGGCTGGGGATGGGATACGTGATCTGGCTGCGGTTCCGCCACCCTCGGGGGAGTCTTGGGTGGTCGGCCCCTCTTGCGCTTCACCGGCGGGGTTGAGTTAGTGACATTAGTGCCTGGGGAAACGTTGCAGTCTTTTCCGGGCTGAACTTCCATTTTCCGGTGGTAGTTCCCTCCCCTGCCTCGACCCAGCCCCTGCTCCCCTAATTGGGCCGCCACACGAGACTCACTCTCCAGACGTTGTCGCACTGGCAGGTTCCTCAGTACCGGCATGTCAGGGGAGTGGTGTGGCGGGGAGTAAGGGGGGAAGCCTCTCGGTGGAACAGAGTGTGTTGAGGGGAATTCTTGGTCCTCTGCAAGTTTGGTGGTCATTGAGAAATATTTTAATGTGGGCCCTCTGGGGATCTGATTGGTTTTGTCAGGGGTCAGGGGTGTAGAGTCTCGGCCCGACTCTGCATGCTCCATCTCCTCGGATGAGCCTCCTCCCGTTCCGCTGCCTCTTCTCCTCCTCTTCCTGGGCTCCTTTTCCTCCACCACCGTAACCAGGCGACCAGGGAGCTTCCGCAGGACCTTGGCCGACGGGGAATGTTCCGGAAGGCCCAGCAGGACCTCACCATCGGCAGACTGGCGCTTGCGCGGCGACCGGGAGCACACAGAGGGGGGCAACAGGGACTCCTGGTCTCTGCTGTCATCATCCCTGGCCTGGGCAGAGTATGACTGGTGGTCCACAGGACATGTGGACTCTGGCGAGGCACACACCCCCTTCTCCCTCCTGGGCGACCGTGTATCAGACTCCACCATCTCCGGTTTCCCAGTTGGAGGACTGGTGGCAGTGGAAGGCACTGAGCTGGAGTGGGCCTTGTTGCGGTGAGGCAGCACTGCCAAGTCTCTAGAAGGAGAGGCAGGAGATGTCTCTGCAGTTTTGGCGTGTGGCCTGAGATGCTCCGTGCGGGATGGAGTGGTGGTGGTGTCTTTGGTCCCCCCTCGTGCCCTTGGAGCCGGACGGAGTCTGTCGGGCACTTCTCTGTCTGGCTCCGGCTCTGGAGAGGTGGCCATGGTCCCCCTGAGCCTGCCGCTGGTCCTGGTGGAGGGAGCGCCTTTCTCTCTGTGTTTCCGTGGGCGCCGGCCTGACCCGGGGACCGAGGGCTCCTCCGCTGGTTGTGACGAGAAGTCGTCTTCGTCGTCGTCATCCGAGGATCCCGCATGCAGCTTCAGGCCCTCCTCCTTGGCCTGGTCCAGCCCCTTCCTGGCTGCCTCCACCTGCTCCTGCAAAAACAGATCAGAGAGATTGGCCGAGTTCAAATACTAGCAGCATAAAAAAAAAAAGATTTGCATTGTGATTACGGAAAATGTCTGTGATACCTCTGCAATAACAGTGGAATGGGTGAGTATTGAAATATTCACCTACAATATGTTTAGCGGAATTAATACTACCCGGTCTCTAATGGGTGGACACGTCAGGCTCTCCAAAAAACACTAAGAAGCATGAATCTTACCTCTGCTTGCTTCAATTCCTCCTTGCACACATCTTCCAGCGAGGCCTCCAGGAAGTTCATAGCATAGCGCTCTATAGGAGTAAGCTGTGATAGATGGGGGGTATAGAACAGCCGGTCAGTTAAAAACAAAACAAAAAAAAGCTACGTGATCAACATAACATGCATAACAGGATTCCAAGCGGGGCCAACAGTCACCTGCTCCACCAGAGCTGCTATCTCCTGCTCAGCCTTGGAAAGCTCCTCCTCTTCCGGGTCCCTCCCTTCACCGGCTTCATCCAACGGGATGGCCTCATTGAACTCGGCCAGCTCAGCTACCTGCTCCGCTTTGGCTTGGGAGGCCGCGACTATGTCCTCCTCGTCCTCGGCGCGACACAGGGCCTGTGTGGCGAAGACAGTTTATAGCACCAGAGCCCCCCCACCATTGACGTACAGGTGGCCATGCCCCGCCCCGCCCCCCCGACACGTATGTTTCAAGTTGCCATCGCTGGATTTCTGACAAGCAACGTTTACTAAAATAAAAAGACGCCTGTTGTATGAGTCGGTGCTGGTCCAAACACTCTGCTTCTAGTACCTGGGTCTCTTCCAGACTCTTGTTGCTGTATGGTGTGGTATAAACAGGGATCTATGGTCTTAGAGACACCTGCTCTGAACACACCAGTAAACCTGCCAACACATGCCGTGTCTTGCTGGTGGCGACGTGACTGACCTGCTCCAGGATGGTGGTGCTCTGTTTATTGACTGCCTCCTCTTCTTCAGGCTGGGGTACGGTGAGCTCCACCACGGCCTCCTTCTTCTCCCCCTCCGTCACGTCAAATAGCTCCCTGATGGTTTGCTGACAGCGGGTGAGGGGAACGTAGTTAGTTCTGAATGGCCCTCAATTCAGAGTGAATGGGTGATGTCAAAGACGGTTTCATCCGGGAAGACATACCTGTTTGAAGAAGGCAGTGGTGAAGTTGCCTCCTTCAATGGCCATGTCTCCCAGCATCCTCTTCTGGTTGGCCTTCTTCAGAATGTTTTCCTCAACCGTGCGCTCACTGATCAACCTGGGAGGGGAAGAGTAGTCACATTCACAGATGCAGATTTATTCCATCCTCATACTTTTCCTATGGCTTATTTAAATTGACTGTTACTAAAAGAAAATAAAAAAAAGTTAGGTAAAACTTAATTTTGAGTCACTACAAAAGAAAAAAAGTGTCTGTAGATGCTTTACAGATTATCTGCTGACAATCAGTAATATTTAACCTCTAACCCCAACCGCTACCCTTATCCTAAAACTTCTCAATGTAACCCTAACCTTAACACCCTAACCTTAACACAAGTTGCAACAAGTTGCTTATCAAATATTAATACTACCAACAAATGTTCAACAAACTATCTATAGAACATCTACAGATGGAAATTGGGACCTAGAACAAAGTGCAACCAAAGAAACTATATTTAAACAAATTGAAGCAACTACATATTTAGCCATGGAGCATGTTTGACTGGCCAGTGAAGGGTCAAGCCTCAACATACCTGCCACTCTAACTCATCAAAGCCTAATCCCCAGTTCTTGCTATCTTAACACTGAAAACAGCAAATAATAACCCAGACATCCCCAAACGCCTAAAGCTCCAGTGCTAAGAATGCATTAGGGTTGTGAAATAGTGCAGTGGCGGACTTAAACAGTCTCGGTGGGGTCAAGCGAGGGTTTCAGTACCTGTAGATGTGAACGTCGCGGGTCTGTCCGATGCGGTGGCAGCGATCCTGGGCCTGGGCGTCCATGGTCGGGTTCCAGTCACTGTCGTAGAACACCACCGTGTCGGCGCCCGTCAGGTTCACGCCCACGCCTCCGCTACGCGTGGACAGGATGAAGCAGAAGATTCGTCGATCGGCGTTGAAACGATCCATCAAGGACTGAGAGAAACAAGGATGGACGGATGGTTAGATGAAGGACAACAAAAAAAGGAACATCAAAGACACATCCTTCAGCCCAGACCCTTTTTATCAACTGAATCCTGAAGCAGTTGCAGACAGAATTAAACTAGGGATGAATTCCATTCAGCTGAAAAAACAACAACAACAACAACCCGAAAAAGCTCAATGTCCGAAACAACCAAATGAGTTGCTGAATTCCGTCACGACAACATCTCGCCTCACCTGTCTCTGCTCGATGCGGGTGCTGCCGTCCAGGCGGAGGTAGATGTGTCCGTGGTAGTTGAGGAACTGCTCCAGCACGTCCAGCATGCGGGTCATCTGGGTGAAGATGAGCACCCTGTGTTGACCCTCCTTCAGCCGCCGCAACAGAGTGTGGAGGGTCTGCAGCTTACCTGGAAAAAAACAAACAAAAAACACACACACGGAGGCGTTTAGGGTTTCGAATTCCTCAGCGATCGCAGAGATCCCAACGACGGGTTTTACCGAGCGAGGCGAGGTCGCCTGAAGCCCGAGGACTCACCGCAGTCGTACTGGATGAGCCTCAGGTCGGGGAAGTGGGTCCTCATGTTGCACTGGATGCGGTGCAGACTGCGGGTTAGCGGAGCCACCAGGGCGGAGAGACCCGAGGTGAACATGGCCTGCTGGTGGCTCAGAGACGGGGGAGGGTGACAGGTGTGCAGGGTGATGGGCGGAGCCTCCACCGGCGGGATCACAAATGTAAACCTGGAGGAAAACAGAACAAAGTGTTTACAAACGATCATATTGTTCAGGAAGCACAAGAACCATGAAAATGAAACGTTTTGGAAGGACGAAACCAGACTGGTGTTTAGGTGAACCGCTTAGCGCAGGGCTAGAACAACGGCCTCTTAAGTCCAGGCGGTGGGGAGCAGCGGTTTACCTTTCTATGACATCCTGGAGCAGCTGCAGCCTGTCCTCTGTGGTGTGGATGGCCTCCCTCAGGGCGCTGCTCTGGTCCCAGTAGTCAGTGGTGCTTCGGGACTGGGCGAACAGGCAGGCGGCGTGGCCCGAGCTGCCCCAGTGACCCAGGGCCTGGCGGGCCGGAGTGGGACAGAGGCCTGGGAGGAAAGTGAGGAAGTCCAGCACCTCGTAGCCATACACCGGACTGGCGCTGCAGTGGAGGTCGTTGATCTGGACGATCTGAGTCAGCCGTCCATCTCGCTGCTTCTTGCGGCTCTCTGCCAGCCATGACTGACGGGGGGGGGGGGGCGACAGTTGTCAGTTGACTAGACAACAAAGGCTAAATGTTCGGTTGTGGGTGAACTAAAAGGTACTATGGTTTACATGAGAAAACATAATGGTTACTTCAACGAGCAGCAGGACTAACTGATTTTAAACGGAAGCAGACGTAATGAAAGTACCATGAAGAAGGGGGAGCGAGGAGGTGGACGTGGTTGTGCCCGAGGCCGAGGGGGGACAAATCCACCAACGTGGGACCCCGATTTAGGAACGGCTGACTTCGTTTCACTACTGTCCTCTCGTGAGGACGACGACGACGAAGAATTCACACGAGCTGGAGAGGACAAAAAAAAGATAACATTCAATATAAGGACCGGAAATAAAGGGCCCGTTTTATTTAATTTGGATCCCATCTCCTCACCTTTCTGTTCCAGGCTGGTCTCTGCTGGGCCCTTTTCTGCCTTCTGGACAGGTTGAGGGTTCGGAGACTGACCAGGGGCTGAGGTAGGAATACGTGGAGGGGCTGGCGTAGACGTACGAGGGGGGGCCGGCGTAGACGTACGAGGGGGGGCCGGCGTAGGGATTCGAGGCGGGGCCGGGGTTCGTGAAGGGGCAGGTGTAGGGATTCGAGGCGGCGCCGGAGTGGAGGTACGAGGGGGCGCTGGGGTGGAGGTCCTAATTGTGACTGAGGTAGGAGTTCTGGGCGGGGCCAGGGTGTACTGAGCGGTGGCGGGTCCGGGGTGGCGATGTGATGTCTGCAAGGGGGCATGAGTTCTCAAAGCGGGGTTGGCGTGGTGGAGGGTGGAGGGTGATGCCTGTGGGGCGAGCCGGGGCGAAGGGGGCACAGCCAGTGTCGGAACCCCCCCTCCTTCCTTGCTCGACTGGCGCACAACGATCTTCACAATTCCAGAGCCGGTCACCATGGATGAGGGCACTGGGGAGGGAAGAAATGTCAGAACCTCTTGACTGCTACTGGACCTCTCAGGCCACAAGCACAGGTCAAAGGACATCTAGCCAGGAAATCAGATCAGTGCGGTACCTTGCGCAGAGTTAACGGGCAGCTGGATTCCCGAAGGCGCAGGGGAAGCGGCGGCGTGGGTGCTGGCTGAACTGAACACCGCCACCTGGGCTGGCTGGCTGATGAGGTGGTGCTGCCCTCCGCTGGTCACCAGGTGCATGACATTACCTGCAAAGGCAGCAGTAAGAGCTAGACCAGTAAGAACCCTGTAAAGTCACTCTGGGTCAACTCGGCATAGAGGAGTTGGGTGCCTAACACCAAGACGGCTGCCTGGACAGCAGGCTGGATTGAGGGAGCGTGGACTTAAATGTGTTGTTGCATTATAAAAGTGTGACTGACATGGGTTTGTAAGAGGAACAAGTGTTTATGTAACGAAAAGTAAAACCCACTAATACACCTCGTTTACACAGGTGTTCACACCCCTTAGGCAGCAGGTTAAACCCCATTTGGCAGTGATTACATCTCCCCCTGGATTGTGTCCATTATTTACCCTGAACTACAAACCAAACCAAAACTAACTGTCAAGTGCAGTAAAAAATATATATTTTACAAATTGCTGTAGAATGATCATACAAAAAACCTATTACGTCTTAATTTAACTTAGTAACGCAACAAGGTGAAAAGGGGGCTGAATATTTATTCAGACTGTAATAAAAGCCCATTCCCAACTAGTCCAAGTAGTTTAAGATGCATGTTTTCAGGCATTGCCGGATTTGAACCCACGCTGACCTTGTACCGGGCGCGCAGGGGCCACAGGAACCTGGTGGAGCTGGGTTCCAGACAGGGTGAGTTTGTTGCCCTGCAGCTGGAAGGTGACAGGCTTACTGCCCTGGCAGGACGAAACGGGACGACCGGCCAGCGACGCCAGCTGGGCGATGCTCACCACCTCTCCGGCTGGGACAGAGACACACGGTAAGGGGAATTGAAGAAATGACACAGAGGGTCAATTAGTTTAATATTCAATCAAACATTTTTGCGCTCTTATTTTGACCCAGGTCAGCTCCCTGATAGAGTGGCAGGGGTTCGACAGCGTGGCAGGTACTCACAAGGAAGCCGGGCCTGCATGTCTGGGCTGAGCAGAACTCTCTGGGTCATCAGGTTGCTGGGAGGAGGGGTGGGGTGCCTGGGGGCGCCGGAGGAGGTGGGCGGGCGCACCGCCACGACCGGCATCGGGGAGCCGGCCCGGGCGGCAGTGCCCGCCGCCGAGGGGCCACCGGGGTGCGTGGGCGGGCGCGGCGGGGCGGTGGGGGCCACCGAACACACCGCTGAGGTTTCATGAAACGAGACAAGGCAGGATTTCAGCCACACTGTGTCTGGTCTCCACCAGAAATACTGAACATAGCGGAGTCCTGCTAGCCTCTGGCTCCAGAGCGTGGCATTTGCAATACCCAAGGGGGGGGGGGGGGGACAGGGACAGGACAGAAAATAAATAAGTAGTAAAGCCATGTTCACAACAGACCATAACAAGACCTACTCAGGTAGTTTAATTTTTCTAATTGCTAACCTTGCTGGACCGGCGATGAAGGTGTGGGGGTCGTGGTGACCTCCTGGATGGAAGGGGGCCTCAGGGCTTGGGCAGCAGGGGTGACGGGGCACGTGGGCCGGGGGTTGTTCACCACCAGCATGGTGCGACTGTCCGCCTTCGGTAGTGGCTGGAACATCCTGTTCACCTTCATGCGGACGGGTTTGGGGCGGGGCGGGGGCTCGGGGGACTCCATGACCTCCTGGATCAGCCGGCGGGTGACCTTCCGGCGGGGCAGAAAGACGTCGGCCTGGTAGCGGGAAACCCTGCCCTCTAGACCCAGCAGGTCAAACATGGACAGGTCACAGCGCTGGGGGGAGCCGAGGAGAGGGGCAGGGGGTTAGGGGTTTGGAGGTTAAGGAGGACAGAGGAACATCCTGTTAAAGCCGACCGGAAACACTTTCCCCCCAATAATAAACGGGCCTAACGGACTTCATCCCGAAATCCTCGGATTAGTCACGTATAAATGCATGTAGGTCAGGCCGCACAGCTCAGACACATACACACCTTAAATGGAGAGATCTCCAGGGCTTGCTGCACCAGGGAGGCTGTGTGGAATATGATGGGCTTGGTGATGAAGGGGGAGTGGATTGGCCGCGGGTCAAACAGGTTGGGGTGGTTACACACTTTACGGAGCTGCATCAAGATGTTGATCACAGACATGAAGTGACCGCTGGCCAGCGTTTCCCGAGTGCTGAAGGTCAGAGGGCGAGAGAGAGAGGGAGCGAGCGGTACTGTGAGAGCACGAAAAGGGGAATCCAAAACAATGGTAACTAGTAGGTGATCTAAGCAATCTTACTGTACGGTCGCTGAATAAAGTGCAACTGAGCTCTGTAGAAATGTGTTACTGGCTGAATATCCAAACCAGTGGGGCCCTCCAACAGTCCAACAGCCTGCCGGTAGTAACTCCCTAGCCTAAAGATACTTACGAGGCCTGTGCCATGAAGTCATCGTAGAGGAAACGCTGTCTCTTGGACAGACGGCAACGGACCACATGCTCGTACTTCTTAGGCATCTGCTTCTCCACGTCCGCCTTGATTCTCCTCAGAAGGAACGGCCGGAGCACCTGGAAGGGAGGGAGGGAGGGAGGGAAGGGCGACGTCCCGGGTTTACAACGCACACAGACATCCGAGTAAGCGAGCGTTCTTGTTCGGCGGGCCAATGCCACGCAATCCTCCGCCCGACGCAGGAATGAGTCCTCACCTTGTGCAGCCTCTTGACCAGGCCCTCGTTGTACTCCTGGCTGCCCTCGATCATGCCGGTGAGCGGGTTGGAGAACCACTCCTTGAACTCCCGGTGGGACTGGAAGACGTGGGGCATGAGGAAGTGCATGAGGGACCACAGCTCCATCAGGCTGTTCTGTAGAGGGGTGCCCGTCAGGAGCAACCGCCTCTGGCTGCAGACAACCAGAGAACACGTGTTATGGGGAACGGAGGCCGTGACTGGACATACACATAAGATGCTCTAACTGACCAACACAAAATGTGCTTCTGTGTTACTTTGACTGACACTGGTAAACAACAAATGCAGAGAAATAGAAAGCCCTTTCTTAAAAAATATATTTTAGAAAAGTGCTAAAAAATATATCATTACTAACAGGATTCTGACGTTCCCTGGCAACAGTTATACTGGCCACCTACAAGCCCCTTGCCCCCGCCCCTCCCGGACCTGTTGAAGTTCAGCAGGCTCTGCCAGCGCTGGGACTTGAAGTTCTTGATGTTCTGGGCCTCGTCCAGGATCAGGTACCGCCAGGACTTGCGTCGAAAGGCCTGGTGGTCCTGGAGCACCAGCTTGTATGAGGTGATGCACACGTGGAAGGCATTGGGCTTTGTCCATCCCTGCGAAGACAAAACCACAGACGGGACGCTCGGCGTGAGCTTTCAAAAGGCTCAGCCACTTGATTTGGTCCACTTCAGCGTCCAAGGCTGACAATGCAAGCTTCCTGTCCTGCCGACTGAGCTACACACGTCCCAGTCACCCTTAGTGAAGATTATTTCGGAAAAAGGAAGAGAGGGTGCCAAAGAAACAATTTCAAGGGGAGGGTTTGGAGAAGACACTAATCAAACTGGCATGGTTCTCCAGAACAGTGTGGAGACTGGGTTAATAAGAGCAGGTGTGAGGTGGATCCATTTCCAGGTGTGAGCGGAACCTGGGGAGACCTTGCGGCCGCTCACCTGTCTCTTCAGTTTCCTCTCCTTCTGACTGCCGTAGTAAGTGAGGATTTTGAATCCAGGACACCAACGCTTCAGCTCCATCTCCCAGTTCAGCATCACACTGGTCGGCACGATGATCAGGTGAGGCCCCCAGTTACCTGGACAGCCAACTTGATTTAGTATCGGACACACCGCTGGCCGTGCACAACGTCTGAAACGTGGGCCGTGTGACATCTTACCCTTTTCACAGGCCAGGTGAGCGAGCAAGGCGATGGTCTGGATGGTCTTCCCCAGGCCCATCTCGTCAGCCAGGATGCCGTTGAGCTTCTTCTCGTACATGGTGACCAGCCAGTCCAGGCCAATGTGCTGGTACTCCCGCAGCTGGCCCACCAGCAGGAACGGAATGGGAGTTTTGACCTGTTGATGCAACGCAATCAACCAACAGGCAGAGATTTAGACTAACTCCACATAGGACTGTGTAGTGGTATAACCTGAGTTAGTTGTGTCTGGTGGTGAACTGATCATTGGGTTTGCCAGCAAGTAATTTTTTGATTGTCTTGAAAGTTTGGAATTGACAGTTAGACAAGTGAGGAAATTCTATTGCCATATAGAAAATGAAAGCGGACATGTTTCAGGACAAACACTGCATTAAATTAATGAAACTTGAATGTTTCGTCCGAGCCCAGACTCCACACAGACCAGTGGGCAACAGCCAATCTGAGAGCTACAGTAGGCCTAGATGTACACAAGCCATTTCCCTTGTGTACATCATTATCTCTGAACTTCGTTTTTGCAGGCAGTAGCAAAAGCGCGACTTTGGATCATCATGAAGCATTAGTAAAACTAAAGCCAACAAATACATCCCAAAATATTTCTGCAAATACGTAAATACCACGGTAATCCTCGTAAATCTAACCAACCCTGATCCAAACCACCATGAACAGGTAGGCTCTCAGTACCTCAGTTGAGTACATCAACAACAAGCTAATGTTAGCCTGAGACATGGGAGCTCAAATTAAATCAGGGACTAGTATAAACCCTCTCAGACGTTTGCTGTCAGAATTGCAAATGCCTTTCCACACCCTGCCTGCCTATGCATGTTACTGGCCCAAAACCACACCTTGACTCAGGTTAGCTACATGGGAACCTGCCAGACGGCCAGTCTACCCTGCCCAAATGTATAGAAGCCAAAATTACAACACTGACAATAACAGATCTCCGCCACTGAAGAGGGTTGAGACAAACCTGAACAAATGATTCAAAATACTCTCAAAACAAAGAGGACATGCTTCTCTAAATACGTCCAAGTAATCATCCAACGACATCCTCCCTGGTTAGACGGTTTTGTTTTTTTTAGCTGAATCAAGCTACAGATATAGACAAGCTACCCAATTAGCTACGTTACGAATGACTTGTGACCCCCTGTGCTAATCCCATTACGTTGGCACTCCCCGCATTACTTTTGTCTTTCGCCACACAGCACTGCGTGATCGACACCGACTGTCCGTTCCACGTCGGCTTCAGTCATCAGACGAACTGCGGAGGATTTCCTCCCTCTAGTTTGACCAGTTGGGCTGGTGCTGTGGGACGTGCGTAACTCGCCTTGGTTGTGGCCAGGGTGTAGCCTTTGGGCTGCAGGCTCTCTGCCGTGGCGGCAATGTGGCTGATCTCCTTCTTGGGTCGCTGGCCGGCTGGTAGTGGGGGGCTGTGGTCCCCCTCCTTCAGCAAGATCTCCATCCCCTCGTCACACTCGTCTTCATTACTGTCCTCCTCGTTTTCACTGACCTCTTCCTCTTCACTATCTTCATTGCCTGAGGAGAATCAATGTGGGGGGGGGGGGGGGGGGGGGGGGGCGATAGTAGCAAGCAAGTTTATTTATATAGCACAATTCATACATCGAAGCAATTCAATGTGCTTTACAAAATAAAATAAAATATATATACACAAATACAATAACAAAAACAAAGTCAAATGAAAACATCAAAATAAATTAAAACATCATAAAAATACAATAAAAAAACATAAAGATTAAAAAAAATGGGATATAAACACAGGAAGCTATAAGGCTAAACAGTGTGGTTAAGTTTAAGTGCTCAGTCATAGGCACGTGAGAAGAGAAGTGTTTTTAACCTGGATTGAAAAATTTATGTGTTTGGGGTATATCTAAGATCTTCTGGTAGTTTATTCCAGTTGTGTACAGCATAAGTGCTAAACGCAGCTTCTCCATGTTTAGTTTGGAATCTGGGCTCTACTAGCTGACCTGTGTTCATGGATCTAAGAGCCCTGCTCGGTTTATATTCTTCAAACATATCAGAAATGTATTCGGGTCCTAAACCATTCAGAGATTTATAAACTAAAAGCACAACTTTAAAATCTATTCTGTAAGTGACTGAAAGCCAATGCAAAGATTTAAGAACTGGAATGATTTCCTCTGTTCTCTCGGTCCTGGTTAACATTCTGGCAGCATTCTGAATGAGCTGCAGCTGTTTTACAGTCTTTTTCGGGAGTCCAGTTAAGAGGCCATTACAGTAGTCAACACTCCTAGAGATAAAAGCACGGGTGAGCTTCTCTTGGTCTTTGATTCTGGCTATACTATTTTTATGATAGAATGCCGTTTTGTTGACCACGTTGATATGACTGTTAAATGTGAGGTCTTTCAGAACACCAAGATTACACACTTGATCCCTGGTTTTAAGGGCCAGAGAATCCAGCGCTTTACTAATTCTTGTTCTTTTACTTTTGTTGCCAAACAATTCTGGTTCATCCAGGTATTTATGTGCTCTATACAGTGACACAGAGTCTATTGAGCTGTTGTCATACGGTTCGAGAGCCATATATATTTGAGTATCATCGGCATAGCTGTGGTAGTTAATGTTGTTGTTCTGTAGAATTTGGCCCTGTAAGCAAGAGATAGTCAGGACAGAAGCCTTGACAGTCAAATTGAGGAAGTAAACAGTGTGGTCCTTGAGGTAAAACTACACCTACTCATTTCACTGCATATTATTCAAAACAACACCCAGTCATGAAGACTGAAATGCTTATACCTCATGGATTCAAAAAGACCTAAATAAAACCCCATTGCCATGATGGATAGGGCGGACCTCATTGAGTTGACAAGGTGACAGGCAGCTGTGGGACATAGATTGGCCTGTTCATTCTGGGAAAAAAAGGTGTATTCCAGGCCTACTGACAACGAAATTCATTTCCCAGTTCCACTTAAACAGAAGCTGCAATTATCAGACACGTTTTATCCCTTCCCTAAAATCCACACACTTTTGGCCTATTGGATTTGTTTTAATAGAAACCAAAAAATGAAACCGACAGAAACAACTGAAACCACTTGATGACAGTGTAAAGGCATGCTTTGACCTATCTCTGCCTGTATTCTAGTTACATTTTGATGGTCTATGCTTCGACAATGCAGGATTTTTTTAAAGCCCTCCAGACCTTTGGCATTGATTGATTTCTCTGTCCATTTATGGAAAATTACCTGCTTTAAAATAAAAGCCAATTGATTGGTCAAAACAGAGAGTCAAACTCTTGGTCGACCAATGAAAAAGCATTCTTTCAGAGACAGCCTTAAATTGGAATTGATCCAAATGTAGGACTCATCTGTCAGAGAATTAATTCAAACAGTACAGTGGCTTCAAACACATTTCGCTACCTTCAGTGAATAACTCATGTCCTATGACAAATGATGCATCTTTTTTCTCCGTTCAGGCGCATAACTAAGCATGTAACGGCTTTGACAGTTATTGATCTTCAGCTCAGTATGCACGCCAGACAACCCCAGGTAATAGGTAACATCAGTCAAACTGCAGGCTGCACACCGCTCTGCTCACTGACCAACGGGAGGTAGAATCCCATCAGCTCTGCCTCGCCCTCCCTGGGAAAGAGCTTGGGGACCAGCAACGAGTTTGGACTTACAATTATGTTCTGTTTAACATGAATTACCCTGTGTGACGCATCCCGTAGGTTTTACTAGGTTAGAGAGCATCTGTATTTCTTATGCAGGGGTTAATACCTGAAGAGGAGGAGTTGGTGTTGCTTTCCACGTCACTTTCATCTTCCTCGCTCTCCTCCTCCTCCTCATCTTCTTCTCCAGAGTTTTCAGACTGGTCCGAGCTAGCGGGGGAGGCGGATGTTGAGGGCTCCTCGAAATCAGAGGCGTATGCTCCTTTATACTTCTCCAGCAGCTCCTCCATACTCATGTCACCTGGGAGGCAGAAGGAGAAGACATTCGAGACCGGCGTGAATAACAGACGTTCTGGCAACAGATGGTGGTGCTGGAGTACTTGTGTAAAAGAACTACACAACACGCTGGATTGTGGCTGAACATCTGTGCGGCAGACGCGGGCGTTCGGTAATTTAAGCGTTGTGGGCGGTTACCTTCCTTGGCCAAGTCGTCCAGCTCGTCGGCGTGATTGGCCTCCCCCTCCACGATCTCCTGGGCTGCAATGGTGTCCTCCTCGTCTTCCGCTGAGCAAACACAGACAGGGAGAAATGATGCCACCGCACACGCAGCCACGTCAATACATTGACAAGTGAGCTCATTTGCATGCATGGAACATCCACCGCAAGGACTCACCATCTTCTTCGTTGGCTGTGAACTCCTCGTCTTCGTCCACCGTCGTAGACGAGTTGTCTGAGCACTCTTCCTCATCTTCTGAATCCTGGGTAGGAGGAAAGTCAGTGTCCACCAAACTACAATGCTAAAACTACAATTGCTAAATAAGTCCGAACCGTGCAGCAGGAAGTAAAGTACGAAAGTGTCTCACAGAATGTCTCTTCTGTCTGTGCTAGTGGGACCAGCCTGCTACTGGGGCCTTTTGAGGGTGGGACCCACCTGTGACTGGGGCCTTTTGAGGGTACTCAGCAGCTCCGCCAGGGACATGGTCCCCTCCTGTCTTAGCAGCTCAATCTCTCTCCTCTGGGTCTCAGCATCATTGCCATCCTGCGCCTCCTCCACATCGATGGTCTCCTCGTCATCCTCCTCCTCACCACATGGAGGCTCAAAGTCTCTATCTGCAGACGAACAGAAGGAACAGACAGGAGTTAGCTCTGGTCCCCATAAGGCCACAGTCTGTAAAAGAGACAGTTCACTCCAGACATCACATGTCCTCAACCACCATTACATCTGGTCCTTGAAATAAAAAGATAACATCACAACTCATAACGCTTTCAAAACTATTTTCTACACAGACTGCAAACAGGCGCACTTGTCCAGAACAAACATATCAGTTTACGTCCCAATGACAGGAGACATTCAGTTAAAATAATCGTCATTATTATATTGTGCAGCAAATTATTCAGCATAGTTTTTCAGCATAGTTTTTCAGCAAGTACCACCACACAACACAACATCTCCCTTCTCTGTTTGCCCTCCTCACAGCTGAGAACACTTGGGGTTAACTTCTATTTCTGGGTGTGAAGCTTTGATTTTGTATTTTTTGGAAAGGATAACACGAGTAGGCTACTCCCAAACACATTTCCAAAGACAAGAAAGTGCCAACAAGTGAGGGAGAGAAAAGAGCACAGTCAGACACGGTAGGCAGGTTGACCAGCAGGCAGTCAGAAACTTAAACTTATGGAGAAAAGTATTCATCTTATGATTTTAACTATTCAGAAATACTGCAAGACGTGTCTCCAAATGGAGTGGTATTTCTGACAGAACATATAAACCAATACTTGATTACTTTCAGCCTAACCTGAGCCAGGGACTTCAAACAAACAAAAAAAATAAAATAATCAGCCAATAGCCTGCAACACTATGGGTCAGTTCTGAAGACAAAAATGTATTCCCATTGTGACTCCCCACTAATCCTGACTTTTTAGTTCTAGATTAGGTTTAATCGGTTTCCACAAAACCGGCTTTCACAGATTGCCCTTGGGGGGGTACATTCTTGGTCCGCTCAGCTTGTCCCACAACCAAACGACGTGCACGAGACACACAGGCTAAGGCGTTTAGGGAGGACTCCTGGTCTGGTAGACTAGGGCAATAATGCCACTGCTTATCCCACTCGGACCTCCTCATTACGCTCTAATTTAATAGCGATGGCAGAGTTTAAAGGATCATTCCACTAGACCTTCCACAACAAAGCAAACCCCGCACATGCTTTATTGCATAGTTATGTATTTTGGGTAAATGTACAAGGCACTGGCCGCAAGATAAAATAATGAACGGTATAAATAAATGTTTTACTATTACACATCATCGATTGTCCTTTATAAACCAGGTGCTTTGAATCCTGAATGCTGATATACCACAGCTAAGCGACGTTTTAGGTACGGCGCATTGCGGTAGAAAGTGATGTGATGTCATACCTGTGCTATACAGTCTCATATACCACAACTATCAACATTCATGATGAAAACTGCCCCATTCATAAGAGACCGTATATCACTGCAATGATATGACATGGCTTTTACCACTTCTATTGCGTTGGTAACCATTTTAAAATAGCCACAAAGCATCTCAGGGGCATTTAGTATATTGCAAATACAGCACGGCAAGGCACTTCGTCCAGACACTCCGCGATACTGGCCATATATCATCACACCCGCTTGAACTTTACTAGCCAACTCAAATATACCCCGCTTTTCAGATGACCGGCGTTAAAACAAGCCATTTATTTGCACTCGATTTGGCCCAAACTTACGCAAACAGCCTTAAAAAAAAAAATAAAAAAATCGACCTCACTTGGAAAATCAGTTTCGGGTGTACTAATTTAACTGAATACTGTGTACTATGCCCAGCCTTTCCACCGTAGGCTCCCGGGTTCACGCCATGACAACCCGGGTGTGGGTGCAGCGCAGCATCTCCCTAACTGCACCCAGGAGAGGTACTGACAAGACAAAAACGGAGCCCCTGACTTTGGCAACGGGAGCGCTGCTCAACACGGGGCTGCATCAGCGCTCACCTGAGTAGCCCACACGAGGATGAATCATGCCATGCGGGACTGGGGGGGGGGGTGCACCTCAGCCAGATTAATTCAGAACGTGGCTGCCTCACGGACCTGTGGAAAAACCGGACGCAAGACTGCGTAAAACACCGGACGTTGGTTCCTGCCACCTGGCTGGGTTTCCGTGGGAGAGGGCCGTTAAAGGGTGTGTATGTGTGTGGGGGCAGGGGTGCAGCGACACTCCCTTACGATTCAGAATAAATTAAACATGGTGATGTTTCACACTCCTAAGGGCATTCCGACATTTGTTACCTATCTACTCAGCTGGTTTGACTACAGCACACTACAACGTTTCGTAGTTGACTTGACTACAACCAGCCAGGTTCACAACCGATGAACAAATCGATTCAATGGTCAGCGGAGATCTTTTGTGAGAACACGGGAAAGATTTTAACCTCCTATAAAGACTCTAACAATGGTCTCCGCCTTAAGAGGTTTCTGGGAAAGCGGGCTTCGGGCTGATGACTGGGCAGAGCTCATCTGAACAGCGTTCGGTTACGCTTAGTCACGCCTGCGGACTGATCTGTCGCAGTACTTCAGACATGCGTTAACTGCCCAACCGCATCGTGAGACTTGTGAACAAAACCCCTCATCGGTTGTGGAGAAGCCCCACGTACCAAAGTCAATGTTCATCTCCAGTGACTGTCTGCCCACACGACGATGGGCACTTTGTGAGCCGTTGGCCTTGCCCGAGGTACGGAGCTGACCGGGGCAAAGCTCACGGCGGTGCAGGCATTTCTGAGTGTGCCAGCTGTTAATGGAGCACTGCAGAATGCCACTGTCGCCGTTCAATCTTATAAAATAAGGATTTGGACTAATGTATTAAACAAACATTTTGTCAAGGTCACGAAGCAACACACCCAACATCTTAATGTACAGACCCAATGGGGCGAGACACGGCCAGGGCGTAGGAGCAGGACCTGACAACACACAGTCCGTCAGACGCCAGCGGCTACACAACCTCCCTCATATCCACTACCACAGGCAGGGAACTAAAAGAGCCTAAAATGAGGACCCAAAAAAAATTTATTATACAAATCAGCCAAGTAACCCAGTTCTCACCCTCCTCATCCACGGCAGGCGGAAGATGTCGTCTGTGCGGTGAGGACGCAGGTTCACTGATCCCAGCCGGGGCCGTTTCCAGGGCCTGGCTGAGGAGGTCGGAGTATTTCTCCGTCTGGCCCACGATGAAGTCCAGCTGGAGGTCCAGAGCCTTCTTCCGCTTCTCCTCCAGCCGGGACTGCTGCTTGTACTGCACCACCTTCTCCACGCTGCTCCAGAAGGCCCGCACCTCCTTGGCAATGTTGGAGGCGACCCGTCTGATTTTGGCGTGCTCGTCCCTCTTCGCCTTCTCCTCTTTCTGCCGCAGGTCCTCGTGGTGACGCATCACCATCCGCACCACCTAGGAGGGGGTTCATGGGACATTCAACTCATGTAGAAGACCGTTCTGACCGACCGTAACAAACAATTGTGTACGTTTTCATTTTTGTACTGAGCAACATGGTAACACACCTCTCTGAGGTACATGATATAAATCACATACGTCCTTTTGTACACGATAACATACATCTCTGATGTCTACTGTATAACAAAAAATAACTGGAGCTCCTCTGAACTTGGATTTAACCATTAACCATGGCAGCAGTTAACCAGTCAATAGGTAAATCCAATGTCTCTCTGTCACGTATGCGAATTCTGATGAATGCCCAACTCCGGTCCTCAAGTACGGCTCAACAACACACAATTCTATTGTAGCCAAGCACACCTGATTCAACTTGTAAAGTAATTATCAGGCCCTCACTGAGTTGACTCGGGCCTGTTTGTCCGGGGCTACAAGAAAAACGTGTGCTGTTCGGGGTTACTGAGAACTAGAGTCGGGCTTTCAGTGTGTTCATCCATTTGATCACAAATGGATGAACACCGTAGTACGGAGAGCTGAATGCTGCCGGATAAGGGTGAAAGCATGCTGAAACTTGGAAACCTCTTACCTTCCTGGCGACCCCTCTTTTCCACCTTCTCTCCTGGGCAAAGTCTGCCGAGAGCCACTGCATTTCCTCACACAGGTAGTCCCAGTGCACCTTGGTTCGGACTGGCTCCGTCAAACGGGTCAGTCGCTTCATCGACCAGAATCCTTCCTTTTTCAGTGCTAGGGTCCTGCCCTCTATCTCCGCTTCCTACAACAACACAACAACACAGCTCAAGCCGGAACATGAAGCAACTCAAGTCGAAACCATTTAAAAATGTAGAATAATTTGCAGCCGACATTTAGAAGGGACAGCCACGAGGATGAGCGGGGGGGGGGGGGCTGCTCCGAAACCGAACCCTGACTTACGTGTTTGGCCAGCTCGGCCATGTCGGCGTGGCGCTCCATTCGAGGGCGATGGGGGGTGACCGGGTCCGACGGGGAGGAACCCCCAGGGCCCGTAGTGGGAGGAGAGAGGAACCTGCCATGGGCGCCTCTGAGAGGGATTGGAGTGGTGCTGGGGGTCCAGTCACTGGAGGAGGATGGGTCAGGACCAGGGGACACGGGAGATGAACTTGGCGTGACCCTGTCAGCTATCCACTGGCGTACCTGGAGATGGGAAGAGAAGGCGAAAAGGAAATGAGGACTCTGGACTGAGTCTACATTAACAGAGGCAAACACGCAGACAATCGGCTAGAATCTCTCAATGTAATTTAGTACACCAAGAAATCAACAAGGGTCTTTGACACAGCGGTACCTCAGAAACTCCCGTGGCGCTTCAAATACTAAGCGTCTAATATTCCATGACCTATAACCATTCAAAGTGAGCACCGCCCACCATCTCGTGTGAAATGTCAGCCAAATAACGGTTCAGTGATCATTCTGCACGTGACCCTATCGGGGCTGTCTGACGCCCACCACTTACCTTTGAGAAAAGGGTCTCTCTGCCTGGCCTGCTCTGTCTCTGCTCATGCTGGAAAACACACATGACTTAACATGCGACCAACTTAACCAAATAATAATAAAAAATAAAATAAAAAAAAGACTAAAAAAACGCAGAACATGGCATGTGCATGATCGCAAATGGATGAACTGAATGCTGTCAGACAAGGGTGTAAACATGCTGAAACTTGAACATGACGCTTTCATTCGCATCCTCAGTCACATGAAAAGTTTCATTAGCATCAACAGGCCCATAAAAGTGATACAATTTCATTTGTTGCTTTGCCCTTAAAAGTATTTAAAGGAATTCCTTCATAATCAGATAAACACTGCCTGTGCCAAAAAAAGAAAATACATGTAACTAAACTGATTAAAGCATGTTAAACAAACATAATAAAATGGTAGTTATATGTACACATCTCAATGTTCAAGAGCCGATTAAACTATAAATCAGTGGTATATCCTTATCAAAATACCATTAAAGGACTCTCTAATCAGCATGTTTGCAATCGGGCGAGTTTTGATTCGATATGGTGACATCTTGGCGTGGTGAAACGGTTAACAGACCAATACGTTTCAAACTGCTTTGTTAATAACAGCTCATTTTCTTTTTTGCTAGAAAACTACTATATTTCTTCCCATTCTAATAGTAAGTACTACAGCATGGTCTATAAAATGTTGCCCATAAATGGTTTGATATCAATCGAAAAAGTAAATAAAGAAAATAATCAAAATATCTGCATAGTTCCACTACAGAGACAGAACAATGCACACTGCCGTGTAAGTTTCTCTAGCTTTCAGTTGGCGCCGAACTGAACGTACCACAACATTACAAAGCAGCACCATATCGACACAACCACATTCCACAAACAGCTACATTAAATTGTCACTGTTTTCCTTTAAAAAAAAAAAAATATATATATATATATAATCAAAACTGCAAAAGTAACTATTATTCTTTATGCCAAACGTCTCCCGATACATCCTGGCAGATTTGGCAGCACACCTGAGAGAAAACGACTAGGCCTACGTGGACAAACACTTCGGGGGGGGGGGGGGGGGGGGGGGCATACCTTGCTCTCCGCTCCACCGGGGGAACCCATGCTTCGGTGGCTGGCCTTGTCCTCCTCTGCCAGGTCATCCTCTCCATCACTGCTCTCGTCCTTGGGGCCGCCGAACCCCGGGCCCTTCACACCGGCAAGCCGTGGCCGGATGACCGGCGGTGGCCCGGCCTGGCCACCGTCGCTGGAGTAACCGAAGAGCTTACCCCTAGACACACTGCCCGAGGTTGAGGGCAACATGTGGCCGGAGAAGTGCTCAGGCGGGGCGTCGGGAGGGTCCAGGGTTCGCAAAACGGTCCCCGCTGGCCCCGGGGACGCTTTGATCGGAGTTAAGGCCTCGTCGTCGGATCTGCATGGCGCGGGGTTAGAGAGACGGCGCTGCAACGCGGTGTTCGTGGTGAGCGTAGAAGACGATGTCGCGCCGGGCTCCAAGTCCACACGTGACATGCTCTGCTCTTCGTGGCGGTCGACAGAGACGCACGCCGGCGCAGGTCCCAGCGCGGCTTCGGGAAGGCACTCCATTGCAGGCGCTGTGTCCAAGCCGCTGACGCCGGTCTGTGCCCGGCCGTCGCTCGGCAGTCTGGTCGTCCCCAACAGGAAGGAGGGCGGGCGTTTGAGGAGGGCCGTGTCCTCGGGCTTTAGGAGGAGAAGACTTGGGTCGATGATGCCGGGAGGGAGTGCGCACTGGGAAGCCCCTGGGCTGTCCTTGGCTGTCGTCACAGTAACGGCACAATCAATGTCCTGCTGGATCTGCATCGGCATTTCTATGGCAGCGGGACAGGGCTCTGGATCACTGGACCCGTCAACAGACAAAGAACAGGGCTCGGATATGGTGGTATTTTCTAAGGAGAGTCCCGGGGCCTGGTCTAGTGAAGGACAGTTCATCACGCCGCTCTCTAACAGATGTACGGTGTTCGGGGATGAGAGGACCTCTGCGCAGCGCTGACCGGTTGACTCCACAAGCTCCTCTGTTAATTCTGCCATTGGGACGACCAGGGAAGACGTACTGGCCGTCACTCCCGTTCCAGTCCGCCCTGGCAGCGTTTGTGCGTCACCGAAGGAGGCGGCCACGGCGACGTCCACCCTTCTGTGGTCCGGGACGGCCTCCGGACACCGAGTCGTGGCTTCCGTGGCGGCGTTTGTCCGTACATGTGGCGTATCCAAGACGGGGACAGTCGGAATCAAACAGATATTAGCCGACCCTTCCGCCGCGGACACTTCCGCAGTTGTGTTTTCGGCCTGGAAATTCTGCCCTTCATCAGACATCCCCGTGTCGTGTGGGGAGATGGTTGGGGTGAAGTCATTTGAGCACACCTCCATTTCTAAGAGGCCGTGATCTGACGTAAGGGGGCCGTGCTGCAAGACGACGTGACTGTCGTCATTAGCCATTTGCAGGGAAGACAATACGTGTATGTGTTGTCCCTCACTCTCGGAGTGTTCAATGACCGGGGTGAATAAGTTTACCTCATAGCTCGGGGAGAGAGACAGCCGGTCTTCGACAACCTCTGTCGCAATCTCCTCCTCCACAAAGCTATAAATCTCAAATTCTGCCCCAGCCAGCGAAGCCATTCCGATTTCTGAATGGGTCCCTTCTATAAATGACTTGGGTTCTCCGGCAGAGAGATCAGCGTGCAACTCAACAACAGCAGCGTCCCCGCTAACATGTTCTTTCAGGAAGACACACTGATTCACTTGCAACTCCTCTGAAAACTCCAGGCCGCTCTCTCCGCCAAGCACCACGGCGCCGTGAGCAATCGCCGGGATCGAGAGCTCAGAGGCCAGTGGGGTGTCCGAATCGGCAGTCTGAACTTGGACAGGCTGGTCTGTCTGCATTAAGTCTAGTTCTGTCCTGTGGAGGTGGCAGACGGCAGGGGCTGGCGCCGTTGGTGCCGTGCTGGGCATCTCCGGACGAGGAGAGCTTTGTGGCCGGATCGTAAGGTCCGGCGAGAGATCGGCAACTTCAGGGTCCACCTCTGCCCTGTTGGTCTCCGTCTGTTCCACTGCTGCACGTGGGGGACTGTTCTGGGGGTCGCTCTCGCTTCCCTGTCGCTCGGCTGAGTAGTTCGGGGTGGAATTTCCACTGCCAGGTGGTGTGTAGGGGACCAGTCCGGGGTGTGTCTCTCCCCCCTGAGGGGTCCATGACACTTTAGTTGATGGGAGCGGCGTCGGTGGGTGTGAACTCCCGTGCGTGGCACGTCCGGTCTCGCACTTCCCTGTAGATCCTCCCGTTTTCTGTGGTCCCCGCTCATCTGCACTAGCACCACATATTGCTCCCTTGCCATCACTCGAGTCCTGCGTAGTGATTTTAGGTCCCGTGGAGACGTCCGTTTGTGTCCCATCGTTATGGCCTGTGATGGGCCCCGGGGGTGGAGGGTGCTCAGCATTTGGGGGAAGGCCTGGTTTCTCGCTGACTTGAGACAGAGGTACATGGCTGGCCTGGCTGGCCGGAGTAGGCGGAGTTGTCCGCGGCCGATCCATTCCTCTTTCTTGTGCGCGGTGCGGGACTGTATCTTTATTTGGGCTGAGGGTAAGAGGGGAGGCTGTTGAGCAGGATTCCGAGGGGAGGTTTGTTGATGAACGTACACCGGCATGTTCCTCCGTTCCAAACTCACGTTTATATTCCAATTTCTCATTCTCCGGGAGATCCTGTCCCGTGTCTGTGCCACTGATGACCACCAGTCCACCTGTACTTCCCGGCTGCAGCGCGTGGTCCCGGCCTGCTTCAACATCAACCCACTCTGTCCCACTCGCCGGCCTGCCTGGGTGCCCACTGTTATCAGCCTGTGGCCCGAAATGGGAATACTGCAAAGCTTTATCTGTCTGTGTATCAGAGTGTTTGTGACACTCTGTAGAGAGACCGGGCTCCTCTGGGTCAATGGCGGGGCAATTCTCCGGGCACACGTTCTTCTCACCGATGTGCCGGCACCTCTCAGCAGTGACCGGCTGCGGGGCATGCTGGGATGACCCTTCCACATCCCGCGCAGCCTCCCGGGGGTCGCCGCCCAGCACACCCACAGCCGGAGGGGTGCGCTGCTGCACCGCCCCCTCCTCCCCACGGGGCCCCCCCCCCTGTGCTGCTTTGGCTACACGCTGCACCTAGAAGCAGAGAGAGGAGAGTTTGTTCGGCTGACGAGTCAGACGGAGTGCGCAGCACGTTTCGCTCTGAGGCTAAAATGTGCGGTGAGTATTAGATGGGACTATCCGTCAAACAGGCCCCTGCTTAAGGAGCAACGCATTACCTGTCTGTGATGTGGGACACAGGCCTTCCGTGCTTTCCACTTCCAGGATGCTGATTAAGGTCCTGTCCACATATTCTGTGGGGGGAGAAGATAGTGGTTAGGTGACCAAAATAGTTAAACAGCTCCACTCTTCTTTGTGCTAAGGTAATTTTAAATTCCTTGGAATTACAGAACAAATAATGGTTCTAGATTGGTTCCATGTGTTCTTCTGAAGAGTTTCAGGAAGTGCACAGTACTGGCCAATAATTGTATGTAGCAACAGTGGTACATGGTACACAATACATGAATGAAGCATTGTATTATCATAGGTGATGTGTTGTTTGAAACAAAGTGTGTACAAATCTAACAGGCTTGACCTGTAAATTGTGTTTCGACATATTATTGACTACTTGGTAGAATGGCTTGTTGTAGCTTAGACTGTTAACGCGATGGTTTGACGCACCGGCCTGCTGCCATTCAAATCAATAGGTTTACACTGTTTCAGATGCAATTCATTGCCATGACTAGCACTATGTACATGGTATGTGCAGCAGAAGCCATGTGTTCTTGTAGCAGTCACACTCGGCCAACAAAAAAACGTTTTCGCGCGCTCCTCTGATTATCGTCTCAATAACTGTTGATTTATTTGGCCAGCTAGCAACAATAGCTAGTACCTAGCTAGCATGCTTGCTAGTTGACTAACGTTAGCCTCAGCTTTAGCTATGTAGGGGAGTTAATGGCCCAAATATCCCAAAGCATTAAACTAACGTCAGGCGCGCCCCCGCCACATCCCACCCGAAGTTATGTAATGGCCCGGGTCTTGCTAAAGTCGTTTACTATATGCTTGAATCAATAAGGCTTTTTTAAAAAGTCACATTAAACCCCGCTTCCCCATGCACTACTGAGGGGGGAACAAATACTTCTGACGTCATTGCGCGGGGTCAAATATTAACCACAAAAAGTAAACACTGAAATACTACATTTATATTTAAATGGTCGATCAATATAAATTTATGCCGTCATTAAAATATTGAAAACATAAATTATTGCGACTGGAGTGTTTCTGGCAAAAATGTTGCAATGATTACGAGGGGGGACATGGGGGGGTTCCAGTGATCCCACACATGCACACTTCTTAGTTCTTTCTTATGAATTATCGGGAGAGCTGGTGTTAGACTGGCAACATAAAAGAGAACTAGCCATCTGTATCTTCTAAATTATTTCGTGCAGCAGTAAAATTAACCGGTAGTTAGCAAATCCAATGCCCATAGCCACTGGCTGGCCATGATGCTACATATTGTTTGTATGTGAAGTGTAACGTTACAGCGAAAGGAAACCTACCAGAGAATAACCAACTTCATGACTGCATCGTCAATCACGACTGTATTTTATTTATGACAACGGGAAGTATGTAGAGAATAGTGTTGTTTTTACAACTAATTGTATAAGTACATTTGAATTAGCTAGATTCTGTCCCGCTGCACACAACCCCCCCAAAGCCCCCCCACTACTTCCTCCATGCCCCCCCTTCTCATGGCCGCCATCTTAAGTTCCCACCTACCTGAAATTTCCGACCAGTTTTCTTTTACTAAATTCTTGTTGAAGGAGTCATCATCCGGATAAAATCGTACTCAATCCGTGATGATAGTATTCCAAACTGTCTCTCGGTACCCAACGAGGTACCAGCAGGTCCGTGGGAAGAAGTTAAAATACGGACCGAAAGAGAGCGGGTCCGGCTTGCCGAATCTAGCGGATGCGGGGAGGAGACTTTAGACGCAGCGAAATGGTGGAAAACCACTGCTGACAAAGTGCAGAAGTATTATCTCGCGAGAGGTTGCCCGGCGCGCCACTGCAATTTTCTGGGACAAGTACTAGGACAGTGTATTCATCGCTTCGGTTGAAATTATAGCAAATACAAAAATGTGTATTAATGTTCTGTAAAAATGTTTTCTTTCTTTAGTTTGATTTCATATTATTTGTTAAACTGAATGTACAACTTTACCTAGTTATTACATTCTTATATTCTATTTAACACAACGTTTTACAATTCTACTTCTCCAGCACCACCATGTAGTAATTCTGTAGTTTATACTAACCCAGTTTGATTTCATTTTTTTTTTTTTTATTGAATGTGCAACTTTACCTAGTTATTACATTCTTCTATGCTATTTAACACTAAGTTTTAAAATTCAAATTCTCCACCACCTATTTGTAGTAATTCTGTAGCTTATACTAACCCAAGTAGAATCAGTAATTCTAAAAAGAATGTTGCGAACACTAATGACCCCACAAAACGTTCAATAGCACACTATATGTCCAAGCAGCACTCATTTTTATACAGTTACTAAATGTTTTAATTGTGGAACACAAAATTAAGGCTTTGATTTGGTTTATAATATATACAGTACTAAGTAAAGGGGTAAGTGTCCCCAAACATTTGACAGATACTGTAAATACCTTTACTTTTAGTGGTCACAGACCAGTATAGGCCATTGTACAATGTAATTGCTGAGTGATCAGGAACACTAGGCTGCTGCAGTTGAACTAGGTGCTTACCTACCACTGAATATACTGGAGGAGTTAATGCTGGGATTGAACACAATCTTGCTGTCCAATGCCCCAAATCCACAGTATATGTGCTCTCCAAATAAACTTGATTCCTGGGAGAAATTAAGAATGACAGCATGACCGCAAGGTGGACAAAGATGTCTGGAGAACAAACACATGATCCGTCGTCCCTTTAAAAAAAATCACTGAACTAGGACTAAGCCTGAGACACCAAGACAAGCGAGCAAATAAGACCCACACAACCAAGTAACCAACAATTCATTTAATAATTAATCTTTGTGGTCTCTAGGGGAAGGGGCTTGAAAGGTATAAAATGGTCTTATTAAAATAATCGACCCAAATCTTTTCCTCCTCTCAGCATACCCTTGGTCCAGTGGCGTGCACACTCAAGTCCACACTTCTCTTTCCTCAATCCTCCAGTAGATGTCCCATTCTTTCATGTAGCTATATAATTTATCTTTGTACACGGAACATCCCTGTGAAAATGACTTGCCGACAGGGGTTCACACAGTCCAAACACCAACAGACACAAACCTCCCTCTGTGTATTGACCTTATATTCAAAGGCCCGATCCACGAACAACAGGATGGTAGTTGTTATTGTTGTCTTGTTGACATCCCAAAGCACTTCAGCTCTCAGTCTAACAAGACATTGACTGCCTGACCTGGAACAAACTATTTACTAACAGGGGAGTGCATTGGTGATACCTGAAACAATGACAAATAACATAAAACAGTGAATATATTTATTATCATTATAGAAGATAATTAATGTTAACAATAATTACAAAGGCAATTTCACTAGACTACTATATTCTGGTCCTGCTCACGTTGAGTCCGAGAGGAAAACGGGGAAACGATTTCATATACGTTTTAAAATAGTGTCCACCATGTCAGCACAGTTCATATCATCATTCATTCTTTCATTTAAATACAAGAGGTGGAGCCGAGTTTCTTCGATCACAGAAGTGTTGAAGTTGACCAGAGTGGGTCATATTTGGGAAGAGCAGAGAACCGAAGTACAGAATCTTATGGTTCTTTATAGATTTAGAATATTCAGAAGTTTCATCAGTAATCTACAGTCTTTTCACAATTACAGAGGACACAAAAAAGAAATCATAGAAATATACTGTGCTACACCATAATTCTTGAGTTCCCATTGAGAAAACAGCCCAGACATGTTTGATTTGCAAAGGGAGTTATATCCCATGAGTTAGAAAGAGAAACATTAACTATTCATGTGTACAAAATGTGCACATCTCTCCAGCAGTTCATCCAACCTGAAAAAGCTTGTTTCAAAACCTGATCATCTTCAATTGGAAAAGCCTTTCATTTGCCTCTCTGTACAGCTATCAGTACTCTACATTTCGTGTGGACAACAAACCAGCCTCTCTCAAAATAACAACAGGATGCACAGAAACCATGTACCTTAAAATTGCACTGATAGAACCATTGTGGGTAATGTAGGGAGCCACCCTGGCAAGTCTTTTTGATTCCCTTTCCCTGCCTTCCACCCGGTCTGACCAGCAACACATCTGGGGTTGAGGCCGTGACTGGGTTAGCTGTGTGTTGTAGTTCCTCCAGGGCGTTCCATCTTCCAGGAAGCAGAGCGAGAGCAGCACAGTGACCACAATGTTTCCCTTCCACTCCTCCGGTGCGTCCCTGTACTATCTGGACTCGCCGTCTTTGTGAGAGCCGTACAGACCCAAGTCCCCGGGGCCCCCCAGCCTACGGGTCGGCGTGGCGGACCTGCTGGTCACGGATGGAATGAGCGGAGGGGGGCCCCCCACGGACAGCGCCCCCACCAGGCCGGCGGGGGTCTTGGTGAGAATACCGTTGGGCACGTGGTGCGCATGCAGAGGCCCCAGGCGGGAGTAGATGCCGGGGTGGTGGGGCGAGGAGGCGGAGCCTCCCGGCTGGTGGAGGTGGGACTGGGAGAGCATCCCAGCGTGCAGCTGCTCCAGGTGGGCGGCGTGGGAACCCGGCGGGAGGTGGGAGCCTGAGAGGTGCGGGTGGGCGTGCATCCCAAAATAGCGCGCCCTCTCAAAATCCTCCCTCAGGATCTGGGCGCGCTGCTGCTCGTCCATGAGGCCGCCGCCTGGGGGCCCCAGCTGGGGGGGCCGGTCGAAGTGGTGGGCCATCAGGCCAAACTCCTGGCGCGCCGAGGAGGAAGAGGACGCGGACGCAGGAGGGTGATGGTGGGGGTTGTTGGCAGCCACGGCCGCCGCCACGGCCGCCGCCCTCTCGGCCTCCATGAAGCGCTGGGCGTGCTGGTGCTGGAGCAGCCGGGCCAGGTGTGGGTCGGAGCGCAGGGCCATGGCCTCTCGCCGCTGCTGCTGCTGTTGCTGCTGTTGCTGGGCGGCCAGCTCCCTCCACGGGTCCCACGGGAAGCTGTGGGGGTGCTGGCCGTGACCCTGGGGCGGAGGATGGGTGGAGTACCTTTCCCCACCCGGACCCACGACGATCCCCCCGGCCCCTTGCGTGCTCCCCAGGTAGGCCTCGATGGCGGCCTGAGCTCGGGAGCGCTCCAGCAGGGAGAGGTGATGCTGGGGGTTGTGTTGAGGGGGGGGAGGAAGGGGCACCCCGGGTGTGGGTGTCAGGGAGAGGGAGGAGGACGGGGTGGAGGAGCGGTGGTGGTGAGGGCGGCTGTTGGGCCGGTCGTAGCTGTGGCCGGGGGGAGCGTGCGAAGGAGGTGGCAGGGAGATTGGCACGGGCTCCGGTTCCTCCTTCCGCTCCTCCTTGACCTTGACTGGGGGGAAGAGGGGAGGCGGCTTGGGAACCGGGGTGGTGGTTGTTCGGTCGGGCTTCTTGCCCTGGGACAGAGAGGTCACTGTGGCCGAGGAGGGCGGGGCCAGCGGGCCGGTGTCTCTCTGCGACGGGTAGGGGGGCTCGCCGTGGAGGCTGTGCAACGCCGACGGCTGCTGGCGGGGGTAGAGGTCCAACGGGGAGAGCGCGGACGGTCCTGAGGGCGGGGGAGTGGTCAGCGCCGAGGAAGAGGAGGAGCGAGGTCTGTCTCTGTCTGCGGCGGCGGAAGAAGGGCCCAGTGGAGGTGGCCTGGAGGGCAGCGGCCGGCTCTCCCCGTCCCGCTCTCTGTCCCTGCTGTGGCTCCGCGTCAGGTCCTCGGTCAGACCGACGGGGCCCCCCAGGGGTCCCGAGTGCCCATTGAGGTGGGAGACGGGTGTGTTGCTGCGCTGCTGCTGGAGCTTGAGAGCTGGGGCCACCGGAGACATCCGCACGGGTTGGCGACCATACTGCACGTTGTCTCTGAGAAAGGCACGAGAGGACAGGGTGTGATCAGTGCTCAGGGAGAGGCTCAAATCAAACCCAACCCAGAATCTATTCAGAGTCACTACTAAAGGGGGGGGTCAAACAGAGGTCAAACATCAGGGAACTACATGGATTCAAGAGTTGAGTATGTTGTTTTCTTTCACCTATCTTTCTCATCTTTGATGTGAATGATGTCTCTCCTCTCCATGTCCTTCCCTGGGTCCCTCTCTTCCCTCTTCTCAGCCCCCTTGGCCCAGCTGGGGCCAGCAAAGGGGGGTGGCCCACCGTGCAGCCGGTTCCAGGGGTCGTGGGGGGTGGGTAAGCCTCCGACTGCAGGGGGATCCTTGTGGCCAAACACTGAGCCGTTAGCTGGAGGCGAGAAGACAGGGACTGGTTAGGTCGGTCACTTCTGCAGATAATAGTTATTTTTCTTTGCTAGAGAAACTTACCCAGCGTGGGGCTGCCCAGACCCCCAAAGGCACCAGAGCCCAGGGCTCCCAGAGGGGTGAAAGGAGGTGAGCGGCCGTACGGGTCTACAACACAACAAACATCAGAACTGATGTAGAAAAAGCCCCGTAGCATCTGACAATATCGACAATGAACTGGTGTTCAGACCAACGGAGGTCCATTACGACCATGCGTCTTCCTCAGCTTTATGGCTAAACTAAAATAATAATAATCTTCAGGTATTCAAACAAGAAATGTTGTTTAAGAAATCTGTCCAAGTATCCACACAAATAAAAGGCGTAATATAATCAAGGCATACAATAGTCACGTTCAAGAAATACCAACTCTATTTGGGCCGTCATTTTGTCACTGATCAAGACAGTTAACCTTATTAACTGCTATAAATAGGAATCAGCCCTTACCATATTTAATCAAATTCATTGATGAAGCCCTTTTTACATTAGCAGCTGTCACAAAGTGCTTTTACAAAACACCCAGCCTGACATCAGATTAAAAATGCTTAACTATAATCATGTTCCGGTCCCCAAACATCTAGCCAAGTTGGCCTGACGCTATTAAGGTGACCACGCCGTCCCTCAACATATCAGGGCTACGTCGCTTGTCTTGATGTCAGTACGGAAATCAAAGCCACAACTTGAGTAGGCAAGTCCAAAACGAGAGCGGTTTATGGAGGGCGTAAGTGACACATACGCAGCAGCGCTGGGGGCGGGGTCCTACCTAGGTGTGCCGTGGGAGTGAGGAAGGAGGAGTGGGGTGTTGACGGTGGGATGAAAGGAGATGAGGACGGATTGACGGTACCTGAGGGAAAGAGGCACAGGTGTAAAGCACACAACAAAATGCCAAATAACACGCTGACATCGAAGTAACAGATTTAAAAGTTGCATGTATAATATCACACATGTCATATATACGGATGACATGTGGCTGCATTTCTTCCTAACGTGTAGGAAACAGCTCCCACCAGTGGCTGTGAAGAGGCTGGCCGGTCGGTTCAGGTCGTGGGCAGGCGGGAGCCCACCTCCGAGGGGCCCCAGGGGGCCCAGGCTCCCGGCCCCAGGAAGACGCGCTAGCAGATCGTTACGGAAATCCAGCTTGTGGGGATCAGCCTGCATTAGCTGAGAGAAGAGCGGTGGTCAGTAGGGAAGTAGCACTTCAGCAAGTGGAAGTTGTGATGCAAATTACTGCTGGTCTCACAGTAATTCACCGTTAATTAACAGACACGTGCCATCCCCAGGCTTTCAAGTCTACTTAAAGTATACACAATGATATTAAATCCATTATTTCTGGCAGGCCTTAAGAAATATAAGAAAATGTATGAGTCTAGATATGTAACTCTGTGTAGAACCCCGCTTCCCCCCAACGCTCCATTTGGGAACAAAAAGTAGCAGCGGCATTGAAAGCAAAATCTGTTTAGGAACCTCAAATTATACCAGTTCATATTTCAAACAGATTAGTTGTGAAGATCTTGCATTTCCCCAATCACCAGTTATGGCGGATTGGCACTGGGCGCTTCTGCGGCGCATATAGACTCTGGTGAGGTCTTGTTACGTCCCCTACGCGGTGTCATACCCCACCGTGAGCATTTCAGAGGCGGTGTGTTGCGAAGCGGCTGTATCGGTGAGATCACCAGATCAACAATAAACTTTTGTTTTTGTATTTTTAATTCTACCATAAACTTCTATAGCCTAGTTTTTAAAATGTACATAAACTAGGCCTAACTGAAACACATATGTACCATATGTAATTCTTGATATATAGCAAATAATATCTTACAGGTCCAGTCCTGTGTAATGGTGTGTAAGGTTATTGAACATTTTAATGGGTTTTCAAGACGTATTGAGCCATTCAGTATTTATGCAAGCAGACCACATTTCAAAAGCACGTAGGCCCATTATAAAATATAAATAGACAATTAGGTTATAATACTCACTTCCTGTATTTGAACTGCACACTTTTTGTATCTGAACGTGGACGTGGAGTCCGTCAAAAATAGATAGGGCGCCTATCTTTAGCGAAGCATAGCGGAGAGGCGCTTCTGGGACTCCTCTGAAACGCACCGCGGCTTGTCTGGTGGAATCACAAGCATTGACTAGAGTGGCCGCGATCAGCTTCGGCGGCCGTGTCGGAGACAGAATGTGCCGCAGAAGCGCCCAGTGAAATCTAGGCATTGCACTCAGCGTTCATACCATTCAACTTTGACCAGGGCGTCTCAGGTAATTTTCAAAGGCATTTGCATTGATTTCAGAGCAATTAGAAGAGCAACAGAGAGCCGAGTACTCGCCAGTAGCAACCCAGACAGTTAAAGGGATATATATAAAAAATTTAGCAAGTTAAGACTTAATTTTCCACTAATTGCATTGAAGAATTGTTTTGATCATGAAGTTGCATTTCTGGATTTATTCGACTGTCTAGTTGCTTGAACAAGCCATACACTGAAGTGGTGAGACAATAAAACATGTTCAAAACCGTAACATAAACTCCTAAACAAAAACTGTTTTTTTGGGGGACCAAGTAACTCAGCCATGGTACTTCACTGTTCTTCCACTCACTGACCAAATGGACTAGGCATGTCCTCTAGCTATGTGGCTTTACATACTCATACACGGATTGTATGGTGTAACACTAGAAGCTCCTTTTGGAGGTGTACGTGGCTACGCGCGATTAGCCATGCGCAGACTTAGAAATGATTAATGAGTTTGTCCGTTTTGTGTTTCATGGCGTGAAGGGATGGGGGTTGGATTCGATTTTGAATCTATCTGGCATATTTGCTGGTGAACATAAAAGTTACCGTAATACTTTATGTTCACCATTGGATGATAAAAAAATAAAATTATATTGCTGGTTAATGTCACTGAATTACCTAGGTTACTGACACTTTGGTCCCATGTAATTTTACTGTGGTAAAAATCTTTTTATTTTTATTTAAGGCAATTTACAGGTAGTGCCTCAGGACTGCCAGTCTGGCTGTATTACAATCACAGCTACAGCCCTGGTCAGTTGATGTAAAAACCATAGCTTTATAACTAAACATCAATACCACACTTGGTTGATTTGACTGTCTGATAAGAACATTCAAGATGCCTCAGCGGTCAAATTAATGTTGATAAGAATCTTGTCTATAATATCACAACCGATGAGAGCAGATTCAAGAGTAATTACATAATGGATTAGGTATTTCCCAAAGTCTACCTTGACTTTCTTCTGATGGCTCAGAATCATCCACGCCACATGAACATGCATAGCACACCACTTTCCGGGTTTCTGCGGAGACAAAAACCCGTTATTGACTGTGACCCTGTTTTTCTGGCACTGGAACTTAAGGCCTTTGCACACAGAGTCAGATGCAATGGGGTCAATGTCTGCCATGTGAAATGTGTGTAGGAATAGCATCCTCATGAGAATGGGAGGAAAGATAGTTTAGTCAGGCAAACATCTGTGATTTATTATGGGTCCGTATATATTTTCTCTGGACAAATAAAAAAAAAAAAAAACACTAATTCCAAAATGAGTATCAATGGAAGGTTGCAGAGTTTCAGAGGAGGTCTGGGTCAAAGGTCTGAAAAGAAGTCGGACTTGGTGTGCAAGGGCGTTTAGTCTAAAAGGTTATAACGGACTAAAAGGGAATAAGTAAGAAAAACGGTAGTTACAGTATAATAATACTTTCACAAATGAAGTATCAAAGGGTTTATAAAGCATCTGACTTTTGCTTACATTACTGACTTTCAACGATGTCCCAAATGGATCAGTTAGCTAAAAAAAAAAAAAAAAAAAGAATGGTAAACCATGTTTGTAAAGATGTTCCATCCTTCATCCAAATGCTGCTATTTTTAATTCACTCTTTCCTGCACTGACTAATACGCCCAAGCCTTTTATTTTATTCCACCTTCCTTTTACCCGGTAAGCCAATTGAGAACCAATTCTCATTTGCAACAATGAACAGTGCAAGCCACACAAAGCACTCAAAATGAATTATAAAACGGGAAATGTTATAGACACATGTATTGTCTTTAACACCAGCTCAATCCTAGGCTTGCAGCTTCAACTGTAATCACTGTCACCCTACATTCCAAGATGTCGGTTATTCTGAGAATCTCACCCGCGGGTCTTTAGGCTGCAGATGGTGAGGCACAACCCCCAGGCGAGCTGTCATCTCGGGACTGGTTCCCTGGGGGGCAAGAGGCTGCGGCAAAAAGGAGACAGTTGGACCCATGGAGCCTACACCCCCCCCCCCCAATATATCTTTGTCCGTTGATTTGCAATGGGGCCGTTTTTCTGTGAAACGTGGCCAGAGCACTACTCACCTTAGGCTGAAAGGCTCCTTGCAGGGAGCTGAAGGGCCCAGTGGGAGGCAACACAGGCTGGAGGCCCTGCACTGGGGGGGGAGGGTACTGTGGGAAGAACTACATCAGCCACACACACACAAGCCGCACAAACAGAGGCTGGTTAAAACTGCACTCCCCAAAACCCCATTCTGCCTAAGTCCTACCAGGTTCGTCTGAACACCCGCCAGGTGTGATTGCTAAGCACACCAGTTACGGCGGCCGGTAAACTCACTGTGTTCCTGTAGATGCCGTCCCCCATGCTCGCCAACTTCCCGTACTTGTCAAACTAAAAAGACAATTACAAAATGACGGTCAGCCACATGACACACCCACCATACAAGGCAAGAAAGGCAACTCTACGAAAGCCAAGGTAAAGGGGGGGGCCCAAACGTCACCTCATCCCTTACCAGGTGCTGAGGCGGCGGCGCGGAGGCCGTGGGGTGCAGGAACGGGGTGAAGTGTTGGTGGGTGTGCGTGTGCTGGTGCTGATGGTTGTGTTGGTGAAACTGGAAGGCCAGCGGCGGAATGCTGGGCTGGGCCTGGGAGGAGCGACCGGACGAGCCGGAGCCGGAGCCCGAGGGACCCCCGGGAGTGGAGCGCCCCGGCCGGCTACCGCCGGCCTCGGCTCCGGGGACACTGCGGCGGCCATCGCGCTCCTGCGAGGCCAGGAAGTGTGAGTTCAGGCCCTGTCGCAACAGGTCCTGGTCTGCAGCAACGGAAGGGTTAGAGAGGCACAAAGATAGGTTTTAAACGGGCAGACGCGGAGAACCAGAAGGCATGCCACAACACTGAAAGCTGATCCAATTGAAACCAGTAACAAGCCTGAAGAAGAAGAAAAAAAAAAAAAAAAACACGCATTTGCAACTGTGGTTTAAGATCTGACAGGAGCTGTGAAAAGAACGGCGGCACCAACCGTACAGTACCTGCTCCTGAGTGGGAAGTGAGAAGAGGCGGTGGAGGGGGAAGCCCAGGCGAGGCGGTGAACAAGGGACCAGAGCTGGCACGCGAAGGGGGCCTCAGAGACCCGGATGACCCCGGACCCCTCATGAGGGACATGGACATACTGGAAGAGGGAGTTGGGGGTCTCACGGACAGCGAGGAAGAAGCAGCAGCAGCAGCAGAGGACGGGGGCTTGACTGAGGTACCATTCCTAAGGGTAGAGAAAGCAAGTTAAGACCAACAAACGCATGGGTTCCTGAAGTGCGCGCGCTTGCTTTAGCGGGTTGAGATATATTTTATGGCACTGACCTGTTGATGCCCATGCTGTACGCGTGTCGGCCAGGGAAAGTGAGGAACGTCTTGTGTTTGGAGCGCGGAGGGCTGGGGTTGTGATGGGGTCGGTGGTGAAGGCCATTACTACTGCCATTGAGCTGGCCGAGCGCCGAGACCGCGGCCGGGGAGAGGGCCGGCGGACAGGGGAACGAGGATGAGGTAGACAGGGGCTCCGGGTAAGGCAGCTCCAGGCTTCTCTCCTGGCTGCGCTCCAGGCCGGAGATACGAGGGGTCACCGCCAGCCGGGACAGGCCACAGCGGCCTTGTAGCGGTAAGGGTGGGGCACCTTTGCCCACAGAGGAAGCCATGCTCACAGGGACAGGTTCCAAAACTACAGGGTGACAGAGAAACATGTATAAACCAAAACACCGCACGAATGAGTAAGCACCAATCGCCAAATGACAAGAGCTCGTTTGTAGAGACGCAAAAGGCCTAGAGTTGTGGGAAGGAGAGAACGGTATTCTACCTTTCCTGGTGCTGACAGTGAACATTGGCTCCATGTCATGGTCAGAGGCCTAGTGGTTTAGAGAAGGCATTAGTTAAGTGTGAAACAAATAATTAAAAGGAAAACACCACCATGAATCATGCTTTCATGTGGTTTGATGGAAGCGGTACCCACCTTGTCAGCCGACTCGCTCTCGGTGTCACACTAGAACAGAGTGGGAAAAAAAAGAACGTGTCACAACACAAAGAAACCAATACTGCAGCTGTATTCAATAAATACCCTACGTGGAGGAAAAAAGACACTTACGATGTAGCCAGTCTCCAAGAAGAGGATTCCCCCACCCTAAACAAAGACCGTTTATATGGAAAATGGATTGATATTCAGAGTCAACATAGAAATGCAAATGTAGAAGAAAAAAAAGGCAAAGTGAAATTACATGCAGGTTAACTATATCTTTCCCCTGAGAAAGCTCAGTTATGAGGAGGACAATACATCAGTATAGAAATAGCAGACTACTAGAGTTCTTCTTACCCAGAAACAGGGTATTTAGCATCTTGCAATTTAACTGATGCCAGTCTGACCTTGAGTTAATAAATCCCAGCGGTTTTATCAAACGCTTAGTTGTCAAGGTTTAAAAAGGTGTCAACAGTAAAGGTTGGCACAATAACAGGCATGTGGCCATTTAGTTAGCGCCATTACAAGCTCATTACTCCCAGTTTGAATGTAATACAAGACAGCAATTTCCCATAAACACGAGCCACAAGAGTCACAACAAAACAGAGACACAAATGTGGCATCGGTGTAATTGACCTAAATCCAAACGTACGACAGCGACCAGACGCAACAGCTACAATGTTAGGCTGCGCACCTTCACCTCTGTCTTTCTTCTCTTCGTCCTGTTGCAACAGCTGCGGGAGAAGCTGGGTGGGGCCCCTTCCTCGGGCTCTGACAGTGGCCCTTCGCCATTCTGGCCGGGGCCCCTCTTTCTTTTACCTCCCCTTCCCATGAGCATGGCAACACGCTGGGTAGGCTTCATGGAGCAGTCCATCTGGAAGGGAAGAGGCATCCCGGTGTTAAACATACAGTACAAAACAAGTAGCCTGAGGTCTAAATAAGCATTGGCAATGTGTTGATTGACCCAGTATTTCCCCACACAGGTTCGAACTGACCGTGTCATGCCTCAATGACTAGCCTATACATTTGTTATACTGATACTTAGATCTGAAGGTTGTCTAAAGTTTGGGTCATTCAATACTGCATCAATAGTCCAAGAGCATGCCATATCAATAACTAATCCTGAAATACTGGATTGTGCGGTGTCCCAACTGAAATTACAGGAATCAGACGAGTAGTAGTTGGTCCTCGGTCTAATGACAAGCCGATGCATAGGCTACCCTAAGCCTTAAGGTTGTTGAGCAACAACATAGAAGATAATTGTCTGATCGTCATTTTGGTTGCTGATTGAATTCATTCTGTAAAATAACTGACTGTAGTAGCCTCAATCCACAACGGTTTCACACTTTGATGTGCGAGGGTAAATTATAAATTATAAGGAAAATATTTCCAGGATGGGACAAGTCCTTATCCTTTGGTGACTCCACTCATTGTGGATGTGTGGCTGAAGTTCATAGTGTCTGAATATTGTCTGTGTAAGGGAGGGATTATATACACATAAGGAAATACACCCTCTTACCTCCAGGGCTTCAAAGCTAATGAAGCTGGCAATTGAAAACCCATCGATGATGTCCTCCTCACAGGAAACTGACTCTCGCTTCCTCCGCCGAGGAGGCCTGTGTCTAGGACCGACGAAACCGGGTCGACATTCTCTACCCCCGGGACCGAGGACAGATCCAGCTGCGCAAAGCTCCCTTTCTGAGCCCGAGGACGGGGATGTGGCCCGCTCTTCAGCGAGGTCTACTCTCCTTCTGCGCCGCTCTCGGTCTCGTTGAGAACGGGATCGTCGACTTTGTCTGAACCCACTGCTTCGACTCGGACCTTCCATGTCAAAACAAACAGCACCAGTCCTAGTCCGACTGAAGGCACTTTTAAAAATCAGGTCCGGTCGAAGGCACTTTCCTTAACCAAACGTTAAACACCACTACACAAGCCCACACCGGAGCCCCTGTTTAAAATGGCGTTAATATGTGGTAGTATATTATTTAGCGTCTTTTGCGGACAGGATGGCATCTACGCCTTTCTCTCGGCGAACTTTAACTGTCATGTCAATGCACTAAGATTCAATCTTTTTTTCCAGATTTCGTGGTGTCCCTGGTCAGCATGAGTAAATCCAAGTTATTGTCAGGACATGGCTAGCCAATTCTTCGTATCAGAAAATGCTAACTGGCAAGCAAAGAACCAAATGCGTATGTAAACAAAATTGACTAGGTTTAGGCTAGCTACCTTAGGCTAGCTATCGGTTACCAATAACGCGTATTTTATAGCAAGGTAAGGTAGCTAACTATATGGACTGAGGTACTCTGAAAATGTAAATACACAACATCTCACACTTAAGATTTTGCCAAAAGCTGACAAATAAGCCAAATAGTTAATCAGACAATAATATGTAGCGTAACTGCTAACTACAGTAGCTAGCGTAGTAGCAAATAAACGATAACTAATGTAGCTAACTACCTGTCACGGCCAAATAAACAAACTACGATACGTACTGTGTTACGAATTTAAAGCACTGGTAAATATATGTAGTTATTTTTAGACAGCTTGATTACCGGTTAACTTGAGTTAACATTAAGTTAAATTAATAGCTGCTTACGTTATCTACCACATTCGACCTAAGGAAATGTATTCAAGTGCTTTATTATGCTACTCTGTAGCTAGTATTATTAGCTAGCTATATAACTAGTTACGTTAGCCAGGGGAAGTTGGTTATCACGAAGGAACGTAACCACGAAGTATACAACGTTATTAAAGCTAGCAATCTGGACTTAAAAGTATTTTAAAAAACGTCCTGCGCAATACTGATTTACACAAAACCTATAACTACCAAGTTGAAGCTGGGAGTAAAGCTAACATTCTTTCTCCAGCCTGACGATGGGCCCGATACGAATGGTTGAATTATCATCAAAGAAAGACGTCGCTAGCTAGCCTTAGCTGGCTAGATACCTATAGTTGTTAGCTAATCCACAGACAATTCTTCGTCACACCAAGTCTGACGTTATATGGTAAATGTTTTGCCACCCACCATCCGCGTGTTATTGATGTGTGTCTTCCTATACCGATTTTGTTTTTGTTCCACATCCATTAAAAACGAAATTATTCAAGGCCTTACTGAAGCCTCGGACTTGAGTTCCACTGACAAGGGTGTCGACCAAGCCCCCGGCAGGACAACTCCATCAACGGCCCACACTGTAATCCACTGTGTCGGGGAAGTTGTCTGGCCTACGTTTTCGGTCAAAACAAATATCCTAACCACAGTCTTCAAGTACACACAAAGTAGCAGGATTCTTCACCGAGCTTTTTATATTTTCGGCTAATTTTAAAACGACATTAAGATACGAGAGACACAACCCTTGTCAGATGCATTGTGTGCTTCATCGAGTCTTCTTCTATCAAAGTTCCTGGGATATTAATACCACTGCAAGTGTGTTACTGCCCTCGAGTGGACGTAGAGGGTATGTCACTCTGTCTTTGCAGATTTGGGGATAAAAAAAAAATGATGAATACATTGCGGATACATAATAAATTTGTAACAACGTAAAGATGAAAGACATCCATAACAATTAGAATTTGTGCGCTCGAAGTTATTCTTAAACAAGGGGTATTACTGCCAGTCTGTTTCTTGATTGTTAATGACGGTTTTTAGTTTTTTGTGTTTGTACTACTAAATAATAGTCATTTAAAGATTTCAGTAAAAATCCTGCCCAACCGAGACATGAACGTCAAAGTATGCTTTCAAAACTAATGATCTGGTGACATTTATCGCAAGTGTAGTTATTACGTCATATCCTTCTAAAAAACGGAAAGGAAGATAACTTTATGCGGAAGTTCAAGAAGGAAAACAAATATCTTGTTAGGAAGACTATATCCCTTTCTATGTCAGTACCATTCGCGAATTAAAACAGCTGACATTTTTTCGAACGATATTGTCCTTCGCAGTCGTCATTATCTCGACATAAACAGTCTCAAATAAGACCGTATACACGGTAAGTTAAAATCGAATGACAACTAGCTTGTTGCTATGACTAAACTATGTAATGCTAACTAGTGACACTAACGTTTGCTAAATTAATCTGGTTAAATTAATGTAGCAAGGAAGCCGGTCTATCTGTCAGTAACACAAGTTATGAAGCTCGGCAAAGGCCTGTTTGATGAATAAACTTAGCTAGATCAATACGGTTGACATTTTTAAACAGCAGATTTATCAGGGTCCAGCCAATTATCTAGCATTATTTAGTACCGCATTTGTTAGAGTAGTTAGGTAACACAACCCAAATAAAACGTACCTAAAAGGAGTTCCTATTCATGAGGGTGGGGGGGGGAGAGACACGGAGAATAGAGAGCTTTATTTAGATTGTTTAAAAAAAAAAAATCCTGTTGAGGTTATACATATGATTTTCTTATTTTTTGTTCCTTAGATGGAGTTCTTGTTTGGGAAGAGGAAGACCCCAGAGGAGATGCTGCGACAGAACCAGAGGGCACTGAATCGAGCTATGAGAGATCTGGACAGAGAGCGGCAAAGACTGGAGCAGCAGGAGAAGAAAATCATTGCTGACATTAAGAAAATGGCCAAACAGGGACAAATGGTGAGAGGAAAAAGGTCAAAGATAAAGGAGTTTAATTTATTTTAAATGTTTTACTTTTGTTAATCATCATACATTTTGAATTGTCTCACACTCACCTGTTACCATTCCAGGACGCTGTCAAAATTATGGCGAAGGACTTGGTTCGCACACGGCACTATGTGAAGAAATTTATTATGATGAGAGCAAATATCCAGGCGGTCAGTCTGAAGATTCAGACTCTCAAATCAAACAACAGCATGGCACAGGCAATGAAAGGAGTTACAAAAGCGATGGCTACCATGAACAGACAGGTATAGAGATTGACTCATGTTAAAAATAGAATCCAATTAAGTTTCAGTGGTAAGGTTAACTTTCCAGTAACACTTTTTTCCTCAAACGTTTGTGTTCATTATTGTAATCAAGTAAATTGTGCCAATAATTGCCTCACAACGTATGTTCACTTTACACAGATGAAGTTGCCACAGATTCAGAAGATTATGATGGAGTTTGAACGACAGAGTGAGATCATGGACATGAAAGAGGAGATGATGAATGATGCCATAGATGATGCCATGGGTGATGAGGATGATGAGGAAGAGAGGTAGGTGTTCGTGACCTCCAGTCAAATATATTTGAACAACAGATTTACATTAACAAAAATAATCAGTATTTGTATATAAAATACATGTTTATGAAATGTGTCCAGACTCTTCTCATTGGTTTTTGTGAAACTTGCCCCACCAGCAATAAGACTTCCTTATGCTCATCCTGCAGTTTCAGGAGCAGATAGGTCAAAGGTCCCCTAAAATGTGCCATTAAAGCAACTCTGCCAATTCTTCTGAACCAGTTAACCAAATTCAAATATCAAATATTTCACTAACAAGCGTGCTTACATGATTAATGTTTAAACTGATGATGCAGAACAATAGCCAGAGTTTCTTGAACGGTTGCTGAAGGAGTGCCTCCCAGACGCATCCCAGGGCACCTGACATACGGGGGTTTTATGAGCACAGGTGAAACGGGCACAACGGCTCCAAAAACACAATTTCCTTTTAACAATGACAACTCTCAGTATAATGGTGTAGGTCTTTAGATTTTGTACACATCTTATTCCAACCATTTCACAATATTATATTCCATTTTCTTGGACCTCCATGAGCTACATAGATCATTCTACTATTTATATTTGGGGCATTTAAGGTTTTTTCTAATAAATGCACAATCAAAACACTCATTCTAACACTTTCTTTTCTTTTTTTTACAGTGATGCCGTTGTGTCCCAAGTGTTGGACGAGCTCGGTCTCAATCTCTCAGATGAACTCTCAAGTAAGGAATACGGTGAAGTGATTTCAACAACCGCATTCACTAAATTACACATTTGAACACCGTAACCGATTGTGGCAAATTCTTTCCTTACCGTTCATGTAGATCTGCCCTCCACGGGAGGTAGCCTTTCTGTGGCGGGTGGGAAGAAAGCCGAACCCCAGGCCGCCCTTGCAGATGCAGATGCTGACCTGGAGGAGAGACTAAATAACCTCAGGAGAGACTGATTGTGGAGGAACTGACACGACAGCGCTTTTCGACCGCAAGGGCGCTAATACAAATACTCAGCAACTCAGAGCTCCGTATGTGCTGTTCTTTTAGGAAGAGTGCCGGAGGAATGCTGGAGGGCTTCAATGCAATTTCCATGTGATTATAGTATATGGCTTTTTTTTTTTTTTTTTGCAGGTGGTGGTGGTGGTGGTGGTGGTGGTGGTGGTGGTGGTGTTGTTGTTTTACGTGTGCGGTCTGTTGTCTTTTATTAACGATGGATTAGTTATTATCCTTACTCATTATTCTCTCAAAATAGTCTTTAAAGGTGGGATTATTTGTATGAATAGCCTACACCAAAAGGTGTGTTGTCTACACATCTTTGGCAAATTGAACACTAATTATTTAAAGGAACCCAAAGTTGAGTGAATTTAGACCATCTTGTATTAAACATTTAGTATTTGATGTACAAGTATCACCACATTTGTACAGTCTCACCTTTCGTACCGGTGTGTCTTAGAGCAGTGATTCTCCAAACATCTCCTCTGGCACTGCCCGACGTTTATTAACGCAGCCTTGAACTGGCTCGCTTGATTCACCTACTCAAAGACTTAACAATTGGTGACACGTATCAGGTGTGCTAGCGGCAGAATGCCTCAGATACAGCGACCAGCTGGGGGCCTTAGAGGTGAGGTTTGAGAAGCACATGTCCCACACGTCAGATAACATTTAACATCAGGATTGGTTGTTTCTTGCTTTCTTATGAGTTACATTATGAATGTACAGTATAACCTAGAGATCCACAGTTTTACTATTAATAGGACTGCAGAAAATGCTTGTAAGAATATAGTTCAGATTAACTCTTGAGTGATATGACTGTTAGGTCAATGCGTTCCCCCATTTTCCAAATACAACATTGAATGCTTGTAGAATCTGGCTAATGTTCCTTCATGTCCAATGTCCAAAAAGGGTCAGTGAATGGGGCCTACGGTAATGTTGAAATAGACCTTTATCCATACAACATAGGCATCATGGGTTGTCATGATAATCAACGTAATATTTACCAAATGGTTGATGGTGGTTTATATTTGTAAGAAATTATTTCCTATTTTACCTTTACTCAATAAACATCTGTTTTCCACATTTGACCAGAAAGGGGTAGTTGTTTTACCTCATTAGCTACAAATGTAATTACATGTAGGCAGTGTTCACACAGGAAGCAAAATTCAGACAATTGTTCCACAAAACCCAAACTAACTACATTCAAGTTTAAGGGGCTTCTTGTGTTTAAGTACAAGCTGGCCTGATTGGGTCAAAGATAATGTTGCTGTGTAAACAGCCATACATGCAGGTACCCTGTCAACATGGACCACAAAATGTGGCCATGAAGATCAGTCCTCAAAGCAGAGAAAAGAGGAGCCAAAACTCCCATAGTGTAACGTTGGGGTTTTCACAATTGTCCTCCCTTGTTCTGATGGATATAGTTCCAATTTAGGAAGCATTATAAATACATTTCAGACCTTATGAATCTACAAGTGAAAAACTGAAGACATTGGCTTAATTGTTAATTTTTTCGTTTTATTCCAAAACAATCTAATATGTTCAACATACAATCATTATCATAGAACAATATTGAATGTACTCAACACTTTGAACATTTAAATAATAAAAAAATAACAGCCGTGTTTTTCATATTTACAACATCTGTTTCTGAAAGCTATGTACAGAAGACCAATTTCACAATTTCCAAACCAGTCTGTATTTTGTGGTCTTTAGCATTGTAGGCAAGAAGCTATTGTGCCAGATTTATAATGTTTAAGCGTTAGCACATTACAACAAAAGTTTAACATCACCAGGCGCTAGATGCCAATATTGTTAGATACAGCTAGAATTAAAGCAACGGAAATACCTAGCATTCAGTTTGAGTGCTCTAGCTGATCAGGCTAAATTCTAATGCCAACAAAAGCCATATTTTCTAAGCTTCACTTTAGGACTGATTTCTACATCTCCATTATCTACAGCAAATAAGAGCATTCTGGCATACTAAAAAACATAAAAGAAATTGAGATCAGGCAAACTCCATATGTTGGCGACAGGGCTGGAGACATGGTAGTTATCTGAACAGACCAGTGCTTTTTGAATAAAGCGGTCTGTGTCATGCCTTCAAATTCAAACATTACTTTTCTCTGAAGTGAACTACGCAGAAAGGATGTTTCATTTATAGCTCTACCATGCTAGTGTATATCATCTTGAACAGATGTCAACTTGAAGAGCATGCTGAATAAAATTATGAATAACAAATTTGTTTTCATGATGCAAAGTATAGACAATGCAGAATATGAACAACGTTCGCGTCAGAAGAGGACATTTCAGTCTTACATTTACTGCATTTGTGATAAAAACATACATGCAGAGTAAGGATCAAACACCTTAGAGTGCACAATGATAAAACCTTTCGCCCAAAGCAGTGCCCACAAAATGTCAATATACAGTAAATACACTTACAGGAAATTGTTTAGAGCGTCGGTCTAAGCCAAACATGGAGCATGTAAACGTTAACTTGGAATAAACTGGCCACGCGCCACAACAGACAGTAGTGATACGCAGGCCAAGAACAAACAAAAACACAAATGTGAGCCAACTATGTTAATTTGGGAACATGTCAAAAATGCATGAAACATTCAAGGACATTTAGATAAATGTGCTTACTCTGACTAGTAAATTTGATCTGGAGAAAAAACATTGAGTGGTATTTTAGCTTTACACCTGAAAAAGTACAGTATTTTGGGCTGGATCCTTGTAGAATGATGTACAAAATTGTGTTCAAACAATCTCTCCATATTGGTCTTTCAATAACTCACATATAGGTTAGAATGCTTGAGTAATCTAATAAATAGAATGGAGAGGTAGGTCTTACAGTATGTCAATAATCTCAAATAGAACAAAGTTCTATAAGCGCATGAAAATGCAGAGGCTTGTCAGAAGTGCAGTCTGGATGACGATTGAACATCATGTACAAAGGAAGATACAATATCCCTAAACCTCAGAGAACTCTTGCAAAGACGACATGACGGTGAAGCACTTTCTGCCAGCATCTAAACCATCTCTGGCTTGCACGTACCACACGCTCGTGCGTGCTGTTTGTTCCGGTGTAGCCGGGATGTCACAGAGGTACTGGCATGCGATTTAGTTGTAGGAAAGTGCACGTCATACTGTTCAAGCACTGCCATTCAGTCAAATGGAGAAAAAAAACACTTCCCTTCTGACCTTAGAGATCGAAGTCCCCAAATTACTAATTCAGGTGACACCAATGTAGTAACAATCAAAAGCGACACATTTCAGTACTGATGCTGTAACTAAGAATTACTACATACATCACACCGAATTCCACTGTATTTGGAAATTTTTGTGCTGCCTAGGTTTGTTTCACAGAACATGCTTGTTAGTGAGTTGTTACAATACAGACAAACTAAAGGACCGTGTTGTTTTACCCTATAACTACCTACCTGTAAGTGCGGGTACTGATTTATTTTTTGGTGGGGGGCACCATATTTACCAGAGCTAGCCAATTTGGTAGCCATTCTCCCTATCTCCAGACGCTCCTTCTCCAGGCCAGCTGGCTAGTGACCACACAAGACAGCAGTGGTTTACCTTACCACAGATTTGGGGTGTTAAATGCCAAGCCGGTGACAAACCAAACCATACATACATGTACATATCTATATATGGCTCAGTGGCAGTCTAATCCCACGAGAGTGAAGAGAACCTTCCAGGTCTGGGGAGGGAAGTGGGCCCTCCCTGGACAGGCACCGACACCACCTCACTTTCGACAGGTCCGGTGCGGCGTGTGCTTCTTGGGCACCTCGGCGCGGCAGCGGCTTCGCTCGTCGAGCCAAGGCAAGTAAAAGTTCCTACATAAGAAGACAACATTCTGAAATTAAAAAGTGGACCGAAGAGAATCGGGGAAAGGTGAAGGTCACCGGGAAAAGCAAAACCCCGTAACCGGAAAAGCATTTCACCAGGGATGCACCGATTTATCGGCCAGCAATCGGTATTGCCAGGTTTTAGGCAAAACAATTTAAATTCAGACCACAATTGTTATTATAGTTTTTCAATGTGTCCTATAGTTTTAATGTGATTATTTCTTCTCAGTTGCAGATTTGTTGAGGAAGCATAATATCTTTTTTTACTACATTTGTATTCGGCGATTGTATAATCTAAAATTACATACATAATCTGTATTTAATTTATGATTGTATAATTAACAATGTTTCTATTCGTTGGGCTTATTCTTGAGTGTTTTGTTATTACAATATATAGGAAGATGTGTTTTGGGTGACTGAATTAGAATTTATTGAAATTAGAAGTACCATCAGAACCACACTTCATTTTATGCCAGGATACACAGGTACACCAATTAACAAAACACCAGTATTGGAATTAGCTGATTGTGTTGTATAAATACTGGCTATAGTTATTGGCCAATACCTTTCCTATCGGTCCATCCCTACATATGACATTTTGTTATTGGCATGGCATGTGTTGAATAACTGAGTCTGTGTTTTCATACTCATTTTATTACAACAATGTCTTCCCACTATGCACTCATGTTGATAATGATGATTGCTGGAATGAAGAAATGTTTGAATTTTTTTTTTTGTGTCTAGGAAAGTCAGGACGTTTCTCATTGTATGGATAATTTTTGTCTCTTTTCAAATTTCTTTTAGGTATTTGCAAACTCTCTGAAATAAATATATTAAGTATCAATAGTTGCCCCATCTGACCATATTTTTAGGTCCAAGTCCGTTATAGTCCAATTTTTCATCACCATGCAATCCAGACAGCATTAATCCTTGTTTTTTTATTTTATTTACATCAGATTGCATTCCTATTGTGCTTTCTTCATCATAGATCTGTGCCCCCGTTACTTAAAACCATGGGAGGGAATAGGCAAGAAAAGGCTTGACTACAAGTGTTTTAGGTGTAAAATGTTCACAGTTTGCTTACAACTTTAAAGACGTAATTAGGGGAAGAATTAATACTTGCATTTTGATGAAAGGTCTTTGTGTGAAACTCTCCCTGCCCCGCCACCTGCACCGTGGTACCATCTTGAAAAATAAATTACGCATAATAATGGATGAACTCAGGCTAGTGGACATTGTGATTTGCACAGCTAGTGTATCCCCTAACTCAATATGTAAAAGAAATGTCCGGCGTCAAGCCTGACAAGAAGCCTGCCCGTATAATCCTGCAAGTGAACGTACAGGGACACGTCATAACCTGAATGAAAGACAAATAACGTCTCTGCCTAGCAGTGGTTTGTCAGAACCTGTGTCCTCTGAATGAAAGGACGGTGTCATACGTGTGTGTGTGTGTGTTTGTGTTTGGACCAAGCACTTGAAAATGTGCTCTGTGACGTGTGAAAGGCATTACCCCTGAATATTGAACTGAACCTACAATGAGCACTGCAGTGAAGCGAGAGGGACAGAGCTACTGGTGGTGGAAAGCATAAATGCAAGGACTTACTGTCGAGTGAGCTTTGGCAATGGCCGACCAAAGGCCACCACAGGCAGGAAAGGGGTGATGATTATGGACTCAACTAAAGAAGGGGAAAGAAAAGGGGGTATAACATCTCAGAATCAAGACTCTCCGCATGCGACACAGTATCAACGGCGGCGCGGCATTGTGGGTATGTAGAAAAACAATTCAGACTGCAGATGACGCGGCCAAACATACCGTCCTCAGTGTCGGGGTAAAAGGACGAGACCTCGGGCTCACTCTCCTGGATACCTTTCTTCTTGTTCATGCGCTGCTGCAGACGCTGAAACATGCGCTGCTCGCGGATACGCTGGATGTCCCATCTGCAAAAAAAAAAAAACACAACAGGACACAGCGAGGGAGGGATTATGAGAGCGAGGACAGGATGTAAACGCTACAGGGCCCGACGCATCAAATCCAGACTGCGTTGGACTGACCCACGTTGAGCGAGGAAAAGATACCGCTGAGGGCGAAGCACTAAGGCCAACCAGGCAGTCAGAAACCCCGTTTGTACCTTTTTCTCCTCTTCTCGTCCAACTCCAGTTTTGCGTGACGCTTCAGAAAGACGCTGTCGTCTAACATCTTGGAAGAGCAACACAAAAGGTGGGTTGTCATAGTTACATATTGCTAATACACTGCAGCGTTACCGACCACATTGCTGATTCAGTTCAGCCCGTGTGCCATCCTCCCTCACCTCAGGGAGGTCACCGGCAGCTTCCCCATCCAAAGGCTCCATGCTGTTCTCCCTCCAGGACGGAACTGTGTAAAAATATATATTATATATTGGCACAGGCCAAATTATGACTTGACTTGGATTTCTATGTCATTATTATTCATTTTGAGCTAACACTATACACTTTCAAACTGCTGGAACAGTCGCCACGTGTTCCCGAGGTCTACTCACTGGCCACGACCTCCTCCTTTTTCGGAGATGGTGACGGCTCGCGCTGGGGGGACGGAGGAGGCTGATGCCAGCGACAGAGGTACATCTCCGTGGTGGACATGAAAGGGAGCTCCTCCATCTGGGCGGCAAGCTCCGGGTCCTCTTTGGTCAGGTGCGGAGTATCCCTCTCTGCCGCCGACTGACCAAACCCCATCTTCTCCGGGGTCTCTTTACTGCGCAGCTCCCTCTGACACGGCGAACTAGCTCCGCACTCCGATTTGGGGGATGTGAGCTTGGAGCCTTTGCCTCCCCGCGACTTTGGGTTTTTGGAATCCAGGAAGCAGAATTTCCTGCATGGGCAGAGCAGCAGGCGTGTTAGCGAGTGAAAGACAGTTTGACAGAAGACAGCCGAATGCACAGTAGTACTTGAAGTCCGTCACCTCTTGAGACCTTTTCCGCCTCGACTGAAGGGCAGCGACCTGGGCGTTTGAGTCTGTGGACTGTCATCCACTTCTAGATCCCACAGGTCCTCCTTGTCCGGGGTCCAGGGCTCTAGTGGCTGAAACAGGCGCTTGTCCCTCGGGTCCTTCCTCGTCAGCTGCAAGCGTCGCTCCATGCGCTCAATACGCGCCAGCAACTGTGTATGTAGACATGATAAAAAAAGTATATAAAAAATACATTTAAAACGGACAGGTTCAATATCACCTGCGAACAAAAGAGACGTCAAAACAGTGCATACCGTCTCCTTGTCTGCTTTCAGCTCCTCTATCTCCTTGTCCTTGGACTGTAGTTGTTGCTGCTGTTGTTCAATCAAGTCCAGCTGAAGCAGTAGAATCTGCCGGAGGCAGGTGGCCTGTGTGTGGGGGTTCGCAGGGATTTTCCTGATGCTCCTCCATTTGCCCTCTGTGCTGAGCTCAATGGATGACGTGTTGACCACGCCTCCAGGGGAGACACCCCTGGGGTTCTCATCAGCGTTAGCGTCCTTGGGATTATTGTTCGAAACCAACTCCCTGTTATCCATACTGTCACTCAGGAAGGGTTTACCTTTCATTGGGATTCCCTCACCCCCCATTTGTCTGACGGAGGACAGCGACCCCGCGCTTTCCCAACTGTCTACGTGAACCAGTGCTCCTCCCGCTTTATTTTGAGCAGCCACCACTGGGGTCCGAATGACACACTTCTGGTCTAGGATCTTGCCTTTGCTGACGAGCTCCCCTCCACTGCTTTTGGGGTCACTGTGCACGTCATGGACGTCTATGACAAAGTCACAGGTTTCTCTTTTGATGGTTATGGAGTTTACAACGTTGGCAGTTCCCACTTGTGACTTGTCAATTTTCTCTGTGTCCAGCTTAAATCCTGCATTAGCAAACAAAGTGGATCTCATAGTCATGGCGAATAAAACCCTGGTGTTATTGGACTAACATTACAGAATAACTGCTTATTCTGCAAAGCGGTCAAGTGTAATTGGCGCCTATTTCCTTTTTCATTGGAATCGGCCTTCGTTCTGTAATAGAAAAAAGTTAACAGTATGGCAAACAGCATTCACTGACAATACGTGGGTCAAAATAACAGAAGCAGAATGTACTGACTGTGTGGCAAGCTAACTAGGCACCATCATTGGCTCCCTAGCTAGTTAACATTGTTCTACAACTGAATAACTTGACTGACGAGAAATACTGCACTGCGCCTTATGGCTCTGTCCCTTAACCAGCAAACTAAATCCATACAAAATAGCGTTAGTTAATAGTATTACTCACTAGCTACTTTAGCTAGAATGCCAAAAACGCTCAACAACAGCCTGTTATCGTCTTGTTAGCAAGCTAGCTAACTCCCTTGCTACGTAGTGTCCAATATATTGAAATTGAATAAAAAATACAGCCTCTACACGCTCATGGTTATGCAGAAGGGTTTGACAGCTAGCAAATTTTACTAAATGATATCCGGGTGCACTGGAATAGCAGTTGCCTGAAGTGGCTCGTGTTTCTAGCAAGCGCTAGCACTTCAACATTTCCTCCATTTTGGTCGTGCACGCATTCATAAAAAAAACAAAACAAAGCTAACTAGCTAGGTAGAAACTCTGATTCACTGCATACTAAATGGATTGACACGAGTTATGTAACACACATCACTGAAAATAAATTATAATATAGCTTCAAGAATCATGTTACTGTGTGTGTTATCTCTATTGTTCTTATAATTTCTCAAGCTCACCTAGTGCGTTCATGTTCCACTGTTGGAGACTTGTTTAAAGCGCCCTCAATGGCGCATGCGTAATTACGACAGTGTCATGTTTTCTTGTGTAGGGGAATAAGTCGCAGAAAAGCATCAGTAGGGAGCAACCAGTTGAGAACTGCTACAGTGTCGAACCTGCCTGTGCAAATATTTATTGACTTCGGTCAAAGACAGTTCATAAAGATATTTCAAACCTCTGTGATTGTAGCAAGATGTTCTTACATGTTAGGTGAGTGAGCTGCTCAAACACCAATATTGTTCACAATTGATTGTGTTCTATATTTTGAACTCGCAAACATAATAGACAAAATGAGGCAGGGAAAAGTTCACCCTGCACGTAAGAGATACATGAGTATGTTTTTGTGTTTTTCGCTTCATGTGATTCATATTGTGAGACTGGTATACTGAATATCTTCACCTTTAGCACCCTAATAAGAATAAGATGAATAATAAAAAAAATGAAAGTACCTAAATTAAACATTTCAAAACACAACACCATCCTTTAATCCAAATAATGTTTTTCCATCTAAAGGGTATTTTTAGATGATCCAAAACCGGTAGCAGGTAAATGTTTACCTTTTACTGCATTTAATTATCTAGTAGTTTGACCATTAAGCTGTTCTCGTCACAATTGTTTCCCATCTAGCCCCATTCATGTTAGACTAATAGCCCAGAAAGTTTTCCACTGGTCATATTAAGCTTTGGTACCTTTAGTCAAGAAAGCAACTTCAAGCAAACGCTGTTTAATACTCAGCTCTGAATTTGTTGGAAAGCTTTCTTATCTGATGTGCGTGTATGTTATTGTCGTTAATTGCTCTAAAGTAGTGGAACCTAAGTGTTATTCCTGCTAATATTCTGGTCACGACACAAATCACCTCTGAGAAACTGTATAAAAGGATCTTGTTGCACCTCACAAAAGGCCTGAATCTCTCACTGTAGAATCTCCATTCACAAGGTAAGATACTATACAAATATTGCTTCACAGTATAATGCTGTACAAATGATCAATTTCTATTTAGTACATTAATGCTGTTTCTAACGTGTGTAATACATGTTTACTTTAATAATTAGCACAGTATTTATGAATTTATCACAAACAAATTAAGTTACTTTTTTCAAATTAAGTTACAGTCTATGGTTATCATATTTCTTTTTACTCTTCCCAAATTTTTTTTTGCCTTTCTTCTCTTTCTTTGTACAGAAACCATGAAGGTAGCTCTCTTTGCTCTGGTGCTCCTCTGTCTGACTGGAATACTCACTGCCAAGGCCCTGGACATGTCTGCAGAGAAAAAGTAAGATTTCCCCTGCATTGGTCAAATAATTAACTATAGATGTACAGTCCCCTGTATGATCTAATACATTCGTTACTCCCTTGTTTGTGTACATGTCTGTTCTTCAGACCCACACACAATATACATGGTTTGGGAAAAAGATATGCTGAGTCAACTATTGCCAGTGACATGAGCAAAATCATGGACTCCATGGTGCAGAAGGATTTTGTCAACTTCCTGCTCAGTCAGAGGGAGAAAAAGGGAATGTAAGTAAAATTGATTATTCAGATTACAATTACCACAATTTTATTGTATCTGAGAGCAAATTCAGTCACTGCAACAATTATAATAAAATACAAAACTGTCATAGGTCTTTTGTCACTCCAGAGGATGATCCAGAGGCTCCCCTCTACAATGATCTCCTGAAAAAACTCACTATGCCTCTTTGGAAAGGGAAACAAATGTCAGTAAATACACACTAATTGTTGGTAAATAATTGGTTTGATATTGGATTTCTAATATTTTATAATACCTTTTCCCATCTCTTTCCTCAGGACCCAGTGATGTTTAAAAATATAAGAACATTTTAAATATACATAGAAGAGTAAAGGCTGGATGTCAACCAAACATGATGACAATTTAGTGAACTTTATTTTTCTATTATGTTAGAAATCATTTTCATAAATCATTGTGAAAGAGAAATAAAATGTGAAGTACTAAAACACTGGACTCGCTGAGTTGTTGACTGCAGCAAACATTTTGCATGACATCACGAAACAAATCACAACATATGTTACCCAACTACTGAAATAAATAAAAAAGGTGAGCTTCTCTTGCCGAGACATAAGGCGGCAGTATTTACGACTTTAGTTGTATGGATATTGCCGATCAAAAAACCGCAAATAAGTGGATACTTCCGGGTTCCCAAATAAACAAGTATAACTTGTTTGTTGTTCTTAAATGTCGGGAGTACGAAATTAGTTCATTTATACTTGTGTCGCTGGGCATTGTAATTGTATCGGTACGCAATGCAGACAGGTGTTACATGACTGCCACAAAAAAAAAAAGCAGCTCGCTACCTAGAAAATTACATTGAGTGTAACTGATAACTGGCTAACGTAACGGCGGTAGCTAGCTACAGTAACGTTCTCTTATTGGTATAAAGACGTTTTTGCTGGCTAGCTAGTCCGGTTTTGACAGCAACAAGATGCATAGAAGAGGAGTAGGTGCCGGAGCTATCGCTAAAAAGAAGCTTGCAGAGGTAAAAAGCAACACTCAAGTTGGTTATTATATTGCATAAAATGATGAGGATGGACCCATACATAAAATGTAAATGTCAGACATGGCATTTATTACAAGCAAGATACATCCGCTTACATACATATAAATACATACTTTATTTTCTCTAGGCCAAGTATAAAGAGAGGGGGACAGTACTAGCTGAGGATCAGATTGTTCAGGTAAGCTGATGTGGAGTCCTCCATTGGATTTCAATCAGTTTTTTCCCGCACCGCTTTTGATCTGATAGAAACTTTCGACAGCATGCATATGTACTCGTGCTACTAGAAGTGTTCAGAAAGTAAATATTTTTAGACTAATGCCAAAAATGTTTTGTGCATATGTAAAAATTCTGAAAACTCTTAACAGCACTGTATGCTTGTCCTGGACAACTATGGTGCTTCAAGGAGGACTTCTTGTTGAAACAACATTTTTATTTTAAGTGTTTCTTTTTGTTTGTCTTATAAAAAAAAAAAAAGAAGTGCATCCAATAAAACCACCAACCTTTTAACTCAACCGAATTCTTATTGTCCAATCAAATCCACGAATCTACAGACATGTGCATTGGTGGTCATAGGTGCAGGGTCTTAGGTGAGAAGCAAAACCAGGAATGTTTCAAAGTAAAAGTACGAAGTCCTGCTGACATGTGCACTATTACTACCAGGCTGTGCTACCCCACACCATGATACCTGTCATCATCACTGAAAAGACAAATGGTTGAGTTTGATATAATTTAAAATGAATAAACAGCTTCAACTCCATTAATTATACCTTAACCTAAGAGGTTATTTGACGGTCTCTATGCAACACCCTTAAACAATTCCCTGACAACATAGGTGAGATTACACCTTAGAGGTACCACTGTAGGATCTTATACATGTAATGTATTGCATATTATCTGAATTGGATTTGCAATTCAAGTGGAGGGTTTTCTGGCACAGGCCAGGTAGAGCATCATCAGGGAAGATACCCAGTGTTTAGTGTTGTCTTTGGGTCCCAGACATCAGGCAGTCATCGAATGCAAAGGATTTGCAACCAAGTACTAAATATGACAACTTTATTTGGGATTATATTAGTTTGTGTCATTATTTTTGGTCCCCTAAAATGGGGGACTATGTGTATTAAAGACCTGTATTTTCTACATGATTTACGGTTTATGGATGTAATTACCTTCACATTAAAGCCAGTAGTGCACTTGAACCATTCATTTATTTCAAATCGGGTGAACAGAGCCACTACAACATAACATGGTTCAAAGTTACAAATATGTATGGACAACATTCTTTATTCATGAGAATATATCTTATATCTTTGTTTCATAAGTCTGCCTCGGGATGCCAATAATCATAAAGATTTTGAGAAGAAATGTTTTTTTATTGATAAAGAATGTGTTTTTAGGTTCTAAATAATTAAAAACAAAGTTGTTAATTGTTTCCAGTGATAAAGAAATTGACATCTAATTGGATGGGGTATGCAAAATGGGTGAGCTTTGAGCACTGACATCTCTGAAATGTTTAGACATTCAGGTACAAAATAGTACTTCTGGACTATTATCCACCAAGGGCAAATATTCAAGTAATAAAGGTTGCGGTTAAATTGAAACAAAACTACCCAAATCTTTTCAATCCTGATAATAATCCAGCTGCTGCCATGCAGAACTTTCTAACCGTTATGCTCCTTCAGATGTCGAAACAGCTGGAGACCTTCAAATCTAACCTTGAAGAATTTGCCAGCAAGCACAAACAAGAGATCCGTAAGAGCTCCCAGTTCCGTGTCCAGTTCCAGGAGATGTGTGCTACCATTGGAGTTGACCCGCTCGCCTGTGAGAATTACAACTTTTTAATCAGATGTTTTTGCTTGGAATTAGTAATTAATTAATTAAAGTGGGGTGTCACCTTTGTTCTGTACTTACGTCCATTAATATTATGGTGTAAAACAGTCATGTGAACAAGTAAGTACACCTGCTGGAGAAAATTCCAGGCCATTGGCAATCTAAATAGTGCAGGTCATTCCGCAAATTCCCAGGATAACATCGAGGGATCAACAGGCTTCTCTTTACACAATGAATGTAGATCTGGATGAGTCAACAGTAAGAAAGGCTTGCACAAACTCGGACTACATGGGAGGTCAGGAAGGAAGTGCTTTGTCTCTGAAAAACAAATATCAAGACACAATTGGGTTTTTTTTGAGCAAGGAGGACCATATCCATCCGCCACTAGTTTGATCGAGCATACTGGCGAAATACGAAGGCCTATTCGATTACACGGCAGGCTCAGTCAACCAATGATGTAATTATTCAAATTCTACTGATGTGAAATTTTATAAATTCTGCTTTGGTGCGTAAATATGCCTGAACCACCTCCAGTCACTCATCATAATTATTATTTTCTCACATTTTCTGGTTGTACTAGCAGTGTGATGAAAAGCTTGCAAAGAATGGCTTGAAGAGATGTGAATCAAAGAGCTTGTAATCTTTGTTGTGTGGAGGCAAGGCCATAATAGCGAATTGGACCTCAGGAAATTGTCCCCAAAATATGATGTTAACATAAAAAACACCTGAACAAAACTTGTAATATATTTTGACAACGCTTTGTGAAGAGCTTTTGAAATCATCTTCACATGGGATGGAGTCCTAATTCTCAAGAAATCTGGACAGTACCCCTTGGTGGTGAAAGTAGTAACTGACATTTAAACCATTGAAAATACTTAGTAAAATGTATTAAATGTATTATAGAAATAATGTAAGCATAAAACCCTAAATCAAATGTGGTACAGTTTTTAAATTGGAACAAATTAGTCAAGGAAACGCTAACATTAGAGAAAATAGTATATATTTTGAGAGCCCTGTTAAAACCACTTACAGAATATTTAAATTGATTAACACTGAATCTGATATTTTTCTGTTAAATACTGCAACATATGGAAAAAAATATAGTGTTAGTGTATTTTACCCATATCCCAGACACCAACTCTGCCTTCCCTGTTGAAAAAAGTCTTAGAGGAAGAACTGATCATAGATTGTAGTAATTGCAGTTTTTTGCAAATGCAGCCATTGATTTGTTTCCTGTCTCATTGACAGCCGGCAAAGGCTTTTGGTCGGAGATGCTCGGCGTGGGAGACTTCTATTACGAGCTTGGTGTGCAGATTATTGAAGTATGCCTGGCCCTGAAACACCGAAATGGAGGTGAGGCTTCATTGGAACATCAGAGCAAAACACTGACTTTTTACCTCTAATACCTGTAATTTAGATTAGGTAATGACGAAGGTGAAGAGAAGAATGACCCGTAGAGGATGCTGCTCCCTCATGTTGTCTCTGCACACTGTTTCTGTAGCCAGATAAACTGTTCGTCAAGCCATTTTAAGTTAATGAGGTACATGTGTAATAACTGAGTAGAGTATCAGCGATAGGATTTTGTGCGTTACATTCACAGAGCGTATAAAATATGGCAACAGGTGTCCTGGGGCACAGGTCAAAACCAGCACTAAATGCACATTCTGGTCATGTAGCCGTGGCCCTTACCCAGAGCGAGTTACGGTAGTGAGGGCATACATTTCCAACAAGGTCTACCATAGTATGTGGGCTAATGTCACTAAGTATAGTGATAGTTGCTGAATAAAATGTAATTCTGTGCTTAATCACAATTGGGCATTCTCTGTGTTTTGGGAAACCTTGGCCAGAAATGAAGTAAATGGTACCCCCTTGTTTTAGGACTCATCACCCTGGACGAGCTCCACCACAGAGTGTTGAAGGGAAGGGGCAAATATGCTCAGGATGTGAGCCAGTGAGTACCGTCAAACACACTGATATCTGAAAACCATGAATAGAGTTGTCCGTTCTGCGTTTTGGGTTTACTGTAATGCAGACGCAGGATAAAATGTAATAGTCAACATTATGAAGAATGACATTGTATCTCTGTTCTCCACGCCAGAGATGACTTGGTGCGTGCCATAAAGAAGCTGAAAGCCATGGGGAACGGCTTCGGTATGATTCCTGTTGGCGGCTCTTACCTGGTGCAGTCGGTGCCAGCGGAGCTCAACATGGATCACACTGTGGTTCTTCAGCTGGCTGAGGTAATCCTTAAAGTCACATTTTGAGTCTGTTACTACCCATAACAATTAGAGCGGTGATTTCCTAACCTCATCCCCAGGCAATGGCACACTGCGAATATGAGCCTGGAACAATAACCGTTCAAATTTGGCCTGTAGAGTGACCGGATTGTGGAAGAAGGAAGTGTTCGCAATTAATCAAGTAAAAACTTCTTCAGTTGTTAGCGTTACAGTTAATTGTTTCAGGTTTAATTGAATATACGGGAAGGAATATGACAAATCTAGTACAGAGACCAACACAGGGTTGTGTAGTAGTTGCGCACAGACATAGATCCAGGAGACATGTAATCATAGAATGTCGGTTATCTAGACAACTGTGAAAGCTCACACACGACAGCTGGGGCATGTTACTGTAGGTGGTTTTGCTAACTCCGCTCTCCCAATAAGGAATAGAGTCCTGTTCACCTTTACAATACAAGGAACAGGATCCCCCTGCTGCGATTAAGACGTTCCCCCAAAAGGGAGACTTCTCCCAGTGGTTTCTGCTAGGCCCAAGGCCTAGTCATCCACACACAGAGACATGGAGCCTTGCTCAGCCGACATTCCATTCATTACAATGTGCCTGGATACAGAGAAGGAAGAGACACTGACCATGGAAGACATGGCTGTTGTCATTCATAATGTATTAGGAAAACCGGATAACATGAACTCTGTAGGAATAATCAAAGTACTGAAATAAATGCTCATTAGAAAAGTACATTTTCCACAGTGTCATTCAATTATATGATTTTTTTTATTTTTGGGTTCAATTTATATTATATATAGTTTTCCACACGGTGAAAGCAGAACGTGGGTGACAACGTTTGGGAACCTTTGACTTAGGGTACTGCTATGTTTTAATATAAACCTTTCTGCCAATTTCTAGAAGAAGGGCTACGTTTCAGTGAGTGAGATCAGAGAGAGTCTCAAGTGGGAGCGAGAAAGGGCCTGTCATGTTCTGGTAAGTCTCTGAAAACACATGCAGCCTGGAGTTTATTTGGAGCACATTCTACTTAAGGAAATTGTTAAACACTAATTAGGACTGAATAAGGACCGGGGTTCTTGATTTGGTTTCATGTCACCACCGACCTAACGTACAGACACTATGTGTTGTTCCAGGATCATCTGCTGAAAGAGGGCTTAGCGTGGTTGGATTCCCAAGCGGCTGGAGAGCCACAGTATTGGCTACCAGCACTTTTCTCTGAGCTGACTTCCCGTGACGTCACGCCAGAGGAGGCTAATCAGATGACGCCTTAGGGAAGATGTTCAATTTGGTACGCGAGGCTGGATGACTTTTTCATGAACAATGTGTGCCTGTTGGTAATGTCTAATTGGTTGTTTGTGTGACGTAAAGGGTAGGTACATGTGATTTTTGCTTCCCCCAGTCATTATGGAGATGAAAAACAAAGTGGCATATGTGGTTTCCGCATGGCAGTTGTTAATCATGAATTTGTTTTCATTTTTTATTGCATTCGATTACCCCCTATTAAAACATCTGAATCATTCTTTACAAATGCAGTTACTGTTATAAAACAATGTTTATTTTTCTGTCTCTGATTACCATTGTTTTTGTTTTCATTATTACATTTTCAGATGGTATTGTTTGACACGTACTTCTTATGCAATGCATTATATCAACCGTTAGGTTTAAAAGGGAGAAAGTATAGTGCAATTAGCTTTAATAAACACACTCAAGAAGAGAAAGCAATGAAAGGAAGCCTTTCTCCTAGGCCAACATTAAGAATGTAAACTGGAGAGTCTTAGCTTCAGTGCTATCAAACAATTATCTAATATCTAATTGATAGATTTAGGCAAAGCAGTTGGTTCCAAATTTACCAGACATTAAAGTCCTAATCCTTCGTTTACTACATAATTGGGAATTTACAGTAACGAAAAGAAGATTACAGTCGAGTTGCTGTGCCACTCTTCTAGCTACTCTGAGGGCGGAGAAGGTGGTGTGTCTACACCTCATGGCTGTAGACATGGTCTTCATAGGAGGTCTGCTCCATATTGTCACAGATCAAGGTGCAGAATGGACACACCCTGTGGCTGAGCTCGTGTTGCTCCAGCTCGTCCTGGGTGATGCCAGGAAAGCACTCGTGGCAGTGTCGACACTCCAAGGACAACTGTGGAACAGGCGCAAGCAAAAAGTGGGGTCAATGCATAGAGCACCATGAAAGCAGATGCTAAGTGTCAAATAGCAACATTGTCGTCAGTGTGTAACCAGCATTTGTACCATGTCTATACATAGATTCACTCTTTACCTCATCCTGGTGCGGGTTTGTAGCAGTCCCTGAAAACAGAATCGGTAGGTCAGTCATAAATAAACTTGTTTTGGTATTTAACACGGCATGACCACAAGGCACCAGTGGGGTTTGTTTTATTTTGTGGAATATGTTGGTTACCAGGTGTCTCATAGGGGTTCCCGAAGTAGAGGGTGTTAGCCTGGGTGTCTTGGTGCTGCACAGCAGTGGGGTTGGGGTCAGTAGAAGAGCTGTAAGGGTTGGAGTAATGTGCAGAGACTTGAGCAGCCTGGAGGTCAGCAACCTCCCTGCGAAGTTTTTCAATATCTCTCTTGAGATCCTGAGGGAGACAACGCATTGGGAAAAGGTAAGCAAATGTCCCTTGTTTTGTTGCAATGGTATTCTGTCAATGACTGGTGAAGAGTAGCACAATGAATAGGAATCACCTGATTTTCTCTGGACAACTCCACTTTCTCAACTTCAGCCATCTCTGTCATATTCTCTTTCTCCTGAATTATTCCATGTAACTCTGTCAGTTTCATCTGTGCGGAGAAAACACACTCAAAAAGAGTAAGGGTAGAGTGTTCTTCCTGTTCTCTCACAGAGCAACCAACTTAACAGAACCAGAAACGCATTGACAAGCAAAAACAAAGCAGCAATAAACCTTGTCCCACAGGAATGATATAGCCCCCCCCCAGGCCAATTGTAATAAAACTTCCAGTTGGTCTCTGGTTCTCTCCTTGGGCCAATCGATAAGCATTTCTACAGTCCCACCTCAGATTTCATCATGGGGGACTGTCATATCACTTTGCGAATAGGACAGTTCAATAGATTTTTTGCACCTCTAGTTTGCTGTTCTTCATTTTCATCTGAGTGGACGCCTTGACCGTGCTCTCCATCTGCTCCTTGAGCTCCTTCAGTTCAGCCTCCGCATGCTCTGCCCACTTGCGTATGTGGATGGAAGCCTGCCGCTCCTGCTGTAACTTAGTGTTAGCTTCGTGCAGCTGACTGATATAGGCTTGGTATTTCTGGGGACAAACACAAAAACACAGTATTAAGGGGAACGGTGCTGTGTAGTCGGATGGATAAGGTCCTTTTCAACTCGTTCCCACCTTCATCTCACTGTCCACCTTCTCGTCCGGTAGATGATGCTGCTGGCCCTGCTCTGACAGGCTCCTGCGTAAAGCTTTGTTCTCAGTTTTCAGGTCCTCTAGGTTGTGTGTGAGGCTCCCCATTCCGCGCAGCTCTGTGGAAAGCTTCTCCTTCTCTTTCTCAGTGCTCTGGAGGTCCACCTGAAAATGGTCATGAGATTCCAGAATTCAAATGATTCTCAAATCAAAGGGAGCACTCTGACTTTTAGCGAATTGGCCGAAAGGCATTTTAAAGTGGAAATGCGTGTTACGATCCATTGTTATGGATTACTCTGCTGAGTGCAGACCTGTAGAAGCTGAATGTGATCCTTCAGTCTGCTGGACTCCTGCTCAGATTCTCTGAGCCTTGGGCTCAGCCTGTTCAAGCAAACACGGGGTTAGAGAACCACATTGTAACATGTAAGTGTCCAGAAAATCCACAACAGCATGACATCACGATATGACTGGAAAGGCGTTTGACTAGAAAGCGATGTCCCAATGCATGGAATGGATTTCTTGAGAAAAGAATGACTCACTGTGCAATCTCCTCACTTAGCTCTTCAACTTTTCTTTTCAGCTCGCCACGCTCGCTCTTCAGCTGCTTGATCTTAGTCAACGCTTGGTCATATTTCTCAGAACTGGTGGTCATAGACTATGGTCATTTGCGAAAAGAATTTGCAAATTGAATAAAAGAGAGGGGGGGGGAAGTGTAAGAAGTATTAGAAAACATGAATTGTATATCTACAGCTTCCATGTTTAGACACAAAATTCACCAAATATTAAGGGCAGAATGCCACCTTCTTTGTCTGTTCTGGACATTGAACCTGGAAATGTCACGAATCCATGATGTACATTTTACAACACTGTGTTACAGGCAGCTGTTCATGTGGTATGATTTTGCTGGATGTGCACACCTGTAAAAGCTGAAACTGACACTTCAGTCTGTGTGACTCCTGTTCAGATTCTTTGAGCCTAGGGCTCAGCCTGTATACACAGACAAAGGGTATAAAGAACCACATCAAGTGGCAGGACTGTCGAGATATTCTGAAACCATATAACCTGAGAGAACATTTGATCTTCATAACTGAAGCTGTTTCTGATAGGGAGACAAAATGTCCCCATGCATGGACTGGATTGCTTCAAGCCATAATGACTCACTGTGCTATCTCCACACTTTGGACCTCAACCTTTCCCCTCAACTCCTCTCGCTCTTTCTTGAGCTGTTTTATCTTGATCAAAGCTTGTTCGTATTTCTCGCAAATAGGGTACTGCAGCCACTTGTGAAAAGAAATAGGAAATTAGATGCAAGACTAGGAGCTCTAGAATGAGAAGTATTCAAAGTTACATTGAAAAGTATTGATGGTGTGTGTACAGCTGACATGTGTTGTGACACTAAATTCCCCAAATAATTTTCCTTAATCGGGCTCAGAGACTGCAGCCATTCATGTAAAGAAAGTTAGAAAACAAGACAATGACACAGATGAACAAGACATAAGTCAGAGAAAATGTGGAAAAAACATGTTACTGTTAAAAAAAATGGTGGTCCTGGGCAGTATTAGTAGTAGTAGTATTAGTAGTAGTAGTTGTTGTAGAAGTATTAGTAGTTACCACTGCGATACCAAATGCACCCAGTAATAGATCTAGAATAGTCCCAAATGGAGAATTTGTTTCTGTGAGTTACCTCCTGTCCTATGTATGATTCGTCCATTGATTTGGTGTTCTGTGTCAGTTCATTGTAATCAAAGCAATAGGTTTTTGTTACTCGAGTCTGCTCAGTACCTACCAGTTCCTCTTTGGATTCCTACAGAATTATATATAATCTCCACCAGCCGTTTTACTTCCATCCCCTGATCAACATAAGAGAACACTTGCAAACAAACAACAGAATGACCAACCTTGTCCTGCTGCTCTTGTAGGGCACTTGTTAGAGTCTGATTTTGCTCCTTCTGTTCCTTGAGCTCCTTCAGTTCAGCCTCTGCATGCTCTGCCCACTTGCGTATGTGGATGGAAGCCTGCCGCTCCTGCTGTAACTTTGTGTTCGCTTCGTGCAGCTGACTGATATAGGCTTTGTATTTCTGGAGACAAACACAAAAACACAGTATTAAGGGGAACGGTGCTGTGTAGTCGGATGGATAAGGTCCTTTTCCACTCGTTCCCACCTTCATCTCACTGTCCACCTTCTCGTCCGGTAGATGATGCTGCTGGCCCTGCTCTGACAGGCTCCTGCGTAAAGCTTTGTTCTCAGTTTTCAGGTCCTCTAGGTTGTGTGTGAGGCTTCCCATTCCGCGCAGCTCTGTGGAAAGCTTCTCTTTCTCAGTGCTCTGGAGGTCCACCTGAAAATGGTCATGAGATTCCAGAATTCAAATGATTCTCAAATCAAAGGGAGCACTCTGACTTTTAGCGAATTGGCCGAAAGGCATTTTAAAGTGGAAATGCGTGTTACGATCCATTGTTATGGATTACTCTGCTGAGTGCAGACCTGTAGAATCTGAATGTGATCCTTCAGTCTGCTGGACTCCTGCTCAGATTCTCTGAGCCTTGGGCTCAGCCTGTTCAAGCAAACACGGGTTAGAGAACCACATTGTAACATGTAAGTGTCCAGAGAATCCACAACAGCATGTCATCACGATATGACTGGAAAGGCGTTTGACTAGAAAGCGATGTCCCAATGCATGGAATGGATTTCTTGAGTCAAGAATGACTCACTGTGCAATCTCCTCACTTAGCTCTTCAACTTTTCTTTTCAGCTCGCCACGCTCGCTCTTCAGCTGCTTGATCTTAGTCAACGCTTGGTCATATTTCTCAGAACTGGTGGTCATAGACTATGGTCATTTGCGAAAAGAATTTGCAAATTGAATAAAAGAGAGGGGGGAAAAGTGTAAGAAGTATTAGAAAATATGAATTGTATATCTACAGCTTCCATGTTTTGACACAAACTTCACCAAATATTAAGGGCAGAATGCCACCTTCTTTGTCTGTTCTGGACATTGAACCTGGAAATGTCACAAATCCATGATGTACGTTTAAAACACTGTGTTACAGGCAGCTGTTCATGTGGTATGATTTTGCTGGATGTGCACACCTGTAAAAGCTGAAACTGACACTTCAGTCTGTGTGACTCCTGTTCAGATTCTTTGAGCCTAGGGCTCAGCCTGCATACACAGACCAAGGGCATAAAGAACCACATCAAGTGGCAGGACTGTCGAGATATTCTGAAACCATATAACCTGAGAGAACATTTGATCTTCATAACTGAAGCTGTTTCTGATAGGGAGACAAAATGTCCCCATGCATGGACTGGATTGCTTCAAGCCATAATGACTCACTGTGCTATCTCCACACTTTGGACCTCAACCTTTCCCCTCAACTCCTCTCGCTCTTTCTTGAGCTGTTTTATCTTGATCAAAGCTTGTTCGTATTTCTCGCAAATAGGGTACTGCAGCCACTTGTGAAAAGAAATAGGAAATTAGATGCAAGACTAGGAGCTCTAGAATGAGAAGTAGTCAAAGTTACATTGAAAAGTATTGATGGTGTGTGTACAGCTGACATGTGTTGTGACACTAAATTCCCCAAATAATTTTCCTTAATCGGGCTCAGAGACTGCAGCCATTCATGTAAAGAAAGTTAGAAAACAAGACAAGGACACAGATGAACAAGACATAAGTCAGAGAAAATGTGGAAAAAACATGTTACTGTTAAAAAAAATGGTGGTCCTGGGCAGTATTAGTAGTAGTAGTATTAGTAGTAGTAGTTGTTGTAGAAGTATTAGTAGTTACCACTGCGATACCAAATGCACCCAGTAATAGATCTATAATAGTCCCAAATGGAGAATTTGTTTCTGTGAGTTACCTCCTGTCCTATGTATGATTCGTCCATTGATTTGGTGTTCTGTGTCAGTTCTTTGTAATCAAAGCAATAGGTTTTTGTTACTCGAGTCAGCTCAGTACCTACCAGTTCCTCTTAGGATTCCTACAGAATTATATATAATCTCCACCAGCCGTTTTACTTCCATCCCCTGATCAACATAAGAGAACACTTGCAAACAAACAACAGAATGACCAACCTTGTCCTGCTGCTCTTGTAGGGCACTTGTTAGAGTCTGATTTTGCTCTTTCTGTTCCTTCAATTCCATGACCAGCTCAGCTTTCTCCCTCTCATTTTTCTCCACATTTTCCTAGAATCAGAAATGCTCAAATCATGTCCCTAACCTATACTGATTTTTGGAAAGTTCCATCCATTCAGCAAGTATAGCTCCACCAGGACAAGTCACGTTAAAAAGCATTGATGTGTCACTATCTAAACAGTCACATACAGTGGATGTAAAAAGTCTACACACCCGTTAAAATGCCAGGTTCTTGTGATGTAAAAGAATGTGACAAAGATAAATCATGTCAGAACCTTTTCCACTTTTAATGTGACCTATAACGTGAACAATTCAATTGAAAAACAAACTGAAATCTTTGAGGGGGATAAATAAAAAATGATAACAATAACCTTGTTGCATAAGTGTGCACACCCTTAAACTAATACTTTGTTGAAGCACTTTGAGATTTTATTGCAGCACTCAGTCTTTTGGGGTAAGAGTCTATTAGCATGGCACATCTTGACATGGCAATATTGGCCCACACTTCTTTGTAAAAGCGCTCCAAATCTGTCAGATTGCGAGGACATCTCCTGTGCACAGCCCTCTTCAGATCACCCCATAGATGTTCAATTGGATTCAGGTCTGGGCTCTGGCTGGGCCATTCCAAAACGTTAATAAATCTGGTGAAGCTACGCTTTTGTGGATTTGGATGTGTGCTTTGTTTTTTTTTTTCATAATTCCTGTTCATAATTCCTTTATCTTTTTATCTATCTTTGTCTAATTCTTTTTCTAATTCTTTTTCATCACAAAAACCTGGCATTTTAACAGGGATGTGATGACTTTTTATATCCACTGTAGTTCTCAGATGGTTAGTGATCACTGTTGTAGAGTATATCACAAATTTGAGTCACAAATTTCTTTGGTGTTCTGTCAGTTCTTTGTGCTCTTAAGCAATTGGTTAATGTTACTCCAGTTTTCTCACTACCTACCAGATCCTCTTTGGATTCTTACAGAATTACATAAACTCTCATCCTGATCAGGGGGTAGAAGTAAAGACTTAATTAGAAAGAGAAGACTTGCAAACAAACCTTAAGGCAACAAACTTTGCTCTGCTGCTCCATTAGGGCACATTTCAGTGCCTCATTTTGTTCCTTCAGTTGCTGCAGCTCCATGGCCAGCTCCGCTCTCTCCCTCTCACCTTTTTCCACATTATCCTAGAATCAGTTCCATAAGTTCCATTTATCCATCAAGTATATTTCCACCGGGGACAAGTTGTTAAAAGGCACTGACTGATTGACAAGTTGCAAATACCTCCAGTCCTTTGGATGAGGCACCCATTGGTTTAGAGTTCTGGGTCAATTTTACAAGATCTCTGGCATTCTGTGGGTGCTTCTCCAGGTTCCAGTTTGCCTGGTATGATCCCTCATTTGACAGCTGCAGAAGTAATGTTACAATTGCATTACCTCACATTGTCATATTTATTCTGTTCTTACTCGACCACTAGGGGATAGAAATGCACGGCTGTTGAAATAAATAACTTGGCAACAAACCTTAAGGCGATGAATCTCTTGTTGTTGCTCCTTCAAGGTACTTCTCAGGGTCTCATTTAGCTCTGTCTGCTGCCTTAACTCCCTCACAAGCTCTTCTTGCTCCCTCTCACGTTGATCTACTTTTTCCTAAAATTATAAATCAAATCAAACGTATATAGATAATTTGTCCCGTGAAGGTCACTGTTAGATGCCAATGATTGCATTGTACCTGCGTTGTTATAATTAGGAGGTCATTTTCCAGGCTGTCTGTGCTTTGTTCCTCAGGTGTTTTAAAGCAGAAGGGGGTGCTGGCTCCTCTCACTAGTCCAGTGCTATCAACATAGCAGAACTGATAGAACTCTGCGTCGTCTTTTGGCAAGTAGTATGCTATCCAAATCACAATATTAATGTCAGTGTAATCTTCAGCATAATACTGATCACTTCAATAGAAATTGGTTTCTATTGTTTTTATGTAAAGATAAGAAGTTAATGGGGCTTCAGGTTTCCTAAAAAATATTTCATTATAAATTTTTTTACATTTTTGTCTGTGGAAAAGTAGGATAAAATGTATCTTACTTGTAAAAATTACTTGTTTCATGACTGGCTCCTGTCCTTCAAGACCGACTGATGGCTCCACCCACACAAACGTGTGATAATCCTTTGTATTGCTCCAGCCCACCTGCTCAATGATACACCAGGTAGTACAGATTACATAACGAAAACACGTAGGGAGGCCTTTCTAGATTGTAGATATTGTGCTCAGCTAAAAAACTACGCATGTATATTCATGACAAAAACTACATCATCTGACCTTGAATATGCCCACCCAGTCTCTGGGATTCGGTTGGATGGCTGATGTCAGAGTGTAGCAGCAAGTCACGGGAACATTTGGCGTGTATGAGTGGGGTATATTCTGAAATACAACCTGGGCAAAGGTTGTTGACACCTCCATGCTGGCTGAACGTTCTGACTTTTCCGTTCTGAGTTCAGAAATAAAGTATTTTCACTTTATGATGTCTTAGAAATAAAGTCAACTAGGCGAGGCTAAATATGCACAATTTACCTTGATTGCTGGCATTTATATATTTGGCAACACACGTTTGTTGAGTTGTTTATACATAAAAATGTAAACTTGTTTATACTTTCACTTTCATTATGAATAAATTCATTTTTATATTCCCATTTGAGCTCCATTTAACATAGGCCTGATAATAATAATAATAATAATTAGAATAACTTTTCTCAGATTGTAAAACATAGACTTTCAATCCAATAGCTTTGATAAAGTATTATCTTTCATCAAGTCACAAAACCATACGACCACAAATGAAACCTGGAGAGAAAACGATTTTGAAAGTTAAACCAATTCTGCATTTATTACAATCTCATTTGTTATGCTTTTAGTATAAATCATTACATTTAATAGGTGAACTTACATGACGTCTGGACTGCCAGTTCAACTCACTGTCCCAACTCAGATATCAACACTGTCCGACGTATTATGTGAAGTACGGTCAAACACGGAAATAAAGTTGTTTTTATATTCAGACATTCAACATGCATTCGCTTTTGTAAAATGTGTGAACAACTTCCTCCTTGGTGACTACAAAGAAACTTTCACTAGAGAATAATTCTTATTAACAACGCAGGTCAGAGTTGGACATCCATTTTAGATTAGATATTGTTTTTTAGAAGAATTCATTTACAATAACTTTTTCTTATTTAATTACAAAGTGGGTTGGAAAACTTCTAAAACCATTGATTTGCATATCACATAACATTTTGATATCATGCATTAATTGAAGATATTTTACTAGATTATTGTATAAAATTACCAATTATTCTATCTATAAGGCTATCCAACATTTGAAACATTTGATTTGCTTGAAACCACCTGGTTTAAAAAGAATTAGCTTGAAATTACGTTTATATGAAAAAGGTATTGCAAATCAGTTTATTAGAATGTAGTTACATTTTAGAAATGCCTTTTCAGTAAGAAATTGGTAAGATTTGAAGTTGTGTCCAATGTTAAAATAAGGTAACAGTAGAATGTCTGTTGAAGGGATAAATGTAAAACCAACTTGACTCGGTTTCCCAGACATCATCAACGTTGGGCATACTGGGAAATGTAGTTTCTCAAGAGGGAAACCCATAGGTTTGGCGGAATCCTATAAATTGGGAAAAAATATTATCGGAAAGTGATAAGTAGTCTAGTCTTCTAGGCATATTGATAGGTTTGGCTATTTAAATCGTTGGAAATACATCCCTGAGGAAAAATCCTTTGGGGTTTTATTTTTTGGAGAGGGTCGGCCATGTAAAACAATTTACCTGAAAAGGTTAATTCAGGAAACACTTATTTCAAAAACCCTATTCCTTTAATGATTTGTAGCAATTGACGTAATACCCTGCCACCAATATAACCTTTGTATTTATAAACAGTTCAAGAAATACAGTTTAGGGGGTTAATTTAAGAACCCCGACATGTAGTGTCTCTGTCCCACTGGTTCTGAAAGATAATTGGCTGTCAAACTGCCAACTGGCTATCTGATTGGACGAAGGTTCAGACTTGTTTGTAAAGTAGGAGGGCAGAAGAGCTGGAGGACACCTGAATGTTTTCAAACAATATTGCCTCTGTATGCATTATACATTGACACATTTCTTTAGAAAGTAAAAGGTAAGCATTATTATTATGTTTGGACAATGTATGGTTCGCCATTTTTGGGATGAGTGAGAAGAACATGTTTGATACTAGAGTTGATACTGTAGCTTCTGCTTCCTCGCCCCGCAGTCAGCGAGCGTTCTGTTACCTTAGCAACGCCATGCTATATAATGCTCTAAGTTAGTTAATGTTAACAAAGTTGTTGTATTTAGATATAGCTACAGTAAATACAGCGTGAACAAATATTCGATTTGTCTCTGGACTTTATTTCGCTAGCAGCAGATAATTCAAGTAAACTACAATTGTGTTGTATTTCCCATTCGGTTGCTTTAAATAGAATTAAAGGCTTCAGATACCCGTCTGACATCACATGGAGTAGTAAGATTCGGTTACCAGTTTGCAAAATATGTTTTCAATAAACCACGTGTTCACAGGAATGTGTGCGCTAGATATGAGACGAAAGATTTCGTTACCTACCATGACAACAAGGAAACAATTGTGACCCACGCACATTATATCACCGCTTGTTTTAGGCATAACACAAAATATTTATTGTAGTTATGGAAGGTTGACTGACCATGCTGGTGCTAAGGGCAGAACGAGATTGCTTTAAATCCCACTGGTTACGAAAACAATATAGCCTAATAGATTTAGACCGTTAGAGGTTATTGTGTCAAAAGTGCTATTAAATGTGTTAATGTTTTCCCTATCCCAATAATAAATTGCTGTAATTCGTGAAAAAATGCTTTACACCAAAAACATAATAATATAATTGTTTTTGGGGGTATGGCTTATCCTTTTAATACAACTACGGTTCATTTCTGATCTGAAATACACTTTTCCTCAATCGACTCCAACCTCAGTGCACAGCATCAGTTTTTCCCGTGAGTATCAATTGGCATAAGCATGGCCTTAGCAACGCCAGCGTTCTGCGATGCGAGTCCCACGGGCGGTCAATATAAAAAAGCATGAGCACGCATGATAATAGCGTGCGAAATGACAAGTGTAACATTTAATTTTAGCAAATGTGCATTGTGACTAGCAGTGACACAATTTTGTGTCAAACTACTTTAATTGTGAACTCCTGCTTATAGCTCATACCCCATCTAATGGATGCACCGATCTGTGTATTACGATAGTTTATTTTTGGCCACCCAATCCACTGGACACGCGTGGATATGTGGTTCTGTGAGCTGCCTTCTGTTGGGAACAAACACATCTCGCAGGGCCCCTAAAACCGAGGGGCCCATAGTAACGGGTGAATTGGAAAGATGGAGGCTCATCATCTTCCTGCTCTCCAACCCCTCTCACATGTAGAGCCCAGGTCAGTGTACTTAATTAACAGGGATGTTTCATTCCTATCAGAACTTTCTAACATTTAGATATATATATATTTTTTTTTAACAATCTTCACACACTTTTGTACTGTCAGTGCGGAGCGGGTACCTGTTTAAAGAATGTCAGTGATTCTTACGCTCTGTCAAGGTGTTGGAGATCATGGCTAGACAGCAGTTTCCAAGTCTTGACAGAAATGTTACAGATTTTACACCACAACTGTAATATGGCTTCTTACATTTTTGCATTTAGGTATAAAAAAAGTATATTCCTTTGACAGTATTATTTTAATTCCTTGAGGTATTTGTTTTCTGTATTTTTGTATTGTTCTGTTCATTTTGTTCACTCACTACAATGTACCATCCTCAGTTTTCTGTCATCACAACAATTAAACTATGTTAATGTTTTAAAATCACAAGTGATGGGAAGTTTTCCTTACACAGAGTCCATGCTATTTATGTGTTTTGTTAAGCCTCACTTTACCCCTGAGGAAAGTTTCTCAAAAATGTTAGCCTAAATGTAGCTATATAAAAAAAAAAGGTTTATCTAGTGTAAAAAATTTAAATTCCAGAAGTTTTGCAGTGTGACATTTGTCCCATAAAAGAGAAGTGTCTGGGAGTATCCTCTGTTATTGGATTTGTAATAGTGTAATCTGTGTAGACTCTTAAATTGTATGACACAATGTCTGGGGTTGATCAAACCGGTATGAATGCATTCCACCCTGCCTAATGGCTTCTGCTGAGAGTGAACTGAAAAAAATCTAATGCGTCATATAGTCAAGGCACGTGTTTCACTAGGTTTATTTTAAGACTATGTTCATGCAGTTGTTGTTATTTGGATGGGTCCTTCAGTTCCTACGGGAGTCGAGTGCTTGTTGTAATAGAATACTTGTTGAGGTCACCGGGCTATCTTGGCCAAGCTCACTAAGAGTTCAGGGCCAGGATTATCCAGATCATTGGCTTGAAATACTGTTACCTAGCACCTAGGCCTCCTGCAGGCCTTCTTACAGGGATGTGCTTTACCATCTACCCCTTAGCCCTGTGCAGCCAATTTCCATTACCAACAAATAGCCTAGCTTTACCTGGGCTTCACCTTCAGGGCACGAGGGCCACTCGTGGACACAATCAGGGGATTTGGACCGCTGTACGGTCAGAGGAGACTAGTGTGTACTCTAAAGAGAGGACAAAGGTTGGAGAGCTGCCATTTTGTGCATTTGGGAAGTTGTAGGACCAGATGGAGTTGCTAACTGATTTATTTCGTACAGCGTAATGGTCACATTCTGTTTTTGTGTCGGTCTTGCTCAGAAACTATTGAATGTTGACAGCGTGAGTACTTACCTGAGGAAGAGGAATGGAAACACTATTCCCTGTGTGCATTACAACCTGTATTCTGATCAGGTTGATTAAATTACAGGGGTGTTACTACCCTCATCGAATCACAATCGTGCAAATGTGCGCAAAGCTGCTTGGATGTAGGAGGTAACAATGACTTTCAATTCTGACGTTTGGCTGTTGTTTTTGTAAGCGTTCCTTCATTGGTGTGCTTGTCATGTTAGACTTCATGCGTTTACTCTGTGTGTATCTTGTTCAGGATGGGCCTGCCAGCGGAAAGCCCAGAAAGAGACCCTGAGGAGGAATCTTTTCAGTGTGGACCTGAGCAGGGAGAGGATGGTGAGGGTTGGGGGAGCGATAGGACACCTGAGGCCTGCACCCCTACTCTCCCATCCACTGGCAAGAGGAAGAAGAAAAGGAAAAAGAGGTACTTCAAGTTAGAAGCTGTATGGCACCGTCGTCTTTTGGGTGTTTCTCTAACCTCTGAGCGAGGCAGAGTATTATTTAAACTGCCACTTCGCTGTCAGGCCCACCCAATCAGTTTGGGTACTTTTGTTATTTTGGGAAGCAAGCAGTGGGCTTTAGGTTCATGCTGAGGCATCAGAGCTGGTGTCCGGCCTGTTTGATACTGCAGCAGTTTCTGAAGCCAGTGTGGCACACTCATGTTGAACTATGTCCATGCCCCAATATGCATTGGCTTCATATGCATTGGCTTCATATGCATTGGCTTCATATGCATTGGCTTCATATGCATTGGCTTCAGAAAGCATTTAGGCCCCTTCACTTTCTCCTAGTTTGTATCATAGACTGGATTTCTAATGATTACATATATTTTTCTGACAATAAATCAACATAGATTACCCCATCACGGAAAAGCAAAAACACTTTTTCAGTAATGTGTGCCAATTTATAGAATATACGAATGGAAATATCTCATTCACATGTTTTCAGACCCTTATTTCAGTTGTTTATAGAAGTGCCTTTGGCAAACATCATAGCTTTGAGTCTTCTTGGGGATGCAGACTGGATGGGGAGTGTCAGTGAATTGTTATTGTCAGGTTTCCCCTCAGGTGTTCCTGGGGTTCAAATCCAGGCTGGGCCAATCAGGGACATTCACAGACTTGTTCTGTAGCTACTCCAGCGCTGTCTTGGCTGTGTGCTATGGGTCCTTGTCTTACTGAAAAAGAAATCTTCGGCACAATCTGAGGTCCTGACCAGCTCCAAACCACCATGCCTAACCATAGGGATGGCATTAGCCAGATGATGAGCGGTACCTAGTTTTTGCCAGATCCTCAGATGTGCTCTGGAAGACTGAATTATCAATATCTGCTGGGAGTTGCTGCAATAAAGAAGGGTCTTTATGACACATTTGACATCACCACAATTGGGTCAAAAAGCAGGGTAAAAGTTATGCAGATCAAATGTACGCAGTAGGTGGTAGTAGTGTTTGCTTTGATTGATTGGCTACTTTTATGATTTCAGTGCCTCAACTTTGACGCACCCACATTTTTGGTGGGCCACACGTTCACACGTTTCTGGCTACGCTGCTGATAGGACGCTGCAGATAGGCATGTCTGTCCCCCTTTCTCTTCTCTTCCAGATGACTATGGATCAATGTTGTCAACTGCAAATACGAAAGTGGTGAGTCAAAGTCCTTATGCTGTGGAGAAATGTGATATTTTCCAGAGTAATCGTCACTGTTGCTCTGCTTACCTCCACACTGTAATAATCCTAGACGATCCATTTGTTTCGCCGCAGTTTTGCTTCTTATTCTAGTCAAATACATTTTAATCGCAGAAATAGAATAATATGTGTGTTCTAATATTCCCACCTCGCCCTGTCAGTGCGACGTGCCGCTCGCCGATATGGCCTTCGGGATGCAGTGGAGGGCGAGGACTGGACACTCTTCTGGACTGACTGCTCTGTCTCACTGGACAGGGTCATGGACGTCAAGCGTTACCAGGTAGTCTGCCCCTCTCAGGTTCACCTCGCTGAACAGACGACCGCTGCTGTAGATCCGTAACATTTAATACCTTGCAGAGGTTTAGTGGGGGGTAAAGAGCCTAGAATAGCAATGCACTTTGGACGCTACACAGGTAAAACTTGCAATACTTTACAATGACAATGTCCCATTTTGAATGCCTAATCTGGTGTATGAGGGTATTAACATTTAGAAAATGTTCTTCACATAATAGTCTGTGTGTGAGCATTGACAGGCATTCACGCGGTTCCCCACCTAAGAAACATGGCGTTACACCCCTGATGGTGTGTGTGTGTGTGCTCTTACAGAAGATCAACCATTTTCCCGGGATGAGCGAGATTTGTAGGAAGGATCTTCTGGCTCGAAACATGAATCGGATGCTGAAGCTCTTTCCGAAAGACTACAACATCTTCCCCCCAACATGGTGCCTCCCAGCGGAGTGAGTTCTCCTTGTCACTGCTTTGTCTCCACAAGATAAGAGCACATTGGATTAGCAGCCAAATTAGTCGAGGGACATCAGTGATGGCCGTTTGTCTGCAGTTACAGTGACTTCCAAGCGTACACCAGGGCCAAAAAACACAAGACGTACATCTGTAAACCAGACTCCGGTTGCCAAGGGCGGGGCATCTTCATCACCAAGTCCAGCAAAGACATCCGCCCAGGAGAACACATGATCTGTCAGGTGTACATCTCCCGGGTGAGACTTCCTGACACACACACCTTGCCCCTGCTCAGAGAGGGAGCCTTCACACGACTGATGTTTTCACACAAATGATTCAACTCGTTGCTCAACTGCAGTGGCAGGTGTACTGGTGTAGCAATGTTGTAACTGATTATTATTTTCAGTGGCCAGAATAATCACAGTGTCATTTAAAAAAAGACCCAATTAGAGAGCAGAGGACCAAATGTGAGTGTTTGATAGTATTTTATCTGCCAAAACTAAACTGTCTTTCTGAATGTGAATTGTGCCCTCCAACTCAGCCATTCATTATTGACGGCTTCAAGTTTGACCTGCGTATCTATGTGCTGGTGACCTCCTGTGACCCTTTCCGGATCTTCCTGTACAATGAGGGGCTGGCCCGTTTCTGCACAACTCAATACAACGATCCGAGCTATGGCAACGTGGTGAGCTGGAAACACCGCTAGGCTGTGAACTTAAAAAAAAAAAAAAAGATATGTTCCGGCCGACTTTTCGAAGTGACAGGGGGAATACAGATAAGTTGGAGCGGGGAATTGAACACCGGTTTCTGATGGGGAAATGGGCGATGTATGTTTAAGCTCTGCACCTGTTAAGACTTTTTATTTCAATGATTACACTGCATTACACATTTCTCTCTTTCCTCTGGTTCTGTTTCCTCTGGTTTCCTCTGACTCTGAGTTGGAAGTGTTGGTTCTATTGTTAACTCTTTCATTCATTCTTAGATAACCAGTTGACACGAGGAATAACCCCGGAACGTTTAACTAAAACAATTTCTGTATTCATGTCTATTCCTGTGTCATAGTGTATCTGCGGTCCCCCCTGATCTCTCACAGTACAATTTCACATATCCCGGACCCTCACTGTCTTTTTGTTTTTACCAGAATGATGTTTGTATGCATCTGACCAACTATGCCATCAACAAGAACAGTGAAAACTTTGTCCGTGACGACGACACGGGCAGCAAACGGTAAGTACGTGTTTAAATTCCTCTCCGATTGACCTTCACCTCTGCGTGTTCATGCAATCCGTCCGCACACGACTGCTGAGGTGCCGCTTGGGTCTCGAGTCCCTCGTCCCTGTCGTTCCAGTAAACTCTCCACCTTGAACAAGCACCTGGAGGCCATGTGCTGCGACACGGAGAAGATGTGGTTGGACATCGAGGACGTGATTATTAAGACGCTCATCTCTGCCCATCCCGTCCTCAAGCACAACTACCACACATGTTTCCCCAACCATGCCGCCGGCAGCGCCTGCTTTGAGATCCTGGGCTTCGATGTTTTGTTGGACCATCGCCTCAGGCCCTGGCTACTGGAGGTGAGGCCCTCTTCGTTAATCAGGGTGGTGTATTAAAATGGGTCTTGTGAGTGAATTCCGGAGTCCACAGACGCAGGGGTGTCGTAGTCAAGCAGCCCACTGTGAAATGGCATATAATGTCCCATTACCACGGTTACCGGAACATGGGTATATTCATCATGTTCATCTTCCTCATTGTATTACTTAACGTGCAAACCGTACTCGCTGAGTGTATATTTGTGTGTGTGTGTGTGTGCAGGTGAACCACTCCCCCAGTTTCACCACTGACTCCAGGCTGGACCGGGAGGTTAAGGATGGTCTGCTGTATGACACCCTGGTCCTTATAAACCTGGGTGCCTGTGACCGTCGGAAGATCACGGAGGAGGAGAAGCGCAGAGTGAAGGAGAGGCTACAGCAGACTCGTACCAGAGAGGCGAGGTACGGTCAGGTGTGATTCATAGGATATAATTCAGAATGTTCGTCTTGAAGCAATTTATTATTTTGCTCAAGGGGCGCATTGCCAGATTTTTCTAAACAATCTGCTTGAGATTTGAACCAGAAATCTTTCGGTTACTGGCACAATGCTCTCACCACTGTTGGAAATCAGCCGTTTCGTATAGTGGTGGAAATAATGAATCGCGTACCCAGTTCAATTATTTATTGCAGCATTTGATAGTCTGTTAGCTCACGATGTTACAGGCTCAGTCTCGTCTTTTTACCTTTATTTTAATGCATTCAATTCATTAATTCGGTCGAGGCGATTTGTGTGCCTTCAGGAGTGAGGAGCTGCGTCAGTCCCAGGCAGCCAATGTGGAGCAGATGCAGAGGTACGAGGCTAAACACCTGGGTGGCTACCGGCGTATCTACCCCCGGGAGGGGGGCGAGAAGTACGACAAGTATTTCAAACACAGCAGCTCCCTGTTTCAGGACACCGCCGCATCCAAGGCCAGGGAGGAATGTGCCAGGTAGACACAACCAACCCAATGTTGAGGCAGACCAACACACACACGAACAAACATGTAGACACACACACACACACACACACACTTTTTACCGTATTCATTTTGGTTTGCGTGGGACCCCGTCTGTGACTCAGGCAACAGCGTCAGGAGTTGGGTCTGAAGCAGAAGGAGCAGGAGCACAAAGGAAGTCACCGTAGACTGGGCTTACAGGGGGAGTCTGCCGGAGAGAGAGTCAAAACACACAGAGCACCAGCCGGTTTGGCCACCTCCCAACAGGTTACTGTGAGTCACATTCCCCGGGGGGGGCGGGGGGGGGCATCAACAACAACCATACAAGGAATTCTTAAGTCTCCCAATATCATTGGGGTTTGCACTCTTATTGTGGATGTGTAACTGCATGGCCTTTCAGAAGCCACAAGGGGGAGCCAAACATCCCCCTGCGTGTGCACATTGAACTCACCAACCAGTGGGCATTTTCCATGTTTACATTAACATCTCATTGAATGCTGAAGGGTGAGTATACACTTTGATAATTCCTTACTCACATGATGTAAATTGTGTCTCTCCAGCTCTTAGCAGTGCCCCCCCTTCCTCCTGCAAGCAACAACGGTTCCCTTACGGTGCAGGACTTCTCTGAGGACGAGGAGGACACGGAGAGGGTGCGTGGACTGCTCCAACGGGAGAGACTTCTGAGGGACCTTGGGGTGGTGGAGCAGGTCTACCGGCTGCTGCAGGGAGGCAACCCAGTGCCTCATGCCCGTACACCCCCCTACGAGCAGAATGAGCTGCCCCAGCATAGACATGAAGCAGCCTGTAAGGTAAGGCTCCATAGTCACTCTCAGTCGGTTCAGTTTGAAGTTGTCCTCCATACTTGTTCTCCAACGGGATGTCATCGCGGCATTGTTTCAAAGTTCTCCGGAAACCAGTGGTCGTGAGGTGCTTCAGTTTCTCCCATGTCACGCCCCCCACAGTTGAACTCCCTGACCGGGTTCTCGCGGAGGCCGAACAACCCCTGTGCTTCGATCCAAAGTGGGGTGCCTCCCGGGGCCAAGCCATTCGTTCAATTTGTCCAGTCCAATCTGCGGCATCGACCCTGGCCCAGTCTGGACCGGGTACACCAGGGGCCCGCTCACACAGACTCTGCCTGCCTCCATTACCACACCACCGAGGAGCCGGATGTAGAGACCTGTGTGGCACCATGGAACCAGAGGAGGGGCAACAGTGCCCAGCGTGTCCCGTGGACGAGTGAGCATAACCGCTGAGCTTGTTCTGTGTCGCCACTGCTCTGTGTTCTCATGTTTGTCATTTTGAGGGCACACTTTTCAGACTCTTCACATCCACGTATGTCTTTCTCTTTTGCCTTTTCTGTCTCTGGCGTTCAGTCAATGGGGACCGTCGGGGCAGTATGAGCGTGTCCAGTGCGGAGTCCAAGGCCCGGGTCACAGTGTCGCACGTCTCTCAGGGAAGGCCCACACGGCTCCACTGCACCAACACGTCCCACGACCCCAGGGCCCTGCAGAGCCTGTTTGTTATCTCCACCCGAGCGCCCCTGGTCCAGCGGCCCAAATGTACCCACCCCGTCCGCAAACCCTTCCACAAAGTCCTCCAGCACGGACAAGAGCCCTAGGGAGCAGAGACATAGGACATCGCTGGTCCTTCCGTAGTGCCACAAACCATGAGCTGGGAAGAGCAAAGAAAGAGTCTCCCAAAGATCTCCCAAAATTGTCCCCACATACTGTATACATTTCTTTATTTATTTTTAATTCACAAATATGACTATTTAGTATTACTCATTTGTTTGACTGTGATGTTGATGATACTGTATCTTATCTGGGGGGGGGTCCCACTATGCATTCATTTATCATTTTGCAAAGTTAACTGTAATCCTTTTTTTGTGCCAAATCTTGAAACAGTGAAATGATCACCAAAGGAGTCATCCTGGATTAAGGCAGTTTACCCAATATTACTTCCAGGTCATTGCTGTAAATAAGAGTGTCTTCTGCGCAACCTTACTTGGTGAAATATCAGTAAAAAATAAAATGAAGTTGTCTCAGAAATATAATGCATTGATTTTTATAAGTTGATATTTGTTAAATTGAGGATGATATTGATAACTGTAGGCATATTATTAATATACTTCATATGAATAATCAAAAACATTACCACATGAATTACATAAAGGATTTTTTTAGTAATTTTACTGTTCAAGTTTTGCTTAGTAATGAAATCATTATAAATGCAAACTGTTATTGCATGAAAATGATTGCAGCACATATACTAGGTGTACTTTTTATTTGTTGATTTGTAAAAATGTTAATACAGTGAGGCTTTGGGAAAATAAGCTGTATTTAGAACCAATATGTTTTAACTGTATTCTTACATTGTTATATGTACTGTACAATGTTGAATTCCTACACACATGACACCTCTCCATACCAAATGAGATTTTAGGGCCTTTATGCTGAAAAATTTAGGTGTACACCAAAAAAATAGTTATTGAAGCTAGAATAATGTTTTTTTGTCACGTTGGTACATAATAATAAAATGCCAGTTTGCACAGCAAATTAGGTGCAAATTTAAGTAAAATGGGCGTACAGCCCTTGACTTGGTACCTAAGCTAAGCTAACTAAACAATATTGTAAATCAATAAATCCGTTATGCTGATTTGGATCAGCTGTGTACAGTACAGGCTACTATCTAACTGGCGTAATATATTTATCTAAGCGATAATTAGGATTTAACTCTGTTAGCCCTATCCCTTGAGTTGCTGGCTTAACTAGCGCGTTAGCAATCTCAGCTACTCATGCTAGCATTCGTGACATCTTTAAACTTAAATACTGATCACTGGTGCACAAAACTCTTCACCTATTTGTAAAATATCGCAACCACACATTTCTTATCTAAGAATATCAACATTTTTATCGTTTAAAATATGTAATTTCAGCCTATGTTATGCAACGGACATCGTACACAGGACACTGTACAGGTGTGAGTGCTGAGGCAAAAACAAACACGTGCACCCGTTTGGACCCCTTTGGACACCTTTGGACCAGGACTGTGAAACACTGGATTAAACAATCGTTGCAGGTGTATGGCTGAAAGGTTACGAACAATGTATTGTGAAACAGAATGCCACGGGTTCGCGCCCGACTGTGGGAGCGAACTGACAGTGGAGGAAGCTGCCAAGCAGCGCGTTCTCAGCGAGTCCGTATATTTAGTATTCTAAACAAAGGAGGTCACGTGTTACAAAGCAGTTCAGCTCGAGTTTGCCTCCAGTATGGGGTCAAGCCTATTGTCCGTGGGGTAACTGTTTGGCAGCAGCAACACATTGACGTCGGTTTCGCTGATGGAAACGAATGGCCTAGGATTAGCATTTTTTTCTACCCAAAAATGTAATCTCTGAGGGGACTGGATCTGTGTCCGGATCAAATCGAGCCCTACAAAGGCCATTGAAACCAATGGAGGTGGATTGTAGCCTGCTATACGAGAATATGCTATATAGTCCTAAAACGTACTATAGTGTCACTGATCGTTGAAACTGTTTTAAATGTTAAACAGAGGGGTCAGTTGAAAAGCACTGTCTGCTTTTTACTGACAACCACACGGAAATCCACTACAAAAATCAGTTGTTTGACGTTGTGTTACTTCGGCCCTTGGCTATTACGTGAATTTGAGCAGAAGTGTCTGGGAACGAGATTAGTCCTTGTGCGCTGTCAGTTGCGGGACATTTTCCCAGCTACTAGCCCAAATGCATTTATTATGTGGTAAAACGAAATCAACAGCATTACTGCACAAAACCAAGCTATTGAGAGTACTTGGTCACTAAAGCATCCGTTTATGGTTTACGATTCTCTAAACCACTGCTCACTGGGTCCCATCATTCTCAGTTTATATTCGTCCACTATCCAGTTTTGCACGATGGGAGGAATTTTGTTTGGAAAATTGGATTTTGAAGTAGGTATATTTAACTGTGTAAAAGATGTTAGTATTGCAGGATACATTCATCATCGTTAGCGCTGTGTAAAGGACTTAATTGACCGAGCAACTTGCAACGTCCCTATTTACAGCTTTACAAAATTAAATGTTACAGCAAAAAAAATTGAAGTTCTGCTAATAAGCTAACTAGAAACAATTATTCGAGTTACGTATTGAACATGCCAGTGTAAATTCAAACGCTATGAAAAAGGATAAAGCAAACTATTAATTGATAACAGAAGGTACCATACATCTACCGTTTTATTCTCACTCTAGTTAGCCACCTGCTGAATTCATCAAACATATGTGTCTTGCAGTACGTACTGTAATTTTATGCCTTTGTTTATTTTGTTCATTTATATTTTTACAGGATTCATGTAATTTTGTGTGTTTTCTTGTCTCTTGTATTTGAATGCCTTTGGCCAGGTTGATAAATAAAAATTGGTTCTGACCTAGTTATGTAGCAGTTAAATAAAACGATTGTGCACTTATACCATTATATCTGAACACATTGGGGTGTAGGCCCAACTTAGCAGAAACCGATGTCAGGCAGTTGCAAAGGCGACATATTGGTCTTCTGATGCTGAACGCGAAATCTGAGGTTCTGCACTCATGAATAGCATCCTACCTGACAGGCTGCTCCCATCAGGTGACGTGGAGAGGATGAGTGTCTGGTCCACAGGCTTTTATTACTGGTCTCCCCCCGGCATTGGTTCTAGACTCTCACCCTTTCGCTTTACATCAGGTCACTGCTCTCCGTCACACCCTGACATACCAGCCAACCCTTCCCCACCAACACCCAGGTGGAGACACTCAATTCTGCCTGTCTAGCTGTCGTCTGTGCTTGGATGTTGGCCCACCAACTCCAGCAAAACCTTGACAAGACAAAGATGTTCTTCCTCCGTGGGTAAGGCCTGGCCGCTCCAAGACCTCTCCAAAATGGTTGGTCATTTTATGGTGTCTCCGCTCCCCTTTGCTGGAGCTGTTCTTCACAACTTGAGTCACTAACCCCTAAAAATCTGTATGACCCCAATAAACTGTTTTAAATTACCCCCAGTAAAGATTTTCCAGGGGATTACCAGGATTTCTTTAGAGGACAATCACTTTTTGTGCTGTCAATAATAAACTGTAAATCAATTTTATGACTGGAGAAAAATTCCATTCTTCGCCCCCGTTTTGAAGTTGTTTTTTGCTGAAAAACTGTGTGTGTGTGTGTATGTATGTGTGTGTGTGTGCGGGTTCAATAAAGGCTATAGTGTAACACCTCGGTATTGACCTGTGGCGTTGTGTGGGTAAAATGACTTAGCCAAGGTAGGAAATAAGTAATACAACAACCTGGGCATATGTGTTGTGAAAATTGTTTGCTCAAAGCCATTAGTTCATCAAACACTCTGGTATGCTAGGAGAACAAGACCACAGTCACACAGTCAGAATAAATTAGACAAAACTGGAGAGCTACATTCTATTTATTTTACCCTGAAAGTTGACTGAGAACACATTGTAGTTCACAGCATTGACCTGGATAGATTAGGGGTTAACTGCTTTGTTGAGGGGCAGAACTACAAATTGTTCCTCTACTGCCAAACAAGAATTCAATTTATAAACCTTTTGGTTACTGGTTAGATGCTTTATCTGTCAGAAGATGTCTGAAGTGTAGTGCATGTAATCCGTTTCACCAAGGCCAAGCAAGTTATTGTTTATGAAATCATTGGCCTATTAAATTAACCGTTACTGATCAACTATGGTCAGTTAGAGTCAGCTGAAGTAAATGTTTTAGCACTATTTCGGCTGCAAAATGCCTACATATTCAAATCAGCTGTTAGAATCAAAATCACCTCTAGTGTGGGGTCAGTAAACTGAGTGGCCTCACCAGATCAAAGAAATGATGAGGGGGTGTCTTGGCCCTGTCTTTCTCGATACACGCACTGCCTCTGCTAAAACGCTTGCTTTAGCCAAACTAACTTCTTTCAATGGGCAACAACGAGCCAGCTGATTAGTTAACCCTAACCCAATTTTGTCTCCGACTGCTGTCTGAGTCACTGCCTCAGACAGCTGCTGCTAGGAGTTCAAATTCTGTACACTATATACCGACTGTGCCCCAGTGTGCCTCAGAGGAGGATGCAAATTGTCTCCGCTCCAACCGGAATGGATGAGTTGGATGTCAGGCATGGCTGCCTTGGATTCTTGTGTGCTAGCAACACCTTGTGGTGGTTCAGGAGACTGCTAGCTTGTTTGCAGAAGAATGTGCTCTCCTTTAATCACATACAGTATGTACCAGGGAATACTTTGGGGTTGAGTAAGTGATAAGAAGTGTAATGACTTGGCAGGACGTGCTCAGGAGTGCAGGTGTCCTGATCAAATGTCAGAGTCTGCTGGAGGTGGCTGTATTGAGGCATGGTGATTGGCCTTATCAGAATTTGGTAATTTAATTTTCACAGACAGACAGAGGTTAAAAATGTATATGAGGAGACAGCTCCTTAAATGAGTGGAGAAACCCAGGGAACCAATCCCTTCAGCCATGTGTCCACAATATCATTGGACCAGCTCAGTCATCTTTTTTGTATTTGTAATTAATTGTATTTCGGGGGAAATCCACCTTGGAATGTACTGTTAGTTCATAATTAAAAGGTTTTTATATAATTAAAATTGCATAATGCACGCTTAAAGTTAAGACGTGAGCAACAAGTTTTTACGCAACATTTTATGAATCATTCCAGTTTAAAGTTTGGTATGAATCTCTGCAAAATTGGCTAAATACGTATTTAGGTCATTACGATGTATGAGCTACTTTGTGCAGGGTTTTGAATAGATGCCACACTTTCTGACAATATTATAATGGATTGATTATTCGTTGTTTCCTATTGTAAAAGAAATAATAAATGTGTATACAAAATGGTAGTCAAAAGGTTTGAGCGTATACATTTGATACACATCAATAATAAAACAAAAGGCAGATATTGTGAAGTTAATACAAACTCGAATAAATTCAATTATTTGTCTACATAATCTAAAACCCGCATAATATTCAGAATGTAGAATAATGAAAACTGTACGCTTACACAATAATTACGAATTTTATAGAAAGGTCGACAGTGTGTTGATAATACTTTAACTGAACTAAACAACATTTCCAGTTACCTGGAAGATGTTTTGGTCTAAACTAAAACTGTTTTGCTGCGTTGTCTCTGCGACCCTTTTAAAATGTTGTAGCTTTTAGGTTTTATGTTTTTATTGCATCAATAAATGTCGCAAATCCTTTAGGTCAGTTAAATAAAATGTAAGACTGCATTATGCAACAGTGGCTTGTGCTAGGGGTAGGCCTCAATCGAAAGTTGTTCCATGTATTGTTTACCAAATTATTTTCTACACATTACGTTTCCATATAGAGTAAATCTTATCTATGTTTTATATCTATATGGCATCACATTTAATCACTTTATATGTGAGCCAAAAAAAATGTGGCAGCTCAGTAAGCCAATCAACCCGGGCAATAAAACATTTTGCCCGCATTTATTTTTGATGGTGTAGGGCCGAAGACGGCTAATTCTGTTCATCCGCCTATACAGCCAGATTTAAACATTATAACGAAATGTAGGCCTTATAATATAGGCCTAAGTGTAGAATGATAGGCTACTGTAACTAGGTTAAACGTTTAGAGTTAATGAACATTTAGCTTAAAAATAGCCTACCCGTTTTTAAAGAAAAAGATGGCGATGAAGTGAAACATGCCTTCTATTGAGGCGTTCGTGAAAGTATAAATTAGAGTCAGTTTATGAAAATTTACAACTTTGCGATGGAACTTTACGACTGGCTGGGTTCTGGGATTGGCTGAGGCTAGTCATGTGGACTCTGGACAGGGAACTTTCTTCCCATGAGGTTATATCGCAGCTGTCTGTTTTCTACTGCTCATTCAGTAACGATCGTTTTCTTGGCTCTTTGTCTTTGCCTGGGTGTTGTTGAGTTGTATATTATAAATATGTTCACTCACTGCGTAACTTTAATTTAGAGATGGAGTCTAAGAGGAAATTCTCATCCAATTCCATAGCCTATGAAAATGGAGCCATCTCTAAATTGCATCCTCAAAGAAGACTAAATGCCAGGACAATGGATTTATTTTATTTCATACAGAGGGATTCGTTTAAGCATTGTTATTCATATGCTTTTTATACCAAAGGAAAGAAAAACCGTGATAATCGCATCGGAATTATCCACCTGCGAAATGATGGATTATCCACAAAGGTAGGTTGTCAAGTCTACATTTTCTATTCCACTGCACTCACAGGCCTATAAACCTGTCTTTTATAATGTTGTTAAAAATATATATAATGTTGAGTAAGTCAAAAAAACGTGCAAATTAGGATCGACAAAACAAGGTTACTTTGGTATCCCACAAAATGGCTACATTGTATTGGCTATGCATTTGCAAATGCTTGTTAGTGGCAAGATGGCAGCAGCATCTTTTCGGGGGGGGGGGGGGGGGGCACAAATACCTGTAGGCTAGTATTTTGGCGGTTTAATATAAATAGGTAAGCTTAGGTTATAAATATAGGCTACATTTTGGAAGCTGCCACATTCATTATATACATTTAAATTCAGACTAACTTCAATGGCTATATTTAGTTCCATGATTAACAGTTTTTTGTCTATAACCTTTTTATTCATTTATCTTATAATGAATGCTAAGCAGTCTACAACGTCTTATAAGTCATTTGAAGTGTAAGCTAAGACATGTAAACGTTTTCCTCTATGGTCCACTTGTTATTTATCAGAAACCACTTTCCATCCACACCATGTCCACTTTCCACCACACAGCTCATCTATGTCGTTGACGTAATCATCGTCATCGTCGAGCCCCGGTCAATTATAGCATGAACTATGCTATATCATGTTATTTACTGCATTGAGCAGAGGACTGGGTATATATCCTTCATAACCTTTTTTGGTCAGTTGCCCTTTGGCTCCATCTAGTGGCAATAATAAAGGCTTTAATTTTCTAGAGCTCCATGTTACCTTTGTAATGTTGTATTGTATTTTCATGACTTGCCAAGGTCAGTAACCTATATAAAATCAATTAAGTAAACACACAATCAACCGTTTAGGTGTGCTTAAAAATAAGCAGTGCACAGCTCAAGCTTTTTTTTTTACATACTCACAATTTAATTCTAATTACTTTAATGATTCTGTCAGCTCAACGCCAGAACTATTAAAGCTAAAAGCACGAAATGTACAGCACACGCCAGATTTGATTGCTCAATTTAGATTGCTTGTGAAAGGGATGCATACTTTTTGAATTATAAGCCAATAAATGTGAATAAATGAACGTGGGTTTTAAATACACCTAGTTTTTCAACTAGCTTTTGTATAAACTATTGTTGTCGGCAGATATTTGCATGATTTATTTTTAGCGAGGAAAGTATAAAAAAATATGAGGAGTTTTGAACCAGAAGTTAGAAGTTAAAATCGCGTGACCGCTCTAACTTTGTGATTAATTATAACTACTGTTAAGCCTATGAACTATGCTTTTGCCCATATATTTTTTATTATTGAAGAAACCTTCTTGCAATAACTCTTGAACCATTAGAGCTAGACAACAAATTTACTTTTCTTTCACACATTCAAGTTATCCCAACCACAATTCGAGTCTACCTATGTATAATTTACATTAATTAACCCACTAACAGTAACTCTTGCTGTCTCTAGGCGTTCAGCAAACCCGGATGTTCCGAATGGGCCAAGTTTCGTGTCAATACCTATCACAAATTCAAATTATTTATGTCGTAACAATTTTAAGTTACATTTATTTGCATAATACAGTAATTAACAATAACTGTTTTACCATTCAAACTAGAAATGCCCAACCTTATTCAAAAAATAATTCATATCAGACAGGACTAACTTTAGATATTAGAATGTTTTTGACAGTATTTAAAGCCCCACACCAGTATATATCTAATATTTGGACCTGAAAGATATTGCCAGAGATTACCCATGATGTTGGTCCACGATTAATATTAATAGTTCATTTTGTCAAAGCATGATGCTGTATATTTGGCCTTGAATCGGAAAGTGTCATGACAGGATCGTGAAGATCGTGCCTTCTTATTTTGTTTTAGGTCTAGGTTTCATTTAAATTGTACGGTCCACCAGCATGAAATCGTTTATCAGTACCGAACACATGCGTCTTCGTCTCGAGACGCATCTGACCGATTAAAAACGTTCCTGATGTCCTACATCTGACAGACCGGCCATGGGGCCCTGCCAAATAAACTGAAAGTCCCTTTAAACTGGGTTGCCATCCAAAGTAGGCCTAATAATCCTGTGAAAATTATGCATGAATATGTCAGAACACCTCTGTTGCAGTATCGAACGAGTGGGAGTAACTTCAGTGACATCAACAGGTACTTCCGAAGGCACCCATGCTGCCTCTTTCAGATTGAGAAAGCGGTGAAGTTTTACTGTTTTTATTGTCCCTGGTCACATTCTCAAATGGTGATAAACTATATGTACATTTTCATTAATTTGCTCAAATTAACCCACTATCAATAATAGTTACGGTTCGACGTAAAAACCAAACCAACATGTTCAGGCAAAATATATATAAATATATGCATTTCAGATTGAGAAAGCGGTGAAGTACACAAAAATGTACACAAAAATGTGTGCTTGAATTAACCCACTACCAGTTAGATACATCAAACCAACTTTCACCCATGCTATTGTAGTAAATATTCAACGGTGGCTGCGGTCTCAGACTTCTGCACCATACTAGACCCCAAAAAACATAGATACTTAAAACAGGCTAGCAAGTACACCACTTTGAGTTCTGTAAATGTTATTTTCTAGTTTTTTTATTCATTATTCATATCAAATTTATTTAGAACGAACTGACAACTTTGTACAGGTGCTTTTGAAGGTTAGTGTCATTCAGGATTGCCTAGTCAGTTAACATGTTTGAATAGTGATTGACACTCTCCTGTTGAATTAGTTATTAATGAGAATTCTATAAGTCAACAGTCATCATTAACAGCTTATAGAGATGTACTTGCACTTGGTGACTTTGTGATATTTAATACTAGAATGATTCCATAGAAAATCTGCACAGAAAATACCATGATTTTAGTGATTTTCGCATTATGTAATCCATATGGGCCTCTGAGGAAGGATTTAGAAAAGTAAATATATTTTATTTTTACATTAAAGTAGTTTATACTCAGATACGTTTTTCCCGAGTGACTAGCATGCATTTGTAGTATTTTTCATATTCGCCTCACGTGTGAATCAGACCCATGGCTTTGCAAGTGCATTGCTCTACCAAGTTCATGATGTTTCAGTGCTACAAAGCAACACTATGTTATGAAGATTTAAATATATGAAGAGAAATATTAAAATAAAAAAATGCACGAATCTATGAATGTTGACATATGCATGTCAATTGCTGAATATAATTGTTGAACATAATATTCTCAACATAATATAATTTTTCAGCTTTACCGAAGTTCTAAAATGTGTTTTTTCTTTTAGTTTAGAAGTTCTGGCTATTTTTACATAGATAAATTGTCAATGTAACCAATCAGTCCTTGGTCCATTTACATATCCACAGTCCTTTTACATATCATTATGTTTTCTTCAAATCGACAGTAGAGGGCGACCATTTTGAATCAATTTTTACATTCTCTTCGTTGGTAATGCTCAGGATTTCACAATGTGGGAAAAAAAAAACTCTGCTGTTTTGCCCTGGGGCAAGGCACTTTCTCCTAATTACTCTTTTATATCACTTAGGATAAGAGTGTCAGCTAAATCATGTATTTACATTATTTCTAAATTATCCTTTTAATTTAAAAATGTCAAGTACTTGTGAGTGTTCTCTTTTTCAAAAGACCGTTCCATGAATTTGATTTAGTAAAAATACCCCAAATCATGGTAACTTTTCCCCTGGTTTAATAAAATATGTTAAATTTGTGTTGACATATCATCTTTAACATGTTTTTTTACAGGTAAGGTAAAATGACATTGTTCAGAAAATACATCCACTTTTAAAGAAAGATGTTTTGTTTTCAATAAAAACATTTATTCATTACAATAATCATAATTATTATTACTGTAACAGGTCTATCACATATTAAATTAAATGGGTCTACTGATATCATATCCATCCATATCCAAGTTATATACACAATAATATTTGAAAATATTTACAATGTTTATGGATCTAAATTGAAATATAATTATGATGACAGCAAAAAATGTATATGTTATATATGACTGTAGTCCGAAACGTGATAGCCCATATACAGTATATGCCTATATATTTGAATGTTCAAACCAATTAACCAGTGTGTAACGTCCTCTGTATTGGTCTTGATCCGCTGTAAAATCCATTTCCCCTCTGTGCAAGCATCTGCGCGTACATTTCTCAGTGTAGACGTCTTGTTTTACTTGTTACTGGTTATCCGAAACGTGTGGAAATACCTATAAACACAATGAACACGTTAAGGAATGATGAAACATTAATCATATCCGATAGTATTAAAGTAGACATTCACGTGATTGAACCGGCTCACTTTTGATTCTGCGAGTAGCCCACAGCCTTTTGGTAATCAACGCCTCACAGTGTTGATTAAATGCAAAATAAAGATAACAAAGGTCAAATGGCCTGTGTGAGAGAGAATACAGAGAAAAGAGGGAGAAACGGAGCAGTGCCCCCATTAGATAAATGTTATTTCTTAATGTATAGGTTATTTTATTTTTTTTGCCACGAAATGAAGAACGAAAACGTAATACTTAAATTCTCAATTGTCAAGGGTGCGCAACCTCATTTGACATGTGCAAAACAGTGAGCGAGAAGCCTGGGCGCGTCGTCAATGGGGACCCCTGTGCGCAACAAGAGCCCCCCATGAGGGCAATATTGCAACCGCAGATGCTGCGATTGGCCAGACGTTGATCAGATGGTACAGTTTCATTCTGCCCTATTCAGTGGCACCTCGCAAGCCCCCTAAAACCAAATCTCCGATAAAGTAATGACAAAACAACTTGGACTATAAAACACTACAAATCATATTCCTCGGAGCATACAGTTGTCCATCCAATGAGTTCCTATTTTGTCAACTCAACTTTTCCTGTTTCTCTGCCGGGAGGACAGGAGTCTCTCCTGGGTCAGATACCGTTGTATTCCTCTGGATATACCGACTCTTTAAGACACTTTTCCAACGCTACATATGGAGCTGCCAATATGCAAGAGAAGGTTTACCCAGCCTCATATTACCAGCAAACCACTGGTGTCTACGGTCGCCCCAGCACCAGTGGTGCCTGCGACTACACAGCTGGAACATTTTACAAGGACAGTGACCGTTCGTGCGCTTTCGCAAGTCGCGAGGACCAGTCTCTCTTAACTCAGGACGAGCGCAAGTCAGAGTGCCTCGAGCAGAATGTAAACATAACCACTGCGGTCGACGAGAAGTCTTCTCTGCTGTATCCGTGGATGCAAAGAATGAATTCTTGCACCACCGGTAAGTAAATGTTAAAACTTTCATTACATTTGTTTCCTTTTTTTATTATTTACGGAGCTTGAAGCCGGTTTACTGTATGTGGCCAGTTACAGTAGTCAGGTGACTACTGCAACGTTGTTGCGTGTTCGAGATGATTTGAAGCTTCAGAAAACATTGAATACGCAATTGAGAATGACATAAATCCTTTTAACTTTGAAAACAGGAAAACAATTTAAGATCTGTTGTGTATACGTATAATGATTTGGTGATGTAGCCCGAACTATTTGATGCAATAGCTAGGATATGATTGTCTTTAAAATATTTGAAAATACGCTATTTCTGTAGAAAACAAATGTTAAACTATTATGTCCAAGTACGCTAAGATGTGAATCAAATTAATAATTTCAGTATACGTTTTTTGCACCAACAGTTTTTTTGTGATGTTCCATTAATCCATTAAAAACAGTATTGACTAATATTGATTATAACAAACCTATAAGAGTAATAACTGTGTGAATGCATTCCACAGTCATATCGGTTATAATCAATATTGTCTCCTTTCCATGTCTTGGATTCTTACATGAAGACTGACTTCTGTTTGATTTTTCTTGGAAGGAACCTTTGGAAGCAGCGGACGGAGGGGCCGTCAGACCTATACTCGATATCAGACTCTTGAGCTCGAGAAAGAATTCCATTTCAATAGGTACCTGACCAGGCGTCGTCGAATAGAGATTTCGCATGCTCTGTGTCTCACTGAGCGCCAAATAAAGATTTGGTTTCAGAATCGCAGAATGAAGTGGAAAAAGGAGAACAAAGTTATGAATCCTTCGAAACCCAGCGATGAGGATGATGAAAAGAAAACAGAATAAAAGACACGGAATGAATAAGCTACAAAAGCCATCCTATAATTGTTGGAACATTAAGTGTTTAATTATTGTAGGTTGTTGTTTTTCAGACAATAAGCCTATACATTTTTGTGAAATATGTAAATATTAGTCTAATAGATTTTTGCACGAGTAAATACGGTTTTGTAGATTAGAAGCCGTTTAAAAACAACTTTAGGCTAGGTTATTTTGTTTTGATCGTGCTTTTAGATTAGTCAGTATTTTTGCTTGACATTGAAATACACCTGCATATAGTTTCGTAACGGAGGCGTTGAAATGTGCAACAACAGGCCCCCAACTTGGTTCCCCAATGTCTTTGGGCTAGAAGAGTGGCTTTGGCCTATTTAGCCTATTACCTTTAAGTGTTGTATTAGCTATTGTTATTTTTAATTTTTATTATAAATAATGTTTGGACAAGTTATTTATTGTGCAGTTGCACTTCTGGATGTCGTGTTCAATATAACGTGGCTTAAGAAATGATTGTAATATTATGTAAATACAACTAAATCATTGTTCAATTGTGTAAAAATATAACCTTTTATTGATGTGTCGGCATTATTATTGTTATTGTGTCCTGCAAAAATGTACTTATTGGGCAGACCCAACCTTTTAAAAATGCTAATATTACTATAACATATTACTGATATACATGTCGGTAAGCTCTGAGTGTTGGTTAAATAGTCCTAGAATAGTCAATATTCTAAACAAAATGCACAATGAAAAAAGCCTGCAGAGCGTCCTCACTTATAGTTACCTCCACTGCCAGTAGATGACGCTGTCTGCCTACATGGATCTCAGGGCGCAATGGGGAGGCACCGTTGACTTGAGCATAACGACCATCATTTCGTCATCATTTGTAACCATAGAGCATGAATTACCTCTTGAAGTCATCAGTGAGAATTTACGACTGGTCAACAAAGGCACGTGATTCCCGAGCGCTCTCCCATATTTGGCCGCATACCTGGCAAAGTACAGTAGGCTTCATTGCTATAATTCATGATTACATCATAAATCGAAAAGAGAGGATTATAGTGACAAAGATCTGCAAATCGAGCCTTTAAAAACAAGCAAATGAGCTCTTACTTTGTTAACTCCTTTTCAGGGCGCTATCCGAATGGCTCCGACTATCAGTTACTAAATTATGGGAATAACGGCGCTGTGAACGGTACGTTCAGGGACCCTGGCACCATGCACTCCGGGTCGTTCGGCTGCAACTACAATGGCATGGACCTAAGCGTTAATCGCACTAACACTGGTAGCCACTTCGGGGCTGTCGGAGATGACACCCGTGTTTTCCCGTCCACGGGCCCGGACGCCCGGTACAGACAGCCGACCTGCTCGCTCTCATCTCCAGATCCCCTGCCTTGCGCCAACCACGATTCTTTGGAACTAAAAAAAACCTCTCCTCCATCTGACCGGAGCACGACCTCAAGCATCAACAATAATCTCAACAAAGGCAGCAACAGTCATTTTACAGAGATAGAGGACACCGGCGTTGTCTCTGAGTCCGAGGAAGGCGCACACACAAGCAGTTCCAGCAACACCGCTGCCCGGGCGATACAACCACAACAGGAATCCAACGCAACCTCCACGACGACGTCAAACGATTGCCAAACGCCACAAATATTCCCTTGGATGCGGAAACTGCACATTAACCATGGTACTATTGTGTTTTGTGGTGGTCTTGCTTTGGAGTGGATTGCATGCTCGCTCTTCTTGAGTGTTGTGTTTTTCTTTAGTCGAAATTTGTAGCATTATAAATCTGTCAAGCAGAATTCAGTAAGGGCAGTAAGGATAGTATATGGCAACAGATGGGTGTCGAATAGTTTAACGACCATTGCTTTTATGGGGTCTAATGGCAAGATATTTACTAGTGTAAGAAAAAAAGTGATAGCCTATTTTTTTTATATAAACACACGAATTCTGGGAATGATTGTTTGAATATTTTAAATGTTGCATGACTGCTGGATATTTATGTTTTTAACTGGAAGCAAGTTGGAATTTTGGTTCTGTAGACTATTGAGCGAAATTCCGTCCATGGCAAGCGCCGGCGTGCAACTTATTCCCAATTTTTATTTTCTCTTTTGTTGAATAAACATGTTTGCTTTTGTAATGCTTGAAGTTATATGTCCACCATGTGTTGTGTACCCCTAATTGGAATTTTTCATGCTATTTAGAAATGGCTGGACCGGATGGGAAAAGGGCCCGAACAGCGTACACCCGCTACCAGACGCTAGAGCTGGAGAAAGAATTTCACTTCAATAGATACCTAACCCGGAGGAGGAGAATAGAAATAGCCCATACGTTGTGCCTCACGGAACGACAAATAAAAATCTGGTTCCAGAATCGAAGGATGAAATGGAAGAAGGACAATAAACTCAAAAGTATGAGTCTGGTTACCGGAGGTAGCGCGTTCCATAACTGAGCTCGAACTGCAAGTGATAATTAGGGGGATATCCGGAGTGTAAGCTACACGCAGCACCTTTCGGCATGTTGTGATTTTAGACGGAAAAATATTCTGTGGTATTAAACAGACGTTTTGTTTTCATTGTGTTATGGTAGCCCGTAGTTCTTTGGAAATAGATTGGGAAAAACGTTAAAGACTCATTGTCGAAGGGCAGGCTATATAAGTAATGTGCTCTGTTTTCCCTCTTGAAGGTTGTCATGTTTCACGTGAGCTCTTATATTGTGTAACTTCTAAACAGTCATAACAGGTGTAAAGTGTACAGTAGGCTATATGTTTCCAAACCGTATGCTGCTCTTCAAAGAATGTAAACCTTGATGGGACCATTCAAAGCGCTTTAGTGTAGCCTAAGTTTTAATGCTGTATTTATGCTTGATTATCGTGGTCAGAGCCTTATGTTTGAAAATACAGTTAATCTGTTACTTAGCCGATCACATGTTGTGCACAAATGTCAATTATAATTGTTTAAAACTAAGTACTTACTATTTGTTGCATCAAAATGTAAATGCTTCAATTAGTGGACTGGAGAGGGAGTGCTATTCTATGGATTTTACGGAACAGTGATGGTAAACACTTTGCCAATTAAGCTTTTTGTATTTGTATGTGAATCTATAGAGCTGGAATTAAAGTTTCTCTTCATCGCTTGATATATTTGAAGTAAGTTAATTGCAATGAATTCACCTTTTCTCCACTAAACATATTACAAACTAATACGTAATAGGCCACACACATGTTTTATGCGATATTTAAATTACTCTTAATGGGTTAAAGTCTATGACCCTGGGAAAACGTGAACCAACAACTTTGATCTTGCCACGTTTAAACAAATGATGAATAACAAGTTCCTATAGTATTTTAACTGTTTATATTAATATATTACATAATAATACATTAACAATAATAATGTCTATATATGTTTCCATACATAATATCACCTTGATGAAACCTTTTTTGGATAGTCCAAAATGGCGTACATTGCATTTGAGTCAGGTTTGTTGCTAGTTTAATGTTAGAAGTATTCTTATTGTTTTAGTCCAACTTATATTGTCATCTATAATGCCCACTGTCAATTTAAGGTTATTGGATTCATTAGTTTTAAAAGCTGCCCTTCTTTACCAGAAAAACAAACGCTTAACCTTTTTAACTTACCCTCTAACGACTTCTTTGGGTTGATTCGCACTTCTGTTTGCTTGTATTTAGTTATACGTTTCCTCATCAAATGTCCCAACATGTAGGCTATCATACAGGTAAATGGCTCGAAGTTAGTAAATGCCTCTGTACCGCAGAACATATAATCTCTTTACTGACTCTGAAAGGTCACGTGGGGTCCATAAAGTTCGTTTTATGGTTTTGGGGAGTAGACAGGCCCATATAATTCACATTCTTGAATGAAAGTGACGCTTTAACTGCTGCAAGGGGATTAGACAGGATTGTGGACACTAAAGAACTAGTATTGGACAGTTGCGGATGTTCACATAAAAAATGGCATAATAGAGAAAAATATTATTATTAATTACATTTTCCTCATGCTAGAAATATATATTTTGGATAATCCAGAAATAATGGTAGGCTATGATGCATAGCTACGGCCTTAGACTGAAGTCATTTAACTTTTTAAAATGTAAATCTATATAAACAGTTGACCTTCTGGCAAAATTGTAGCCTAAGGCAAATAAACGAATTTAAACAGGGTTTTGTCTGTCCCTTCGACCAATAAGGCTTTCAACGTGCGTCCACTGAGAGGATACTACGATTTAATGGAAGTTATGATGGATATATGGTAGGGTTATGGTCAGTTATATTTCAAGTCAAGCCAATTTAATAAGTAAAACTAAAATTTGAATTAAATGAAAAAGGCAAAGTTATATTGAAAATATTTTTCAATGCTTTAATTGTACATAAAAAGCATTAATTGAACGCCTTTAATCCGAATTGACCCTGATATTATTATGAACAACCCTGTGTAGAGCAATAATGTATAGAGCAATATAAATGTAATTTAATCAACAAATTCCGCAATTATTTATGTATATAATTTATAGGCATATGCCAAACCTGGAATTCCGCGCGAATATAATACAATAATATAGAAAATATAAATGCAATATTCCAAAAATCTCAATAATAATGTAATTATTTGTTTAAGATTCTAAGAGACACACCAGTGTTTTCCATTGGGTTGAAATAGTGACACTATTCATAATTGTTAAATAGCCATTTAACCAGGGTAATGGGTATTGCATATTGATAGGGGTAATCTGTACACGGATCTCATTAATTATTCATAGACCTGGGATCACGGCGAGGTCACTAGACGAGAGCCACAGATGTGTCCAAGTAAAGCTCTAACCTACATTACTAATAGGCCTGTTTCTCAGACATCGTCACATTTTTAGACTTCTGTCTGAATAATATATTCCTGTGTGATTTTGTATTTTGTGTGTTCTATATAACGTGAATGCACGGGTAAAATACATTCGACTATGATTCGTTTCACGTTATGCCTAGAGCGTATTGGTTTTTTAGTGAAGTGATGTAACGCCACATGCGCACCAGCAGAGCGCGCTTCAGACCGGGTTCACGGCTTGTGATCTGTCATCTCAATATAGGTCTGTATGTACGTTATAGCCTATTCAGAAAACAATAGGCTCCTCTATGTGCAATAGATCACATTTATTACTTCTAAACTAGGTATTCTCAAAAACACTTTCAAAGTTGAAAGCTAAGCACTTAGTCTACGTCGAAAGCGAAAACCATTTCCAAAACTTCAGGTATGAATAGCCATATGACAATGTCCCTTTTTTCAAAGTTAGAGGAGGTTAAACATATCGTATCCCATTCTAATTTAATTGCTCATGTAACGTGTAGATTAAAAACCTTCAAAATATTATTATAGAATTCGAAATCCTGTTTCAATACATTTCAATTTCTGACTGTAAATCAGCTCTATCCGCACTTAGAATTATCAGCTCAAAATCTCACAGGAGCCTGTTTTCTATTTAGGCTCCAACTCACTTTTTGGTAAAGAAGTAGGCCTACATTACTCAATATCATCGAACACGACAGAAATGAATGTGTGAGACCTTGAGGAAGGGGTGAAACGCAGGTCACTGAGTCTAACCAATATTAAATGCCATCGGATTCGTGAGGCTCACTGTTCATCAAAGGCTGCACTTCCAAAGACGATATTAATCAGAAATCTTCCGTGTCCAACTCGTAGGCGTTTTAGGACCAAGATGTTCACGATGTCCGAGCACCTATAGGCCAAGGAGAAACATTTGCAGAGGGAGGACAATTTTTTTTACATAATCACTTATTTTTAATAAACGCGATTAAATAAGTCTACGTAAATAATTCCTCAAAGTTCTGTCTAAAATTAAATCTAAGAAGTTTGAAATTAATAATTATTACAAAATAATAAATTTTCTTAATATATTTATTAAAAATAAACCCCAGGAGAGTAGTTCAGTATCCATGCAGTTCAGCATCCACACAGTAGCTCAGCAAATCTGGTAGGAATCCTTGAAGGACATCAGTATCAAACCATTTCTCTCACGTTCTAGGACTCGGTACACTCAACATATGTTGAACCACCGTTGTGGGGTCTTTGCTATTAGAATTTGTATAATTATTCGATTGAAAAATTAAATTCACACAGGGATTTTTAGAAAACAGACGCAAAGTTCCCTCGACAGAAGGTTGAATAAATATTCAGCAACAGAGTCACGTTGCTGGGAAGGAGAAAACTCAGGACACAAATACAACACATCACTAGGGAATTTATCCTAGCCTAGACATTTCTTGTTGTTGCTTGCTCGTTTGGGATTTTAGGTTGACTATCTGTTTAAACCCTTTGTGGGAACTGATAATGTAAAAAGGTTTTGGTCTCTTAGTGACTGCCTCTTTATTGGCGTTATTTCTCAGATTAAGAGAAATTGTTTGCAGCCAAGCACTGGTAAAATCCTAGAGGATAACCTGCTTTACACCAGACAGTGGGCGAGGAAGTCACCTTTTTTCAGGACAATAACCAGCAACACATGGCCAGACCCACACTTGAGAATGTTAATTAGTGGCCTAATTAAGGTTTTGACATACATATGTTTTAAACTCAAATGTTTTAAGAATGGCACTCTAGCCATTATCCCAAGCGTTTATCTCCACGCTCACAGCAATGAAACTGCCAAAATAATTATGCCACCACAACAATACTTATTTTTTTAGATAACATGGTAAGGACGCAAAATGTAAAACTGGTGTGTGGATTTGCTCTTGAGCACAGAGTAAACCATTTCAGATCTGTTGGATTGGAAATGAAACAATCAAACTTGATTCCTCGACGTCTTTGAAAAAAATGACATTTCTTAAAATATATCGGGAACTGAAGGATACAGGTCATCTATGTATACCCTGTAGATCCGAATTTGTGTGAAAAAACATACAGTCGCAAATTCGTATCTAGGGGAGTATATAGTTGATGACACTTCGTCTGATACCCGGTGAAGACTAAGTATGCCACTTTCGCTGCCACTTTGCAGCATGTATAGTCTGTGTGTTGCATTTATTATGGAATTATTTATTTATCTTTTATAGAGAGTTCAAAGACACTCCACTGGTGCCAAACCTAGTTAGTGTAAAACATTGTAATTTTGCCTGCTGAATTAGCCAGCGTGTTCCTGTAGCGCCTGCGGTCAAGATAAAAAATAATAATCCTTATCCGGGACCACAAACCTAGGTCTACATGTATGAACGCAAACTCGTCTCGAGATAATCAGAAATTACAGAGGCGAGTTGAGGTTTGCTCTGTATGTACACAGCCATTCCCACTCATCTGCGACTGGCCATGACATGGACCCATGATATCATACTACTGACTATATCCTTCTGAAATATCCGTAACATGCGCAAAACTTGAGTACAGGCAAATACCGACTTACATTCACGCGGGAGTTGACTATGTAATATTTATGGAACTTTTTGTAGAGCGTCGGTAAGTGGCACTGTTGCTCATTAGTTAGGTAAATTGTAATAAATGCATGTAGGTCATACTTCTGCTAAAATAATGTCCGCTGTTACAAGAAACGCAGAGGTTGTCCTTAACTTGTATTATGGTATAGTATGTAGTTCCTTTCTACAATAAATATGAGCTATAGTTAATTGAACAGTAAACCTCTTAGTATAAAGAGTTAGTCTGCTGCCCCTTTACACTTTCTAGAGCTCTCCGTGGAAACGGTTCTACGGGGAACCCAGAATGGTTCTACTTGGAGCCAAAGGAGGAGGGCTTAGTGTTTTTTTTTATGATAATTTGCATATACGTATATAGTAATGAATTGTATGCCCTATACTCTTTCGCTGTTTGGCATACATTTTAAGTTGGCCAATTCAAATTGTAATCACACTTCCAAATAAATACGGCACATTCGATATTTCTGGACATTTAGGAGCAGGTTATCATACCTAACCTATTTAAATTTTTTACAATGCAGGACGTAGGACTGTTTGAAACTTTCTTATTTCGTTCTTGAAGGCTGCATAACAAAAAAACTATGGATACGATTTATTTTATATACACGATGTTCTATTGCTCGGAACCCAAATCCCTGAATCCTAGGTTATAGTTTAGTATGCGACTATAGATGACCCCCACCATCACTGTCACGTGATTCAATAAATAATTGAGGAAGAGGTTGCAGAGTAAATGCATTAGTTAGCCGCGCCACTGTAGTCACTTTCCGTCTGGTGTAAAATGCATCTAAATCTACTGACCTAACTTGAATGAAGATCCTACAAATGTTTTGTAAGTATAGCCTTTCTGTACAAGAACATGTTTTTGAAGGATATTATTTATTTTATTATGTACATGCACTCGTTGCATGCAGGGAATTTGGAGTCCAATACAAGGAATGTGATAGCAAGCATGAAGCATCATGTTGTTTGATTTTCCATATTGAAGTTTCAATATAGGGAGAGATTCATGGGCTGGACTATCTATTGATTTCAATGGTTTAAAATATACATTTATTCCTACGCTGTCTTCCTCTCTTCCCTATCTGACAGTCGTTCGTTTTGATTTATATCCTAGTGATGATATGTGAGCCAGTGTCAGTCAGCTACCATTGTGTTTCTACACAACTCTTTTCGTTAACGACTGCAGCGCGATTAATCTTCAGATCCACAAATGATAAGATTAATCAGTGTTCTTCATCGTCTCTCTCCCGCCTTTATCTGGGCTGATCGGTGACTGATATGAAGACGTTATGCCTGGAGGTCTCGGGTTACATCAACTTGGCAATTACAGAGCCTTAACATTTACGTTTTCAGCCATAGAATGTCGAAATAAATCATTGTCTAATCTCGACACCACATTCTAGCATCGTTCCTCTAGGATAGGAGCTTTTTATGGAATCATATATGAAACGGTTATGATAGAGCAGGCAAGAATTTGTCTTTAGAACTTAGGCTCATAGGCCTATTGAGCCAATTAAATAATATATAGGGAGGCTAATATTAATGTTAATTATATGGTTTTTATTTTAGCAAGCATTCCAATTCATAGAGCGCTCTTCATAGAATCTTTAATTTTTTCGAAAGCAAAAAAATACACAAAAAAAAGCAATGTATTATGACAGGTGGATCAAGAGAAGCCATGTCTTTCAATGCTGCATCCTCTGAGAGTCAGGTTATGGATTGAGCGTAGGGACCGTGTCAGAGCATGGCAGATGATGGTGATAAGACTATACTGTGTACATCTTTAATGCCAATATTACGGGCAATTGGGGATTGAAGATTCTAAATAACTGTTTGATAGCAAACTCCAACACATTTTCTTGGTCATAATAATCTCGGTGAAATGTCATTAGATAAGCAGTACTGACGTTTTAGAGAAGAATACTGATGAAGGCTATTTTCTAATTACCTCTGGTTAAACATTAGCTATCGTGTATGGGGTATTAACTAATTTCCGTAACGAATGAATCAAGGCGATTGAGTATTTCCAATTGAAAGATGAACAGGAGAGATCAAAGCACCGCCAGTCCCAATGGGTATCGATCCACTGACCACAATCCTAGCGGCTTGTTTGATCCTCACTTCCAGCAGGCTAAAATGTATTTTAAACTGTAAACCCAAAAGGCAGATGTTTCCCTAAAAAAACGGACGCAATTTGTGACAAGAACTTTCGAGCATGTACGAATATGCCCGGATATTAAAGAGTAGGTACACCCAAATGACATCATAAAATTGGTTTCCATAACCTGTAAAAGTCTATATACGATGCATGAAAGCAATCCATAGTTTAGTTTCCATTACGCTGTTACAACAGCATTTCTGAATCATTGGAAAGAACACAGTTATTTGAATTATTTTATGTAAACATTTTAGCTTTGAACAGGGAGTGAGACAAAATGTTAATGTTAGGGAACAGAGCCAGCAACTGACAGGGAAGATAACCCAAAGCAGGAATTGATGTTATACATATCAAGTCCACATCTTACTAATGTCCTTTTGTAATTTGGGTCAACTATCTCATTAACTATCTCTCTAAAACTGAATCTGAGTAGTTTTTTTGGCCTGCTGTGTACGGTACAACCAAACATTTGAACCTACTTCTTTGCCAGGTTAGACAATAACTTAAAAAAAATTGTAAATAATGTAAATGCTTCATATTGAGATAATGCATTCTCGACATTTTTTTATTTATATATCACAGGCTTTTAATGCAGGATTTCGTGGAACTCGCGTGGCATGGGGCTGTGCAAAGTCATGCATTGTCAAAAATCTAGTTGACAATTTAGTTTCACATAATTAATTTAATGATTGTATTTAATGATTCTGATTATATTTATTCATTTGAAGGCTCCAGCGCCAATACACATTAAGGCTACTGCTTTTAAATGAGATAGGCCTGGTTTTAAGTAAATATATGCTATCTAAGCTATTTTATTAGTTGGCATCTCACTATGGTAGCCTAGGGCAAGAATAAAATTCCGTAAAGAAAAGTTGGGGCCAAGGCTCCGTTCATTATTGCAGGTTGCTCTTGTGAAACAAATCGATCAAAAGGCACCATCTCCACGCCCCGTCCCACCACATATACAATTAGCATAATTTTCGTTGTCAAAAGCCAGTTCATATTGAAAAACTGCTGACATTTGCGTAATAGCGAGAATCCTACATCTATTTGCTTTTATGAATCTCATATTTACGGAATGCTCCGCGTTAGCTGTGAATAATGGTTTTAAACTAGACAATGTTGCATCAATGTTTAGCCAGCTGCCGTAGGCTAAAGCCATGTTTTCCTTCTTCCTCTTCCATGATGTGGGCGACTCCGGATGAGTTCAGCCCCTACCCATAACTGGAACTGGATTATAATATTCCTCGATGTCTTTGAAAGAAAAGAGCTCTCGTTATTGATTCTAGAGGCAATGGATGTGAAATTAATCATATATAGTCAATAGTCGTACGATCAACGTAGGCTACACTAAGGTAAGACCGGCTGAAAAATGCTTGCCTGGTGAATGGGCTATTTTCTTTGTGATTTATGACCATGACTCGCACGCGGTTCAAGCAGAGTTCATAAAGCTGTATGCATCCATACCATCCAATATTCGTTCGCTTTTCACAACAACTTTAATCTTCTTTTTTGTATCACATTTTGATAGCTTTTAATTGCAGCCTGTCTCTACGCATATCCGTTAGCCATATATTACGATTTTCTATATGTTGATTAGATATTTTATGGAAATGTAGCTTATAAGGTTGTTACACATGGACAATAGGCTAGTGGCTTTTGTTTTTTTTGTTTTTTTGTGGTCATTCATGTTGGAGACTAAGACAGTTACCTTGATTTTTGTTGGATAAATATAGATGTTTTATATTAGAGGATAATGGTGTTATTATTTTGCAAGACCTATATATGTCCATAATTATTCTTATTTTTGTATAGTACTGTAGTCATTTTTTGTATAGTACTGTAGTCATTTATTTTCTATAAAATAGCATCGTTTCAGACCAGATATGTTCAAAGCCCTCAAGCATTGTGCATTACATTCTTGACAGTGTACCGTATAAACATTTTGCATTATAGACTCTCTCTCCCTCTCCCTCTCATGTGTGTGTGTGTGTGCGTATCATATATATGTAATTTTTATCATTTAATTACATGGACAGGGTCTGGAAAATTATTATTTATTATTATTATTATTATTTCGGAAAATGGTTAAGGTGAGTTGTTTCACCTAAACAATTATACACCCGAAATATATATACATAGATACATATATATATAGGCTATATTATATACTTATATATAGAATAGAGCTGTACAGATTAGAAAATAGCGATATGGTAGTCTGGCATTGACTCCGTAAGCAGGTTGAAACAGTCCTCTATTCACGTCATGACGCTATTGAGTTGATAAGATGGATTCATGCTGTCACCTCCCTTATTCTGTGTTTTTTCCAAAACATTTCAGGACAGCAACCAAGAGGTCACTGGAAGGAAACTGTCACGTGGGTTCTAGGTGCCAATGTTCCTTCAAAAGGTCAAAAAGGCCCTAGTAGCAATTGAGGCTCTTGGCAATGTAGAAAATAACACAGGCTACCACGAAGCCATAACAGTATTTGGAGATTCCCCATTACAAGGTGTCAGTGGATTTGGATACACGCATGAATCACCCGCCCATCAACCTATGGCCCAGCTTGAAAGCAAGAGCAAATTGAAGGAATTGGAGTTAAATGGAAACAACAAATCAGAGCACCCAAAAGAGCGTGACACAAAATCAAATTCTACCTTCACAAAAAGCATTTTCCCGTGGATGAAGGAATCGACAAGGCAGAACTGTAAAAAGAAAAACAGAGAAAAACATGTCCAAGTAAATGGTGTGTATTTGAATGTTTTCGCAGAACAGTAGCCTAAATGCCGTTCAGAAATAATTATTTTGTAAACGGTCAGTGCACCCCAAAACGTGGTTTTCCAACCTTCCATTTATGCATTGGAAATAACACTCTGAAATTGCGTAAATTATGATAATGCCCTTTTTGCTTAGGAGCTGTTTTGAGGGAAAAAGAAAAAAACGCCTGGTATTACAGCCTGTTTTAGGGGGATGGTACTTTTGGCAACTGCATGACATGAATCATTGGTCGGACTGTTCATTTGGGTAAGGGGGTGGCTTTAGACCATGTAAGCCAATCAGGTCTGTGTAAATAAGTCTTCGAATATGTTTCCTTACGCCCACACGATCTGACTGAACATTTCACCGCCAAAGAAGGCCAAAATAAACAGAATGAAGAATTGACATGTTGATAAAAACTAATATTCTATTATACGATTATGAACATTGGTCATTACATAGAGATACAGTGAGGAACGAAATGGCAGCCATTTAGGTCTGGCACAGCAGTAATGATGCATTCCCTGATTTTACTTAGTATAAAAATAAATGTAATGTGATGTATCCGAAATTGTGTAATAAGGGATTGTCAATCTAAAATGTTGCCATATTATTCATTAATTGGAGGATAATTGGTGAATAAATGGCCTTTAAACTCTAAAATAAACTTGAAACTATATAAAAATATATGTAAACCGAGTTTAAATGTGTAAAGCTGTTTGTAAACTTTAAAACATATAATTAGGGAATCATTTGTCAAACAGCTGTCTAGCTAACTAACATACAACTCATATACTTCCTTTTTAATTTATTGTCTTACACTATCTTATCATAGTGCAGCACTGTCAAACCTTGGTTGACCAATTCCCTGACTAAAATGTCTACAAAAATGCATATCTATTCTATTGAACTAATTCCAAATTATATGGCGCGTTGGCTGTAACAGGCTATTTATGACTCTCGCAGAAAAATGTTGACATGTATTCTTATTTCATTGAAGGCTGTTTTGAGTTTCAACAGATTCTTAAATGTGAATGAAAGGTTGATAAGATTGTGTTTATTGTATTAAATTGATAAATTACATTACATTTAATTTTCTCTCTGCAGAACACTTTGGTGAAGAAGAAATCACAACAACTTCAGCATCAAAAAGGTCGCGCACTGCTTACACGAGTGCCCAGTTGGTGGAGCTCGAGAAGGAGTTCCACTTCTCTCGTTACCTGTGCGGCCCCAGGCGCGTTGAGATGGCTAACCAACTCAATTTAAATGAGAGACAGGTCAAGATTTGGTTTCAAAATCGTAGAATGAAGTACAAGAAAGATGAGAAGTTTAAAGGGTGTAGTCCTAAAAATGCCGCCAGCCATGGTTATCATGCCATGGGCGATTATGATGATTATGAAACAGTTTCCCCGCAATCTTTAAATTACCAACAAAACCGTAATTTAGGTCTACGTTTTTATCCAAACTTCACCAAAGGCCAGCAGCCATATGTCAGTACAGCCGCTGATTATGCTCCTTGCAGTATACAGGACAACGAGAGCAATTTTTCCATTCATAATGCTCCAGATAACCCTGATTATGTTGATGTGAACTTGCCACTCACAATATACGGGATAAATGATCAGTGTAATAATAATGCACAGATTAACACGATCCTACAAGATCCTAGATCTACACGATGTTATTCTAACACCTCATACCTGTTGGGGCGTCATTGTTCTCAAGAACGAATCCAGCAAGCACCTAAACTGACCCATTTATAGCGCACGGAAACAATATGCTACTTTAAATAATTACCGTAGTGGAACTTCAGATGTGTGCGTTTTTGTTTTGCGCCGGTTTTCGCAAACCGATGAGCACGTCGCGACTGCGCAGGCTACTGATTCTATTGGACAGTTCACTCATTTAACGATGTTGGGTTCCTATCCAAATATATTAAAGGTTACATTATTTAATTAATGCAATAGCGCATGGTATATTCACCAAAAAGGTTTTTTCGACTGTTCCCGCGGGGAAACTTGTATCAATTAGCCTACCTTTTTTTTTGTGTACTTTACTTTACATTATGCACTTTTATAAATGGGAAAGTCTATGACCAGACTGCATCCATATGAAACATTTGAATGTAATTGTTTAGTTTGCGAAATGTATTTATTTAATTTATGGGAATTCCGTATAAGACTTTCATTTTATCACATAGTTTATAGTATTTTTTTTTTGACAGACTATTATGCTCAACAGGAGGGACAGATGAATCAATGTAATTTATTTGTGGATACGTCTGGATACCCTATAATGTGCACATGCTGACACAATACCTTCCTGTTATCAAATAAAGTTTTTGTTCTGACCCATCCAGTATGTATGTTTTTTTTTTAATCATCTTGTTATCAAACAGAAGATGCTCTACTTAGGCTGAAGTGGTCAAGGCTATATGCAATAATGAATCGTGGAGTCCAAAATACAATACTTTAACTGTTTCTTTGTTCCTTCTGGAGCAAATTGGAGAAGGAACTGTCAAGCGTTTAGCGTAGAAGATTGATCATCGCATTCATTTCAAGAGTTCTTTCTAAAATGAGTTATCAGGCAGAAGAAATCATAGAATTGTGTTATTAATTCTACGATTTCTTCTGCCTGATAACTCATTTTAGAAAGAACTCTTGAAATGAATGCGATGATCAATCAACTATATGCATTGGGCAACATTCTCTTTGAGGACGCCTTGTTTTATACACCAATCTGGTAGCCAATCCCCTTGATGCCAAAACATTTTTTTTCCACTAAACACGCTTAGTCCTGCTTTTTAAAATATTCTTAACAAAGGACAGCCTAGAGAAAAGACAATTTCGATCACATTGATTCAAATTCACAAAACCTCGCAAAAAATCTCACAAAACCACATTTAAATTATGTATACCTCTTTAACTTTTTCAGAGTTTTTTTAATCATTCACCATCAGGACCAGAAGGTTCTCGCAGAAATCCTGTGACGTGTTTGTGTTTTATCAGATTGATGGGCGAGTTTGACTGAACCATTTGTCATGTAAATGTGAGACGTTTGATGGACGATCCTGACCTGGAAAACTGCTAAAGGCCCTTTGCCATTGGCGTAAAGTAAGTCACATGGTCTGTCACTAAGGTGATATGAGCGTGGTAGGCAGTTTTACAGCTTTGACATACTACCTAGAGGTTGTAGGGCAAAGGATAGAGCAATTAAAGGTGTACTGTCTCTTACGTTTCATTAATTTTGCCATCACAATACAAGATGAATTCTTACTTAGATTATAAAGTTTGTAATCGGGGGACGAATATGTTCAATGCAAAGGTCGGATTCCAAAATTTAAACCATGGATACTTGGCCTCCTTGTCTTCCGAATCATGCGAATCAAGTGATAGTTACCGGTCGGATGCGCGGTTAGTTGGCTGTTCTTCAGTTCGTCGGCATCAGATTTCGAGCCAACCTATGCACCAACCTCAGCTACATCACATAGATCTTCAGTTTGCCACAACGGGAAACTCCGTGTTTGGCTCTCAAACAGGGTCAGACTTGGACTACGGACATAATCAATACGTTCTCAATCATGAACGAGGTTTCATTCAGTCGCCTGGGATTCCTATTTTAGCCAGTGGAATGAACATGTCCGGTTCCCCCCTGGTCGAGGGAGACGGTGGGCCAAGATCAGCAACAAGCAGCCAGTATCTGCACAACAGAGGGGGACAGGGGACAGATAGTATTTATTCGAGATTAGTTCCTCCACCATGTGCTAAAGAAGGGGATGTTTGCAATGCAGATCAAACTTCAAAAACGTTCGACTGGATGAAAGTGAAAAGGAATCCCCCTAAAACAGGTTTGTTAGCCCCTGGTACATGGCTATTAACAACGATGTCATGAGTCCTGAAGACAGTTCATTCATAAATGCCATTACTGTAGAGAAAGATAATACATGTTACGCAGACGCTAAGCAATGTTTGTAGGACGTTAAATGTGTGACGTGTTGCGTGAAACTATTATATGCACTTTTTGTGTTTTTTCCACAATCATCGAATTATCAATCCCTCGTTATTTAATTCCTTAATTCAAATTAAATGAATTCCATTCTTTATTTAATCCATCCATTCATTCGTTCACGTTTACAGTTTCAGAGTATGGAGTTACCCGCCAGGAGAACGTAATCCGTACCAATTTCACCACAAAGCAACTGACAGAGCTGGAGAAGGAGTTTCATTTCAACAAGTACCTGACCAGGTCCCGGCGATTGGAAGTTGCCGCTACTCTTGAGCTCAACGAAACTCAAGTTAAGATTTGGTTCCAAAACCGTAGGATGAAGCAAAAAAAGCGCGAGAAAGCAGCCGTTGTCTTCATAAACACATTAGCACCGGCAAAAGATATAGAAGAGATCACTTCGTCTTCTCCTGATATGTCCCCTAGCCTCCAGGTCACATAACCCAATCCTTTTCCAAACACCATCTGAAGTCATGGTTCTGCACTTGCAGTTTCAAGGACATGCTAGAGAAGGTTTTCCAGGGTTAAAGTGCATGGATGTCTGCAAACAGTTTAATTAATGGACTAATATTTGCACTATCAGGGTATTTTCAGACAAATTCGTTTCATGATTTTGCTTATTATGTGAGAAGTAGAAAAATAGAAAATAATAATATTTGTGTCGAAAACGTAAACCTAATTTGTGGGTGAATTAAATGTACCCGAAATGCTACCATGTTACCATAAGAGTAGCCTTTGGGTGCAAGAAAATATAAATGTATATTCTGTTTAGTTTTGTGCAGTTCATAAGACAATCTTGTACTACTGGTTTCTACATAGTTATTTTTAATTAAAATAGAAACAATTTCCTTTTTTGTCAAGTTTTTTGCCCATTCTTTTCAATGTGACAGGAGTCATTTCACCACATAAGGCTTAGCTGCCAATAATTCCTTCAATTTAAATACCTCCTGGGGTCCTAAGAATGACAACAAACCCCAGAGCCTGGATTTTACACACTAGGTATGTTACCTACTTTCAAATTGTCAATGCACAAATTCCATGATTCACAAAAAATTGGCATAGGTTGTCACTTTCCTCTGACTGTTAGAATTTCCCTTAAAAAGTAATTATATATTTTTTTACTATAACTAAAACAAAGTTGATATCTTAACCATTTTTGTGGCCTCAGCTTTTCTTATAGGTTTGCAAGGATTCGACAAACCATTTTCTTCCCCTGATGGCAAATAGACAGTCTCAATATTTGCACTGGGTGATAGGTTTGCATAGTTCCTGGCCCAACAGCAATAGCCTGTCAGTGCCTTCTCCCTCAATGGGGTTCATCCAAAGTTCACCCACAAATGGATTCACAAAGGCTCCTCAAGGGCTTTCTAACTTTCTCATGTCAAGGACCCACAAACATGTTCAGCCCTTGGCCGAGAACACTACTGTTGAAGGAAATATACATATTTGCACCTTGTAGATACGTGTTGCCATATATCATTATATGTAGGTCTACGTTATATAGTTGCTAATCATAGTTCATCATACAGTATTCATACAGACATTGGCAAGTTAATTTCCAGAATTGTCAAGCACTTAATTACAATATTGAAGCACCTCAATTTTATATATATTTTTTCTAACAAAACCTCAATGACATCAGGATAGGAAAAAAAAAATAGGGGTGGGGGGGGGGCATGTATTAACCAACTTAGGTTCTATAGGTTAATCCTAAAATAGAACCAACAAATTCAGTGGACCCCCAGGCAGATCCCAGTCTAGTCTATCAGGACACCAGGATGCATTCCATTAGTCAGTTCCCAGTCTCCCTCTTTTCTTTTGCCTTTAAAACATGAGTCTTATAACGACAGGGGATAAAATATCATATGGAGAGGCATCACAGTTTCTTTCAGAATATTACAGTGAATTGTTAACTTAGATGGGACTGGTGCTAGACGATGATAATTGAATTTAAAGGCCTCATTGCCTCCTTCCTCGCAGAGTAACAGATCCCAGAAAAACAGGGAAACAAGGAAGTCAAACCCAGAGGTGTGATTCCTGACCTCTTGCGTGGTAATACCTCAGATCCCCCACAGGGTTCTCCATCTAGAGGAGTCACAACCAGCAGTGGAGGAGCCAGCACCAGGGAGGCAGTTGTTCAACCATGGAGGTGGAGGACATTTTCTATCACCAGACTGTCAGTGTGGCACTTCACTTCTAAGTGGAAAATGTAGAACAAGCACGGCCAGGGCCAAAGATTTAACAAGCAGGAACACAGAGGGGAGAAAGGCAGAGACTCAGGGAGAAAGTTCTGAGAGGCACAATGATGACACTTGAATGCCAATAGAAACATAATGACTGTTACTAATGCACATAAACAAAACAACGTTTTGATATCTTCAGAACCACCTTCATGTTAGCATTTTCTAAGGTCAAGCATGTGGCTTGAGCTGTTGTTTCAAGGTCCTTTACAGGCTGAATGCCCAGCTCACTTCCTTGGTCTTTGGTTCCACTGTGGCATGTCACTCCGCAGGGGCACCAAGCTTTAAAGCAGGGACAAAGGGAACTAAAACTGGATATAGTATTCAAATAAGTGGGGGTTGGGGAGTTCACAGAGAGGTCACTTTTGTTGATTGTCATGGAAGAAACGTGGCTATTATCTAGAACATCTTTGAACCAGGATAGAAGATTCTTACAGGTGTTCAGTTGGCCTTGAACGTCACAATTCCTTTGTTGCATAGACACTGACCCCTTTGAGCCAAGGTGTCTCCTAAACCAGCCCCATCCTTGGGAGTCTCTTCCCTATCTTCACCGTGCAAACCTGCAGGCCATCCCTCCAGAGTCCTCCAGCAACTGCAAAACCTTTCTCTGTCTTACAAGCACACTAACCAGGAGGGACAAATAGCTGGGCCAGGGTAATTTTCTTGACACTTGCTGGAATTGCCTCTCGGATTATAAAGGCCATCCAGATAGTTTGCCGTGATGTCCACCAGTTCACCCTGGCTGTTTGGGGTGAGAAAAACAGGAACCACAGGAGTAAAGCAGAGCAACAAAGCAGTACTGTTGGAGAAATTGTGATGCAAGACGATTGCAGGTTAAGCAGAATAAAACTAAAATAATGTCACAGAACATCAGCCCTGCATTTGCCTGCAGCGGCCTCTCATTTAAATTCAAAGAAACAAATCTGTTGTATTGTCCTAAATTGAGACAGCAGAGCTCAATCAGCGTCGCGTCATGTAGGGTCGAAGCGGTCAGTTCGATGCCACGAGGAGGGTGAGGAATGGAAGGTGACAGTTCATTTTCCCAGCGACAGTGTGTCGGTCTCGCTTGCTGGCTCCCCAGTCAATTTCAAGCGTGCATTGATGGCTTGGTGTTGGTCGAGACAGACCGCAACCCCCTTCTCCACCGTTCTATCCCATCGACTTTCCTGTGCTTTGTATTCCAATTAACTTAACACGGAGAAGCGGCGTGTTCGGGGTCAGAAGCGGTAACGCAATCATAGCGCCCTCCCAATCCACTATCAATACCTCTGTGAAATATTGCGCCGCAATTTCATTTGGAGTCAGCTGTTCTGGGTGGAAATGGCAGTCAGTGTCTGAGCGTTGGGTAAATGTGTGGGAATATTCAGCGAAAGGCAATGCATGGCATAGGCTACAGCTACACTGTGTTTAATCAAGTCATGAAAAGACCGAAACACCACAGGGTGGAATGTACCGTTTTTAATATCGTAGGAGTGACTCTAAAATATATTTATCTTAGTCAATATCATACTGGCTGACTAGAGGCGCATCATGTTCAACCCCAAGAGCAGAACTCAGCAACAGGCAGATGTCCTTTCAGCCTCCCACATGGGGGAATTGTAGCTTTTTGATCAAAATATCCCCAGAAATTCAGCTAAATTTGTTTAATTTAAATGTGTTTGCACAAATAAAATGAAGCATTATTTGATTGTTTCATTGGCATGACATTTTTGGGCTTATGTGTGGACAATTGGCAGTGTACAAATTACTTTATAGAATTATGTTTCATTGCGGACAATTAATTTCATTTAAAATGTGCCCGCAGTTGAATCTATTTGCCTATCAGTGATCAAGAGAAAGTGCTACCTATGCCTATGGTGTTCTCCATCTGTAATTACACATGCCCATGGTGTTCTCCATCTGTAATTACACATGCCCGTGGTGTTGTCTATCTGTAATACACATGCCCATGGTGTTGTCTATCTGTAATTACACATGCCCATGGTGTTGTCTATCTGTAATTACACATGCCCATGGTGTTCTCCATCTGTAACTACACATGTCCATGGTGTTCTCCATCTGTAATTACAGATGCCCATGGTGTTGTCTATCTGTAATTACACATGCCCATGGTGTTCTCCATCTGTAATTACACATGCCTGTGGTGTTCTCCATCTATAATTACACATGCCTGTGGTGTTCTCCATCTGTAATTACACATGCCCATGGTGTTGTCTATCTGTAATACACATGCCCATGGTGTTGTCTATCTGTAATTACACATGCCTGTGGTGTTCACCATCTGTAATTACACATGCCCATGGTGTTGTCTATCTGTAATTACACATGCCCATGGTGTTGTCTATCTGTAATTACACATGCCCATGGTGTTCTCCATCTGTAATTACACATGCCCATGGTGTTCTCCATCTGTAATTACACATGCCCATGGTGTTCTCCATCTGTAATTACACATGCCCGTGGTGTTCTCCATCTATAATTACACATGCCCGTGGTGTTCTCCATCTGTAATTACACATGCCCATGGTGTTGTCTATCTGTAATACACATGCCCATGGTGTTGTCTATCTGTAATTACACATGCCCGTGGTGTTCACCATCTGTAATTATACATGCCTGTGGTGTTGTCTATCTGTAATTACAAATGCCTGTGGTGTTCTCCATCTTTAATTACATATACCCATGGTGTTCTCCATCTTTAATTACACATGCCCATGGTGTTCTCCATCTGTAATTACAAATGCCTGTGGTGTTGTCTATCTGTAATTACATTGTACCGTCCAAGATGAACTCTGTCCCATCACCATCGCTCTCTCTTCTCTCACTTTATCTGATATGTTTGAGGGGGGGGGGGGTAGTGGAACATGCAAACCCACCCTTTTAATCATGCTCAGCAATTTAAACATTTACAGACTCCCAAAGAATAAACGCAAACGTCCTTTAAGTTGTGTTTTTATTTAAGCTGCCAAAGTGTTTCAGGCAAATATCCTCATCTGTTTATGTCTCCTCAACTAGATAGGTCTTATGAGCACTGCATTGAGGAGACAATTGTACAACTGTCCACAGGCCCCCTGTGTTTGAATATACTGCTTCAGGGGTGCTATTTGTGCCACGTTGGTTACAGAACACAAGGCCGTTTCATAGAGCACTAGAAAATAAGCCTATCTTAATGGGTTATGAGCGCATTTCACATAACTCCGGCATTCTAATTGAATTTTAAGGCCTGTATGACTGTTCTGCTTAGCGTCACGTGTGTGTTGTCAAAGCAATACAACTGCCTTACACTTAGAAACAACTTCATCCTCAACCGATAAAAAGGATCTTGGGCCAGCATTTGATGCAGATTTAGGAAATGATTTTTTTGGGGGGAATGGCCACTCTTTGTGCAACTTTGATACACAGAGTTGCAGAAAGAAAAACAATTTGCCCTTTTGCGTTGATACCTGCCTTCCTATCTTCAGCATGTAGTCTATGTATTGGGATTGAAGTTTGTGTGGGGGATATAAGCACCCTAAGATGCCCTCAGGTTTCTCCTGTCTCTGTCAGATCAGAGACCTACTGTCCCTCCCCCACTGCAATGTAAATGAAAAGGAATGCACAGATAAAGAAGCCTGATACTAAAGATGAGAGGGGATGAGACCGGGGGGGGGGGGGGGGGTGAATGCTAAAGGGCTCTCTTGGGGAGATGAGAGGTGGCTGTGGTGGTTTTGGTGGTGGGAGATCATAGCAGGTTTTCTTGAGCAACCCAGGATTGCGTTTGATACAGGGCTATTGTCCGCTCACAGTGCTGCATTGTTGGGTGGTGTAATCCCTGAGGGATTACAAAGAGCCTGGCCTTTCATATGTGTAAACCCAGCATGCAGGTGGCGGCAGAAGGATGGTTCTGGTTCCTCTGGTTCCTCTGGCCCTCACAGGAGCATGGCTGGGGTGACAGTGAAACTCGGTTGGGTCAAAGAGACAATTAGCTTACATCACTGGAGTTCCTGTCCCTCTGACCTCATCTGACTTCCTGTGCAGGCTGCAAGGCTAAGGGGTATCAAGATTAAATGCTGGAATGGACCTCTGGAAAAACACACTGTGCGATCATATTTTCTGTTTGAAACACAACACAACGGAATTGAGTTGTTTTTCATTGTGTACTGTATATCACATTTGTAATTCAGGTTTGCTGGTCATGAAAAAGGTTTTAATCCAGTGTGGTGACCGTCCACTTCCTGCATGCTTCAGTGAGCCCACTAAAACAGAGTAAATTTATAATCCCAGTGACAGGTCAACTACACATGAATGGGCAGCGGTCAACAGACAGACAAGAAATTATCGCAAAAGCTTATTTTGTAGTGGTTGTATTTAAATTCTCTCAACAGAGCCCATAGCATTCATGGTACCTAAATTAATAGATTGCGGAATGTCTTATCAACAAATAAAACAGTATATACCCGCATAATATACCCGCATAATAGACCCACATAATAGACCCGCGAGACGAGACCTTCCTCCATTCTCAGACATAATTAGCCAAGCCGCTGGCTGAGATTTTACTGCAGTAGCCTAATGTGTTCAAGGGCCCTGGCAACGTTTGCCAGCTGGAATTAAGAAGAAAGAAACTAACACAAATTCATCCGAGTTGTAAAGCTGTTGAGCTGAGCTGAAACAGAAGAAGGAGCAGAGGTCAGATAGGCCGCAGTGGTTCCCAACCTCAGGGTGCGGCATAATGTGTGTTCCCTTGAAATAAAGCATTACTAATATTATCTAACAAATCAAGGGTTGATTTTAGGCAATTCATCATGACAACTGATTGGTCCGTTACTGATCCTGTGTCACTCTCCATTGTTTTCTCATGTTTGCATGACAATCGATGAAAAATATGTTTCAAATGAGAAAAAAATTATTTCGCTTTATTCCCCCGATCTTCCCTTCTCGGTCTTCCTAAATGATTTGTACATGACATAAACATAAACTTAAGGGGTATTCATCCTGGGGTCTGGGGCCCCTGGTGGCCTGCGGAGTTACTGCAATGGGTCATTGGAAAGATCTTTCAGAAGTATTTATTTAAACGATCATTATAATCCCTTTTCTTGCTTAACCTTGAAAAGTATAGTAAGAAAGGGTTTGTTCTGAGATTCGGTGACGAAGAGTAAAGGGGTTTATACTTTTGAAATTAAAATGCATACAAATCTGTTAAAACAACATTTGGAACATGTCCAAAGGCCTGGGAAAGGTTTGAAGACCCTGGACTTGAACGCTAAAGGCCAGAAAGGGTAGTTTATGTGTATACAGTAACTTTAAAACAAATGACATGCTGCACCTCTACTTTGCGGATGAGCCACGATCAGGACGGATGAGAACAGCAGGCCAATGGAGCACTTAGAACGTCAGTGGACATGGGTAAGTGGTATGAAAGAGGATGATTTAGCTGACTAAGACCATGAGAAACCCATAGCTACTGTAATTGAGCACTGGCAGCATGTACTGTGGCAGTTTGAAAGGCAAGTTACCTACATACTGTTTATTACATTATATTGTGTTTTTGTCTGGGAAAAGTAATAGTTATGACATCTGAAAAAAATATATACTGAAAGTATAATAACTTTTTATTTTTTCCCCTAGTTTTGGGAAAAAAATCTAGTTTTGGTCTTATATTTCAATGTAATTCTCAAAGTGCACCAATGCATGCTCTTAGCTCTTTTATAGGAGGCGGGGGGGGGGGGGGGGGGGGGGGGGGGGCACAACTGGGTCTGGATTAAAGAAATACAGCTGCTGTGAGTTATGTGAATTCATCTGAAGGGAATCCAAAAGGCATGCTGGCAACAATGTCAATATATTAGTTGCCTGCAACAGACCAAGTGATGGTAAAGGTGAAGTTCTGCCTCCAGCTCAGTATGAACATTACCATTATGCTGAGGGAGCATTTTCACAGTCATCTGAGTGAACCAATCACCAAGTCTCAGAGAGAGGATGTATCCATGTATTGTATTGTATTGTGTATTGTTTATGTAACTAGACTGGAAAACTGAGGAATCAACAGTTACAGTTGAGCCATTTTTTTTACTTAAGTTCTTGCATAGACAAGCGGAAAAAAGAGACATAAATAAAATGTGTACAGTACATCTCCCCTTATTTCAGGATGTCCGCTGTCAGGTGAAATGACAAGAATGAACCTATGAGAAAGGGCCTTACGGATGCACAGAAAAGTGGTCCTTTGGATCAACTTGCACCAGGGTAGGGGTACGTTTATCCTAGTCAATGGATAAGTACAGCCATCTGGGGGCAAATTGACCAATCCTTTTCTTTTCAAATAAAAACCTGAACATCATTTCAAATCTTTATTTTTTCTTCTTCAAAAGGCTTGCTTATTTTCTTAAAGGTCACTTTTAGCAATATAAAATGAACGGATTAAGTATTAATACTCAGAAATTTTCAATGTTTGGTGAAACAATTTACGGGTAATTATCCAATTTAAGAGACAGTCACAATAGTTTTGAGCATAAAACATTTTATTAATAAAATATGAAACTCAACTACTGTAAAAACTCAAATATCATATATTTCTTTATAACTGCATATTTTAAGTCATATTAAAATTATTTCAAAGAAAAAGTAAAAACATTTATTTTGTTCTTTAGTTCCTTTTGTAATATCAAACATTGTAATGAGGACAATTAGGACATTTGAATACAAAACAGATTTATCACTTTACTATTAGGGGGGCTGTAAAAAAAATCCCCGGTGTTTGTCTGGTAAATGTGTAAAGAGCCAGGTGGGGCTGAATTGTGGCACCTTATGAGATGGTTATGAGATTTCTGGGCAAGTCATGTCCCCTGGAACTATTTCCTCTTTGACCTAATTGGTTGTTTTCAAGAGCAGTAATTTTTATTAGTACATTTACACAGGCCCAATTCTAATCTAGTAATTTAGACCAATCAGATCAGCTATTTTACCCAAGATCCAAAGGTTGTGAAACCAGCCAGGGTAACCCATCCTTGTGTGTGTTTTATGTTTATATTTGAGCTAATATCTCATGACATCTATGACATTACATTATGCAATGACAGATACACAGCTGTACAAATGTTTTTAGTGGCCTGATAGCTTTTCTACTATAATTCAAATAAGAAATAAATGGTCAGGTATGCAGTTTCACATAGAACAAATATTTGATACACAAGAAATGTAACTTATTTCATGGTAGGGCACAGTGAACCACTGGTTCGTCTTGCCCCACAGCCACCACTACGGAAAAAAGTATCTTTCTTTCTTTCTTTTATTTTGGATAGCCCCTTGAGATGTACCATCTCGCTGTGGCAATATCTAGCTTAGCAACTGGGGGATAATCTTTTGCAAAACACTGCACGTTTTATACAGTGGCAATTCACCAACATGTATCATATATACTTTTAGACCTGGATAGATTTGCTTTGATTTAACAGTAATTGAACCTGACATGTAAAAAAGTTACTTTGACAATCAAAAAACAGTCAATTGGGTAAAGCATAACATACCCCTTTCTTCAACAATGCCAGTTGGAAATGATGGGTTCATTCTAAATGTAGGCTATGGTTTCATGGCAAAAATTGTGTACCGTTGTCTAGATACAGGGGGTGTCATTTTACCCCACTCTCCCCAACAGGAAAAAAAAGCAAACAAGCTAAGTTAACGCCAAACTGTAATAACGCATGACCAATTCAAGGCCAAAATTACAGCACCTAACTATTAGCAAGCCAATTAATGTTATTAGCAAGCAGTGGTTAGCTGCGTTAACTTGCCTACAAGGCTAGCAAGGTTGACAGATCTTGACACCAGACTATTGCGCCAGACGATACCATTCTATGAGAGTTTAAAATATTTGTTGTTATTTTAGCAAGATAAAATAATGCCTTGTGGGGCATCAATCTTCCAATCTCAATCATCAGTTCTTAAGCCATTAGTGGTTTTAATTAGCCTACGCTTTCTATGTACCAAAATACACAAGTTACGTGATGACGAGGATAACTCTATATTGAGACAGTTGGGCGGATTTCTGGGACAACAGCCAACACAACACGTAGAAAGGTAAAGGGAATGTCGCTTTATTTCATTCAAATTCTGATTTAGGAATATGGGATCCTACTTATTAAGGGAGTAGTGCCAGAGAAAGTTTGCCAGTTCCGATAAGAAAGCCGAGTGGGCCCAAGCGGGAACAGATGCGGACAGCCGCATTGAAGGACACTTCAGAGTATGTTGTATGAATGCCAGGTCGTCACTGGCAATAATTTTGTACGTAAGTAATTTCTCTGGTAGGCTTCTATCCTACTCAAAATAATTATTAAATTTAAAAAAAGTTAGCAACTTTAGCTACCCTAGGCGAAATGGTATAGCTTCAGCAGATATTTTTTTTTCCCCACTCCGCAAAAGTTGCCTGATTTACCCGTAGCAAATCTGAAGGTAAAATGGTAGTGCAGGAGTGTTTCCCCAAAATGTACCTCATATTCAGCCCCAGTGTTTCACCGAAAACCGACCAGCTTATTAGAATACCCCCCTTTACGTGAACGCGCAAACTCTATTCTCGGTAGCCGCGACTTGCTGGCTTGTGGAGCTGTTTGCCTTTCACTCGGTTGTCAATGCATCCTACTTTTCCCTGATGTTATTTGCAGAAAACATTCTTCATGTGTCTTTAAAGACAGCAGTCAAAATCACTGTTTTCTGCATTTTATTATAAAAACGTGGTGTTTGTTTCCACGGGAGGCACTTGTGATGTGTGCAGTTTTCTGTTTCTAGTAGTCTCTAAATACATCTCTTTTCCAAAGTTATATGCCGCCATCATCATCTCGTCTGATTGTGGAGGGCGTTCAAAATTATTCTCCCATCTTTATTGTGCAAGGTCTGGCACACTTCAGAAACATTGGGTAGCTCATGTTAACCCGTAGCCTGTGCCATTATCCAATAATTTTGCGGTTCAAATGGCACCGTATAGTAGGATTATAAATGGGTACACAAATGGCAAGATAAAGGTTGCATGGTTTCACTTCTGCCTTACTATTCAACAGGCACATTTGAAACTCACTGCAGCCCCTCCTATCCTAGCCTCTCTGCCTACTGAGGTATGGGCCTCAGGCTCAATAGGATGTGGGTAAGGAGTTAGAATTTAACCTGTTAAAAGTATCTTTGGCCCTTCCAAGTAGCTGCCTAGGCGTAATCAATGTAAACTCTCACAAAATGCCCACTAGGCACATCAGGACAGTGTGGCACTCCTATTTTGCCAAATATATAGATTTCTCATTTCCCAGTGGTGCCGAACCCAAATACTGTCCTGTTCTCCACCCCATCTTAAACCCAATACTACGCTGTGGTGGATCTCAGCCCTGCCATTTTCGCTGTGCCCCATTATGTAAAAACTCTAAGTACCCGTTTGCTTTTATGTTTAAAGAATATTTTAAAGAATATTTGATATGTTGGCCTGCACAGAGACTTCTGTAATAGGTATCATCAGGTGTTTTATGGCTCAAACATCAACACACTCTCAGCTATACTTGGAAAGACACCCAACCGCTTTCTGAGACCCAGATATTACTGTTTTATATGAAAAACATGCAAAAACGATTTCATGTTTTTTTCCCAACATAGATCTCGGATCCAATACTAACTTTACAACAAATTTAAGGTCAAACATGATATATATATATATACACTCACCTAAACGATTATTAGGAACACCTGTTCAATTTCTCATTAATGCAATTATCTAATCAACCAATCACATGGCAGTTGCTTCAATGCATTTAGGGGTGTGGTCCTGGTCAAGACAATCTCCTGAACTCCAAACTGAATGTCCGAATGGGAAAGAAAGGTGATTTAAGCAATTTTGAGTGTGGCATGGTTGTTTGTGCCAGACGAGCCGGTCTGAGTATTTCACAATCTGCTCAGTTACTGGGATTTTCACACACAACCATTTCTAGGGTTTACAAAGAATGGTGTGAAAAGGGAAAAACATCCAGTATGCGGCAGTCCTGTGGGCGAAAATGCCTTGTTGATGCTAGAGGTCAGAGGAGAATGGGCCGACTGATTCAAGCTGATAGAAGAGCAACTTTGACTGAAATAACCACTCGTTACAACCGAGGTATGCAGCAAAGCATTTGTGAAGCCACAACACGCACAATCTTGAGGCGGATGGGCTACAACAGCAGAAGACCCCACCGGGTACCACTCATCTCCACTACAAATAGGAAAAAGAGATTACAATTTGCACGAGCTCACCAAAATTGGACAGTTGAAGACTGGAAGAATGTTGCCTGGTCTGATGAGTCTCGATTTCTGTTGAGACATTCAGATGGTAGAGTCAGAATTAGGCGTAAACAGAATGAGAACATGGATCCATCATGCCTTGTTACCACTGTGCAGGGTGGTGGTGGTTATGTAATGGTGTGGGGGATGTTTTCTTGGCATACTTTAGGCCCCTTAGTGCCAATTGGGCATCGTTTAAATGCCACGGTCTACCTGAGCATTGTCCATCCCTTTATGACCACCATGTACCCATCCTCTGATGGCTACCTCCAGCAGGATAATGCACCATGTCACAAAGCTTGAATCATTTCAAATTGGTTTCTTGAACATGACAATGTACTGAAATGGCCCCCACAGTCACCAGATCTCAACCCAATAAAGCATCTTTGGGATGTGGTGGAACGGGAGGTTCCACCACATCCCAAACTGCAAGATGCTATCCTATCAATATGGGGCCAACATTTCTAAAGAATGCTTTCAGCACCTTGTTGAATCAATGCCATTAGAATTAAGGGAGTTCTGAAGGCGAAAGGGGGTCAAACACAGTATTAGTATGGTGTTCCTAATAATCCTTTAGGTGAGTGTATATTTTTCAATAATTATTATATCCTTTAACTGTTTTTCATCTGAGGGCCACACAAAGAGATGATTGGGAGCCGCCTGCGCTGCCCATGCCTGCTCTAAAGGGTCTTGAGATGTCAAAGTCTAACTTACAGTGGTGTACAGCAGGGGTGTCCAAACAGTTCCACGCAAGGCCGAGTGTAAGCGGTTCTTTGGGTTTTTCCTATAAATTGGTTCCCAGTTCACACCTAAACAACCAGGCGAGGGTAGAAACTAACCAATTAGTGACCTAATAAGTCAATCAAGTACAAGGTGAGAGCGACGACACTGCAGACACTCGGAACTGTTTGGACACCCCTGCTGTAAAGAGTCATGAGATGTCTAGGTCTTACTTGCAATGGTGTTCTCCCGCCGTCAAATATGACATTGATTCAGTATGGATAAGATGTGTATATACAGCTTTTAAAGTTGACAAGATGTATTTTGATGATGATGAAAATGCGTAATTTTGAGGCCGTCGTTCCAACGTCAACCAAATGTTATGCAACTACTAATAACTGCTCAGTGGGTCCCTCAAATGTTCAACCACCAATCTGGGCCCTGCCTATGGCATCCATTTGTCTGTGAGAGAGTTTGAACATTTGTCTCTGCGAATGGTAACCCCCCTGAATCATCTGAAGCAAGAGATTGCTTGGGTATGGGATCACGCTCAGCAGGCAGCATTAAAAATTCTAAAAGAGCTTCTGGCGATCTCCCCAGTTCTGATGTTCTATGACCAGAACAGACCCACTGGTGTTTCAGCAGCCACAAGAAGCTGTGGGACTGGTGGTGCCCTACTGCAGAACCACGAAGGAGGATGGAGGCCAGTGGCGTACTTTTCCAGATGGGTTGCAGATTCCCAGACAGAGAAGCGATTTGCGGGAAACCTTGAAGCGTGGCAGATGCGCTAAACAAGGAAAAGGAGATGGAAACACACATGTGCTGTGCACTGTCGTAGTGGTCATTAACAACATACCTGCTAAACGGACAAAGATGGAGAACATCAGAGTTGATTTGGCAGCAGATGATCAACTACATATTACGTATATCAGGGCAAGATGACCAGAACATGGTTGCAAAATCACAATATCTTTTAGGTCCCAGAATATAAAGGGATAGCCACTAGGGGAGAATCTATGGTAATACCTCAGACACTGAGGGCAGACCTTGACAGAATACATATTGGACACCAGAATCTGACCAAATGTTAAGCAAGGCCCAACTGCCTCAATATGGTGGCCAGGAGTATCTGAGATGAAGAAATTAGTTCTGTCATGTCAGTCCTGACGTGAGCTGAGAGACAAAGCAACTAACCTCAACATCCCTGGCCGACTGTGGAAAACAATGGCTCTGGAATTCGGTGTGCACAACAAACAGCTACTCAAGGCACATAGAAACACTACCAATGCCTACAAACCACTAGCTCACAAACTCTTCCTGAAACTCAGAGTAAACCTTGCCAGGTATGGCATCGCAGGACAACACTCATGAGTTACAGGAGCTGGCAAAGTAACTACAACCTTTACAACCGTCAAAAGTCATGGTCCCTAGAAGGGACAAACAGCGAACCCACCGATAGCTCTTATGTGCTATAGGTCAAGCCAGCCAATCGATGTTCCTCATGGGTTAAAGAACCAGAATGACACATCCAACTCTGTAGATAAGCCTGCAACCTGGATGAGCTAACAGAAACACATAAAACAAAGGTATGCAATAGGGTAAAAGTGAACAAACCGTCTGCTACAACAAACGTCACCGTGCTTTACATTACAGCCGCGAGACACTAAGCTTGATCACCAAAGGAAATCAAGCAGAAGCAGCTGAGAGCTATGTGTCCAAGCACATTAATAGAGAGGAGAAGGGAAGGAAAAGATGTGGTAGAGAAAAGTGTACAAGCAATAGGGATAAGGTCAACGCAGCCGTCTACCAGGACGTTTTAGAGCACTTCATGCTTCCTGCTGCTGACCAACTTTATGGTGATGCAGATTTCATTTTCCAACAGGACTTGGCACCTGCACACAGTGCCAAAGCTACCAGGACCTGGTTTAAGGACCATTGTATCCTTGTTCTTAATTGGCCAGCAAACTCGCCTGACCTTAACCCTATAGAAAATCTATGGGGTATTGTGAAGAGGAAGATGCGGTACGCCAGACCCAACAATGCAGAAGAGCTGAAGGCCACTATCAGAGCAACCTGGCCTCTCATAACACCTGAGCAGTGCCACAGACTGATCGACTCCATGCCACGCCGCATTGCTGCAGTAATTCAGGCAAAAGCAGCCCCAACTAAGTAATGAGTGCTGTACATGCTCATACTTTTCATGTTCATACTTTTCAGTTGGCCAACATTTCTAAAAATCCTTTTTTTGTATTGGTCTTCAGTAATATTAAAATTTTCAGAGATACTGAATTTGGGATTTTCATTAGTTGTCAGTTATAATCATGACAATTAAAACAATTAAACATTTGAAATATATCAGTCTGTGTGTAATTAATGAATATAAAATACAAGTTTCACTTTTTGAATGGAATTACTGAAATAAATCAACTTTTTGATGATATTCAAATTTTATGACCAGCACCTGTGTGTCATGGAAAGACTCAGCGACGCAACTGGTGCCACCTTCAGGTAGTGTCTAGCCCAACAAAGGGTACCTCTGTGTCACTTGATGGGGCAGGAAACTGCTGCGCAATGCTGAACTAGAGACTGTTTCACCCACCTAAAATGTTAATACAGTGGATCTCCAATGGGCTGGCACAAGGGGTGGTGATGGTACTTGGTAGGTCTGTTGTCAGACTGGACAATTGCTTTACATTACAATGGCACACCTTAGATTCATGCTAGACGTTTAATCCTTTGCATTACATGCTCTTGCTAGAAGTGTGTCTTAGGTACTCGCTATAAAAAATGTTGGTGCTTTGTCAATAGATTGGGTGAAAAATTGTAATGTAATACATTGTAAAAAAAAAAATTATGTTTCAAATGGTTATGAAAATCTAAATCATGAAGTAACAGACAATGATACAGAAAGCAGGTCTGCGATTTTTGTTGTTTTATCAAATGAGAACAATAATAGAACAATTTAATTAAGTACCCCCTACATTTGACAGCAACAGGTAGTGTGTGAATAGTACTTAACATGAACTAGTGTGGTATCACTCCCGAGAACAGCATTCAGAAGAAGGTTTTAGTCACTTGATGCTCCGCCCCATTTTTGCAAATCTAGATGCATGCACGGAAACAGTTTACGTTGGAGAACAAAAGGGCAAAGTTGCAGTGTGACTATAGTATGTGATCATCCACAGGCTGTCATTGTAAGCAATGAGATCTCACAATGTGATAAGGGCCAGGTCTACACAGATGCCTTAAACTTTGACAGGAGTAGGATACTGCTCATATTTACCTCATCAAACTTAAAATAGAAAATTCCGGTAGAACTTTGAAAGGAGGATGGGGACAGTCTCTGATGATGTTAGGAGGCTTTTGAAAGGTAGTGTTATATTTTTATTGTTTGTTATAAGCGGTTGTCTATTTAATACATGAATATTATCATGAAGATGTAATACTAAATCATATGCTTAATGGAGATGTTACACAGATATACTTAATGAGCTTCTTGTTTATCATTGTTTATAAGAAGAGTATTTCCTTTGGAAAGATATAACATAACCATACACACACATATGGATTATTTTGAATAGCTAAAACCTTTAAGGCACTGCACATGAGTGTTTCCATTACTATGGTTTCCTTTGGTAGTCAGTGATTTTTTTATTAAACCTTATCTTGCCCATAACTATCCCTATTATTCACAGTAGGTCAATGGATTACTTTACTCGTGCTTCACCGTATTTCACATACTATGGTATTCATGAGAAGCAGTGAAAATATTATTGAAAATAATTTGACTGTCAGTTTTTTTATATATTTCCCTAATAGACTTCCCTTTTGTTCACTCTATAGAGTAACTGTCAATGTTCCAAAACATGGACGCTGGTGTCTTAGATTTGCATATGGGCCTACTACAGAGCAACCTGACTTGCCCTCTCTGACAAATATTTGCATTTGTCAAATGTCTTATATAATCTAAAAGTGTTGGGAATCAAGAAATTGGATCAGGCATTGTAGTTCAACTTGAAAAAGAGTTTATAACTGCGCCATAAGGGAATTTGAACTGAAGATGTTAACATTTTTAATATATTTGTACATTTTATTTTGATGCTCTACCGATAATGAAACACCAATGATCCTGAATGGCTACATGACATATTTATAAGTCCTCTCAGGATGTTTCCTATGTCATCTTTTGATGTTCTCACATCTTTTACCGTCAACTCAAGAAGTATTGGCGCCTTTTGAGAAATGAATAAATTACAACAAACAATGGAATCATATTTTGGGCTCAAACATAAGGGGGAGCAGTATTCTGTCATTTTAACACAATCATTTCTGAAACACAAAACATTAAGTGGTACATTGGCTGGATTTTACATACGTACCACTTCATATTTATAACCCGGGGAAACAGAAACAGATGAAAGGTATCAATTCAGTTCCTGGAAACTGAGACCAACTAAAAAGCATAGAATTTCATAAAAGACGCAACTTGGTTTGTTTTTACTTTAAATATTCTGCAGGTGTGTCAGTAACTTTTAACCCAAGTTTCAAAGTTAGAAAAATGTTTTGTGTTTGAGAAATTATTGCATTGGAAAAAAAGTATATGGACGTGTGCGTGTGTGTGTGTATGGCCCAAAATATGTATGGCCCAAAAAATTATTTTCTGCATACGCTTTTAATGAAGGGTGCCAGTACATATTGAGTTGACTGTATATGCATTCCTGTAAAGATGTGACTCTCCTCACTTGTCTTTCAGACTGTGCGCTGTTCGTGTCAGAGATCCTTCAAGATGAGAACCTCAGTAAACATGCCAGAGAAACACGGGACATCTTACTCAATAACTTCAGGGTGTGCCACAACAGGTAGACACGACACACTAGACTGGATGTGCTGTTCCCCAGTTAACCCCTTTGACCTCCCTATACGCTGAATCCATAAGAAACAGCATGTGCCCCTTCAATATGATTTGTAGCAGATTTTACGGTGTGTTGTTATTGACAGGAAGATCTGTGTTAATTTGATGCGCATGAGAAGAAATTATTAGAAATTCCTGTAGTTATGTTCACCAGATTACAAGCCTTTTGCTTTCTCCCTTCTGCATGCTTGTGTTTGCACTCATTTGCGAGAGATGTGGTTGTGGTCTATGTAGCAGGAAGCCAAAGTAAGGTGTTTGATGTAATTCACTAAACTGTAAGGGAACTGTGCAGGAACTGAAAAAGCCCAACTTAAAGACAAAGCGTTATTTTTGGTTTGATCCAGTATGAGGCCACTAAGGTCTGGTCATGGCCTGGAAGGGGTGCCCCGGAGCGAGACGTCTCGCTAGCAGTGTTTTTCTGGTCTGGATTTCACGAACGTTCAACCTCAGGTTAGAGTCCCCTTCCACCGCCCACGCCTGATCTAAAAATAATTGCTAGTGAGATCGCTCACACCGAGGCACCACTTCATGGGCCAGTGGCAACAAGCAGGCTGGAGTGCCTCATCCTGGATCCAAAAATAATGGGGGTTCTTTCCCCTGCACTCGGTCTGCTGTAAGTCCCTGAAGAACCTTAACACCTACAGTGTACCGGTTATAATTAATATGCATTCAAAAATATCGTTCTGCTTTCTTTCGTTCCACAGGAATCCTGAGGTGTTTCCCTTCATATGTAAGTGACTGCATTCTTTACACCACAGAAATGGTTGAGTCCATAATTGAGATGTAACTTAGGCCGTGTTGAGAAACATTCATGCATCTAATCCCACTGGCAGAGCTGTAGATGTGACACAACAATGTTGTTTTAATCCAAAGTAAGCGCAAAGGTTTTTTTTTATAGGCGGACCTAAACCTGTTGCCTGTCAGGAGGGGAGACGTGATCACATAAACTCCTCTGCCTTTGATTGTATCAGGGCATTTCCTGTGTGCTGTCGATGGCCCTCGCCATGGCATCCCAAACCTTATGCTGTGTTATTGCCCTTTCAGCTGAGTTCAGGCAGGAGGACAGTTCAGATGATAACCGTAGCTCCAGTCTGGGCCGCTCTGCCCCATCAGATGACCTGTCAGTGGCCTCCGACTACCAGGACGACGGCTCCCCTGAGTGTGAGTAAACATTCAACGTGGACTATACTAAACCTTCAGTATGTCTGTCTGTCTCCGTTAGTATGAGGTTCATTTCCACCTGGTGTGTAGTATTCGTACAGTATGTCGGGGATCTGCCATAGATCGGGAATATGTTACGAATTCCAATTTGTTGTTTGGTAACGCTTGGTAGGTGGCCAACGCTAATGCTGGCTACAAGTTGCGAGAAAGACTTGGTGAAACCCTCTGAATTACCTGTATACCTGCATGAATGGCTCCTAGAATGCAGTCTGCGCTTCATCGAAGACATGACAATAGATACAAACATTGAAACTGTAGGTCGATCATATCATGGCCCTTAAAGGTTAGAAATAGTATATGAACCTCTAATTACTTTCTTCTAACTGGTTAATAGATGTAAGGTGTTCCAGTCAATGAGATGACATCTTGGGTTAAAAGTGCCCTATCATATATTTAAAAAAATTGGGTCTCCAGCGAAGTCTGCCCCTCAAAACAGACATCTGTTGAGGTGGAATATGGCCCGTTCAGAATTAATATTAGCAGACCACAGGAAAAGAGTTGTTGAGACTAATAATGCTATGACAAAAGCAAGAAAAGGATTTGTGAAGAATTGGGCCTCCACCAGTCCACAGTCAGATTCTCTACAAATGGAGGAAGTTCTGAGCTGCTGCTGTCATTCTCCTGGGAGGGGTGCTTCAGCAAAGATCACGGCAAGGCAGCGTCACAACAATCTTCAACACTTTTCAACAGCTGTGTCAATAAGTCCACAACAGGACACGAAACAAGAGTAAAATGTATAGGCATATAGGCACTGAGGAAACCATTGTTCTCTAAAAAAACAATTGCTGTTTGTCTCAGGTTTGTCAAAAACCACCCGGCTGTCCCACAACACCACTCGAACAATGTTACATGGACAGACGAGACGGAAATGGAACTTTTTGGTGGAAGGGCACAATGCTATTTGTAAACATACTGTATAACATCACATACACCTCAGAGCAACCACGAAGCACGGTGAATCATTGTCTCGGGTTGCTTTGCTGCCTCAGTGTCTGGGTGACTTGCCATCGTTGAGGGAGCAATGGATTCAAACCTGGGTCATTAAATTCTGTAGGAGAATATCATGGTAACAGTCAGCGCAACGATGACCCTGAAGACAAACGCAAATCTACAGCAGAATTACTAACACAGGAGAACATGTGCATTTTGGATTGCCACGCCTTTTGAAAAGCTGTGGCATATTGAAGCTTTTCATGCAAGACGTCCCTTAATGATCAATGAACTGAAACAGTTCTGGAATGAGGATTGGTCCAAAATAGCTTACCGTTGTGCAGGTCTGATCCACAACTACAGAAAACATTTGCTTAAGATTTTTGCTTGAGGTTCCACGAGTTACCAGACATCATCCAGTCTATGCTGTTTATCCAGTGGGTTCAGTGACAGCATCTAAAAGTGTTCTTTGTGGAATGTGTGTGTTCTTTGTTATTTTTGTGTAATCTTTGTTAAATGGTTCTTTGTTTTGTGTATTCATCTATTGCTATGGATGTGGATGGTGTTCAGACTGTATTTTTGGAGCCATTTATGCCGGTATGCAGGTAATTCAGGAGGGTACACTAACCTTTCCTTGTAACTGTAGACGGTTTATGTTCACCCTGCCCCTGTTCAAACACAATTCCTTCCTAGAATGGGCAATGCTACTTAAAGTTCAACATCAAAATATGTGAGTATTTGTATTCACAAAATGGGGTAAACACAATTTGCTGCCAGTGAGGGGAGCAAGGAGAACAACCTGTTGTTGTAACCTGTTGATGCTGCTGTGGGTTGACATTTTTATTTAAAATGTTGAATTTTGCCACGTGGGGTGGTCTGATGGTATGGGATGTCAAAAACATAAAAACAGACCGTATATTATACCCATATAGCCCCATAATGGCTGGGATTTCGAATGGAATTACAGTGCCAACTCCTCCAAATAAGATAAAAGTTGGTATGTCTGGTATATTACCTCAATGTGCATTGAGTTCCAGAGACTCGTTCCTCCGCCCATTTTGCTTTAAAATATTCAATATTAGCAGGCTGATTGTCTAAAATGTATCATCTGGACTGGATATACGTTTGCTTTGATATTGGCCACATTTTTGAACAATTATCAAAGATGTGTTTACTTACATTGTCTAATTTTGCTGATGTTATAGATACTGTATGTATTGTATTCTTAACAGAGGTCCTAACCTTCCCTCAGTTGATCAAAAGAGGCAAAGGTCGTATCCAAGTGCATATCATGTATGGTGTCAATCCCCCAACCCTCCCCTCCAATGAAAGCATTATCTAGGTTAGAAGGGGTGAATGAGGAGTTCCTTGCTAACAGGAGCAGGAGTGTCAGTGGTCTAAATTCAAAATGCACCTTAATCTGCCTCCAAATGTGAATTGTGCCATGTAAGATGTCTTTTTATTTTTTATTGTTGATGGAAAACTAGCAGGTTGCCCAGAAATGCCTTTTGTGCAATATTGCTTGCACTTAACTTTGCATTGGCTACACTGACAGCTGCTGGATTGAGAAATGTACCACTGTTGGGTACCACTTACAACCACTGTGATTTTACCACTTACTACCACATTGATCGTACCCCTCACTACCACTATGATCATACCACTAACTACCACTGTGATAATACCACTTACAACCGCTGTGATCATACCACTTACTACTACTATGATCATACCACTTACTACTACTATGATCATACCACTTACTACCACTATGATCATACCACTTACTACCACTATGATCATACCACTAACTACCACTATGATCATACCACTAACTACCACTGTGATCATACCACTTACAACCGCTGTGATCATACCACTTACTACCACTATGATCATACCACTTACTACCACTATGATCATACCACTTACTACCACTATGATCATACCACTTACTACCACTATGATCATACCACTTACTACCACTATGATCATACCACTTACTACCACAGTGATCATACCCCTTACTACCGCTGTGATCATACCACTTACTACCACAGTGATCATACCCCTTACTACCACTGTGATCATACCACTTACTACTGCTGTGATCATACCACTTACTACCGCTGTGATCATACCACTTACTACTGCTGTGATCATACCACATACTACCACTATGATCGTACCACTTACTACCACATTGATCATACCACTTACTACCACTGTGATCATACCATTTACTACCGCTGTGATCATACCACTTACTACTGCTGTGATCATACCACTTACTACCACATTGATCATACCACTTACTACCACTGTGATCATATCACTTACTACCACTGTGATCATACCACTTACTACCGCTGTGATCATACAACTTACTACCACTGTGATCGTACCTTTTTACCTAAGGTGAACAAACTAACCCGAACGCATCACTCTGGATAATGTAGATGAAAAACAGTTAATTTTAAGAGAATGTTTCACATCTGTAAGGGGGAACATAGGGAGCCTTGTTGTGCACTTTACCTGGAACATGTCAGGACAGAAGGGGTGTCCAGTGACAGCTTGCCCTCTTGTGGCGCAGCTGAGGTGCTGGTGGGAGAGCCAGGGTGAAGTTGGGTTTCTTTTCACGCAGACCTGATCAGTGACCAAGAGCTCTCCCTAGTGGTGGGAATGGACGGTCTGTAGGAGCCCTGGCTATATCCGTCCGTGTGTATCGGGGCAGGCCAGAGGTGCCAGTCAGTCTTAGATCAGCCCACACAGTGTGCTACGCCTGTAGCTCCGGGCTAATGAGGTGATTGATTAACCCTTACCCTGTCCTTTCCCAACTCAATCTGAAATACAACACTGTACCTTAGGGGCCATGTGTGTTCCATTTCTCTCCATTTATCAGTCTCTCCCCTCCCTCCCTCCCTCCCTCCCTCCCTCCCTCCCTCCCTCCCTCCCTCCCTCCCTCCCTCCCTCCCTCCCTCCCTCCCTCCCTCCCTCCCTCCCTCCCTCCCTCCCTCTTTCCTTTATGGCTCTTCACTCTTTCCTCTCTCTCACCCTCCGATCTCTCTCCCTCTCTCCCTCTATCCCTCTCTCCCTCTATCCCTCTACCTCTGTTGTTCCATTAGACATGGTAAAAGTTGACTGGTAATTCAGAAGTGGACAGTGTGCCAGGCTCTCAGTGGGTGGCGTAGATGATTGCTATCAGCTTCTGGAACTTTCTACATGAACACTGGCCATTCCAATTTGTGAATGTTACAACATATATTTCCAAATTATTATTATTGTGTATCATAATATAATATGAAGACAAACCATTGTGTAACAAATGCAAGGAGGTTAAGCATGCCCATGCTTTTTCCTCATTTGCTTAACCCCTTTGCTTCCTGAATGACCTGTGTCCTCACCAAAAGGGCGTCTGGAGTTTATAGTTCACTGTCTGTCCACTACCCAAGTAAATGACAGATATGGCTTTCTCAGCTTTCTCTGTTTCAAAGGAAGAGGGTATGTGTGAAAATTATGAAGTTATGAGCCAACGGAACGAATGGCATTTTAGGTAGAACATTTATTCACGGTTAAATTACAGGAGCTGGATATCCGTGTCAGATTCTTACAGTAAAGCCCTTCCAGTCAACCAAACCAGAAAAGCCCAATAGATTAACCTTTATCTCAGTAAGCATCCCTGGGTTTTAGTCTGCATTTTAGCCTTGTGGCATTGCAAAACCCTAAAATGTAAAACGATAAGTTATATCTTAAAACAACTGGGCAAACGTAAAAAGAACAGTGGTAGCTAAGGAAGTCTGAAAACCTGCACAGCGGGTTCAGGTGCTGTGTCTCCTATGTAGAGGAGGTCATTGACACTTACTAGCTATTTGACAGGGGAATTGACCGCCTCTATTTTCCTGCTTCCTAACCTGAGTGTTGTGTAAGTGTATTGGATGTAGGCGCTGAAACACAGCTCAGTGCATTGTCTCCCTAAATGGCCCGGCTTGTTGTCTCCAGTGGACTGGCTGACACCAGATTTGTAATGGCTGACAGGAACAGATGGACGCTCCATTGTTGGCCTGCGTGTCTGCATGGTAATGTGAACTGCGTTTCACCCGTCGACCACGCGGCTGACCCCGAACGTGCCTGCGGCCCCACCCCGGCAGCCTCTGTCTGGTTAACGACAACCCCCACCCCCCACCCACCCACCATCGCCACCCCCCCTGGCCGGAGGAAGACTCTGGGATGTGGAAGGAAGCAGAAGACTGAGGTCCGAGTGGCCTGAGTCTCAGCGTGCCGTTTTGGTCAAGTTGTGGTCAAGTTGTGGTCAAAATCGTTTGATTCAGGGGGTAGCCGTGAAGATGACATTATTGCAGGAATAACGTTATGTCAGGAGCCGTCTGAAAATATTGGATTTTGGATAAATCTCTGTTACCACAATGTTTCTCTGGCCATTATGTTTTGGTCCAATATTTTGGGTCGCCTGTGTTTGTTCAGTTCTGGAGAAAAGGTGTGGACCGAACATTTAGTGATCAAACGTATAACATTATCATTCGCCTACACCATAGAACTGAAGGCATACTCCTGCGTGACCAGTTCAAGCCAAACGCCATCTCTCAAACCGATCTCACCAGATTAGTGTCTGTTTATTGATCCGTCTGATTGATACGATCTATTGATGGACATGTCTCAGTTGTGAAAAAGCTATTTTCATTAGAAGCAGGGCGAGGCAGAGATGCGGCGTCGTATCAGAGAGTGCAGGTGGAGTTGGCAGTTGTGTCAGTTCCCTTTGCAGAATGGGACAGATATGAGGGACAATGGGCTGCCAGCTCCGGCTCCGACTTTGCCAACGCTATTTCCGGCACCAATTATGGCCAATAGGAAAAAGGCCAGATAACCACTTTATGACTTGAAATAGTCATTTTGGGTCTGTTGTATCCCATTTTTCTTAAATTGGTTCATTACAATGTAGATATAGAATTGTAATTTCCAAAGTGTGGGCTAGCGTAAAATTGCATTTTGATTAGTATAATTTAGTTTGGAAGGAGTTACTTGAAAGGTGTACTTTCAACTCCATTGTAACTGTGCGGTTGAGGACAAACTGACATTGACGAGGATGTTTTGTGGCTAACACAGGCAAAAATAAAGAACAGACCTTTTATGGCCTCTGTGTCGTATGTGGTTTTAGTAGAGAAAGCTGTTAAACCTCAATACTGTTGCTCAGTTCTTCTGTAAGAAACAGATCTCTGAAAACCTTGGAGAGGATAAGTTGTCTGTTCAGTGAATGTCTGAACCCTGGCCTCTTGGCTTGTCAACCTCTGACAGCCACCAACCCGTCTAGAGGAATATTGTCTAGAATACCGACCTGGCCACCAATGGAACTTGTTAGCTCCACCGTTCTTTAGACTTTAAAGTTTCTTTTTTACTTGAGCCGCCCATCAGAAAAAAGAGCTGCTGGGAGATTAATTTCCCAGTGTTCATCGGGGCACAGATTTCACGACACTCAGACTCTTCATTTGGAGAATGCGCAGGGCACGTTAAACGACCGTGTTCCTATTTCCTCCCTCCCCGAACGCTCCCTCGTTCCTCGCTCCCTTCGTCGGCTGTCGTCCAGTGGCGCATTAGAAGCCTGGAACGGGCTTGGGCAACATGCTGGCCCTGCGATCCGGGGTTCAAAAGTTCATACTATCCCCCCGGGGCCACTGTGCTGCTGCAAATGCTGATAGTCCTTTCTCTCCCTCTGTTCCCTCTCTCCCTGTTTAGACTATTAATCTCAAACACACTCTCTCTCTCTCTTTCTCTCTCTAACTCATGCTGCCTGGCGAGCAGAGAGGAGTGCTTGAAGGGCGGATTTGGATGTCTTTAACCGAGGGGCAACCATCACTCACATCACCTCGCGCACCACTTCAAGATCTGCCATGTTGTTTTCCGGCACCTCTTGTAAAAAAGGACTGTTTCGTTTCAGCTTTCAGCCAAACGTCCTTTTGTTTCACTGCTTTTGTGGTGTAGGTCATGGGTAAAGCACACAAGAGAAAACAGGGCAGTGTGGGTGTGGATCAGTCGACACAGACAGCATGGAGGGTGAGAGCCTCGGCAGGATGGTTCTGATCTCCCCGTTAGCTTTCAATGTCACAGACAAATAGCCCAACTATGAGATGCGCCGGGTTCACCTAGAGGTTAAGCTTCCCAGGTACCTCCTGCATTCACTCTCTTGCTTCTCCCTCCTGCCTTGCAAATGAGAATTAGATTTTGTTCTTCGCCGGAATCCATTTCTGGAGATGAATGAAGTTTCGACGGCAAGTCCAGGTGGCCAGCTGATTTCCTAGGGAAATAAATGGAGATTAGAGAGATGTGTTGGCCCTTTACACAGACAGTGACACGACGGCTCCCAGGGCCTCTGGGATTGGTGTGTTTGATTGTGACTGTAACGTAGATCTCTGAGGTCATTAGCCTGCCTTGGTGGAGTTATTTGAGGAGTCCAAGGAGGAAGCAGACAGGGACACCTCCGTTGAGCCGATCTGTGTGCTAGCATGACAGAGGTGCGTCTGTGTGGAACCACGTGCCTGCACTTGGCGAGCAGATTGCTTATCTACAATGGAAATGATCTCCCAGGATTTATTGTAGCCTTTATTGTTCAGCCTTATCTCACGGAAAGAGTGTAGGATCACTGTGAGTGGAAAAGAACACACTTGAACCTGGAACAACACAGTGCTTTGTATTTGATTGTTCTACTGATTTTAGTAATGTGATGATTCGTCCTGAGTTTGGTAGTTTATCAAAATGCAGATGTGCCCCTCAGTCTTTTGAAAACAAAATATATATATACAGATTTGTACTGGCATCATGTTTCCTCTGAACGAAGCTCATGGAAAATGTGTACATAATAATTATTGAGACCAGCCTATGTAAATTTAGGCCTATAGATTGAACTGTCAACATTATTTAGACATTATGTTTATTGAAGTTACATTTAAATAGAAATAATTTTTGCGGGGCTAAAATGTAAAAAAAAAAAAATGAATAGGCAACAGTGTGTGACAGAGCCTGGGTCATTCTATACAAACAGCCTTTTTTCTCAGTTACTGCCACACTGCCATTCATATTTTAAATTCAGTATATAATTTTGTTTCATATTCATGTTTATTGTCCTCATGTACAGTATGCTCCGTTATTTTACACACTGATGAAAAATGCCTTGATGGTTTTTGCAGTAAAGCATGTATTGTATTAGCCTATGTGTAAGATATAGTCGTATTTTATAACCCATAAAACATTTATGGAGCCTATTACGATGTACGAATAATCAACAGCAATATTCTAATTTTATCTGTGTTATTTTGTTTGCCTGAAAACGTATTTGATGTTAGAATGTGCTCATAGGTTCCGTTCTGTTTCAGCTTTTTTGGTAGACAGATTGTGTAGGGAGTGATTGACATATCTTTGACAGAGGATAGGCCTTGATGTTCTTTTCTCACTTTTTAATTATAATAAAATGCCTGTATTCAAATAGTATTTTGCCATTACAGCAATCTACTTACAAACGGAAATTTTTGATTTGTGATTCAGATCTAACATTTGCAGCCAATTAATTTTATTTCAAATTATGCATTTGATTCATAAGTCCACATTTTAAGTAATGGTTTCCCTGAAATTAGTAAAAAATGCAACCATCGAAATGTAAAATTTTCTTTGGTTTATTTGGTATTTGTATAGAGCAGAATAATGCCCTGGTTTTACATAATTGCCACGGCACATTTGTGGTTAAAAATTTTCTAATAATCACAAAGGATTTTATTTATCTAAACCTTTTCTAAGATTTTCATGTACAATTTTACAGTATAATATGAAACATATTTATAGTATATTTCCAGAGTGTTGAATCTTGCAATCGTGTATGTGTGTGTGTATATATACACGAAGTCACTTTACATGTAATTTGTTAAATTCCACAAATTGGTAATTTAGAGAGGAGATACACAGCCGATCTGTCCATGTCATCTTTCCCAGAGCCGAGCTCATTGAGCTATTGCTGTGTTCAATGCTTTCTGTACCGTGCTCCTACACTCAGGGAAAATATCCTGTTTCTATGTGTCAGTAAGGCACATGTAAGTCATCCCCTGTGATTCAAGGATACTTTTATTCGCAGCTAAATATTTGAATTGTGGTTGCAAATCGGTGCCAGGGAATTTAGGACACTGTTATTGCTTCTTAACGGTGCCCAGGGGAAACCAGTGTCACATCGCCGTAAGATGTCTCTCTCTGCCCCAGAACACTGCTACAGGAAATGTGAAAGCCAAAAAGCATTGCAGGGCAACGGAAACACAGAAAAGCAAGTGAAGCGCGTCTTCACACCGACGCAAAGATTCCTGTCCTTCTAAGTATTTCCTGAACCCTGTTTTTTATCACACATTCAACACAGCCTACAATACATTTCTGACCGCTGCAAATGTACGCCTTTGCTCTGATGCGCCATGAGATCGAATCTATACACGCTCTGCGTATCACTGGAATCACAATCAGATCAGTGGCTGGAGTGGGGGGGCAGGGACGGCATTTGCCCTTTAACCTCTGTGTCCCTTTGTCTCCCAGGCCCTTCCTCCCAACAGTGACTTTGTGGAGGGATGTACACGGGGAACGCTCCCTAACGGTAATGAGGAGAAATGTCTCCATTTAGCCCGAGCTGTGCGCAGATGGAGCGCCCAGGCCGGGTCAGGGGCGCTCAGAGAGGATCCTTTTTCCTAATCAAGGACGGCGTCGGAGAGGATCGCAGCCTCCCTCCCACACCGGCCCCAGGGCTCCCTCTGCCTTCTGGTTCACCTCATCAGCAGGGTTCATCCAGAGGTCAGGTGTCGGCCCTGTGGTTTCTCCACTAGGACTCCATTCAGTCTCCCCGGCTCTCTCTTTCTCAGAAAAAGACACCAGGGCGGAGGCCAGTGGCCGCGGATCGGAGGACTGTACTAAGGAGAAGCGGTCTGGTTCATGTCCCCGGTCGCCGGTCCCCGGTCCATCTGCTGTAAGAGGTGTCAATTCACCCACCCTGCCAACCCACCTGGCTCACCTCAAACCGAATAAAGAGACAATTGCACCCCCCCCCCCCGGGCGGTTGATGGCTGCATACTGCACAGCCCACCAGGTAGAGTGATTCAACCCAGGATAATGTTTCATATTGAGGCGACACGCTGAGCCTGGACAACCCCCTGCGCATCAGGCTACGACACCTCCGGGTTTTCGTATGACTCAGTGTAAATCTCCCTGTCTCTGGCGTCGTTGCCCTCGCTACGTGTGATCTCGCTTCCTGTGCCTACAACAGGGCATTAACCATGCCTCATGCAGATGGGTAGAGGTTGTTGTTTTTGTTTGTTTGTAGACCAATGAGACGAGTGGTGGTGGTGGGGGGGGGGGGGGGCTCTTGTTTTCATAACATCGTTATAGATATCATATAATGTCCTCACCCTCCCATCTTCCACTGCCTTCATTTTGATTCACTCTTGAGCCGGCCTCGGATTGACTTGCAGCATAACTAAAGTGGATTTTAATGGGAGAATACATTAACTCCCTCTGGTCATTATCACAGAAATCAAGCATTTCTTTGGTAGGATCAACTGCTGAGCTCCAAACACCATGCTGCGACTGAGGAGGGAACCGTCAAATGACGAAGACTAGCCATGACATAGGTCTGGCAGATCCCATGCATCATAGGGAACTTTGGTTTGGGGGTTACATTGGGATTTTTGTGGGTGTGTATTTGTTTAATTCATAAAAAAATATATAAATGATATGAATGACACTAATTAGAACAGGGAAAATGAAGTAGATGCATGCATGGCACTGAATAATTGATAAAGCAATTTGCGATTGATAGAAGAACAGCCTCCATCTGGGATCTGGATGGAGCCTTCATTAGCTGGTACTCTTCATTTTGGGGGAAACGATCATCTCATTGCTTATATGTGTCTGGCTTCCAAGATAAATCCTAATTGAAACATTTTGGATTCTGTATTAAGGGTTTTGTAAATCATACATGCTTTAATGGATGTAGTCAACTTTTGTCTCAAACCTAGTGTAGTTCGTCCTTCACTGTTAAATATGTTGAGTATTGTCATAAGAACAGGTATTGCTTGTGCTCTGGGCCCATCAGGGTCATATACTGTAGATGGTTGGGGTCTAAAGTAGGATTTCTGGATGTACAGTTTATTAACTGTACGTTTCCAGTGCTTCCCTGTGGTAGAACCCTGAACCATGCAAGAGTCATTCTAACTCCCCAAGCAAGTTCATTACTGATATATTTGGTCCTCAGTTCGTGCCAGCCATTTCTTGACCGATCCAATATTTTGTATCAAATCCCTTTGTTTTACACCATAAGGCATGGTCAGGGTGAGAAGCCATGGCTCTGATGTTTACTAATTCAAGCAGATTTATCGTCCCTCTCTTGACTTCATCCCACCTCAACTATTAAGTCAACATGACCTTTAAAATAAATGACGGGTGGGGGGGGGGGGGGGGGGGAGGTGCCACGACAGGGAATCAAGCCCGGACCTCTGGATGGATGAGGCGGGCGAGCCTAACGACCAGGCTTTTGTGGTGATAGACTGAATCAGGTTCTCCTTGACAAAACAGTCTGCGGCGTATTTATAGCGACACCAGTCAGTGGCCCACAAAGCACAGTGATATGTGGGTCTGTTTGCGCCGTGAGGTATCCGGGGCCTCGCTCCTACCTGGCCGCCAGTGACTTCCTCATCCGTCAGTAGGCCCCGCGCGTCACAGCCGACGGTGCGGCGCTACCGTGTCAGACACGAGAGGGGCGCGTCACACGACTCCACTGTGTTCCTTATACGGAGGCAGGACGCTTGAATGTGGCTCCTCGTTCATTGCGATGTGGACCAGGTTAATTTGCCTATGGTGAGAGAACAGGCGCAGATCGCCACTGACATTTGGACTAGTTGACCGCTAAAGACGGGGTGCGCATCTACTGTGTTTGGAATCACTGGTGTGAATCAAAAGGTCACTTAAATGGCTCCTGCTGGCCAGTCCAAAAGGGGCCACTTGTTTCCCCCGACCCCCTTCCTTGGTAACTTGGCCAAAAGCCAGGTGACCGATGACTGATCTTTATTTTGCCAGGTTACTGTGTGTTCAGGGAGACAGGCGCCGTGGTTGAATTCCATATATTGCAATGGCCTTGTTTTACCTAGCTTCATGTTTAACATGGTATTACTGTAGCTCTGTCTGATCTGGCCCGTTAATAGCACACACTGAAAAACCTATTTGGTACTGAGTCAATGTTGGACTGAAGTTTCCGACCAAGGAGTGCTACCGATTGTATTCATCCCATTGATATTGCAGCAGATGCAGATGTGTGGTAGGAGTGCTGTAAATCTATTGATCTCAGTTTCCCCAAAGCTGTATTATTGTGTTGGATCAAGCTGTAGTATTGTGTTGGATCAAGCTGTATTATTGTGTTGGATCAAGCTGTATTATTGTGTTGGATCAAGCTGTAGTATTGTGTTGGATCAATCTGTAGTATAGTGTTGGATCAAGCTGTAGTATAGTGTTGGATCAAGCTGTATTATTGTGTTGGATCAAGCTGTATTATTGTGTTGGATCAAGCTGTATTATTGTGTTGGATCAAGCTGTAGTATTGTGTTGGATCAAGCTGTATTATTGTGTTGGATCAAGCTGTAGTATTGTGTTGGATCAATCTGTAGTATAGGGTTGGATCAAGCTGTATTATTGTGTTGGATCAAGCTGTAGTATTGTGTTGGATCAAGCTGTAGTATTGTGTTGGATCAAGCTGTATTATTGTGTTGGATCAAGCTGTAGTATTGTGTTGGATCAAGCTGTAGTATTGTGTTGGATCAAGCTGTAGTAACTTATATGTATTCTACTTGTGATCATCCACAGATTTTGATGAGATGGAAGTGGTGGCAGCCCAGGATCTCAGTAACATCTTGAAACAAGGCTACCTGGAGAAGAAACGACGTGGTACTGTACACTGTATTATGTAAATATGGAATGTTGGGTGCTCATTCACAAATGAATGGAAAGCAAAACATATTTTTAGTTTTAATTATGTTTTCCACGTAGATCACAGCTTCTTCAGCTTAGAATGGCAAAGGCGATGGTGTGTCCTCAATAACACCATATTCTACTACTTTGGGAGTGAGAAAGGTTGGTCTGAAGTCCCTTCTGACGCTGTCGCACAATGTATCCAGGCACGTACATTCCTGCATGGAACTTCTATGTCTGTGAAAGGATTGAAGGAATACTATCTGTCATTTAGACAAGCAGCAGAAGGGCTCGTTCTACATCAACGGCTACAGTGCCGAGCTGGTGGCCAACCTACGTAAAGACTCCAAGAAGAATGCCTGCTTTGAAATGACCGCCCCTGGCAAGCGAACCTATCAGGTGGGCGCCGTACAAACGACTCATTGCGATGGAATTGAGTGACGGCTGTGTGACCTAATCTGCACAATTCTTGACGGCGTCTGTCACCCCCAGTTCACTGCTAGCAGTCCGCGAGAGGCCAAGGAATGGGTGGACCAGATCAACTTCGTCCTGAAGGGTAAGTCGGACATTTCAGTGTGATATGAAAACAATAACCTGCCCGTTGTTTTTCGCTGCACTCGTTATGTCTAGGAGTCTTAGGCCTGTCTACGTGGCCTGGAACTTGAATGAATGTGTGAATCTATGTGAGCAATGTTTAATGCTAAAACAATGCTTAATGCATAAATGCGTGGCCATGTGTTGGAAGCATGTACTCAGGAGGAGTGCGCTCTCCTTTTCCACATGTATGTGCTAGTGAATAGCTGGCAGTTGCGTGAGCAGTGTGATAAGAAGTGGAATGGCCTGGTGAGATGTTCATCTGAGGACCCTTCTCAGTATTTGACTCAAGCCAAGTATATTTAGATACCACAACAAACTATAGCTTTAAAAAAAGTAAAGAAAGAATTCCACATTTACATTTGAGGCCATTTTAATCAAAAAGTTATTGTTTTAGGAATGGTTTTATCATAATATATGCATTAGAAGGATCATTGACTGCACTTGATGTGCTTATATAGGTTAGACGGCACCGACTTGGAGAGTGTTATTTAACCATGCAGAGACTAGACCTCCTATAGTAACAGACAGAGTAGCAGAGAACGGATATTGTGGTGATTGTTAAAGTTTGTCTGTCCTCTGATTGACTGCTATTGCCTCACTGACTTTCTGGCCCGAAAGGGCAAACATTTATATCCAATTTCCAAATATATCCATCCACAAAATGACCAATCAGCGGCCTTCCGAACCTCCTCATTGGCCACGTCACATGCTCCTCCCCCCACCTCCACCCTGCCGATTTCCCTCTTACGGGAAATTGATTGTGAGACTTTCTGGTTATCCTCCAGCGGCATTGATTTCTGCCTGGCCTATGGTGTATCGCGGAGGACCTGATACTCTGTGTTACAGTGCCCAGTCGCCAGCAATTACAGCGCCGCTTCGTCTTAGAGAGGCGGGACGCACTGGCCACTCTAAAATGGGCTGATTTGCGGGAAGTAACAGACACCCCGTCATCTGCCTTGCCCCCAGTTTACTACTAAACAAAAACGCAGATATATATGGAGTTGGAGGCTAAGGTTTTTCACGTGTTTGCTGACTGTTTTTCTTTCCCCCCCAGTCCGACTTTTCATCAACGACGTACACTAATGTCCATCCAAACAGCTAACTGTCTCACACATCCTTTCATTCATATGTTTTTCTCGCTCCACAAATCGCGTCACATTCAATTGTGTCTACGGCCCTATCTTACTGCAAAAATACAGTGGTTTTGGGAGAGTTGGAGATCCGAACACGACTTCCTCATAAAAGTCAGTTCCAAACCACTGCTTTTTTACACATTAAGAGTCTGACACCATGTTTGTGTGCAACGCAGATCTGAGTTCCAGCTTCATCCCCTTTGATGACGATGAGGAAGAGGAGGAGGAAGAAGGAGAGGAGACCTATGATGATATTGAGGGGGTGACCAGCTCTCGGCCCACTGCTGGCCCGGTCCGTGACAAAGCCTCTCGGGGTGTCCAGGAAAACTGGAGGTCCAGGAGGCAGGACGGGGAGGATAAAGAAGAGGAGGAGGAAGAGGACGATATCTATGAGAAGCTCCCAGGTATGAGGACACACACACACACATACTGTACACACACACACACACAGACACCCCCACACACACACAGACACACACATACTGTACACACCCCTAAGCCCTTGGATGTGCATCAGTGTTACTCTAATTATTCACGATAAATCACGTTATGCTAATCCGAGAGTCTGGGGTCTGGCGCCTGTCACAGAGGGAATACTGGGGTGTCCCACAGCAGGTGGGTGGCTAACAGGACCCTCAGAATGACCAATGGGGTGACTTCTTAGTGTCATCGTCCATCACTCCATTTAAGATACATCAAGATTCCATTTCCTCTTTGCAGAAATCATTGTGTGTGTTGGGGGGGGGGTGTCTTGCCAACTGTCTTTTCGGTATGGAAGGCCATCTGGGATGGGTACAGCCCCTGACCACAGATGGTGTATCGGATAACGGTCTCTTTCTTTCACTTTCTGAACCTATCACCTATCAATCTTTTACTTTGGTCCACCTCAGAGTTATGTAATCAACGTGCTAAACTCAGTATATTGATTACATACATTGCAAACCTTTTCCCTTTTCAAAAGAAAAAATATTTGATCCCGTTGCCATCATTACCACGTAAAATGTGACTTTTGGTTGATGCAGTAGGTACAGCGCTCAGCCGCATGCGTGTTCGAGTGTTTGTGTGTGTGTGTGTGCGTGTGTCCTGCACGCAGCCGTTCGTCTGTGAGGGGTGGGGGTGTCTGCACCCTGCTGTTCCTGGAAGGGTAGGTCTGTCTGGGGGGGTGTGTAGGGTTGCTGGCTGGTGGCGTTACTGTCAGACCGACACCGTTATGATGGATGTGCCGACAGAGAGGAGGGATATCGCTGTCACCTCTCAGAACACGAGGGGGCACGACTGTAATGTAACTGTGACATCTACCTCTCTACAAGGCTGAGGAGATTGAGTGGTCCCCTATAGATGTTTGCTTTATAAGATTCAGAATGAGCTCAGTGGATGACAGGTGACAGTGGTATCCTACATGGTAAACATCCAAAACTCACTGGATGGTGGTCGGAGCATATCCATGTTAGTCAGGGCCACTGATGGGTACCATTAGAAGGTGTGTTCTGGCTATTGTCCTGTTTGCTGAGTGTGAGTGCATTGTGATGTCGAAGGTGTAAGGGAGATGTTGGGAAGACAGGGCGTCTCCCAGCATATAACAACACAGCTCCACAGAAAGTCCATGGGATACGTTTTTTGAAGTGTTTGAAATGTCTTATTGAAATGTTGTTTTCCACCTGTTTTGCAGATAGTGACTTTGCAGAATCTTTTGAGGATGTTAGTGAGCAGAGTGCAAAATCAGGTATGTATTCAGAATTCCACTCGCAAAATGCATGAACCCTTGTAAAATGGGAGAAAGTACAAAAAAGCACAACCTTTCAACGTTTGCATGAAAGTTTCTTCAACAGCTCTCTTTGTCTGCCTTAGTCGACCATTTCTGTTAACACCAGATCGATGAGTGAAAAAAGGAAATGTGATATTAGTATTAGCAAGCTGCTGTTCTAAAGGCGCTGTGTCTACAGTAAGTATGACTTTTATTTAGGTAAGGAGAATTAGCGATCAGGGTATTAATCTATCAAATACATTTTATAAAGCTCTTTTAACATCAGCATTTCATAAAGGTCAACATCTTGACATGATATTAACATGTAGATATTTGGCAACACATCAAAAGACCTATCTGAGACCCACAGAAGAAATACTATTAATGCCCATGAGTCTGGGAAGAGTTACAAAGCCACGTCCAATCAATTCAAAGTACATAATTTCACTGTCCAATGGATCATCAACAAATGGTGAAAAGTCCAGAACCCAAGATTACATCAAGGGATCTAATGGCCTCTTGCCAAAATCAACGTTGAAGTGGATGAGTCAACTGTCAGAAAGAGGATAGGATGTCAGGAAGGAAAAAGCCTCATCTCTAAAAAAATGTATAATAATAATCAAGAAACAACTGACGTTTGCCAGACAACACCTGAGTAGCAACCAGAACAATGGCCTCTGGACAGATCAGACAAAGGTGGAGTTCTGCAATGCAAAATGTCATATATAAAACCTTTTTTAAATTCTCCTCCTTTAGGGTGTAAAAGTGATGGGATCCAGCAGCAGTGAGAGTATTTAAATATTGCACTATGCTATCTTTTATTTCTAGACGGAACACTGAAATCTGTCTGATTGTGGCCATTTCCCTTCCTATTTTCTGTATAGTTGCCTCAGAGGTAAGGTATATCTGTATGGGATGTTGTTTTCTTCAGCGCTACCACATCTGGTAGACAGGGATATGTTTAGATCCAAATGTTTTACTCTGACGTCCTAAAGTTATGAGGATCCATTTCGAGGGACACCCCCATAAAAAATGCCCTTTCCAAGCTGTTTACCCACGGGGATTGACAAATGTAATTAGTTGACAATATGTCAATTCTCACCTTGCTCTGTGGGGTATATATGGACAATTTAGTATTTTATTTTGCTAGTTGTTGCAATTGCAATAATAAGAATAAATACTTAGTCACGCAATATTTATTCAACCGAAAAAAAATTAAGAATAAGACTGTGGCAGTGCATACACCCTAGGTTCCAAGAAAACAATTGTTTTTATTACAATCGTAGTCTGAATAGTGTTGTTCTTGTAATATAAACACAGTAGTGTAAAAACCTTCAGTGAACTCCAACCTTGATTGGTCTCTCTCCCCTAGTAACTCTGCCTCGTGGTAAACCTGACCCCTGGTAACCCCACCCCCTGGTAACCCCGCCCCCTGGTAACCCTGCCCTCTGGCGACCCTGCCCCCAGTTTAACCAGTGTATGTACAGTGTGATCTCTGGATGATTATATTTTTACAATTACCAGGGTTTTAAAATCTGCATTGGATAATGACTCAAAGGCGATGCCACAGAAAAAAGACTCCAACTCTGAATACCCACTGCTAAAGTCATTCAAAGTGTTACTTTAAGTTCACGTCGAGACTGTAGGTAAGAGTGGTGTGTGTTTCTGCCCAATGTGTTCCATAGACTTTGCCAACTACTACCAGGGCCTGTGGGACTGTGAGGCCGACGAGACGGATGAGCTGGCCTTCCAGAGAGGGGACCTCATCTACGTCATCAGTAAGGTCAGTGTCAACAATGGCCAGTCATAACTTCATACACTATGAACACACTACATAATTAGCATTCGATCGCACTTTATTTAGCAAATCCCAATTTCCATCTGTGGATGTTCTATGGATAGTTTCTTGAATGTTTGTTGATAGTTTTACCATCTGTTCATAAGCAATTGCTTGCTTAGGTTCGGGGAAACAGTTAGGTTTAGAAGAAGGTTTAGTATAAGGGTTAGTGTTGGTGGATAGTATTAGGGTTAGTGTTGGTGGATAGTATTAGGGTTAGTGTTGGTGGATAGTATTAGGGTTAGTGTTGGTGGATAGTATTAGGGTTAGTGTTGGTGGATAGTGTTAGGGTTAGTGTTGGTGGATAGTATTAGGGTTAGTGTTGGTGGATATGTTTTTAAAAGTTTACTGAAAGTGGATGATCTTTCTTTTGAGACTCTTAAAATAACACGTTACCATTTATTCTATTTGAATGTTTTCCAAATAACGCTTCAATCTCTTCTTTGTGACACCTTTTGTAGTACAACTCCAACCATTTACTGTGACTTTTGGGCCAGTGGGGGGAAAAATGCCCATCAGAGGTTCAGTAATGGAATTGTGGTTCATTACCGAGTCTTTATCTGTATCATGGGGGTTAATTGATAGAGCAGCCATGCGAAACCTGTGTTGTACACAAACTGCGAGTGAAGCATCCTGCATCTCAGCTCTTTCCCTACAATCTATTTCCCTGTGTTTTATGGCCATTGTGTAGTAACATTCGGTCTACTGGTAACAGCCACTCTAGTGGAAATCAATGTTGTAATTTGGGCACCACCGCCCTCTAAGCTTTTCAGGACCTTGTTCGCAGATTGAAGCTATATTGGAAGGCTTGGATTTGTGTGTCATATACAGTGTCCTCATTCTTGCGTACAAGGAGTACCATTTGACATGTTAAGAAGAGTTAAAAATAATTTGCTGTCTTCCAGTGGTATAGCTAATGAACTCTTATTAGGCCTGTTTCACATTCAGTAGATATTGGGACTGAATTTGAAATGACACAGCCTGTAAATAAACATTTTAATTCACATTACCTCCTTTCGTTCTGGCTGCCAACAAGACGTTTTTGGTCCGCAGCTCGAATTTATGTTAAATATCACAATAGCCACTAGCACTGCCAATAGGCGATGCACACAGACTATACAAGCACATTTTATTCAGAAAAATAGTTTATTACACTATTAAATAATGCAACCAGCCCACATTATCCTCAATAATAATGAAACAATACACAAGCATGTGCAGGCAATTTAAGGGTTTATTTTTTTCCTGTATGCAGGGTACAATTTACATTAGGTGGCCTCAAGAGAAAAACAGTGTTGCTAACAGCCTGGCTTCATCAAGGGTATCCTATCAAAAAGACGAACTCTTCCATATGAAGGGGCATATATTAACCCTACCTTTTAACCCCCCTGAAAAAACAGACCGCATTTTCACCATTATTATGCTAATAATTGTAACTGGCTTTAAGATCCAGAGTTGAATTTGAGGGCCCTAAAGTAGAAACAGCAACAGCAGGTCAACGTTTTTTAACAGTTGAAATCTATAAACATCTTCCTTATATTTGACACCTGTTTTGTTTTATAGATTTTTTTTTGTTTTTAATGTGACCTGGCTTCCATTATAGACCCACCCTTCATTCACAATTCTCTTTAGTCCACATCAGCTTAACGCTGATGATAGTAACATTTCAACTACTTTGGAATGTTGTACGGTAGGCCCTAAACCCTTGAGACTGGTAGCCTGGTGTTCGTTCCCTTTTGATAGCTTAAAATGTACTTGATGAAGACATACTGTTAGCAAAGTAGTACTTTTGTCTTGGAGCTAAAATGTAATGACGCTTACAGATGAGGAAGAAGAAAAAAAAAACGTTGTCTGCACATGCCCAAGACTTGTTGCATTATTCAAGCGTCTAATGTGGTTTGGTTCCATTATTCAAACGGGTAATATGATTAAGAAGAGAAGTTGCTTATGTAGTAGTTGAACACTTTTCAATGCATGTTTAGACCAGCGGCTTCTGAGATGTTTTGCGCTACTTTTGGCCTCTAAACAGGAACGTCTACCAAACTGCCTCGCCTCATGCTCATTCCGTGATCCTTTAAAATGAGAATTGAAAGACATTATTATACCTATGTTGATATTCTACGCTGATTTCTCTGGTCAATGTTAAATAGCCCTGAACTGAACACAGGGATCCCCTCTGCTGTGGAGACATGCACATATTTTAGAGGTTAATGTTAGAACAACCTATTTCCTTTCTCATAAAACTTGACGATCCCCCGTACCTGCTCTGTATCTGATTTGGGGGTGGGTCTGGAAGACATTACCCTTAGCTGTTTTCGGGTTGTATAGTGTTAGTATGGCTGGTTTAGATAATGTTTAGCGTACCAGACCACTCCTGGGTTGTACTGTCTGCCACAGGGCTGTAATGACTCCGATTACTCTCCTTTTCTGGAGCCCTTTCCCCCAGTCCTCACAGGAACGCCACACACCACAACAGGGCATTCTAACACTCTCTTAATGGATTCAACGTGAGGACCTCATTGTAATAAATTTAGAGGTGATTCCTTCCTGTCTGTTTCAGCCGTGTCCCATTCAGCGTAACCTTGTGTCGCCTCCCCCACGCGAATGGCGTGAATTACATGATTAGGACCGGACGTGGCGGCGTTTGTTTTAATGAGCTTTAAGGGACAGCTCTCTCTGGTGCGTCAGGGGATTCCTAACAGGGGATTCCTGGGAACCCTGACCTCGACAAATGAAATACAGGCCCCTTGGCTGCAACTCAAACCTTCGCAGGTTCCGAAGTGGGTAACACAGACATAAAATGGCCGTAATAAAACTAAGGCCCATAAATTTCCCTGAACAGAGGCTAGGAGTGTTGGAGGGAGGCTGTTGTGCAATGGCCCTACGTCAACACTGGGCGTAATTACAAGGTAATAAGGACACGCTCTAAGTGTTAAATCAATGTTGCTAACAAACTGTTATTTTTAAGCTGCGATTTGATTGACTGCCCGATGTGCCGACGTGGCCCGGGGCTAGCCACAGACGCCGTGTCGCGTGGCTGTGAACCGAGGAGGACATGATGATTAGCCACACAAAGAGCCCCATCCATCATTATTGATCTAGCGGGAGCTTACTGTAAAGAGGCGAATTTTTACAGTATGTATGTTTTTTTTTTTTGCATTGGTTTAAGGGAGGGTGGATTTGTTTTCGTGTATGTGATGGGAATTGTGTGCGCGGAGAGTGTGCGTGCACGCGTGTGCGTTTGTATATGCACGCGTGTGGGAAAGAGAGAGTAGTGTTTGACAATACCTGTGTGTGTGTGTTAGTGTTTGTGCTGGTGTGCATCACGGGCAAATTGCGGAAATGGCTGAGTCTGCCTTTTTGGGGTCATGGGTGCGTGACGCCCAATGTCTCTCCTGGCGTCCATCAGAAACACACATCGACGCTCTGATGTCGCTGCACGGGCATTCTCACTGCAGAGGCGCCAGTGTCTTTTATAGCTGTTGAGTTGGGCACAGGTGTTTTAATGCGTGGAGATACTGTTTTACTGTTATAGATGATCAGGTCATTTATATCATTCTATTTTTCTCTACATTAGTTTTTTATACTGCTGCTTTTATAGATGATCAGGTTATATGTATCATGCAGTTTTACTCTCTACAGTTTTTTTTTATACTGTTTGGGTTTGTAGATGATCAGGCTATGTATATCATACTGTTTTACTCTCTACAGTTTCTTACACTGTTATAATATACTATATTGGCTTCTGGGTATAATCTTTTCTAATGCGTAGGGAAATGCTCTATATTCTGAGCTGTCATTAGGCGGAACTGACAGGTGCAATGTACTGTACGTGTATGCAATGAATTTGCTTAAAGAAATGCTGTTTTTGCTCTCCCAAAATGTGTGTTGCTTACATCCACTCCAAAGCATGTTTCTCACTAGTCCGCAGGGCTGTCCTGCATTCCAGGACAGTAATTTATGTAGCTGGAATCAAAAGACACGGCTCCACAGGTCAGCTGCCACATTCCGGTATTCCCAGAGGCACTCATGTAGAACGGCAGGAAGGAGTGGGGAGAGATTTATGATGTAAACCCATCCAGGCTCCTTTAAACTCTAGCAAACACTGCCATATCTCTCTCCTCTCTCTGCTCGCCGCTGTTCACCTCAGAGCGAGAGAGAGAGCGAGAGTCGTGCAGTCAACCAATCCAGTAGCAGTTGTGATGTAGGCTGTGATACAACCCCAGACATTGAATGCTGCCGCCCCCCCCGCCCCCCGTCTGTTGTCAGAGGACATGGACACCGGTGACATCTAGTGGCTGACTTCTTTGTGGCTCTGTCTCAGTCAGGAACTAGGTAATATGGAGAATGTCTGTTCTTTGACAGCACACACACACACACGCTCACGCACATACACACGCGCGCACGCACGCACACACACACGCGCGCACGCACACACACAATGGGACTGATTTACACTAGGGAGGATTTGTCTCACTCTTGGGTCAACATGGAGCTTATTTTCAATAAAATACAAAGAGTGTGGAAAGCACAATCTAGAACAAATTGAATGAATTAAAAGCCCTTATTAATGAATGCAATCACAATAGAAATTACTGGATTATTCTCATTATGTTTTACACTTAGAGACACTCAATTGTAGTCTACCTTGTAGGTGTACTACATATTACTTCCAAGCAATTTTGACAATTTTGTGAAAATGAATGCATATCTCACTTGCTTTTAGTAATTCATTAGAATCTCTTGTATTTGATAACAATACATTAAATCAGAAACTCAGATTAGTTGCTACATTCATTTTGGGATTTATATATAACCATTGATTCTTGAAAAATATATCTTATGAATTATTAATGACATAATTTTCACTGACATAACCCATCTTAACCCAAAAATATAAACTTTGTTTTACCCTAATATTTGTAAACGATGTAAATATAGCAAAACATGATGTAGCTTTTAAATATGGTATGTCATGGATGGTCAGCCTTTCATCAATAGCTCTGTCTAGGAATTTGAGTGGTTACCTTTATCCTGGCCCGTTCCTCAGCTTTTTGCTAAAACAAAGATATGTTAATCACTTTATTTTCATTGTGGAGTCCAGCTTTAAGGTACGTTACTCTGTAATTGCTTACCACTGAAATTCCTTAATTTTACACCATAAATGTGCCAGTTGATCAATACATGTTAGTATGTAAAACTATATACATATAGCAGCGTTACTTGTGTAACAATATATTCCACTCATCTGGATTATATTTTATTGGCACACTGTAAGGTAATTATTTGAGCTAATGATATTATAGAAGTTGCATTAACATGCATGGAAAGGTTTATCTGCATGGTTTATGTTGCATGGGCCACAACTGGCACAAAGAAACTAGGCTACATCAATACCTTTCTGTGTTTCGGCTCCTGTTTTACAGAACAAGACAAACAATATTCCTATAGCTATCCCTACAGCTGAGCTTAGCAATAAAATATATGTAAAAGCAAATTTTTGCATAAAACTTGAAAAATGTCTCATACTTTGCTAAATACTGGAACATTTGATTTAGTCTATATTATTCCCACTATTCAGCACTTAAAGGAAACAGTTTTGACAATTCTGTTGTATATTCTTCCCTTCTATCAGATTAAATATTAGTTAAAACAATTAGCTTATGATTTTATGACTGACTGGAATGTTCTCATGGTACTTCGTCACACAAAACGTTGTTTTTGCATTAACGACCTGGGTGAAAGATGTGTTTAAACTCCAGTTGATGCTCAAGCAAATTTCTCTACAGTACTTAGCGGCATTTCAAGCATTATCAGGTTTGCCTTTTTTCCTAACAGGCTTAAACCTGGAACAATTACATATGCACAATTTGCCAAATCCATTTGTCGCATAAGAAGAGACTCACAAATTCCTTAATTCATTAGTATAAGGAATTTGTATCTTCTTATTCCCGCAGGGAATATATTCCCATAGCGTCAACAGCCTAAAATCCAGGACAACCCTAGCCGGGCCACCACCATAGGTCACACCATGTGAATGTGGCCGAAGAAAAGGAAAAGGGCGGGACGATAATCCGATGGGGAAAGTCAAGCAGGAGGGGGAGACAAAGGAAAATCCCTTTATCCCTTTGTGTGAACTTTTGCGCCTCCTTTATCTCTCCCCTTCTTTGTTGCACATCCCCTTTGTGGCCATAGACACCGAGATTGCTATAGACAGGGCAAGACATCCTATTTACCACCCAAAGAAGCCGGGGGTGAGTCTGGGATCCCCGGTCATCCAGGATGCCGCGGTCATATCCCGGTCAACTACAGTAAGGTCATTATTCAGGCCCGGCCAATAGCCCAGAACCGTGGCCGGGCAACCCCTATCCATTCCATCCTAATTATTATAAATGAGGTCCAGCGTAAACAGCTATCATTACAGAACCTCCCTGGCATACACAGATCAAATTTAAATTGCTATTAAGTTAAAGAACCATTCGTAATCCCAGGGCAGCTTTAGAAGAGAAGTGGCTTGTGTGTTTTGTCTTTTCATCTTATTTGTTCCTTCATTACACCCTCATACTCAGTCATCTCTCGAGTTGGAATCCATCCTGTCGATTAAATTAAAAGTTCGCCTGTGTATTAAATTAATCTAAACAAATTAAAGATTCTTAATGAGAAATCACCAACCCTTAAAACATTCAATCCAAATCCCAAATCAGGCATGAACATACATAGATTTAAAGACAAATAAGTAGTTATTTATTTAGCAGCTCCCAGACTGAGCTTTGTGAGCAGAAACACCACTAGAGCAGCCAGACCAGTCCAGGCCATCCATGTGAGCACAGTTCTTTTGAGTGGATTTGGGGTTAAACAGATCAGGAGCTGGGCTTCGTCAGGCCGTGCATGTCCCATTGTTAGGGTGACCGTGGAGAGACGCAGCACTGCAGTGCGTACGACGACTCACCCCGCAGATGAGGGAGAAAAGGAGAGAAGCAAAGGTAGCCAGAGAGAAAGAAGGGAGATGTGGGGGGGGGGGGTTGAGGAAGGGAGGGAGGCGGCGAGGGGAGGGGGAGATTCTAACACCCAGGCGGTGGGTTCAGCGACGGGGCAATGAGAGACTTCCTGCGCTCCATCAAGCCCAAGGCCGGCCCCAGTCAGCTGGTGGCCGAGGGCAGATGCCTCATGTGTCGGCCTTATTAGCGCCGCTCGTGCACGCGTCTCCCGGGCGCACGCGTGTGAGACGGCACGTCTGTCTGTGTGACCGCGTTCCTGTGTGCTGCTCGCACGTTAAGAGAAATGGTGGGGCCGGCCATGAGCGGGAAGGGTGTGTTGGACGAACGGAGTGGATCCGTGCTTAGCGGGAGGAGAAGGCAGAGGGACTAAGGGGAAGCAGATGTCTGTGTCCTGGCATGGCATACAAAACGCCTTCTCCCGCATCCTGCTCCTGTCATTCACTATAGGAGAGACAGTCAAGCCAACCTTCTCCCTCTTCAGGCATCGTTAGCTATCAATCTGTCCTCCTGCCCAACGTGAGTGATGGGCCCATCCGAATGCCACCATTAGCCAGCCCCCTGAGTGGTAAATAAACGATGCTCCTGGTGTACTGCAGGTGTTGTCATGGAAACTCGCTCGCTCCCCGGCTCCCTCTCTCCTTCGCGGTGCCGGCCCCGCCCACGTTCATTTGCACCCTCTCTGTGGAGGAGTCATGGGGAGGTCAACGAGTCAACGCGCCGCCACAGCATGGCGCTGTTCTCTCCCCAAGCCGCCTCCTCCAAACGTACACAGCAGCATTTAGGATCGGGACCACATTAAAGTCCAGCCCAGTACTCCCACTAATTGACGGAGAACCTATTCGTACTGAAATGCTTCTCCTGAGATTTGAAAGATAATCACATCAAAACCTCTGATGTGCGTTACGCCTAACGAAAGGCACTAAATCCTGAGGCACTGGGAGACATTGAAGTTAAGACATTGCCATTCAAATCCACGTAATCCCTACTCACTTCTATGGAACATCCCCTTCCAGCAGGTGAACTCTGCATGTTAGTAGTCAGCGTGGGGGTTTGGGTGGGACTGTGGGGTGGGGGGTGGAGTGATACACTTTCCCTCGTTGGCATCGGCACACTGTGGTGATAGAGCAGCCATATTAAAATGCTTTGATAATCAAAAAGAGCTTTCTCAGGGAGGACGTGAGGACTGGCTGCACAGATGGGGCCGGCTAGATAAATACAGTGTTTCAGTCATCGTGGTTGGAGGCAGAGAGCTGCAACAGTCTAGGGGTAGAGAAACTGTTCAGTTGTCTCTGACGCCCCAGACCTTCTGTTACTCTCTCTTCAGGGTTACTACTCGAGCTAGCTTTCCACAACAAAACGAATTTGCCCGTATGCTTTTGGTTTTAAAGAAAGAAACATGGGTTTTTATATAATGTGGCTATATATGTGGCAATGAACTAGGAGAGTTACCTTGTTTGAATATAATGCAAGGGGCCAATGATATCGACTAGCCATTGTTGAGTGGAGTACTGCATTGAAACGGTCCGTTTTCAGAGCTCTGTGTGGTTGAGCAGACAGTTGGATAATGTTCTCTCTGTTCTTCACGTCCAGATGGATGATCTACATCTGACTAAATCCTCCTCCTCTATGAGCACTTCAGGCCTTCACTTTTTCTGAGAGCTCTAACCAGCCCATACATTCTGAGTCCAACCACAACTCATACACTATCTCAGTCCAGCCACCACTAATATTATCTCTGTTCAGGCACCACTCATACATTATCTCCGTTCAGCCACCACTCATACATTATCTCTGTCCAGCCACCGGTCATTAGTAGTAGGTGTGTTTATCATTCCTCTGGCTCTGCAGCAAGGTGTCATAGCTCTCTGTGAGTGGACAGGTTTCTGACTGAGGACGTGGGATCCGTCACAGCAGTATCCAGGGGGGGCGACCAGAAGAGTGGGGGGAAATGTATTCCTTTGAAAATGTATTCTCTACGTAAATGCCAAACATAAGGATTCATCGATATATGTAAGGCAACCTTGGGGTTTCAGATTTTGTTCTCCCATATTGACAAAACAAGGAACCTGTACGTCGCCGTGTTAAATCACCGTCACATTCTGTTCTAAACCCATAATTAAACGGTTACAGTGGTCTACAAAAACATGGGTGTCTCTCTGTCTGTTCCAGGAGTATAACATTCATGGCTGGTGGGTTGGAGAGCTGAACGGCACAGTTGGTATTGTCCCCAAAGACTTCCTCCAGCCTGCCTACATCCTTTGAGCTCCAAGAGGCGCCGGAGCACTCTCTTATCGTTAGGATTATAGACTAATATAATGGACTCATGTACTATAACAAGTCTCCTGACACCTATTGAGAAAGCCATTGAGACAGGTGAGGCGTGGTGTGTATTCACAGCAGTTGCCTGGCCATTTAGGACACCTGGTGGCTGAAAGTAGAACTACACAAATCCAAGGTGTGAAATTTAATCACCATGGGATACTTACAGATATGCTGGTTAATGCTTAACTATCATTGACCACATTATTTGTTTTAGAATTATTTTTTTTAAATAGTAGGCCAAAGTATTTGAAACTATCCTGTACAACAGGAACTGAGGAATGATATGTTACATATTCAACTCAGTTGAGTGATGTGACTGACTATTCCCCAACCACAACACTGAACATTTCATGACTGTTGACAGACTGAGATTTCCTTATGTTTGCATAATGTAATGCAATGTCCTTGTTTGTTTTTTTTTACGTCTTAATTAATTCAAACTAACTGTAAGTCGCTCTGGATAGTAGCGTCTGCAAAATGACTAAACTGTACATTTCTGTTTTCTTGTTACCATTTCTTTTGTTTTTTTTTTGTCTTTTTTGATTGTGTGTTCCCTTTACTTTTGTCTGTTTGTGATTTTAAAACACACCTCATTGCTGTATCATTGTATTTCTCTTTTCATGTGTGTATAAACAAGGAGTGTTACGACAATTACTTTTTATGCATATATTAGGTGTGGTCACTCCGAGGCTGTTGATCTGCAAATCAAACTATGGATAATTCTGATGTTATGTTAAAAGATTTTCCTGTTCAACACATTTCCAATATATTTGTGCCAGTGGGAATGGCCAGACATTATAATTGTAAATCTAATGCCACCTATAACAATAATAAGAAATTCACAACCCTGAGTTAACCAGGGGGCTATTTAACATTTTAAAAAAAAAATGTTCGCCATATTTGCTTGCTATTTAAATGCTGACATCAAACTTATGAGCCACAAGGGGTCAGACTTGCTACACCATTTGGTTTTACAAGGTGCAGAATTCGCTTATGTGTAGTTTCAAACTAGAATACCTGAATTTAGACACATATTTGCAGTTGTTGGTATTGTTTTGTTAGATATCAACATTTTGCACATTATGTACATCTTTGACTATGCATACGAAAGACTGAAAAAATTTAATGAGTAAATGTCATGAATGAAAGAGCCATTCAAATTGCCAAGCTCCTTGATTCAACTACTTTCTCTTCTCAACCAATAATTGATTTTCATGGTAGGCCTTTTCAGCTGGCTCTTTGAGCAAAGTTCTCATGCAAAGCACTCATGCAAAGTTCAGGTAGGGGAACAAATATTTTATTTCCAATTAAAATAATATTCCAAATAAACCTTTTTAAACATGCATTCCTAGTTTTTTGTACTTTCTTACGTTGGCATAATAGTGCCATTGTGAAAATCACATATTTTGTCTTGAAAAAGAGTCCATGAAACAATTTATGCCACTTAATTTTTATGCCAGTTAAAAACAATAATGCACCTGTTAAAATGTTGCACAAGATCAAATACTCTATCTTTTAAAATGCTGTAGCTGAGATAAAATAAGCACTATAATGCAGACTATGGAGAGAAAAAAACTGCCAGAAGAAAGAATTTACAAAATCACAATACCAGAATATATCACAGTTGTCAGCCAATGTGGTTTAACAGGTCAGGAATATTGACACGACAACAACTGGTTTCAAATACCCAGCAGAAGCTGGACCCAGTGATAATTTACAGTGGACACAATTATCATCATAAAATATATCTAATGCAGGGGTCTACCTACACAAGTCACAGTTCCTGATTAAAACAGTACTTACATAAATAAACTGGTCCCTTATCAGCATCGACAATAAATACAGACAGACTAGGCCATACAAATAAGTTTTACTGTTTAATGGATGCCCCGCTTCATATCTCCCCCCCCCCCCCCACCAAAAACAAAACATCTGAAAGTTGTGGTATGTTGTGACGCTTTGGGAGCATTACTTTTACTACTTGATGATTCATTCTTATACTTGGGCAGACATTAAATAAACTCTGTGCAGTCTTATCCGGTAAGTACACACGTCAGCTTTTACCACATTGCCCTGTTGGGGACGTTACAAAGACAATAATTCACAAAGACCTCCACACGGAGACTCCCTTCGCCTCAACGTTAGAGACGCGTTAGCTAGCGTCCACAGCTTGTGGCTCAACATGGGCTGGCAAGGCAGGAGAAAATGACGTTTCATGAGTCACAGCAGCCAATCAATACACCCAACATATGACATATTTCTGTATTCGCCATTTATGTAGTTAGAAACAATAAATAAAATGTATGCTGATTTCTTAACATTTTAGGATGTACACAATCTTGAGTAATCTTTGAGTAATGGAGCCCTGAAATAAAAATAAAAAATGTATTCAAATATTAATTCATTTAATGTGTACACGCTTTTCTCCTCGGACGACACTAAAGCTGATTCAAAAGGGGTGTGACATTTCACACAATATGCATCCGTTTCCAGGTCACCGAGGAGAGCATTTAGAATAGACTTTCACCAAATAGGAAAAACTCCAATGTTTCTGTCATCAATACACATCCTTGATCCATTTTTAAAACGTATTCAAATATAATTACAAAACGGCCTAAAACTATCTTTCACGACTGTCAAAGCTCCTATAAGGAGAGCAAACGGAGAGCTGTGATATGAAGTCCTGCTAGTGATAAAAGCATGCATTAGACTGTTAGTTTTGGCGAGGCGGAGAAACAGTCGCAATATTTCTTAGGTGATTAAAAAGCAGATAAATGTAGTCGATTCCTTACACCTTAATCATTGTTGGGTAGAAAGGTCCAAAGTTGATGTTAACGACCATATTCATAAACAATACATTGAATACAATTAGAAAGCACATTTCGGTGCAATCAATTCCATCAATGCTTCAGAGACCATTTTATCGGTTTGTAACAAGTGGAAGATTACAGTAGAATAAGAATCGCTGGGTGTCAAAATACTCCCCCTTGTGATTTTTTTGGCTGGAACTAATTTGTTGAAATTGAAGTTGCAGAAACCACCCCACTTCCTTTTAGTAGTACTTGCATGTTAACCAAAGGAACGCATGCGTGATAACACCACTTGGCCCAAAGATGTGACTGCAAGAATAAGTTGCAAGGTTGTTCCGCTGGGTAACCCACATCCACTGCAGAACAGAGGAGGTTCATCAAAGCAAGCGGTACAGCGAAGCCAGGCTCAGCTGGAGGGAGAAGTGAACATATGCAGGGGTTAGAATCGGCCAGAGAGGCTACTTATGTCTTTGAGGAGCGGAAAACATCCCACTATCTATCGGAGGGGTTCACAGTGACAGTAACCGGTAGCCTAATATCTGGCACTATCAGCGGGCTCACAGCCTGGTTGGTAGCTGCATTAAATCTACTGGCTCACTAGTGGGGCATCAATGTTAACCTCCTGAGCTGTTGAGATGTCACACTCTGTCCGGTGGCCGTCAAACGCCAGGCGACTGCTCTCTTGGAATCCAATGACCTTTATCTCAGCTACACCATCACCTCGATCAGGATTTCGACGAGTAAGCGTTGATCGCGTATGAAATATCACCAGCTTGGAGACCGTTGGTCGTCTGGGCATTAGATACCTCACTTTAGAGATGTTGGTGTGTTTCAGAGATCAGAAAAAGTCTGTGTTGGAGCAGACCGTGACAGGGAAATCTGTTTGGTGAATTTCCTGGTTGGGAGCGGTCTCTGTGTAGCCATTGGTCTTTTGGATTGACTTGTTTTCATTGACAGAATCGTTGTCACTCTCGTCGTGGGTACTCCCACTGGACGCCGTCTCCCAATCACTAGGATGTTCCTCCTCTGCTCCATTGATTTCCTTGTTATTTTTAATCCCTTGGGCCGGGTCCAGACGATCATCTACTTGATGAATGTTAAGGGGAATATTCTTCTCTTGGGTTCGGTCACCAATGCCTTCCCCCTCTTGGATTGTGACCTCACGGCATCCATCCTCCAGACAGACCTCTATGTGGGACTTGATCTCATCCCCTCGTCCTTGGTTGTGCGTCCAAATGGCTATATCGGTGTCACTGTTACCGCCAACTTTTGACATCGTTTCTTCATGTCCGATGATTTTTTGGGGCTCCTCCGCAGGCCTGACGTCCTCCGGAATTGTCCCCCTCACACGGTGTCCATCTTCAGGGGCCTCCTCAGGGACTATGCCTGTAGGGGGGTCTGTGCAGGTCCCATCCCCAGGGGCCATTGCAGACAACAACTCCAGGCCTGTGGCACCTTCAAAGTGCACTGCCCCAAGTGGATGCTGTTGTCGGTTCCCTTGGCGTACAACCTCCTCACCGCTGTCCTGGCTACTCCGGTCAGGAGGTACGGTCTCTGTCATTAGGCTACTGACCCTCTCAGTTTGCACCTCCTCCGAGTCATTTTCACAGTGCAATTCCACAGATGTCCGCCGTTGACAGTCCCCTTGGTGGTGGATCTCCTCGCACTCGAGCCTCTCTGGGGTGGTTTCATCATGGCTGTCCCGCTTACAGACATCCTCCACCGGGCTGTGTAACTCCAGGACGGCCTCTACCTGGAAAACGTGATGGTTCTTCCGGGTGACGCCTTGTGAAGGGGTCTCTCTCTCACAGAGCAGTAACTCCACAGTGTCTAGGTACGTCTCCGTCCGTACGACCAACGACTCACTGGAGGCAACGCTGGCGGGATCCACAGGCTCTTTGCGTTGCAGGGAAGGCAGATGAGGGGCGGGGCTGCGGGGAGGAAGAAGATCATTAAATAACGCTACCTGACGTCAACTTCGTAGTTACATGTGTTTCTCGAGTCCAAGACCCAGACTCCAGATCTAGAGATTCCGATTTGAAAGAGCTGTCACTCAGCTTTGCTGGTCCCTCAGACTTGTATCTGCCAAGACAACATTATCATGAGCTGAATATTAGCAAATCTAGATGCTCAGAGCAGTTGATATGTCGCTCAACACTTGCTTTATACCCACTGTATAACAGTGTCAGGTTGTGACAAGTCCCTCTCATTTCCTCAGCAAAGACATTAAGTTGAGTGCTGATGCGTTGAGGTTTTTGGACAACAACAACAGCAGGCTACATGCGCCAACTGAAAAAACTAAAATGTTTGGAAAATAGTCCCTGTGTCACATCCAAACCTATGACACTCTGGTCATACCTTTCCATGGACTCATAAGGAACTGGAGAAAGACTGGGCTCCTGGGTGGAGTCCTCTTCCTGAACCCAGCCCCGATTGGACGAGGCATAGGTGAGGATGGCCTCGGTCACAGTGTAGGGGGTGTGGCCCTGCACGCAGTCCAGGATGTGACCAACCGGAAGTTGAGTTTGCAGGAAGAGGTGGAGCTGGCTGTCTGACAGACACACGGTCATGCTGCATACCCTAAAGAAAGAAAAACTCCAGGTATGTCTATGCCACATTCAATGTGGTCATCTCATTTGACTAGTCACGGTAAAAACATTGTAGTAATTTTAGTTGTGGTGTCAATAATAATGAGTAACTGCTAAACTGACTTGTCCAAGAACGACTGAAGGCCTTTCCTCCTTTTCTCTAGGAAGTCCTCATTACTGAAGGCAAAGAAGGACTTTCCGGGCAGGTCCGGGACTGGTCTATGGGACAGACAGAGACAGAGAATGGACCATTGCACCCAGAACAGGTCTACCTGACATTGGTGTTCCAGATTAATCTTTTTACTCCAAGCCTTTTAAGACAAGGGCATTCAGGAGACACCTACACCAAGCCAGTGTTCTTCTGCATCCTCTTCTTGAGCCAGACAAACTCACTGTATCGACGGCGCACGCAGGACGTCTTGGCCGTGAAGGCCTTGCTGTTGGTCTGCGAGTGAAAAGAAACGGTGATTCAGTATATCTTAGAGATCCGATCTACATACAACCCCAACAGAAGTAGTGGGAACAATAAGCTGATCGGAGCTGAAGTTCAACCGAACATTCATTTTTGGACTTTACGCCGTTTTACGTTCTTGTGATGAAACGATGTAACGGCTGTCATAAAACAGCAATTTGCATGGGATAACGAGAGGCAGTGGTTCCGGTCCCTTGGACATACGCTGGGGTTTGTATTTTTCACAGTTCAGACGGGGAAGGGAGAGTCGGCCCACGGACATGCTGGTCATTTTCAATGAGCAAGTGTGGAGCTCTTCGTTCGGAACTTCATCGAGCATCTGTACGATCTAGCAGCTTAGAGAAAACAACACACGAAGGTTCTAATACGACTTTTCCGGGGATTTCAGCAAAACAGCACCACTGCCTGGCACTGCCCCGCTCCAAACTGTTTTTACCACGCTAGCTCCAATACCCGGTATCCCTGCATATTGATGTGGTATTGGTACTCCATCTACTGTATACAGCTCACATTGATTTTTGATTATGTACATGTCATTATTTTTCTTAATTTAAAGTACTCCGTTTTTCCCCTGACTCATCTATGACGAGTGCACACAGTTTCAAACAAGCCCTTTTCGAGACTTGTGTTATTCAGCTCCAAATTGGAGGCTCCAAAAACACATGGGATTAAGACAACTGCTTCTTCGCCAAGTTCCGTCCCTATTTATGAGGAATGGATACTCACGTGAAGAAATATCTTGAAGTCCACGTACGAGTTCCAGGAGCCTTCATTCTGGACCCGAGGGTCTTGAACCCGCACTGCGACAAATTCCTGCGGAGACATACAAAAAAAGTGGTTTAACTACAGACAGGGAACCAGATGTTCAATGGAGAATGAACAGCTTGAGCTGAACTATGAGGAAGTGATACAAGAAAGGAGAATGTGGTTCAGAGTCTGGGATTGCTTTTGGCCCAACCCTGTATACCTTTGTTAACTAGAGGCTGGGGTAAAATTTATCTGCATAAAACGGCAGAAAATAAACTTACATCTTCTTCCTGATTCTTAATCATCCTTCTGTAGGTTGGGCTGCACAGGAAACATCTGCCAAACAAAATTCTAAAATTAATCTAAATTCAACAGGGACAATTCTTCTGTTAATCGGGTGGCACTGCTCAAGTCTCAATAAGGCACACATCTTTCTTTTTTCTCTATTAGAAAGACATTTTAGACCCACAGTACGTTTTGAGGAAAATGTACGTGCGGATAATAAAAGGATCTCTCTATTCTGTCTCTTTGCTGTTGTTAGTCATGGTGAAGAACGTCAGACTGCGATAAAACCCTTGGCTTGCCCTTTGCCCCGAGGAAAAAACCAACAATGTCCAATCATGTCAGCAGAGGGACAAGAGGCACGTTCCAGCGGTTAAAAAACATAGACATTTTGTTGAAGGTAGATGCCAGGGGAACTGCTTCTCAGACATTTCTTATAGCAAGGCTCAGTTTTAAATGTCGACTTTCGTTATATAATTTCTTTATATTATGAAAATGAACATATCTATATGCCACATGTAACATGTGACAAACATATTATGAGACAAACATCCATAATGTCACATATTAAACAGATTTTTTTTTTTAAAATAAACTTTGTAAGTATGATCTATTGGTGGGCTCCATTACCCCAGTATTCCCATGGTAGGCGGTGCAATTGGTCAGCGCTTTCCTGGTTGGGGGTTAGTAACTGAGTTTGTTTGCCTTGACTTTTTGAGTTCTAGCTACTCCTTACAATGGGTGAGCTCAAAAGAGGTAGAAGGCCAGAGAGTTCGTTCTTTACGGTGCATAAGGATTCACATCTACATGTCTTGATTGAGCAACGTGACAAGAACCAGAATAGAATCATGTGTGATTCAGAAGACAAATCGACTCGACATCGAGGGCTGGGAGTTGCTGCAATGAAGGAGGTCCTTACTCATGATTTGTAAGACATGAATTTGGGAAAGTAAAGCATCAAGAAAAGTAAAAAAGAAATACAAGATAAATTGATGGTCTTTTTTTTATTTATATCTTTGCTGCCATGTCTTCAAAGAATATCTATGTATTAAACCATTAAACACTACTTTTGTCTACATTTGTTGTTATTCATCAATCAAATTTTAAAAAGTGATGTCACTGTCTTATATACCATGTATATATACCAGGTATATATACCATGTATATCAACCAACAATAGCACTCCGGAATTTGTATACCCAGAGTATGACATCACATTTTACTTTTGGAATTGCATAGGTGACTGGTTTATAAGAGAAAACAAAGGCATCTCAGGGATTCATGGCATAGGCCCCTATTGCCAATATGCCATGACCAAATGCTGTGTCCAGACACTCCATATTGGGTTGTGACTAAGAGCAGCTCTTAGCCGTGGTATATTGGCCATATACCACACCCACTTGTGACTTATGGCGTAAATACAGTTTAGCAAGCTACCAATAACTTTACACACAAAGAAGTTAAAGTGTACTTATATAAGTAAAAAGTAAATTCAATGTGGTTAAAAACTTTTTTTTAAATGTAATAGTTCATTTAACTGAAACATGGATACTTTAATATGTGCAATGTACCCACATGGTCATGCAAATTAGCCAGTTGGTTAACGTCAGCAGCTAACTGACCATTGTCCGAAAGGTCCCGGGTTCTAATCCCCTTCAGCCAAGGTGAAAGCTGTGCCCTTCTATCCCGGAGCAAGACATTTAACCCTAATTGCACCTCCTTCCCCCATAACAATCCCTGCAGGTCGTTGCTGAAAATAAGAATTTGTTCTTTATAAACTTGGCAGGTTAAATAATGGAGAGAAGAAAAACAGCAATGACCTGTTGTGATTTGCCTCCTTTGAATAATTGTATTGTATATACTGTGGATGCCTGGACAGGCTACCCCCTGCATGCCACATATCAGAATTGGATCAGATCTGAGGTCTTCACAATTCACAACTAGTGGTAGCCTCCTTGTGTGTCAAAGGTGGACCATTTTACCACTGTTTTCACACCAACGAACAGCAAAACCACCCTGAGACAAGGGCAAGGATGGCCCAGAGAGTTCTCTCCCATCGCCCCAGGGGGTGCTATATTGGACAGAAAGATCTTGTCAGTGACTCAACACAATAACATGGAGTGTGGTGAGAAAACAGACACGAGACGACGGCGTGAGGCAACACAAAATAGCAAATGACAGTGTAATAGTACCCGACAATAGGGAGGAGTAAGACTGCCAGGCAAAGTCAGCAAGGCTCCTGTTATTCTACCTCGGTGCCATTCAACATAAAGCTGCAGGGCCAGTCCATGCTCAATCATAACTTCAAATGCCTTTCGGGAAAGGTTTATTGGACTACAAAACAACAATTAAAAGCCTCAAAACATGGTGGGGGGAAAAAAATTCTGATATTATGTAAGGTCAGTCTTTGCATTCACCACTTCATTTATTTAGATTTAGTTATGAATGCAAAGAGTTAGATTTCGTCAGCCCCCTAATCTAAGCTTTAAACAGAATCAATTGAGGGGAATACACTTTGTTATTTTGTTGAAACTGCTTATTACTGGTTTTTACCATACCACTACAGCAAAGCTAAGTGTAGTCGAAGTACTAGCTAGTTAAACTAGCTACATGTACCAACTACTTCACCACTCCCTGACAATGCCTACCAGTAACCACTCCTCATTCCTCTAAAACGGAAAGATTAGCAATCTATGATCAGAATTTAACATGGAGACGCATACAAATCTTTATAACAAACATTTTGATAACATTTTAAAGTAAACATTACAGTACTAGTCTAGCAGAGGTGTTTATTAAAGTAAAGATAGCTAGCAATGGAATTTTCTTTTGGATTAATGTCGTACTTACTTTCCAAAGGCTGGAGGGTGATCCTGTTCCCAACATTAGATTTTGAAAGAGATAGTAAGAAATAATGTTACAGCTAAGTAGCAAACGTATCTGTACCTAACGTCAACTTGGTCAGACTATATCTATGGTGTCACCAACATGTAGATAGTATCTGCGTCTATCAGCCTCTTGTGAGCAACATTAAAAATCACTTCCGGGTCACGAAAATAAGGAACGTTTCAAAATAAAGGAAGCAAAAATTGATGTATTCATTGTTTAAGAAAATGTACCTCTCAAAACATTGACAACAATTCATATTTTATCATATTTAAGTGTAATATCAATAAAAAGATGTGGATAATAAAAAACATTCCAAGGTCAAAATTCATACATTGCGAATGCCTCATCGATCAAAAACTATTGAATGTTCCAGAGAGAAAGCAATGTAGGAAATGTTCAGGAGAGTGTGTAGACTAAGTCAAACCTGGCTAATCATGGGGAATGTTGTGATATATCTAGCAACACAATATTTTCCAAACCCTCTTTAGCCCCCAATGCAAAACGCTATAATAGACTGTACATGTATATATTGCCCTATACAGAAAAAAACTATTCTATATGCTGCAGTGAATGTATTGTAGGAAATGTTCAGGAGACTGTATAGAGTGATTATATGCTAAAAAATCAAGCGGCACTATGTATTTGCAATTGTTGCTGGTATTTTACAACACCCATACCATTGGCCACAATGCAAATAACTGTATATGAAATACATATTGCACTATACAGAAAAAACTATTCTGCCCCTTGATTTATCAATTGATAAATTGTGTACTACTAACAAATATAAAAAAATACTAAAAGTATTTTATTATAATTTGATCATATGGATTTCTGTATTCTTTAAATCCTAAATGTTTTGTGTGATCAACCTAATCTAGGTTTATTCATGTAGGGCCATTCAACTCAGGAGCATTACCTACCTAAAACTAAACTATTTTCAAAAAAATTCTCAGCCTTTGGTAATTATGCAGATCTGGGAGAGGTTCAATCCAGGTCAGTCCCTTTGCCTCACAAGAAAATGCAACTACCTTCATGTAAAATGTGGCCGCCATTCTGGGTTACGGAAGCGTTTACACAGCAGTGGCCACGGACCGTCCTTTACGCATCCCCACCTGTGGATCAGAGAGCACTCTGGAAGTTTGTCCCTCATTCTTGTGGCTCCACACTGGCCCAAGGAGCTGTGGTATCGGATTGTGTCAGTCTGCTCAGCAGAACGCCTTGATGTCTGCCAGTCCGGCAGGACTTGCTGTCCCACACCTAAAGTCAAACCCAGCACTTTGTAAGGATATATTAAGTACTGAATCAAAAACAAATGTTCTTTATTAATAACAGTGAAATAAAGAATTGTAGTGACAAGTTCAATTTTTTTTTTTAGAAACAGCTGTGAGTGATTTGAAGTTAGTGCAAGAGTGCCAATATTATTGTCCACGATTGTAAGACCATGTAACAAGAACTTCAGAACTATTGTGATTTTCTTCAAGGCTTAGATTACATAGCAATGTTATCATTGTTTATGAATGTTTTTAAAAAAAATCTACATATCCCTAATTGCCATATAACACATACTGTAAAACTGTGATTGTGTGTGTAACAATGATCGATTGGTGAGTGATGGGTCTCAAATATCACATTTTCTGCACTGTATACATGAATCACGGGCAAAGCTAATTCTTGTCATAGTCACATCATGAGTCACATTTGCGTGTTTCTTCCAGATACATCCTATTGCCAAATAATGCCTCCCACTTAACAGATGATGGCAACTACAGTAACTAGAAGGCGTTGGCATTCACAATGTCATAACCTTTGAGTTGAAATTGTCACAAGTGGCAAAGAAAGAACCATTATAAATGTCAACTGAATCAGTTTCAAGCCACTGAAAATCCGGCGTAAAACCATGAATAGTTGATAATAGTTGACAGATAATAGTTGACACATTTTTGATTTCCCCATACCCTAGCATTGAGTTTGTGAGCTGATATAAAAAAAATTGCATTTGACAAAACAATCTGTGCCTTTTAATATAAACTATTATACACAAGTTTTGCTACAAAAAAAAAAAGCCCAACATTTGGGGTGTGCGCAGCTCTGTACAGACTGTCAAGAAGAGACAGAATCAATATATCATCTCTTATGGTACAGTCCGATCTGTATAAAAGTATCTTTTGTATTTTTTTCCAATTCTGTGCTGTCCACAGATTGAAGACTCTTCAAATTATCTCTCTATATGTATAATTTAGATTGTGCTCAAAATATTAATAGTTTACCTTAGAGGATAATTGTTTGACTGTCTGAGATCACTAAAGTCAGAATTTGACCTGGTGCTCCTCCCAATTCTGAGTTATTTTAAACAAAGGTCATTGAGGATATTTACAGTTTTCTAAATGCAAAAGTGGTGTAAACCTACATGAAACAGAACTTTCAAGTAGATAAAAAATACCCAGTGCAACCAGCCTGTAAATAATAACCAGAAATAATAAGGTACTCAATATACGTAGTAATGATTTAGTAATACATGTAACTTGCATTCACCTATTTGTTCTATTGTTTGAAATAAACACAAAAATATGGCCTCAAAACATTGTTTTAACTATCGTTTCATATCATGGGCAGACTGTGCTTTTCATGTCTCTGTCTATGAAATATAGATTTATGTTAATATCCCGATCCGAAACAATGAGGATGGATAAAAAACATTTACCAAAAACAAATGTGGGGTGTTTGTTTTGGATTGTAAACAGTATCCCAATTTGAAAATTAAATGTAAGACAGTTTGTGGTTGGAATTTACGTATATATTTCACTTAATATTTAAGGCACTGAATTTAAACATGAGCTGATAACTATAGGAAGATAGTTTATTTAGAGACTAGATACGTCTTTAAAAACAAAGGTAATTGATACCAATATGTTTTGTGTGGACTGGAAGATAGCTGCAGGATTATCCAAAAAGGTTTTTATCCTTTGTTCTCCTCGGGCTCATTATGAAAGAATTGACACGAATTGACAGCATTTTTGGCACATGACATCGATGAGTGTTACTTTGGCTGAAGAGGCTAACTAGAGTTGCCGAATCTGGATAAAAATATGTTGTGGGCGTAACATCCAGTTGACCGTCTCAACTCCTGTACTGTATCAAAACATCACTGCCCTGGCACTTAGCGTGACCGACCGATCTACCAGAAATAATGAAAAGTTGTTTATCAGGCAACGTGATTTCTCGTCATCAGTTGTTTTGATTCGGTCGAACACGGAACATTTCTGGTTAAAATCATGTGTCAGTCACGACGTAATATCCGTTACCAGGCAAACTCATATATTTTTTGTAACGCTAAAGTTGGACTTTTACCGTTATGTTAAATGTTACAACACCAACACATATTACCGTAGTTGTTAAAATGTTATGGGCGGTACAAAAGCATACGCATTAAGTAGAAAACGATGGGTTAAAATCGAACATGTTCGAGCGGGAGCCGATATGCTGCTGTGCCCTCCCTGTGCAGTTTAACAGAGTAACTAATCTCTACATCATCTGAAACACCTACACGAGATAATTTTGGCTTCGTGGGGAAATCCACACAATGTAGAATCGATGAACGTGTACAAACGATTTTTTGAAATCGGACAAGAAGGGGGCGGACACGATATATTTAGCTTACGCAAGCCTATTTGATGCAATTGACAAACTAAAATATATATTTTAAATTATAACTCAGCCTATTCTGCTAATCATATCTCAACATTTCAACACAGATATTATTTTCCGTATCGATTAACGAGCTAGTTTTGGGGTGAGTTGCATGATTCTATTCTCTCTCTCTAGTCCTAGCTTTCCCGTTTTGTGTGGGGAAATAGTTTCATTAGTTATAGCAACAGTGTGTATAGATACGGAAAAAATTATGCATTCAGCTACATCACTCAATTGTTAGATAAGATTGCTAGAGAACAGAATGTGAAGGGTAGCGCTGGTTTGGCTTCTATTGAAACCAATATGGAGGAGAGTGCCGTGTAGCGTTCGAGAGCTCGCCAGAATAGCTGCTGATCCATTATTGTCTCTATGGCTAAAGAACTAGAACCCAGTTAACTCGTAGTTTTCAAACGATACTAAATAATCTAAGGCTAACTGAGCAATGATTGCACATCGCTTAAGCCTGCTACTATTTCACCACAATGTTCCTCAACCTTAATTTATATCACGGTATTGCTGTAAGCTGTAGCCCTTCTGGATGTTGCACAGATTCAGTGATGTGCGTTTTTGCACCATCTCCTGCATGATGGCCCCAGTTATTTCGTGAGATAGCAACCACAGCGGTATCGGCGGTCAATTTACATAAACATTTAAAAATTAGAGATGCCAATGGACACCCTATCCATTTCGTGCTTCTCTCGAGCGCTGTGCTCATTGGCTGTTTGAAATTGTCTCACGCGTTCTCTTGATGAACCGGCTTTCATTATCTACCTAAATGTACAGTGCATATATCAGTGTATGTATTGTGCTATTTGGGGTTAGTAGACCTGTAATAGACATTTACTCCCAAAAGTGCCCACATTATATAAACATGTAGCTACTCATGAATAGATTTATTTTCGATATTTTTGTGTCTTGTCTATATTATTGTTTCCTGACCCCATCGCTCTTCTCTTGACGTTGACCAGGTACCATCTGCTGGTCCAACGGTCTACCTGATGAGTATGAGCGAGACTACAGAACCTTCTAATGATGCTCCCACTCTTACTGAAGGTCTTAAACATTTTCAAATAATTTCACTGTTTTGTCTGTGTGGGTTACAGTAAGGGTGTAATAGTGAAGCTGCTGTCGCCGAATGCTATATCTAACACTTTAAACAGTTGGTAATATAGTTCATTATGTGTAATTCGTTGATGGTTAAGTTTCCCATCTACCTCGAATGTGTCTCACTGGATTAGACTTGTAAAACACTAGGCTTGCTGAATACAATAGCTTAGCATTCGTAGGCTTTAAGGGTTGAATCTGTAGTTGTATCCATTTTTGACTTACTAAACAAAATATAAATGCTACACAAAAAAGTTATTTCTCCAGTGTAATGCACATACTTCCCTGTTAGTGATTATTCAAACCTTACCAAGATGACATAGCTCAGTAACATTTTGGAAACTGTTGCATTTATGGTCTGATTTTACTGTAGCGTTCATAAACAAAGTAAATACTCTCTGCATTTCCTGAAAATATGCCTAAAACACCTTGCAATGTCCATACATTTTAAGTGGTTGCACATCTCAGAACCCATAACCTTTTTTTTGCAAAAACAAGCTGGGAAGCACTATTGTTTCAGTTGCGAATTTCACCTTTAACGAAAAGTTCAGTGTAAGTGTCAACGTCAACAGAGTGGGCGTTTTCTGGAGCCGTGATTTGCTGCTCCTGCACCCACAGCCCAAAATACCCCTGCACCCACTGCCGTCATTCCCTCTGCACCTACAGCCCCCAGCCAGTCTGAGGTGACGATGACAACACAGGCTGAGAAGACGGAGGAGAAGAAGCCTGAGGATGTGGTTGCCGTGGAGGAAGAGGAGGAGGAGGAGGAGTATGTGGTGGAGAAGGTCCTGAATAGACGAGTGGTGAAAGGGAGGGTGGAATACCTTCTTAAGTGGAAAGGCTTTTCAGAGTGAGTGTACGCAATACAGAGGTGATAAGTAAATCCGAGGTGATAAGTGAAAAACCTCTTTTAAATTAGAGATTTTCTTGTGTTGGGCAAACCGGCCCTGCGCCCTTGATGGTTCGGAACATGAAAAAACTGCCACTTATGTGAACCGTAGATATTTCTACAACATTGCTGGTATTGATGATTAAGCAGAAACATTAAACTATACATTTAAAACATTAGAAATCACACACAGTGCCCATCATGATTAAGTGAAAGCACATTTTTGGAAATGTGTGCCAGTTTATTGAAAAACACTGAATTATCACATTTACTGTAAGTTTTCAGACCCTTGGTTCAGTTCTTTGTAGAAGTGCCCTTTGCAGCAATCACAGGTTCGAGCCTTCTTTGGTATGCCTCTACATGCGTTGCGCACCTAGGTATGTTAGAATCAATGGGGATTGTCAGTGAGCTGCAATCTTCAGGTGTCCCTACAGATGTTCAATGGGGTTGAAGACCGGGCTTTGGCTGGGCCAATCAAGGATATTCACAACTGTGTTCCTAAGCAACTCCAGAGTTGTCTTGGCTGTGTGCTTCAGATTGTTGTGCTGAAAGATTAATCTTTGCCCAAGTTTGAAGTCCACTTGGGATCATGTTCTTTTTCAAGGACCTCTGTATTTTGCTGCGTACATTTTTCCCTCATTCCTGATCAATCTTCTGTCTGTGCCGTTGAGAAGCATCCCCATAACATTATGTTCCCACCACCATGTTTCACCATAGGGGTGTTATTAGCCAGGCGATGAACATTGCCTTGTTTTCAACCAGATTAAGTGCTTGGCATTCTGGCCTAATAGTTTGATTCTGGTCTCATCAGACAAGATGTTTTTTCTCATGCTCTCAGAGTCCTTCAGTTGGTGACGCTGTAATATAATGTGTATATATAGTGTATATACACTGCTTTTGGGAAGTTTTAGTAAAAACTAGTGCCCTTCATGATTATATACTCCATTGTTAATTGTTATCATGAGACATGGCATTATGGGACTCTGTCAACTACTGTTATCTTGAGAAAAATATTTTTTAGGAAATTCTGGATTGACAATGTTTTTCTTACTTAATTTTTTACCTCAATTAAAGGGTTGATTTCTTTAATTTTGAGTGTACGATCAATCATATAAAATTAAAGCTTTTTGGTTTTCTTTACCAATAATTCTGGTGGGCACTGTAATCATAATTTTTTTCACTAAACAGCCTGTTCTGCTTGTGATTGCTGATCTTTGGAAAATATTATTTTACCGATTTGTGTACTAATGTAATATTTGGAAGCACAATAACCAGCAAAGTTTTCAAAATGTCTGTCAGATAAACAGATGGCCTTTCTAATTACAGAACCACAATCTCAGTAAGAAGGGGCAGGAGACTCACATGCCACATTGAACACACACACACAAAAAACTCTTACACTCCAATGCAGTTTTCAAGTTCAATTAACACTGCTCTTTGTTTTGTCAGTGATGACAACACGTGGGAGCCAGAGGATAATTTGGACTGTCCTGACCTGATTGCACAGTTTCTGCAGAAACAGAAATCAGCCCATGAGTCTGTAGGCAAGAGGAAGTCTGCAGGGCCTAGCGCGGAAGGGGAGGAAAGTCGACCCAAGAAGAAAAAAGACGATGTAAGTCAGTACGAAAAAAGCACATACGCGAGTGGAACGGTCTGCTAGTTTCTCGTTCGTTGACTATTTATAATCCCACTGTGCTTTAGCCAGAGAAACTAAGGGGCTTTGCTCGAGGCTTGGATCCAGAAAGGATCATTGGTGCCACCGACTCAACTGGGGAACTCATGTTCCTCATGAAATGGTTGGTATGACCCTTATTTGCCCATTTTTGGTGTCTACCTTTACATACACTGGTTAATACAGCTCATCATGCAGTAGGAGCATGTCATTTCAAAACGTGTACCTGTAAGTTCCCGTGAACCTGCTCTTTTTGTCTATCATGTATGGTGTGGCAATTAAGTTGATCTATTGTCTTCCGTCTCCTTCAGTTTTGCGCATCCTGACCCGTTTCATAGTGTCACCACAGCCCACGAACTAACCACAAACCTTTACCGAGTCCTCCACTAACTCGTGGTTCTCTCCACCTGGCTCGGTCTTGTAGGAAAAACTCTGATGAAGCAGACCTGGTTCCGGCTAAGGAGGCAAACGTGAAGTGTCCACAGGTGGTCATCTCCTTCTATGAGGAGCGACTCACGTGGCACTCTTATCCCACCGAGGAGGAGAAGAAGGACGACAAGAACTAGCCACTTGGAGAGATGTGAGGTGTCAAGCTGGTTCTGAAGACTAAATAGGTAGTCTCCAGGGCGTATGGGGCTCTAGACAGAGGGTCTGAGACAAGCAAGACAGCATTTGGACTCCCTTTTTGGCGTATTATCACCCATCAGGTTCCACTATCTGGATATATCAGTCAATACAGGCTAGGTGTTCTCGAGGAAACACAACCTTGGAAGAAATATATAATGCAGTGTTAATTTTGTAAGATTCACTCCGGTGATGGTTTATTTGGATACTACAAGATAATTTTCACACAGCACTTGACTGAGGTCCAGGTCTTTTTGCTATGACATTACTGTAAAGTGGAGATGTGTTATCATTCATAGTCTTGTGAACAAGATAATGGTGCCATTTTGTCTTTTAACTTAAATGTTTTGTAGCTTTTAGTGCAAAACAACATTAATCTTTGCTTATTTTGTGAAGGTTTAATTAGTGTACGTAGGTGCAAAAAAACTATTGAAATCCTTTTTTACTTTGCTCATTTGTCCATCGTATCATTCTAACATTTTCATGAACAGGTCTTGCTTGTCTGTTTTTGAAGAATAAACCACTTTTTGTTAGAATTATGTGTTGTCTCAGTCTCATTCTGACAGAGATTGCTTTAGCTTCAAGTTACTGTAAATAGTTGGATTAAAGGCCTAATGTATTAATCTTCACAAAACCCAATGATCACACATCATATTGCTCGTTTTATGGACACATTTTACCCAGTACTTTAAATGATACAGTCACAGATGAAAATAAAAACACTTTATTAATCAATAAAATAACAATCCCAGATTGCCAGCAAATATTTCAAAGTAAACCAAAAAAAACAGCACAACCAAACTCAAAGCAGGAGTAAGAAGGCTGTGCAAAACACACTAAGACAAACTACAGAAAAAGTATGACAAAACACAAGAAACATATAAATATTTACAGAACAAACAAGACAACTAACTAAAGCAGTGCACTCATTGTAATAATAACTTAGAGGGCTTTGCATTGTGTTGCAACGCAAGTTCATGTTTTCATGTCTGAATATGTTGCTTTCTCAAGTACAAGGACAAACGCAAATGATTTTCCATTTCCTGTGGAAATATTAGTATAGCATGAACCATTTGATTAAAAGCAATGTTTTTACTTGGCTCTCCTCTGAGGGTAGTGATGATAAGAACTAGTAAAGTTATGTGGATGAATAAGAACATGGGACATTCAGGTCAGTGTAGCAACTTGGTTCATTTCCCCTTCACTGTAGATTTGAATTTGACAAATGTATTCAAACTCCCAGTAAACCTTCTCAGCTGCAGTAAATGGCCTAATGATATTTTTGGTTATGGGTACATGCTAAAACACAATTTTGACCCCAATAAAACACACAAGCTCAGGCAATAGCACTTCCACTGTTCTGAAAACAGTCTGATAACCTTTGTTCTCAAAACCCTTGAATATAGAAATGTGCTTGTGAAATAAAGGCATTAGAAAACAAGGTGCTCACTACACATTCTGCTTGTCAGTTCACTCAGTTCGATTCAATTTGTTTATTTTTCTAATGACACAAACGTATGATGGTAAACTAATGCGGCTGACAAGGCTATTCATTGTTTAAAACCAACTCTTGTCCATATCAGATAAACGACAACATTCCTAAAGTAACTCTTTCAAAGTCTACCACACTCTGCAATTATGGAATAGCCAAACTGTCACAGTTAAAGCATATCTTGGTCATCTTACAAGAAAACAAACCAATCCTATGTTATCCAGTACAGATGGGTGCATTTTATTGTAATGAACAGGGTGACACTTCCCAAGGGTTGCAGTTCATACAGTATTTCCTGCCAAGACGGCCTATCACACAATCAGTACTGTGAGATTCCCTGGCCTGTAACCTTCCTGCAACGAGGTTACAGGCTCAAAACAGGGTACGTGATGCAATTAGGGCAGGATGTAGACCGAAGACGAAGCCAGACATCTAACCTAGCCCGTTCCGGAGAGAAAGAGGATGTGCGGGAAACTAAAAGAACCGGCAGAGCTCATCCTTTAACCCGCGGCAGAGACATGGCACAATGCATACAGCCAAGCCTTCGAATGGCAAATTACAGTGCTACGCATAGATATCCAGAAGCCGATACAATTGTAATGCAGTGTGTGCCTTCTTCCCCCCCATTGTCCCATCTCTTCTACTTGTCATGCTCCACCATCATGGCCAGCTCAACAATGTTCTCCAAGCTCCTCTTCTCTGTGTTCCAGTGTCCTAGTTCCACGTCAAACGGCATTCAATCTGCTCAAGGGACTCACAAGTCGATGACATGGTCCTATCAAGGACTGTGTTTTTTTTTTTTCTTTTTGCATTACAATCACATTTTGAATGAGTGCTGTGTCAGACTACCTAGACATTTGCCTAGAAAACAAGTGAAGTGCGCCATACAAATTTGGTTAGTATCGAAGATATGGTATCCCAGATGGCAAACTTGCTTTTCGCCCGTCATTATCTAAACCCTTAAAACCTCCTGGCTCCATCTTAAGGTTCTCTCTGCTTTCCTCTACATGTGAAACTTCTACTTGCTCCAGAAACAGTCACTCCACCAATCACTTCAAGACCCAAGCAAGAAATCTGGTTTTACAATCCGCTCAAAGCAAACTAACAATGGCCCAGAATTTACACCTGGCTTTATGTTGACTAAATGTTTGTTTTTCTCTGACTTCACTTGGTACCAGTCCCTTCCCTTGATAACATGACTGATTTCCTTTCTCTTCACAGGCCTGGTGCCACACAGGATCCAGACAAGTCTTTCAACCCCTTCTTTTCCTTCTTCATTCCTTATTTCCATCTAAACAATAAATTCTGTATTCAAACAAAGAATTTCTGCTTCAAAGTTGTTTTCCAGAGAAAACGCAGGAACCACAAAAGAAAAGGAAAAAAACTAATGCAGGAAGAGTAGTTAACAACACTATTTTTCTCCTTACAATAATCTTCTCAAAGAAAAAAAGACCTCTCTTGCGTCTGCAGAAATCTTTCTTAGTGATTTTAGCAGAAATAAAGAAAAGGCAGTAGTTTGCCCCTCACTTCTTTTTGTCCTTTTGTTTCTTGTCAGGCTTGCGGGTCTGCTGGTCTGTCATGCTGCGGGGCATGACCAGAACGCTGCCGTCGGCACTATACTGGAGTGAGTATTCGCTGGGGGCGTAGGGCCGGCCCTCCTCATCTCGAAGCTGGGTGAACACCTCCTGATAGAGGCTTTGCACTTTCTGCTTCATCTGTCGAATAGAGCGGATGAACTCCATTTTCTCCTTCAGCAGCCTTGCCTTGTCACGCCTCAGGTCGTGCACCCCTTGCTCCAGATTGATGATGGTATCCAGCTTGCGCTTGCGGCAATTCTGGGCAGCCATCTTGTTCTTCCCACGTCTACGAATGTCGCGAACAAGGGCCAGCTGGGCCTCGCTCAGGTGGTGCTTTGACAGAAGCTCATTAAACTCCTCCACAGGCAGATGAATGATCTTCTCGTTTGAGAAGGGGATCTTCATGGCCCGAGCCCGGCGCTCGTCACGACTCGACTGTTTGTCCAGGAAGTCCTGTTGGGGCTGAAGCTTTGACTGCTTTTCACGACCCATTTTCTTGCCAGTGGGAATCGACAGCTCCGGGTGTTCGTCAAACGATGAAGACAGTGGCAAGTTGTATGAGTGATTGTGGTTTACGTTGTCAAGCTGAGGGAGACCATTGAATTGGGAGGGGTCCTGGTAGCTCATTCGGCAGAGCTTGTTGAACTCTGGTTGGTAGCCCCCCACAGCACCTTCTTCTGGTTCCACTGTGGCCGACTCAGAATCAGTGCTGTATCCAACAGCCCCTTCCTCCGAGAAGGTGGCAGATGTGGAAGAGGAGGAGGCAGTGGAGGAGCAGGAGGTCTCAGAGCTGCTAGGGGAGGCCGGGCTGTGACTGGAGTCTAGAGAGAGGCCAGAGTCTGAGTCAAGTTCATCCTTCAGCTGAGAGGTCTGGGCCTGGCTGAAGCCCTCCTCCATCGCCAAGTCCAGCAGGCTGATCTCATCCAGCATTGACTCCTCCAGCAGACTGCTAAAGGGATCTGGCAAAACAGTGGTGGACGTAATGTTGTTGGTGCTGTTCAGGGGTGGGGGAAGAAAGAGTCCGGTCAGGTTGGTGGATCCGAATGTGGAGTTGACGTTAGAGGTGTTAGAGGAGGAGGACATTCTCAGCAAGGGTGGGCGTGGGGTGCTAGTGGCATCAATGTCTGGATTAAAAAGTGTGGGAAAGTCCTGGCTGCAACTGGGGAGGGAGGCCTGGTGAAGGCTGACATCTTGGTGGATAAGGGTGGAAGAGCGAGTAAGTCCAAAGCTTTCACCCGAACCAGAGTCGGTTGTGCTTCCACTGTTATTGGCACTGTTGGAAGTGGTGCTGAGGAAGGAGTTCTCTGAGGTGTTGTTAACCTCCATCTCCTTTAAAGAAAACGAAAAAAAACCTGGTTAGAGAACATGTAAATAAAGAAGAAATCTGATCGCAGAACCATTTGTGATTAAAGTGTGAGTACAAACCTGTAGCTCCATGATAGCCATGATGTCTTGCCACTGCTGCTCCAGGTCCAACTGGGGCACAGGTTGGGGCAAGGAAGGAGGCAGTGACAGCCCCTGAGATGTGGAGGGGGCTTCGTCATTGGCCACCGCAAGCTCAGCTGTGATTATAGGAGCTGGAAACTGATAAGAGATGCTCACCATAAAAAAGCCTTTCACAAAACGTTTTACATTATATTAGACGATAAAGTTGATCTACAATTTCTCAAAAGCATTGCATGTTAAATGCCACCTATGTCAGAGATCAGGCTTTGAGATCACCTACAAACGTCTTTACCTCGGGAGATTCCTCTCCGAACGGGAAGGTGGCCTCCAGCAGCCTCAGGCATTCCTGCAGAGACAATGATGTCTGGGAGCCAAGGCCCGAGAGCTGGGGGAGGGGCAGACAGCACAGGAGTCACTCCCTTTGCTTTTAACTGCAATGGACACAGGATCACGAAAAAACACAATCCACTCCCTTAGCTACCTGCTCCGGGATGCTCTCCCCGGTCTCTCCATCCACATGCGGAGCCTCCTGAAGGTTCACACCGTTCCTCCAGCTCTCTTGTGCCTCGCCTCCTCCCTCCTTGTCCTCTGGGCTGGGCTTCTCTGCCTCAGACTCCTTCGGGCGGTTGCTGTAGTTGAACACTTCTCGTCCCGCGCCGAGGTCGATATCCTGTCGCCACAGGATGTCAATCAAGTCAATGTCCTTAAAAATAAATGCCGGATGAGAAAGATGTTAGGAGTGCAAAGAAAAGATGAGGGCTTGATTGGGTTGTACAACATATTTTTGCCCTTCTAACTGAGAAAATATTACTTGACTAATAATCAATAATCAAAGATGCCTAAAGCTGCGATCCTGCTGGTTTTACATTCTGATATTTAAATATACAATGAAAATAATGGACTGGACTGTCACTGGACTTTCCCGACTTTTGTTGCATTATGTTGGATTGAAAAGGATGTGATTATTCAACAACAAAATATTTTTATATCAAATAACTTCAGGAGCATTATGTATCTTCACAAATCATAATTTCCAGGTAGACATATTATTTAAAACTGACAACTACTCCATCCATGTTTAAAACATCCAAGGTCACTCAGTATTGTATTTCAAGCACAGATTCAACTTCATAGACCAACAAGCTGGTTCAAAATCCAAAGGTCACCATGAGCCAAAGGTCACCATGAGGTCAGCAGTGGTTTAATTACAGCTGGTGTTGAGCTGGACTGAGGATGGACAAACAACACTATAGTAACTCCACAATAATGTCAGAAACATCAGTAAAATTACAAATATAGAGAAGACAAATCCCACAAGGTTGCATCCTACAATCAAGACAGTGCTGAAGGAACACTGGGAAAGGAAATGCGGGGAATGATCAATGTATTGGCCTCAAAATGCAAAGCTTCTAATACATCCTACAAAGTACAAGTCCCCAAACCGAGGGCTACCTTATTCCGGGATGCGGGACAGACACTGTAGCCCAGTATGTACTTTACAGGCTGCAGTGGTAACAGGCTGGAGAACTTCAGGAATACATTTTTTGCTTTATTACAACTTATGGCAAAACAGAGACCCATTTCTTTTTTTGGGGGGGGGGGCGGGTCGAATTATTCTAGGCTATAAAAACCACATCAATTGTTGCTTGTTCAACTTCATTGTTCATTCATCACTCGCCCATGTTTGGTCTCCCAGACGGAAGCTGCATGTGCTAAGTCTAATAAATTTTTTCTCATATTTACAACCCTGTTTCCAAAAATGTTGGGACGCCGCGTAAAATGCAAAGAAAAACAGAATACAGTGACGTGCAAATCATTTAGCCCTATATTTCATTGTAATAGTAGCAAGACAAAATCAAACGTTAAATCACCTCTTAAATCATGTCCAGTCAACACAATTTTCCACAGATGGACTCCAATCAAGTAAAGAAGTCTCAAGGATAATCAAAGAACATAAGAGTGATTAAACAACCAACATCACAACAAAGATCTCCATCTCAAAAATAGACACTTGGATAGAAACACCCTTTTCAACAGGACAATAACCAACAACACACCAACACTCGAACTGCTCACCAAGAAAACTCCTTAAATGTTCCATAGCAGACAATTAACAGTTACGTTTTCCACTCTCCAATGTCACACTGTCTATCTCCATACTAAGGTCCAAAAAGTGCTCTTACGGCCTTGCCTCGTTGTAGCCATTTGCGGTAGGCTTGGGAATGATTAAGGCAGAGGTGTGAGCTCCGAAGCGCCTCTTACCAAGCCACTCTTCCTCTTCCCACTGCTCACCTCTACCTGGAAGTACTCGCCAGCACCTATGCATTCATACCAACAACCATCAATTCGCTTTCAGGCCCCCAGTCTACCAAAAGGCGTCGCTAGAGCACGGCAACCTTGTCCTGTATACCAAGTCTGAATGGCCCTGGGCCAGTCTGCACTGCAACATGAAAGGCCTCTAGGGACAACATTGTTGGTATGCTGTGATCCGGATTTAAACCTCCTGGTTGCAAAGATTCAAGTTAAGGTTGTTGTGCAGAGCTCTTAGACCTGCGGGGGGGAGGGGGGGCTGTAATTGCTAACCAGTACTGACTGAAGAAGGTTAATAGATATCTAATCCAGGTAATGTGTAATTGTAAATACACATTAGAATTTCTCATCTACTTAGTGAAGATAATTGACAATTTTCTTTTTGTATATTATTCAAAAAAATTATGGAATTAATTCCATTTCAAATCTGCTTTGTAACAAACTGTGATGATCCACAGGAGTGAGTATTTAACAGTGCACTGTAGGTCAACATCTACAAGTCAGACCATGTCATTTAGAGCTACGTCCAATCATGCAACTGTAGCCAACTAATTACCATAAAAACATGTGATCCAGTGGGACAGTTAGTTCACTAGGGAACATAACAATGGCTTAGGGTGTGGCCCAAAACCACACTGCCTCCGAGGGATGAACTTGATGATTCCACTGCAATGCCATTATAATAACACAAACAGAACAGATTAAACAACGCCGGAGAGATTGGGACTCAGCAACGTTTACACCGCGGACAGACGGCTAAACGCAATAAGCTGAGAAACCGGCTTGTGCCTAGCTGACTACATCGGAGTACGCGATTTACGACAGAACGTCGACTGGCGTGGGGACACAGCGAAGCGCCGATGTCACATCAAATGTAAACACGTGCTCGTCATCAGGTGCCGAGAACCATTGTGTCTCTCGTAACCCTACAGTGACGTCAAAGCTCAGCTCGAGCGAGCCTTCGTCCCGGTAATTCCTGTACGTTACAATATGCCCTCACCAGTTGAGGTGAGATCATCGCATGCTTTTCCTACCTCTTTGGTGAGGTCATCATTGCCGTCCCTGTTGCTCTGCTCCTGGATGTCCTCGGTAGCCACGGCTCCCAGGGTGCCGTCCTCTCCACTCAGCTCATAGGTTGCATCAGGCGCTCCGCCGCCCCCCCCTCATTGCCGGGGCTTCTGGGTTGTTCACGTCCTCCAGGCCAGCGCCATTGTCCAGGGTGAGGCTGGGGCTGGACTGGCCGGCGGCAGACACCACAGTCTCAGGGTCGCGGTGCACCAGCCACGCGGTCAGCTCCGCGCTGGGCACCGACAGGCGATCCAGCTGGCGCACTTGGTTCAGCAGCCGGCGGGCGGTAAAGAACTGGTCGAGGTCCACACTCTTGGGATGGATGCCATACCCGTCCAGCGTGTTGCGGAGGTTGTGGAACTGTGTCTGGGTGTAGGCCGAGCTGGGGCCCAGGATGATCTCTCGCAGTGGGGGCAGCTGGCTGCTTAGGTAGCTATCCACGTCCACCCGCACCCCAATAAGACTCAGGAGGATGGTGAACTGAATCAGGCCCTCTGTGAAGTACTTTTTCAGGTAAAGCATTTCTTTACAAAGGAACAAAAAGTGAAAGAAAAAAAAGAAAAAATAAAGTAAAAATAAAAACCAGGGACAAACTAGACTGCTGCTATAGTTTATATTGAGATACAGACGGGGGATGAAGAATCGATGTGTGAAAAACGCAGATGTGGCAGAACAGAGGGACTTTTGGGACTTTCTCTTGTAGCAGTATTCTGCAGAGTTAGTTGTTAAAATGTGACTAGAATGGAGAAGGTTCTGTCCGTTTTGTGCACATCCAATATCAGCCAGTCAAAGGGGTCAACTGTGTTTTAGGGGCAGGTTTCGGTCTTTCCCCATCAGTACGTCCTTGCATACCTGCAGAGTGAGTGAGCGAGCGAGATAGAGAGACAGTCAGATTAACCCCACCCATTGTTGGAACTGAGGCCTTTAAAATTTTATGACAGGTTAAAGAAATTTAAATAGTGCAGTATAAAAGTAAAGGATGCATGTTCTTCTTTACAAGCTTGTGTACTATCATCTGATTTATCTTAGTTGCCAATAACATTGCAAGACTGGGGGGAAAAAACTATATAACACAGCACATTTTTTTGACCAGATAAAACACGAGTATGACATCAAATGTTGAAATAAACAGAATCTCAAAAATGTACCAGTCTTGTTAAACCAATTAGTTCAATATTCACTACTTGAATAGCCAAACACACACACAAACTCAAAAACAAAAAACAAAGGCAGAGCAAAAACAATGAAGGAGAGAAACATACCCCACATATTTAAATGGAAGGTAACAATAAGCCATTTAACCATTGCAACTCCATTTTCTAGAGAGCCCCAATTCAAACATTGATGAAAACCACGAATTTAGCATACCAACCAGAAACTGCACAATAACTAAAATGAATCACCTAGGCCAGTGCATGACAGATATAGATCAAGTTAGTTGTGAAGGTGAAAGAGGGAGGGTCTCGGGTTCTTCTCCACCAGTAGCTAAGCTTCATTTTTCCCATTCCTAGTAGCGGTCTCCTTCTGGTCCCTTTTCTTTTCGATATCTGAATCTTACCTATGTGTCACTTAAACAAAAACGGTTACATAAAACAAATATCAATAAAACGACGCCACAGTACATCTGTCAATTACGTTACTAAAAACATTATAGCCAGCATCTACCGGTATTTCTCGTCCAGAGCGATATGATTATATTAACGCTCACTTCCGCTATTGCTATCAAGCAACCTCCCTAGCAACAAGTGGCGCAGTAATGACTGACAGGATACCATACCATTCACAAACCAAGGATACGATCATAACATGTGATTCACACACATTGTAGCCAATTGTGAAAATATGAAGGCGGGATTTTAAGGGCACAGCAACCGGGTTACGGGGAAGAGAATTGCTAAAATGTAACTTTAATGTTAATGTATTTTAAACGATGTTTTGCATTGTAGTTATCAAATGCACATACAAGAAAATTATAATGTATCCGCCAACATTCAGTTGCTTGTCCAGAAAAATCTAAATAACTACAAGTACAGATGTCAATATATTTGCTAACGTTAAAAGCTAGCTAGCTAACTAGTTGTATAGTTTACGTTAGCTAGCAAAAAGCTTATTTTTTATACTTACGTGTCAAGCTTTTATATATCTGTCAATATGCCCACACGTCGGCCAGCTTCTATAACCATTAATCGGATCTAGGAGAGTGTTCTTATATGTTTTATTAGCATCACACAATTTCATTATCCACCCTCCTTTTCCATTGAATGGCCCACCATGACTTGCAATAATTTCCAACTTGCTAGCTAGCTAGCAGCGGCGCGACTGACACCTAAACACGCTCCTCACAGAGCATGCGTAGAACATTCTAGGGTGCAAACATTATAATCACCTCACCGAAAATCTCAGTGTATCCCTTTACAATTATTGTTATTAATGTAAACAAAAGAGTAATGTTATATTACATATGCATCAATTATGTACATTCACATTACAACCACATGCCTTTTCTATGAATTGATTACTTGTGGGATACACTTTTTTAAAATGGCCTTTAAGAGTGCCTTTTCTGTGATCTGTTTCACAATGTGTATTTCATTTGTTTCCTTAAAAGAAATCTTAGAAAGAAAATATATCGATTTTCAGGTATATTCTATACTCTTAATCTTTATTAATCTTTTAATATTCATTTAGCCATATAAAATGTGAGGTTTTAAATTTTATGCTGTCTTTTATGCTAAATGTATTTATATTATTTATATTATTTATTTATAATGTAAAGCACATTGAATTGCCCTGTATATGAAATTTGCTATAAAAATAAACTTGCCTTGCCTTCAAGATTAACTGTCTCACACAGTGGCTCTCAAAATAATTCAGACCCCTGGGCTTTTCCACATTTTATTGTGCTTCAACATGCAATCAAAATATATGCAATAAGCAGTTTTTGACACTGACCAACACCAAAAAAAAGTCCATAATGTCAAAGTGAAAAATGTAAAAACAAATTGTATAAACAGAAAACAACAGATTGCATGAGCATTTACTGCCTTAGCTATGACACTTGAATTAATTGTGGTGCAACCAGTTGTCTTTAGAAGTCACACAATTAAGTTGAATGGAATCCACCTGTTGGCAATCAAAATGTTTCACATTATTTCAGGTTACATACACCTGTTTCTGGCTCCCACTGTTGGTTTTGTACAATTGCTAACAAAACTACATCATCAAGAGGAATTAACATTCAAAGCAAATCTGGAATATGGTTCTTTGAAAGCATTCAAAATATATCCTGGAGTACAGTGAAGTCCATTAGAAGAAATGAAGAGATACAGCATTTGCCTTGACCTCCCTTACAAATGTGGTCAGCTCTAGAAAAGCATATGACACTTGTGAACATTGTACCCACAAATGTACTCATGTTAAGAGAGTGGTTAAGCAAGAGACCGGACCTTTAAATGTTTATATTGAATCTTACCGACATCTATTCACAATGTCTTTGAAACTGTGTGTATGAGCTTTGTAATGATAAATTGTCATGTTTTACTTTGTAGAAAGCTATTTAGGATGATGCAAAACATAGTCCCAAGTCAATTTGTCCTTATCTGCTCCAACTATGGAAACAGGAGTACAGTAAACAATGTTATTCACGGCAAGAAGGAATGAAAGTGGGCTTAGATTTCGATAGATTTGTGGGTGTATATTTTAAACAAGGCAATACTATAAGTATATAGTTTTTTATAACTGATTTCACAAATTGTCTTGGTCTAATTTTTCAGAACTCTAAACAGAAATCCAAAAATTGCGCACACACAATTCCTCATACGTCCTGCAAGATGAAACACTGCATTCCGAATATCATACACATCTCAAAAACATATCATCACATCTCAAAAAAGTATTTGCATCAAATGGCAAACACGTTTCTCACAATAGTACATTTTTGGATATACCATGTACACACTGCTCTAAGTCTAATGCTCTTCTCGCTTTTATAGGCTTTTATGTACATTTCCATAGTGTTCTAGAGTGAAAGTAATCTGCTGAGAGGGATTGAAATGTACACAGTAAAAACCAATGCAATTTTCCAAAATATTACAGTAGTACAGTGCTGTACGGCATACAAAAAACGTGGGCATTTGTACAGAAACCAAAAACATGTAAACCAAAAGCAGAGCAAAGAAAAATATTTTCTCTTGCCAAATAGCAAGGGAAGAATCTCCTAGAGCGGTGTATCCAACCTTGGACAGAGGCAGCGTCTCTGTCCCTTCATGCCTCCTCCTCTGCCTGAAGAAACGACATGCGGGCATAGGGTGGACGATCGTACACTTTCCAGCGCAACATAGAGAAAAATTCCTCAAAAGGATTTAGAAAAGGTGAATGTGAGGGGAAGGTACACCACTGTGAACTGTGGATGGGAGGCAAACCAGTTTGGGACCAGAATAGGCTGGTCAAAACCTACATTGTCCCATATTATCACACATCTGGGTCCGGATTTTGATCTGGAACAAGCATATTGTGAATTGCTTCCAGAAAAGTAAGCAAATGGGTGGTGATGAAAGGACCAAGTGTGGCATGGAGGTGGAGCACACCTTGTTGTGAATGATGGCAACACATATGGTCACATTTCCCCCACGCTGTCCAGGGACATTGATAATGGCCTTCTCTCCTATTACATTTCTCCCCCTGCGCCTGGTTTTGGTGAGGTTGAAGCCAACCTCATCCACATAAATGTGTTCATGGAGAATTGCAAATCCATCTCCAATATTCTCTGTAACTCTGGCTCTGTATCTGCAGGTACTGGACGTAGTGTCATGTACATACATCCACAGTCACGTTGCAGATCTTTGACCCTGTCAGAGTTTCTCTCAAATGGCACCCTGTACAGTTGTTTCATTCTTTAATGGTGCCACTGGAGGACGCATTGCATCTACGTTGCGGAACACTGCTGCATCATTTAGGACAGTGGTTCCCAACCAGGGGTACTAGGACCACTGGGGGTACTTGGCCTCTCCACAGGGGGTACTTGAAAACACTCATGACACCATAGACTTACTAGTGAAATTAACATGAGGGGGTACTTCAGGGGTACTCAAAGCAGTGCAAAAACATTTTGGGGGTACAGTAACTGAAAAAGGTTGGGAGACACTGATTTAGGATATGGGTTGCCACTGTAAATTATGGTTGTCAAGGTAAACCGACTCAAGTTGGGCTGTACTCTCAGTCCAGCGAAATGCAGAGAACTAGCTTATAGTTTTGCAGACTTGGTGTGTGCTCTATTGAGTGACAGGTTTCACACATCATGTGACGTAAACATTTAGTAGAAGTTTAAAAAAAACTGTAACAAAGTAAAATGTAAGCATTAATCAAAGAGGTAAGCAAAGACGATACGCATGACCTAAAGTCCAAAATCCAAATCTATGCTACAAAGGGACTGTGGGGGGAGGGAGTGTACATTAACCACATTCTGCACAGGAAAGAACCATCCCTCAATGACCACCTTGTATAAGTTTGAATTTTGAATTGAATTTCAAGTTGTTGGACCAATCAAATATCCTTCCACTCAGATATTCAACCTATGCATGTTATATCACTGCTTTACTGTGGTGACAGAATGGGGGATGGCAACAGTTCCTATGCCATCACAAAATACATCTTTGTTTATCGTGTTGTTTACTGACAAGGGTATTCAATCCCATCTATACAGCTTAAACATCAGTTAAAGTTCGGAAAATATATCTGTGATAGAATTATGACCGGAATGAACACCATGAGAGATCCAACAACGTCCTTATTGCAGTTATCTTTCTTCAGCAAGGAAATTGAAGACGTGTGAATAGTCTAAGCATGTTTAACAGGGTATGTGTGTACTCTGACCACACCAGCCAAGAGAGAGATTTTGAGGCTGAAGCGATCAGCAACCGAGCAAGTGACAAAAGAAAAGGACATTAGGCCAGTTGCCTTGGCAACCTTAGCCTTTTAGAGGCCCAGCAAAACCCATCATCTCTCCACCGGACAAGAACATCAGTATGTTGATAGGAGTTTTGGAGTACAATGAATTCAATCATATTATCGGATTGACACAGAACCTACTATGGTACTCAAAACAGCCTCAGCACCTAGCTGGGTGACACATGTTGACCTATTCGTGCACAAACGCTCACCACACGCCAGCTATGATGCGAAGAGACTTACGGTTTAGGCGAGATGTACCGATTAAGACTGAGGAAGATGATTTAGAGGCCATGATGGTAATAGGGCCAGTTTGGGTTAACATCAATACTCTTACATTAAGTGGGATTGGTCTATGCCTACACCAGCATATTCAATTCAGTCAGCATAGAGATTGTCATCTCAGGCCTTCCAGCACCACAATGTTAGCAACAACTCCCAACCCTGCTTTGTTTCAGAGGTGAACCAGCTGTAAGAAGCAGTGATTTACTGTTGGATTTCTACAAGACAAATCAATTTAGCTTAATAATGAGAAACTTGTAACATACATGAAAATGATTCTACTATCATACTGTGTGACTCAACTTATTTGTCCTGACCTATAAGAAAAGAGAGACGCTAGAGACAAAAAAGAGATGGAAAGTTAGGAAATTTTCATGAAAATAGCATGGATTTTCCTAATCCTCTCATTTCAACAGACTTAGTAAAAATAAATGTTGTGCTTTGTGTGATTTTAAAAGAACCCCCTCATGACAGCTTCACAGAATAATGTGTTCTTCAGTCCCATGCAAACATTTCAGCCTTCTCACCATCCTGTTTATTCCTCTCTTGAGATTCATTAATGCTAGCTTCTCAATCACGCCATCCAAATTAGTTTCACAAGAGCGATTACATAGCTAGCTGCCCGGGGGTGAACAGATGACTCCACGGTCGAATCAGAGCCTCCAGCTGCAACCTGATGTTTAGATCAGTGTTTCCCAACACTTGTCCTCCAGTACCCCCAACAGCATATATTTAGGTTGTAGCCCTGGCCAAACTGTAAGCAGGCCCGTCCCAAGAGCAAACATTTTGGACGGGCATTGGATTTCCATGGGCGAGTATGTTTATCCTACTTACCAATGTAATTTCAGCATGAGTGAGGGATGAAAAGCAAATAATTTTAGCAGGCATAGCTTGCTGAGGCTAAGCCTATATAATAGCAAAATACACCTCTGTCAATCAAACATGAAAGCTTTTAGTTACTGCAGTAGTTACACATTCTTTGTAGATTACTATTTAATAAAGCACATCTATCGCATTTGCAGATGAAGGCAAGAGAGCTACATTCCTAAAGGTAATTAGTTAAGTACAGTACTGGGAAGCATCTTACCAAATCTATTTTTGGGGTCAAAGCATTCTTGCTAGAGGGGCATTCCCCCCCCCATTGCACCCAGGGCTGGTTGTAAGATCTTACTCTTAATCTTTAGGACACTACATGGCCTTGGCTCCTTTCATCTTACACACGCTCACATGCTCCGCCCGTACAACGCAGAGATGGCAGTCTTCTCCAAACCAGCTGGTCAAAACCAAGGCTGAGGACAGCGTTCTACCTTGGCCAGCGATTTCAATTGCACTTAGTTCTCCACCCACCATCATGCCTGGTAACATTTAAAAATCAACAATGCCATCGTCACAGCAACACAAACCTTTCCATCAAATAAAACATTTATTTTTTTTTAACGACAATGAAAATCTGTGTCGTACAGCTACACGTTGACTCCCATCAAATTGACAGGCCGGTTGTTGTATCGTCTGGAAATGTCAGCTGAGATCTGTAAAACACACCGTAAGTCAGAGGTTAGGTGGGTCCCAAACGTGCCTGCCCCATTTCACTCCCACAGACAGAGACAGACGGTACCAGTTTCTGGAGCTGGTGGGTGCGCTCAATCAGCAGGTCGATCCGGGGCTCCAGGGAAGCCTGCTCTTCCAGGGCTTCCTGTCTCCTCTCAGCCAGCGTGGCCTGCTTCAGCAACAAGATGTCTGCCTGCTTCAGCTTCTGCCTCAGGACCTCAGAAACACGCTCCACATACCTGTACACACACACAGACACAAACACACACACACACACACACTCAGCATGGGAATTGTCCCTGAACCCCCTATCAGGGAGAAGGGAAAAGCAGGAAAAAGCAGACCGTTTCAGTGGCGTGGTTATTGCTCACCGGGGCGACGCCTGGATCATGAAGAGGTGCTGCATTCGTTGGTTGGTCAGTCTGTCCAGCAGGTGGCGCACCTCGGCCAGCATCTGCTGGACCTGCTGGCGGGTCTGCCCCTGGATGACGGAGGGGGCCAGCTGGAACTGGCTCATGGCCACCACGTTACCCTCCTCGCCCATCTCTGTCAGTCGCTGGGCCAGGAACACCTCCAACTGCACGGCACACACAAGCGCACTGACTGACTGGGCTCTCGGGCACCAAGCACCAACAAGCACCAAGATCAACTCACCACGTATACTGTACTCAATACCATGCATTTCAAGTGAAATAAATCACAGGGAGACCGAATGTGCAAAAATCTTTCTATGGATTTGCTCAGCAGCAACGGAGTGTACCTCCATCAGCTCGTCGATGAACTGGGTGCGGGTCTGTGGGATCTCCAGTAGAGACAGAGCGTCCTCCCCCCTGGCCAGGCCCTCCGGACCTGGACACAACACCCGAACACAGACACCACATTATTACCAGTTCCATTTCAAAGGCTTTTTGTGCAGCCATCTCACAACACATCGTAGAGCAGAGGTGACAAACCGGTTCCACGGAGGGTCAAGTGTCTGCAGGTTTTCACTCTCACCTTGTACTTGATTGATTAAATAGGTTACTAATTGGTTAGTTTCTACCCTCACCTGGTTGTTCAGGTCCAAACTGGAATCCAATTTAAAGGAAAAACCAAAGACCTGCAGACAATCTGCCCTCCGTGGAACTGTTTGGACACCCCTGTCATACAGTATATTTATGGTTTGGAGTTTTTATTCTGGGGTAGTTAATAAAATACTTACAGTCTGTGCCCATGTCTACAATCTCAATTTCTACAGGGGTTTCACTCTCACCCCAATCGATGCCTCCTGCATCATTGTCCTGTGGGAGGGGGGGTGAGGGGCATTAAAAGAGACAGTGGCCTAACGGCACAGATATAATTAAGTGAGCAAGTGAATAAGCAACACAGGAAAAAAAGAAAGTTTCAGCACAAAACCAAAGTTCTCTTTAGTCTTGCCTCAGAGCCTGGCGCCAGGCTAATGCCCCAGTCCACCACACCTTCCTCCACGGTGATCACATCCTGGTTCCCAGCTGTCCCTGTCCCACCGCCAAGGTCACCCCAGTCAATCTGGATGGACATGGGGACCAACACCCACACACACAATGTCAGTAAGCCATCTTACTAGAACGACGAATGACTAATACCTTCCGATGCCCTGAAAGTACATCAACTGAAGAACACAGATCGCTGCCATCATTAAGACCCACTAATGGTATAACGATAGTGAGCGTGCCCAACCGTTTCTTCTGCGGCAGTATCGGGGGGCGCCTCCTCCATTATCGGCCTCTCGATGACCGCTGGTGTTATTCCCGTCCGCCACTCGTAGAATGTAGTGTTGCCTCTCAGTTGGACAAAGGTGAGTAATGGCAGCACAGGCTGATCCCTGTGGCAGGATGACATAATCAGAACCGACCGCACAGGTAATGTTGCACATAGAACTACTCGATGGGGTCCTGTGCTTTTCCACGGCACATAACGTGACATCACACTCACCAGTCACAGACAAATTTTGCGAAGGCTGCGTAGAGCTGGATCTGCTGCTCTAGCTTGGCGACGTCCCTCCCTATTTCCCTGAGGGTCGTTGGTAGATCTTTCACAAGAGCTTGCAGCTCCCGAGCCACGTTCTCCCCCTGCGAGAGAAATAAACTGTCAGCCCACCATGGGCAAGTCCACACAGTGTAGCACAGAATATCAGGCAAACTCCTCCTTGTCTGGAGCTACGGAGCAGCGTAGGTGCTCGTCGGTGTAAAACCAAGCGTATCAAGGTTATCCTTGTTTTCCGGGGCTTAACGCGTTCAGCCCGGCATGTCCTCACCGTGATGCCGTACTGCTTGCAGCCGGCGTAGAAGCGCTCCCGCAGGTCCGCGGCGGAGCTCAGGCACTCCATCTCCCTCCGGCTCAGCTCCTGTTGCAGCTGCTGGGCCTTGGCCAACTGCTTCCTCAGGGCCGGGCCTTCGTAGCTCACGCTGCGGCTCAACAGGCTGGCCACCTCCGCTGGATCAAAAACAGAGAGGCTGTACAAACACCAGTCTAGGGTTTCTTCTGTAAATCCTTGTAACCCTAAGGAATGGTACTCTCCAAATGTTCCCTGTCTCCTGCCCTGTTTAAACTTAGGAGGACATGAGGCCTTGGGCCACACCTCTGGAGTACCAAGCTTGAAAGACTCATTGCTGTCTCTATCCAAAGTCATCCTGGTTGTGTTACAGATCAAGACCTGACGACTTCAGCTGCCACCCTGCTGATCCCCCCCACCCCCATCTGGTCATGTTTCTGACCTGGACTAAGTTTAATAGACTCTGGACTCAGTCCACATTCACTTATTAATCATTACAACATGTACTCTTAAAATGTTCACCCAGCACAGCCAGAAGAGGACTGGTACCCCCTCTGAGCCAGGTTCCTCTCTAGGTTTCTTCCTATATTTCGGCCTTCTTAGGGAGTTTTTCCTAGCCACTGAAATTCAACACTGTTGTTGTTTGGTCCTTGGGGTTTCAGGCTGGGTGTTTTGTAAAAGCACTTTGTGACAACTGTTGTTTTAAAAAGGGCTTTTTAAATAAATGTGATTGATTGATCAACCCCACCCCCCACCCCATTCAGTTCAAGAATTAGCCTTTTACTGAGCAAAATCTGTACACACGAAAGAGAACACGCAAAAGAGGTCTTGGTTTCCCTTCCATACTGAAATCAAGAAGGCAGTATTAGATAAACCAACTCACCACTGCAATATCACATGTATTCCGATCAGAATTTCTTCTAGTATTAATTACCAGATTGTCACACACAAAAACTATAGATGGTTCTGAAAGTTTTCTAATGGTGATTATTAGGCTGCATGATGTTGATTAGCGCTTCCCCCACAGTAATTGTGGCCTGCCTTAGCCTAATGCTTTACTAGGACAGAGGGACACCACCACTTATACTTACCCAAGTAAACACTGTCTGCCTCATAGAGGGACACTATTTCTTGCCAGTCCTGCGGAAAGAAAATAGAGCAGACTGGCTTACTGGCGGCTGAAGGAGGACGCTTGGGACACAAACGAGAACAAATAAAAAAAACACAACCGTCCCATCACCTTCATCCTCTGAGAGGAGTATCTGCCAAAGATGTTCTTTGAGGAGGCCTCAGTCCCCTTCAGGATATCTACTATCCGCAAGCAGTGGAAGTAGTGGATGTCTACAACAACAACAACAACAACAACAACAGATGTTGTCATACACAGTTCCTCATAACTGAGTTATATTACAGTGGCATGCCAATGAAGAGAACCAGACTGCCAGGCCTGCGTATTAGCAGCCTACGTGGGGTATAAGACGGGAGTGACAGACTTACAGGAGCCTGAGAGAAGCTTCTTGATCTCCTCGTTCTCGGGCATGTCCTGCATGGCTGTGTTGATCTTCTCGCGGATGGTCATCACGGCATTCTGCCATTTCAGACTGCAGTGTCGTCGGTCCACCAGCCAGTCTACAGCAGGGTATATCGCGAGAAATGTGGTTTAAATTAATGACGATATAAAGACCATGTTGGTGTTGCATTCATCACATAAACCCAATCTTACCTAACAGCTTACTGGTCTGTATGTCGATGGGAAGATTTTGAATATTCTGTTGAGAAGATAAGGTTATATTAGCCTACTACTTAAACAGCGGCACTTAAGAAATGACACACGTTGTGAAATGAATATGTTCGTTGTATGTAGTTCAACAAGGTTAATTCCTTTAAGTTACTGCCACTGCCGTGCAGATGCAAAAAACATAACGTTTGACAGTTAAGAAAAAGTAACTAAGCCCCTAGCTCTAACGACCAACAGCTAAGACACGTAAACAATGTATCAAACCACTCTCCCGAAAAAGCAACAATTTACCTCCATCG